>NW_026096579.1:11463007-12089353 GCF_023614345.1 Adelges cooleyi | reverse complement strand
ATTGCCAATATACTGTGAAATTGTCGTCAATACGTGTCTTATTTGTTTACTAAAAATGCTTGTAAGTAATTTTTATTACATTTAAAATTGTTTTAATTTGCATCCTCTATAAAATATAGAAAATTCTGCACAGTGGGAAAGAGCATATTAGGATCAGAGTACCACAGTGTTCCAGGAATTATTACAATTGAAAATGATAAAATTACTTTTAAATCAACGCGTTGATGCGAATCTTCAGATGGTAGAAATATTAAGTATCGATACAAGCATTGTAAAGGATAAAATATTTTGTTTAAAATTGGATTGTTTGTTAAAATGTCTGGTAGTGGGTCCAGACAACAATAAAAAATAATAAAAACACATCATTGTACAAACAACACTTTCTCAGCTCGATAACGAAGCTAAAATAATTACAGTACCTAATAACAAGAAGATATAGAAATTATCAGTCATCAACGTTTGTATATAATTTACAATATAGTTTAACGAAAAAAATGTGTTGATTTAAAAAAAACATTATTTAATATTAATTATTCGAAATATTCTATTATTATAATTAAGTTTTTTAAGACAAAAACGTTCAAGCAAATTCACATTTCGTTACAACCAATTACCTAGTTTGGTTTTTTTTTTAGCATTCAAGATAGTTGTAGTCTGAAAATAACAGTATACTTTGTTGTTTGATATGTTTCATAAAATATTGATCCGATTAATTTCGGTCTTTCGTTTGGTTATAGTTTGTATGTATAACACCTTACACATACACACACATGTACAAGCGTGTACGGGGAACAGATTATAAGCAAAAGTAGTATCAGGTACCGACACAAAATGGCCGGGAAATTAATTGAATACTATAATTAACGTGTTAAGCAAAGAGAAACGAAGCCTCCCGCGGTGTTTGGTATTTTTTTAATCCTTCTATAATCGGATTGCATTTTACCATCTATTCCCCCTAAATCCTTTCAAGTCGCCCACCACAAGCCAAATAATATGTATACCGCGGTTCGACAAGGATCCGGGTCGAAAAGTAAACCATCATGATAATTTCCAATTGGGATTAAATACAAAAACAATAACAATTATTATAAACGACTATGGCCTTAATCTATTGTGTTATATTTTATAACAGTTAACGTCCAACTTGAAAGGTTTTTTTTTTTTATGAAGATATCGTTGAATGTACAAGATCAGTAAAATTTTATCACATAATATAAAACCGTCACGTTACTTATTTATTTGTTTAAAATTATGTGGAAAACGAAAATAGATTGTTATTGTATTTCCCAAACGGCAGTTGTATGAGCTTTTTGTTTTCACGTACCCTCCGTGTTGTTTCCAGTGTCCGTGTCATCAAATAAGACCAAGGGGTAAAATAGGCAAAAAAAATGAAAAAAAGAAAAAAAAAGGTTTATTGGCCGACGCTCACCAGTGACATTTCGGGTTACATTGAGTTAGGGTGCCCAAGAGTATTGAATAGAAAACCTTCGTGCGATAAAATAAATCCAGTAATCATTGTGGAATTGACAAATCCTATTGTTTTCAGCATATGATAAAACTCTTCACCGATGATGCAATAAACTCTCTTTATTCAATTATATGTTTTGTACTATAACATTACTAAACAATCAAGAGAGAGAGAGAGAGATGTATATTAATACTATAACTCATTTTATAGTTTTCTGATTTCTAGTTGTTTATTATCTATAGGAAATCATTGTTGTGTAGTACGTAAAAAATAATAATAATTTCAAACTATCTGGCAGCTGGCATACTAATTTTGATATAAAATAAACAAGAAGGTAATATTATAATAAATATTTACAAATGTTTCCTAGTAAACGTCTTATGGATTGTCCATTGTAATAATCTAGTTTTGGTGGCATTTTTCCATTTTTTTAAGAAATCACGCCGTAGTCAAAACTTGAAAAATCAGTTTATTTTTAGGGCATTTAATAACTCGATTTGAAAAAAGTGCTTAATGTTTGTTTAGCATTCATTGATTCGTGATCCATAATTGAGACGCTAATTATTGAAATCTGCTACAAAAATATCGTATAATGAGCACATTCTTTGCATGCATATGCTTTATAGAATTTCATTAAACAGAAAATGAATTAACCTTGTTAATTGTTTATTGCACTAAGCTTTATTTTTCTGATAACACTATACAAACGAGTAAGCAGCACCACAGCTAAAAACGATTTTTGAAACGACTTTATGTATGAATAACTTGACTTGTGTATTATTATTTTATAGTTTTAACCGAGTTGGAGTGTAAGAGGTTTTCTGTATGAGCAAACATTTTAAATGTACTCGACATCTTTCAAAGCGAAAACGATATCAAAAGAATTTATTCCTCTACTGTGTAATATTCTTTATGTGATTATATAGAAAAAGGCACGTTAAATGCGGTAACTGGAACCGTAAGTAACAAACAGGTGATGCTTGAAAAAGGCTGTAAGTTTGATTTTATGGTTATAAAAAGTCATTTAGACCAAATAAAAAAATATGAGACAACTGTGTTATTATAAACGAACAACTGCAGTACTATTGTGAAAAATAATTAGAAAAACTGACTAAAACTGACTCTAAGGACCAAATCATATTTTATTTTGTTGAACAAAATATACATTTTCTTGATAATGCACACATAAGGAGAGACGGCATACAGCCACTACCAAATTTTATCCGTAAATTGTGTTTTATTGTTGCAAGTAATTCGTTTTATTGTCTGGATGTAACGGCGCCACAGTTGATTTAATGAAATGGCATAGACATTTTGCAATAATAATAATAATAATAATAATGAATGTACATTGTTGGAAGGCTGGAAGCACTGCGACGGCGACAAAATATTGGTGTAGTCAAACACCAATTGACTTTGTTTTTCATTGCTAGCGTTTCTAAGTTTCTCCAGGCCATAAACATTAATTAATCTGTGAATATACGATATCCGCAGTTGGTTTTGAAATGATAAAATGAAAACTTTCGTTGTCACAATAATTAAGTTGAAAAATATTATGAAACATACATGAGTAAATAAAAAAGATTGTTCCAGAAATATTATGATACAGAAAATTGTATTTACATAATTAGTAAAACTGTATCTTCTAAAATTTGTCGTAGAAATATAATGTAAACTACACTTTATGGTTTTTTTATATATAAAATACATGTTTAAAGTCATTCCATCTAATATATTTGAATATAAAATATATTTTGCAATGATTTGTTACTATCTATTCTTAAAAAAAAAAAAACAATTATTTTTTATGGTTTTAACTAATTTAAATTGTTTTTTTTTTGTTTTGTGATTTCTTTTATGTGTTAATCATAATATGTCAAATTATTTTGTGTACTTATTAGCAACTATCTCTATCCAGCTATAGAGTATAGCTGTTGTGCTATTACAGTTATTATACAAAGTAACTATGAAAAATAAATCCAATTAATTATAAATCGGCTTAGATTATGATAATTATTTATAACCCCCGCGTTATTACTTGTTTATTAAAAATGCGATGGAAAATCATATTATTATAATAATTCATTTACAGACGATATAGATTAAATTACCATTATATGTATTTTACATAATCCGTGGGAAAAATAGCACATTTTAGGGCGAATCGTAAGCTTTTGGAGAAATGCTAACTTACTTTTTATTTACATTTTTATCTCTGTGCAGAGGAAACAAATTCATTATAAATTCGTATATAGTACTATTAATCCGGTAGTTATAACAGCCCAGACAAAAGGTAACCTTGCCAGTAGATTTAAATGAGCAACAGAATTACTATTTCGAATTTCTAAAATTGCAATAAAACTTTTTTTTTATATTAACACAAATGCATATTTTAAATACTTTTTTTCTAAAATACCTGTGTATAATTATTACATATACAAGCCACTGCCCGTAAATAATTCTCAAGACAATCATTAATATTGGCGAATGTAGGTACTCTATTTAAATAACATTAACAAAAATGTTATCAAAAAGAAAAACTACAAAATTGCAAAAACTATTTTTTAACAAAATGATGAACAGTGCAGCTGCAGTGCACTCATAGCCTCTGGTATCGCCTTCGGTGACCCCGGCAAGAGTGTAAGAGGAGTTTGGTCGATGTGAGTTTTGATTTAAATGGTCGGCTTGATGAAATTATAAATTGATGTATTCAGAGGGCGACGTACGGTACTGCTTGCAGCGTTTTCCTCGGCATGTGATCTCTCGAATAGTCTGTCGACATAAAATTTGTTTGAAACTTGTGCCCAACCCCTCCCCCCCCATTTTGATTGTAACTTCGGCGGCGGATATATACATTTAACCATAAACGCATGTCAACACGGTTGTACCCTTCGGACGGTCTGCGAGCACACAACCCCTAACGCCGACGTCGCGTACTTGGCGTCACGGAAACTTGACAAAACTTTATTTATTTGACTATTCCGAAAATGAAAAAAAAAGAAAAGAAACTTTTAAGTCGGGCCGGCCGAGTCGAAGTCGTCGGCGTAAACGCGTCCCGAATTGAAATGAGGCTCGCACGTAATTATACGTCGTCTCTCTTGGAAAGGAAATAAAAAGAAAGAAAGAAAGGAAAAAACTAGAAGGAATTAAGACCATTGGTGTTTGTGCAAGTCCCATTGAAATTTCTATTGCCCGTATTCCGCCAACTCCTCCCCTCGGACTCTGGCCGACTGCTGCCCGTGCAATAGCGTTCTCGTCAGGTGAAAGTTCCCGTTAATTTTATTACCGTCACCGAGGAAAAAAAAAATAATAATAATAATAATATACCTAATAATAAAAACTCGGAAAAGTCAGCAGGTTTATATTGTTATTATGGTACCGCCGCCTCGCGGGTGCAGCTCATTCGGTCGTTTAAGAAAACGCCGGTAAACCAAGCCATCGTCGGCTGGTATAGCTGAGATTTTGTTCACACATAATGATATTTGATATATTTTACTTGCATCGTTCACATATTATAAGCGTTGGTGGTGGGTAAGTTTAGTACAGGGTAAATATTCTGGGTATTTATAAAAAAATCAACCAATTTTTTACCACGCTTATTAATATTTTAGAAGCTGTAAAAAAATATACTTCAATTAAGTAAATTAGACTTTAATTCGCAAAATTGGTTTTTGTTTATTATATCTTATTAAATATACATAACTATATAATATAATATACATTATAATATCAAGTGTTAATGCGTTACACTGGGCTGATTAAGTGATAAGATATGTTTGTCGGTGCTAAAAGACTACATATTATTCATTTCCGTTTAATTTGTACTCGTACACTTTTTTTACATACCTTATTTGAACTGTCATTTTTCAGTTATATATTTAATATTTACCAACCCATCTGATAAATACCCAGTGACCCATCACTAGTTGAGTGTCCTACGCAGAATTGAAACCCTATGCAACCGTTAGTATTCTTTTTGGAAAAAAAAATGTCTATTAAATCATGACGGCACTACTATTAGTCTCAATTTGCATCCGCAGGGATTTAAAAAACCAAAATATTTCTTCCTGTAAAAAATAAAAAAACCTGACGGATTTCATTTTAGGTACTACAATTTGGTTGTAGCAATAATAACAGTCGCTAATGCTTTAAAATAAATTACTTGTTGTATAAACATACACGGGTGAAATATTATTATTTTGGCGTTGGTGGTAATAAACATATAGTAGGCAAACATGGTGTTGAAATGGTTGTTTCACGTTAAGGATAAACCGGGTTCCGTGAAAATTATAACGACCGAAATAACACACTAGTTAGCCATACTTGATAACACTATGCATTTATTTGGATTTAACATTGTTTCGTATAACATGTATGAAAAATATTTAAAACTATAAATTTAAATAAAAAATCGAATTTATAATACAAAAAAAATATGTATACCTGGAAGATTTTACAAAATGCATTTCTTGACAAACTTGTTATATTCTTGTAAACATTATGGAACGAATGTTAATTTTTAAGAAAATTTAATATAATATATTTTTATTAACAAAACGTACCTATTTTTTGTACTGTCATATATTTTGTATTCAATTAGAACTTTATAATAGGATTATTATATAATTCTCATACAAATGCTTACATGGGCAAAGGAGTTATATAATTCGTTTATATGATAATGTAATACTGCTAAAGAGTAATTCGCGATTGACGTTAAATTTGTATTAAGTTATCATTTTAGGGTTTACAGCCGATAGGTCATAATCAATGTTTATGCCTTTGTCAATTTATATTATGCAGAACTATCTAATGATGATTTAAATTAATTATCGTCGTAGTGGCCATAATGGTTTTGGGTAAATCCGTGCCTTTAGGTGTTGCATGTATCATATTATGAGATCTATGATTTAACGTTATATTCTACTAATTAGACTAATATAAATTACAACTAGCTCAAATATATGCGTGTTTTTTTATTAACAATTGTTATTGCATGTATTGTAGTTGGAAAAGTAATTTGAAAATCAGTGTTATGTAAACACGTTTGAAATGAGAACTTAAATTTAAAACTAATAAAAGTTTATGAAATAACGCACCCGGATGATCTGATGTTAAGAGTTCCCTATCGAAATGTTTTCATTTTGCTTCAATACGGATCGCTATAAATTATTCACCGAACGAGAAAGAAAAGAGTAAGTACTAAAAACTTCTTCTTCTATTTTGAATGTAGTAAATCTTAAAATCCCTGACAGCACATGATAACATTATCCAACACAACCCCTCGCAGGCTGTTCTTGGTAGATTATTATGTACAAAATAAATATAAATATAATATATACTTTTCTAAAACTTTTTCATATTATCAATATACTACAATTTACACAGTTATTCGATGAGCTAAGACGATTTGTTAAAATGCCATTAACTTCAATAGTTGTTTACGCTAAATATAGATTTAAGAATAAAACATGATACATATTTAACAACCAAATAAATAATCGGACTAAACTATTTATTTAGTAAATTCCAACTAGAAATGTATCGTGTCCCTAAACATTAACCATAATTTTAGATGGATCCAACAGCTATGTATTTTTTTTCCGTGAACGGCACTTATGTGTAACAAATTATAATATACTGTCAAATATGATAAATACCGAGTTTTTGTTTTGTTAGTTGCTAATGTAACGTTGTTTTTTTTTGTGATTAACCTATAGTATTAAAAAAGTATATACTAATATAATTGAGTTGTATAACAATTACGGCTTACCGAGTTTGGCACGAGACTACTGTTTTTGGCAAAAGAGCAAAAAATGAAATAAAACGCGCGTCCGCTGGCTGTGTGTGTCTCGGTTGCGAGTGGCGACGCGGTTTTTTTCCACCAGATAACCGCTGACAAGTGTTTTTAAATGGTTTTACATTATGCAGAATCTTTCCCCTATCCACTTTTTTCTAATTTCGTTTGAACGTTCTTCTCCCGAGAGGCCGAGAATTAATTAAGCGCGAATGTTAAACGGAGCATTACAGTGAAATGTCGACAACGCGCTTTAATGAATGCCCTCCAGTGAAACTCGTTAATGAATCATCAGTAAAACACACTTGAACAGGGTTTCTACATGCAATTTTATGCACGTCCATATTTCTTTTAAATGATAAAAAATACCTTAAAAATTCAAATACCGAATATTATTAAATATGGCCACCCGAAAGCCACTTGATCTTACACTGTGCGTTCGAGAGGGGGTACTTCAAGATTCAATGTTTGTACTTCTTTATGCACAACAGCTGTTCAATTCGGATGGGACTTGAGGTCATGTAATTGATTGTACGTGATTATGTAGGTTCGTTGTCATTATTCCAATTAGGTACCTTATAAAGTCGTCGAAATAAACGTTAATGTAAGACAGCAATAGTTTACCACAAATTACATCCTATTCTAATAAATTCAGAAAAATAAATAGAGTTTATTATTATACAATATACCTGTTGACTGTACATATTTTCTACAATTCACCTTTATAACGACTTCAATGATAACAATTTTAATAAATCAATAATATATTTTTTTGATTAATTAATTATGCTATAACTTCAATATGGACTATGCATTTATAATAATATGAACGCTACTATTTACGAATTACGTGTAAGTATCTGTTTCGTGACCATGTCTTACGGAAGGCTCTTTATATATATATATATATATATAGAGAGAGGAGAGAGAGAGACACACAATACACTCTTGCTTCTAAACTTGCATACGATTGCTATTGTCCACTCGACGCCAAATAATAGAATTCATTTTTACAAAATGGGCTTCCTTTATAATTACAGGTTTTTAGATTAAGAAGTGTTAATGAATGAGAATAGAGATTGGGGAGAAGACATAAATTAAAATAAATTATAGTCGAATTAAACATAGAATAGAAATGTAATTGAGGTGAAAATCTTGTCGAAACTTCTACAAACTAAGATTAAAAGGCGAAAAGAGATAAAATTAAAACAATTGTAAAATATATTATTTCAACAGTTTAATGTAATCTAATTAAACTGTTAATGCTATTAACAGTCATAAAACTATTTGTATGTTTTTATTTTTTTTTTTAATTCTATTTATTTTATAGCTGTTAAAACTTTAAATTGAAATTTCGCCAAAAATTGCATATACCGAACTCCTTAATAAATAAGGGGTATACCTCCTTTAAATATCAAAATATTAAACTTGTCAACAATTTTTAATCGTATCTTGTTTGTTTATTTATATACTTGGAAATAATTTCGTGTTGATGAATGATAATATAGTAAGCTGTGTTTGATTCTAATACTTTTTCAATATCATACTTACAGAAATTTGAAAAATACTGTATCAATGTTGCTTATAACATGAACATAAACCTGTTTATATTTATTCTTTTATACCATATACACAGTATTAGTGTTGCGACCTTTTAAATTTAATCTTCCCTTCATGGGTTCCTATTAAGCGTTTCATTTGCATTTTTTTTTTGTTACAACATTTTGTCTCCCCAGAATGTGCTACCATTGAGTACATACATGCAGGTCGGTTACCCGTAAGGTGTGTAAAACTTATTTTGAACTTCCTCGAGTAGTTGATTGAACATTTTTTTTTCTTCCCGAACGAATAATTTGTTAAAATACAAACGGCTCAATAATCATACTACCTTTTTAACACCAAAGATATTATGATCCTTTATGAAATTTTTAAGTATTTCAATTTCAAGTTTTTCTTTTGTTACTTACTATTGAGCTAAGAAGATTTTAACATTAAAAAAAAAATCAATAATTTACAAGACTTTATTAAGATACATATATTGTTTTTCCAGAGTGACAATAAAATATATTGATGATAACAATCGTTGTTTTATTTATTTTTTAATTTACAAGTACCTACCTGTATAATAATACAGTTTATTAACTTTCTGCATTATAGTGAACTATTATCCTTATGAGTAAATAACACGCAAAACACATAACGTGTATTGTAGTCACGACGACTACTTAAATTCTCATAAATATTAAATAAAAACAACTGTTGTAATATTCGACATCAATAAAATTACACACGTTACATTCCACTTAGGTACTAGAATTATGCATTGAAAACAATAATCTGTGATCGTTGAGTATAACTGAGTTTAACGATCATAACGTTAGGTATTAACGAGGATGTAAATACCTGTTTTAATTACAATATATGAGTATAGGCAAACATTTTTTGTCCAGAACGGATAGAATAATAATTCAATGTGTAATTAATAAAACAAAACAATGCGTTTGTACGAGCGAAATTCGTATTTGTTGTTTAAAAACAAAGTTTCAAAAACGTAATCGCATTAGTACATAAAACATGGAAAATTATAAATGTGCGTTTAGAATAAATGTTTTTAGATCAAGGTATCAAAATATATTCGATAAAACGGTTGTGTTTTACTTAAACGTCTACAAGTAAACAATATACATTTTTGTAACTATTATTTTGAATCACATATTTTATAATATTAACATATAAACACATACTTGCTGAAGCTGAAAACATAGAACAATTATTTTAAACTATTTAGGTAATCAGTTCTACACAATAACATCTAATGCGGTTCAACAATAATAGACAATTTTTTTTTTTTTTACTTACAGTTATTTCACTTATATCTATATACTATAATGTACCTATATTTTATATTATAGTCCGTATATCTATTTATTGCTGTTCTGTTCAGTGTACGCGTCTTTCCAAGGATAATTGTATAAAATAGCCAACGAACGACGGTTTAAATTTATTTTATTTTATCGATCACATACATAAAACTACCATTTGCATACTCGATAATATTTGAGCGTTGTATAGCTCTTAAAGGTATCTATTATTATCGGAATAGATATAGACCGTATTGCTGAGGAGATATGTGTAGGTGTATGTTGATTTGTATAAATATTTTTTGTTCTCAACGATAAAACATAATTGATTTTTGGTAGTTACAAAAAAATAAAATAAATAAACGAGTAATGTAAAACTAAATGCGCGAAACCAACGAACCCGTGCACGGTATCTAATAAAATTGTGTGTGTTATTATGGCTGTGTTGCGCCATAAACAACAATTATTATTTTATAATGTAATGGTTTTTTTTTCCATTATTTTTTAATATATTTATATAAATAATAGGTATGTTTTATGCCATTGTCTTATCTTATCTTCGATCGAACGTCCATCGTGTTAGATTTGAAACAAAGAATCGGAAGTCCAATCGTTGGCTGGAACAAACATACAAACAAACTTGTAATTATTTCAAATCAATTACGTTCAACGATGTCAATTAAAACAACTGTCATCGTTAGAAAAAAATATTAAGCTGCACCGCGGTGGTAGGTTATGTAATATTATGACTTTTTTTGCGAGAAGCACACAACTAAAGTAACACCTGCGAATAAGTATGAACACCGAATAAATTGAATAGAGTCAATTTTAGTTTTTTACTTGTTTTTTGCACGCGAGACGTGATAAGCGTTGACAACGCAAAGTAAATTAAACAACTGCACAAGGACATACGCGACAGGGGCGGGTAGAATGAACACTGAAAAAAGTAAAAAAAAAAGTTAACGGCCGCGATGGGACAAAGTTCCGCTGGGCAATTTGTATTCAGAGAATTTGTCGACCTTTGAATTTTTGATTAGCCAATGAAAAAAAAAACAAGTTATTCTCGACACAAGTTGCAGCAAAAAAGAAAAATGCATGCACCTCTGTTGTATAGTTTGTTTTGAAAGCGGCAACGTCTCGGCTCGGTTGAATTTTCAACATAGTTTTAATGCAATTGACTTTGGAACTTTACAAGCCCGTGGAATTAAACTTTTTATAAAAATAACTCTTTCGCCTTCGTCAAAAACAATCTTTTTAAAAAGCTTTGATTTCCGCAGCGTGTACTGTGTGTTTAATGTTAAAGGTAACGCCTGTTATTTTGACGATATACTAAAAACTTTGAAAAAATAACCTATGTGAAACAATTTTTAGAAATTTTAACAATTTTTAAGCAGCTTAGGAGATATCGTAGGTCCAGACATAAAAATAACACTTTATAAAATACATCATTGTAAAAACAGTACCTTTCCAGCACCGCGTTAATAATTATAAAGATTTAAATGGAAAATTAATTTACTCGTGGAGGATTTTGAAGTTTTAAACAACTTCGTGAAAGTGCGTTCGTTTTAAACCTTTGATGCTCCGACTTAAATTATGAACTTTTTGTAAATTGTTCCATTTAAAATATGCAGATATCGTAATGTATGCAAACATGTCAGTATTTTAACGCTCAAACAGGTATTTCAATAAGTAGGTATTTACTAACATGTGTATTATATAATATATAAAATGACTTAACATTTTTAACAAACAGCAATTTGTTGATTGTAGAAAAAATAAAGGTGGTTGTAGGAGAAAGGCATGATCCAAGTGATGAAAAAAATTGAACGGACAATAAAGTAATAAAAAAAAAATCTCTTGTTCAAACGTCTCGATATTAACAATGAACTGAGGCAATTCTAGCTTATAAATACCCGAATACAAAATCAAAGATCCGGAATTTATCTAAATTATGACATGGGCAATTTTCGATAAAGTTTTAAGATGCCGAGTTATCGCACACATTGATCATTACAATTTAACGAACTGCCTGACAACTTTGCTAAACAATTTGTTTTTATAACTTAGATATATCCACGTTGTTTAATTGAGTACAGAGGTAATTATGGGCCAGTTATGCGGACAAGTGTTTGTGGTAAAAACAGGTAGGACGCCCTCTGAAGACGTTTAGAGAAAAACAGCGATACAAGGGTTCATTTTGTACATCACATGTGTAACCCGATGAGTGTAACTTGTACGATAAATCTCGGCGGCGTGCGGCTTAGGGCATTCGAAACTTTACTTTGGCGGTGGCATATCGAAAACGGTATTTCAGGTGCCTTTGAGTAGGTGCGCCCGTTTGAAAACTGATGCAATGTAAACGGATCTCACTTTGTGACGATCCAATGATGGCTCGGTAGAGTTTTACAAAGTCCGGCTTAAATGTGATACAACTTCGATAATATATCGAAATATTAGTGTTACAGCACCGACAGTGTACTCGGAGGGACCCTTGTAAATTACATAGGTTTAGTTTTCACGACCACAACGCACTTAACCGGAAACCCTCGCCTGTGCGTTTGAGTGTGTGTGTGTATTACGGAAATTAATTTCAGAATAACTTTTAAGTGTTTAACTGTCGCGAGGCTAGTGCAGAAACCACTCATAACCGGGTATTTCCAACAAAATATTATAATCCGAAAATGCCATAAAGTATAAGAGTTATAAAGGTAAACAAAAAAGTTCCAAACTCATAAGCGTAGCATTAAGGATTTTTAACAACGTTCAATAATACTATATTGTTATGAAAGTGCCCATGCAGCAAAATTATTTTTTAAAGCTTTATAATTGTTTACAATAGCTGTTGTTAAAAATATTTTTATTGAAAATAGCTATTCTTAATTCGTATTTTGGTAGAAAATCAAATAACACCAGTGTTTTAAACAAAGTTCATTAATATTGGTATTTCACGTGTGATTTTTACCGATTAGGCAGAATTTTTTTTTTTGGCACCATTTTTTCCCCTGATTGACACTATATGAAAATATTATTTTTCCTAACATTCTTTATTTAATATTTTCTATCCTAGCGAACTAAATTGTATAAACAGTTTTCATATCTGAGAGACGAAAAAGGTGATCAAGTCCATTTTTATTACAAAATTAAGGTTATGAAATTTGCTCATATTTTCAGTTAAATAATATTAATTTTCGACTTAATAATTCACGCGCTATTATTTATATAAATCAACTGACCTTTGTAATACATGTTCTTGTGCATGTTCAGCTTGCAAGTCTTACCCTAAAAAAAAACAACAATAATATAAGTAATAAGTAATCTGTAATACAAGTCATAATAATAAATATATTTAACTATTGTTAAACCAAAAGCAATTTCGTTAAAATCTCTTAAAACTAAATAATACAGGCGGTGTATTTGAGTTCTTCCACTAAGGTTGCAGCTTATATGAATAATACATTTGTCAGATTTCGTATGTCATACGATTGTTCGACAATAGATATGAAGGTCTGTGGGTTTTTTCAGGGATAACATTTGTATTACAGTTTTTCCAATGATTTTATCGGCAACCGTTGTGTACCCATGTAAAGTACACGCGCAAAAAGTACTTGTATTCAATTGTATGACCACGTACGGACATATTATTATATGTATACAATATACATATATTTTACAAGCATGAAAAGGCAAACATAAAATATATATTTAAACGTATAGCAGAACACATTTGGCATCTACGTACGTGACAGTTTATTTACTTATATTTTGCTTCCATCTGGGAAATCTTTAAGAATAGCAAATACTTAAACTCTGATGCCTACTATCGAGACATGTCTTTAAATTCCGCTGTTGTACTCATTTTATACCCTTCGGTCCTTGCTGAACTACTAGTGAAATATTGATTTGTTGTTCAACCCTTAACAGCGTTTCAACGCTTTTGTTACTTTAGTCGACTCAGACTATTCTATCCACTAGTTTTACCGTAACTCGTTAATTAAGAGCAGTTATATCTTTTAAATAATTTTGAGGTAAACCATAATTTGGTAAACCATTTTTTTTGAATCTGGTCTAGGTCTGATAGGTTGACGGGATAATTTCAAAAGGATAGTGATATCTTATAAACAACTTTATTGTGTCAGAAATTTCTATTTTAAACGCGGTAGTTTCCGGCACGTCAGCCTTAACAACCTATCCCTCGGGATTTTGCTTAACCCTTTTAAACATTATTCCTAGGAATAATATAGTTTTTACGCGAATACAATGTGAGTATTGACCATTGTGGAATATACTCTTTTCATGGCCACATCGCATCTCAAATAATATTAGTTAATACGTCACGGCAACAGCTACGTCATTTTCTAGTGTTTGCATTTACTAAACTACACCTACCTATGTTTCATGATATGAATTAATGATTTATACTAACTAACGGTTAAAAAGCCATTTGTTAGTGAATAGACGAGGTATAGCATCTATTAATAATAATAATAAATTAGGTGAAAAATAAATAGGTACTTAACAATGAAAATAAAAATAAGGAAGATCTTTTTAAATTAGAAATGTTGTGACTATTCAAAAGTAGGTTTGTTACAGATATATATGAGCAACTTTTTTGTTTTTAAGTAATAAAGTTATTGTTGTTTGAAAAACATGCGTTATTTTTGCACCACCCTGTAATTAACTTATACTTTGTTTGGTATTAAAGGAGACGGGAAAAGCCAAAATAATAAAAAAGCATCAGCGGTCATCTAAACCAGTTTAAAATAATAATTGTATTCAATATTATATGCTATAAATACAATAATTCGTTTCTTTTATGTATAAAATTACTTTATTTGTTAAATTCCTTTTTTCAAGAATACAAATCTTTTTAGTTACAAATCTGTGGATCCTGGACCTCACTTTGGTCTTTTTTGTACTATGCTGGTTAAACTGTGCTTGGTTTTGACTGTTCTGGTTTACACTTTGCTGGCTTTGAACTCTACTGGTTTAAACTGTACTTTGTTTATACTGTATTGGTGTAGACAGAACTTAATTTATACTCTATTGGCTTAAGCTGTATTTAGACTGAACTAGGTTATATTATAATATAATTTTTTTTTAAATTATATTAACTATTACAAATGGTCACATGTAAACTAAAAAAAAATAATTAATTCACCACGCAAATTATTTTGATTCCTTTTGTTGCATTGCAATCATTACGTTTTGAATATTATGACAAAATATAGCATTTGTCGAGATACGGTTATTTCTCGAGTTTTATTATAAAATGCACACTGTCTGTTAACATAAAACTTTTTTTGTTTGTTTTTGAAGACCAACTATATTTTTACGTACACATAAAAAATGAAACAAACGTGACGCATCACAGCAAGCTTTTTATTAGTATTTGAGCTAGAGAATAATAATATTCCAGATAAATTACCGACCTTTTTATTCTTTATTTTTTTTTGTTACATTTTTGCAACATAATAGCGTTATAAAAGCAACTCGGAATATAAGAAATTGTGAACTCATCACATGTACTTATAATTTAAATTTAACTATACTTAAGTCATTTAATTTGCGAGAATAATATATTCTAAGAAAAAATAGTATACATTTGAGTAGTGAAATAACAAACAAATTTATAATAAAATAAATAAATATATGTATATTATATGTATCCTAAATATAATTCATTGGTTTAAATTAGCTCTCAAATACCGATTGGCCATGAAACTTGGGTTTTTCCAAATTTTAATTTCAAACTACTAAATAAATCCGATCGTTGGTAATAATGAAAGTTATTTTTTAAGTGAAAGCATATTAGTTTAATAAACTAATTTTGTAATTTAAAAGTAATAAGTACATATTATGATATTATATTATTTAATGTACCTTTGATTTCTAAGCAAATTGGATAGTTAAATATAGATTGTTGGATTATAGTCTATAGTCCACTTTGTTGTAAAAGCTAACATAATACAGGCATATATTATGTTTGCACGCAATAATTGGATAACTAAACGGAATACATCAAACGTTGTATACATAATTGAAAAACATTGTTTCAAACGTTTGCCTTTGAAAGTTTAAGTATATATTATTTACAGTCCATTAAGTTGGTATTGTAATATAATCGCTCAACGAATTAACGCATTCCATTTTATCGTATACACTTTATTTATCGATCAGTCACCGACACTATACATAGAGCTTAGAAGTGAACAAAACAAACGCTTTTATTTATATTAATACTATACCTTTACATACTGTTTAAAATTATCATTGTGTAATTGACACTTCGTAGTTTTAATTCTAATTTTTCCAATTACACTTCATAATTGTTTTAATTGTTATTTCAATAAAATCATTTGGTAAAATCATTTTTAGCAGCATACATTTAATCGACATATTCTGTTACAGTGTATACAGTTGCACGGTGGCCGGGTGAATAATTTTTGAAAGAGATCAGTAACATTTACAAATGATAAAATAAATATTTAAAAGTACTTAGTAAAAAAAAAAAGATGAAAAGCTAAGCGGTCTAAAACCTTTACAAATAATATTATGTGTGCCGAGAAATTGACACCATTGGCACGTAACTAAGTTTGTACGAAGCGAAGACTTTACATTGTAAAAGGTTTTTTTTTTAACGACGGTCGATGGATAACAGACTTTGGTCGTTTGAACTGAATTTAAGTCATTTAAGCGATATCATACCGACTATCGACCCTGAGTTCCTGTAAACCCGATCGTGGGAAAAGATTTCTCGGTTTTTAGCTTCGATGCAGAGCAGAGATGCTATTTTTTTCATGAACTTAACGTAAAAAAGAAAGACATACGTTTTTATAATACAATGACAGAGAGTGCTGAGGTATTTTCCGTTTAGCATACAACGCAAACCGATCACTGTATTAGACTTGATTTCGTTTTAGGAATTATTATACAATAGTCGTAATACACGAATATTATTATAAGTAATAATAGTAGTAGTAGTATAATCGAATTACTTGCTGTACGCTTCCACATGATAAGTTAAGTTAATTAATATCGTCGAAACCGTTATTTACGTCCCATCCACATCCTGCACCCATATAAATGTTCATTAACCTATTGATATACCCCATCTATGGATATCCTAACAAATACAATAACCATCAAATATACTATTATAAACAATCATTGATTTCCATACTCCCACGTCAAAGCTCCCTTTTTCATCTTATACAGTATACTAAAAATCCATTTATGTCTTTTCTTTTAATCTGCATCGTCCATAACTTCAGTTACGAATGCAAATGTATGATAACAAAAAACCAACCAACCAGAAGAACGTCATGTTCCAGCTAAAATATTAAAGATAAATGTCAAATAAAGCAACCTAGAAATTTAATACGGTCAGTGTAACTTATTTTCCATAAAAAGAAGATAACAGACATTTGAGAAAATGGTAAATGATATAACCTTCTATATAAGCTAGTCTAATTTTCAGATTTTCAGTCCTAAAACTATGGTCAAAAAAACTTTGGTCAAATTGTTGGTCTATTATAGTACCTTTAAGTACGAATTATTCTGATCTATAGACTTTATACATAGATAAATCGGCGCTGCAGCCTAACAAATATTGTGATCTCAGATACAACAAATATATACATATAAATAAATACTGAACGCCTGATAATTGTATAAATAATACTTCCTCAACTCTGTGCCGAAGGCACAAAATAAACATTCTACAGAATTTTCCAGCTGGAATGTTTTGTAGTTTCTAGAACACTTTGTACTTAAGCATATTATTATTCCAGACATTTTACGGTTACAAGCAGAAATGTAAGCGCAGCTTTGATCTTTTAGATAGTATGTTGTTCAGTAATTTGTTTATAGCGTAAAGTAAACTAATTTGTTTTATAATACGTTTAATACAGTATATCTTTATCGTGATATAAATTCTTATGAACCCAACAAACAGGTCACAAATGCATTATATGAAAAACCACGACAAATTATTGTAACTTAATTTAAAATTACAATTTTTAAGGATAAAATATAATATGACATCCTTTATAATATCATATGTTAAGTTTTAACCAAATTTATAACTTTTAAACACTGTCCAAAATATCCCAATAGACCTTACTGCGGTTTATGTTTATAATAAAATTATAATATTTTATTTATCTCTGTCTAATCCAACTATAATTTTCCATTTACTTTTGGATGTACATACATTCTTTTTCATATACTCTGCGTGTAATAAATAATAACAAGAACTATTTTATTGTGAGCTCTTTGGTAATTACAAATGTGTTGGTAAGTACACGTACCTGTGGATCGACTTCTGATCTTTGTGCAAAATTTATGTTCGTCCTCACGGTTCTTTCGCGAAGGTCTTGTGTAGGTCTCGAGTTGTTACCCAGCGGTGCTTTCGGATGTTCAAACGAACCTTGAGACAGTCTTCTCAATTGATGCATCTGTAATAAGAAACAACACATTTTATTTATTACCGCTGTTTATGATAAAATAGTGTATTTTAGTAGGAAAACGGGTATGGTGTCGGCGGTTCGAACATTGAAAATCTCAAGGGCGCTTTTATTAAGGCGATTGCAAGCGGTCTGTATTTGGACATCTTAGACCGAAAAGCCAGACAACATTTCGACCACTCGAGATGGTCCGATTTCAATTCTATAAAGATATACGAGATCTTCGGCAACTTTACTAGGTTATGTAGGAAACTGATTTTTGATTTTTTTACTTTATGGGTTTTAATATTGAAAAAATTGCAAACTGAATTGGGAGAAACTGACATTTTTTAAATGAAAATCGGCATTCTACATGACATAGTAAAAATAGCCAAAGAATTTTGAATCTTTAACAGAATTAAAACCAAATTGTCCTATGTAGCCGAAATTTTGTTTTTTTTTTGGTTTATAATAAACCAAAATCGCTTTTACTCTTAGAAAAAATGATTTACATTAAATATTGCCTAAACAAAACTCCTTAAAACAGACCGCATGCAATCCCTTATTTTTTAAGTGTTGTTTGCGGTTTCAACGTGGACTTGTGGGATTGAGAAAAATGTATGGTTTCTGTGCCGCAATTAATCGTGTCCCGTCACGGTTCCATTATACGGTATGCACACGACGTCACTCACCTCGCTCCGGGTTATGTATATAGGTTTGTTCAGCACTATCCATACTGTCGTCTCCCAACAACCGGGATGAGTGGTCGATCCTTCGTACGTCATGTAGTATTTGATGTCCGGGAGCATTTGTCTGATGGATAAGTTCTTGATTGGCCGGTACGAACCTGTGAACACGATGTCAACAATATGTAAATCCAGTGCGGTGTGCTATTTATAATAACATCACATTATGTACTATGCCATTGAATCGGATGCATTTACCGTGTTAAACTCTCACACATATTATAATATAATATAGACAATCAGAATATTATAGGCCCTAGCATAATATGTGTCGTTCATTGTAAAAATGAATTATCTCCTTGTAATTGAATTTTGAAATAACGAGCTTTTTGTATTGATGTGTAGGAAAAATGATACATAAGTATTCATTCGGTGTTTGCTATTTGTTATTTGAGTTGCTCATCTTTTATAATGAAAGACATGACTGAATGTCACTCCATTAATCAAAAACATGTATTTTTTTAAATATAGAGTTACACCACTTTTACAATGAACGACCCATATAATATGTTACTCCTGTGCACGCAAATAATATCAACTATGATTTTTACAATGGACAATGTCCGTCTTGTGGTTAATATACAGTGTATACTTATATAGATGATGTAATACCAGAAATGCATGACTGAAAAATTGGTCTTCAAAAACATTCGAGTCACGTAACCCAAACAGAATATCGCCATATTTTGTTCCCAGGTATCTCACCGGAAAGGTAGCTTTATGTGACCATTACATCAAAATGCTGAAAACGGGGTGTATGTGCATGTTTTTAAAATCACTATTTAAAATCAAGTTTAAACATAACAAATAGGTATACATTTAATGTGTGTGTTTATTTTTAACTGCTTGTGTTCAAAATCATTTTTCGTGATATATTTGAGTATTTGACGAGTAATTACTTAGTATATTGTTATTTGGGTTTTATTGAAATATTTAACAACGAGCATAATGATTTATTATTTAAAAATATGTATGAAAAGTAAAACTTGTTTACGAAAACGGTTATAATTTATGAATAACAGTTGATTCAGTTGAAACTAAATGTACTGTAGTCGAATTTCAAACAAAATATATTGGAAGTTAAACTCGTTAAAAATCTCTCATATTACAAAATAATACTTATCATCGTTATCGAATATCTCTTTAATGAAACTAAAAATGGCCACTAAAACGTTAAAAAATATAAACATATAGAATATCTAAAGATGATTTCAGCTTTGATGCGAAATCT
Source organism: Adelges cooleyi (assembly GCF_023614345.1). NCBI lineage: Eukaryota > Metazoa > Arthropoda > Insecta > Hemiptera > Adelgidae > Adelges > Adelges cooleyi. The sequence continues at coordinate 12,068,806 of NW_026096579.1, read as the reverse complement.
AAAGATGTTGGCTTTTTTTTATGTGTCTGAACAATTTTGTTTTTAAAATTCTATTTTAAATTACTTGAGAGCGTCCCTATGGATCAGAGGTCATATGTGATTAGTATTTATGGAAAGTCAAACGTGGAAAAAAAATTTGCTCCTTAAACCGAAAATTACTTTGCCTCTTTTTTTTAGTTTCAACGAAAAATATTGGGTAAAAATTGACATGTTTTTAAAGCGTGCATTTAGTTAATTATTGTCTTACAATAATTTTAAACACACATTTTTATTATTATTAATTAGGTGAAATAATTGTGGTAATAAATAAAAATAAGATAAACGGTTGGCTTTGTGTACATCTATTAAATAAGTATCATTTTATAACCAGATAAATGTTAATTTTTAATTACTGAGTAATTGTTATCTGTAGTTATTTATATATTTCCGGAATATGCTTATTATAACAGACATAGTAGCATTAAAACGAAACATAGTAGCTGGAATTTGAGGTAGTAAGTTAATTTGTTCGCCATAAAAGTCGCTTTAAGACAACGGTGTGCTTCATCAGTACAAATCTTAACAACAACAAAAACTTTAAAATAACAAATTCCGGCGAAACATGTACGTAATACCGAATGTAAACATTGACGTGTTAAAAATGATTGGTTGTTTTTATAACGAACCTTAACAGCTATAATGCGATTCACTTTTGAACGTAAACAAGTAATCATAAAAGCGTTGAATTATACATTAAAAAAAAAAAAAAATACCCTACGCTATGGTATAGAAAGCCGTCGCCAATCTCGTTTGTAACGGTAATGTAGTCGTTTGTCATAAAAGTTTCCTTAAAAATCATAATGACAACAACAAGCCGAGTTTAGTGCGCTTTAAATACACAAACAGCGTCTCAGTGTGGAATAAAAATCGTCCTGACCCGCAACAACTCAATTGATTACATTACTTATTCAACTTAAAATATTGTAATTTTCAATTTTAATGACGACTCGTACAGCAAAAGCGTTGCACCGGCTTAATAGACTCAACTCAAACAAACCTTTGAATAAAACATCAAAGTTGGCGTCACTCATCAACGGTATAGCACTGCGTTATATTATCATAAATACATTTTCATAAGTTTTAATTAAACACATTTTATAAACGCGCATACAGAATGGTTTCAAAAAAAATCTCAGGTGAACCTCATTTTCAAGACGCATAGATAAGCGCAAACTTAAGGGAAAAAAAATTAACCCGTTTCGCTTTTGAAAGTGATTTCTATAGGACAGTCGGCTTGTCGAAACAGCATTCGGTACGGTTTTATGGTTTTTTTTTTTTTACAGACAGTAGCGTTTTTAATCGCTCTGTATTCACAAGACATCGGGTGACCCGAAGCAAAAAAAAAGTAACGAAAAACAAAAATGATAAAGGACTGGTTAAGTTTTTTTTTTGTATACATAATATATATGAAAACAATTTTTGTGGTCTTTTCTGATTTATTAAGAATAATGTAAATTTATTCACAGGCTTTGGCTTTGATCTGTAGAATTACCGAATTCAAACTGTTCGTCTGCGGCGTATGCGTTTTATTAGTTTTGTGGCCTTTGTGACAATAAAAAGGAAAGAAAGCGAAATGATTTCGAGCACTCTAAAGTGTATTAGATGTATATTCCGGTTAGCTATACGGGAGTAAAAATTGGGTTTCCCCGTTTCCTATTCTGTTACGCCCGGACGAACCGCGTGCATGATGTAAATTTTACTTTGGTTTTTTTTATTTCCTTTTTATGGCCTCAAAGTGGATTTTAAACCGATTGGACGATAAACTCCTAGCCGAGACCCCAGGAAACGTGTCGTCGTCGGCGGATCCAAATTTTACGACTATACAGCCCCCCCCCCCCTCGGAGTTATGGGCATCTTAAAGGGCTTTTAAGGTCTTTAGCGTTAACGTTTTTAGGTTAATTGTAGGCCGTCGCCGTCGTCGCCAGGCTTTTAATGTGAACGGTTTTACTCTCCCCCCCCCTCGCGTGTACCTGTGTCTCTCCTCCCGGGCCGTTTTTAAACCACTTTAATCGGTTATTTACTATGGGTAACAAAAGACGGGTTGTGGTTTACTTTGTGCGTTGGCTTTCTCGTAGTCTGATTGTTTGGCAAACCCAAACGCCGGACCGTAAAAGAAACCGTAAAAACGATTTTTTGATCGAGCAACCTAAAGTGGCTGGCGTGGTCGCCGTCGCCACCGTAGCGGGCTTAATATACACATAAAATACACACACACACACACACCGTGGTGTTATTATGACTAAACGATTCATAAACGATACGACGGGACTTCTTGTCGTCCCGCTGACCTTACTCAATCAAGTAGACACCTCAAAGTTGTTTGTTCTGATAAAAACAAGAGAAAACATACAATTTTAGAAGATCTATATGCAATGGCGCAATTGGGGAGGGGGGGGGCTTAAGAGGTTAACCGTTGAATCGTTTATTGAAGAAAAAAACTAGTTATTTTTTCCACTCCACGGAAAAACGTAGAATCATGGATATGTTACTTATCTCTTATCATTTCTCTCTATTCTCTTATCACTTATGCCATATCTCTAATCTCTTATCATTTATCACATCACTTATACGAAATACCATGACAAAATAGATAGGTATGATGTCAAAATACGAGTTTATGAATCGAATGCGCAGAAATGGCGATAGCTTTTCTCCGCCTGTGATTGGCTATAAATTATATCTTATCAGGAAATTATATGCCCGCCAAAACTTAAGTTTGTAAATGAAGTATATAATAAATAGAACTAAAGTAGAGAATAATTAACTATTAAGACTGTATAAAGAGTATATTTATTTTATTTAAATATAATTTATTTATTTATTTATTTAAATATAATTTAAAATGCCTCTTTGTGTTTTTGATGGATGTTTAAGTGGCAGTAGGCGCAAAGGTCTCAACAAAAATCCACACATCCATCTTCACAAATTTCCTAAAAATGAGGAATTAAAAAAAAAATGGGACTTGCAAATTCAAAGTAATAAACCTATTAAATGTAGATAAAGGTAACAGATATTAAATATTTAGTTTTTCTCGAGATAAAAGGAGTTGGTGTTGTTGTAGCTTTTGTATGTTCATTACATTTCAATGCTAATGACATTATTGAGAAAACTTTAGTACACAAATTAGCAGGCTATTCACCTCAAAAATCAAGGAGAGCCAAATTCAATACTATTGAGGTATGATATTAGTAAGATACTCAGGCACCGGTCCAAGTCTAAGTGTTTATAAAAAGGTGTAGGTCGCACATTGGACAAATATGAGTCGTACATTGGACCGGTGCCGATAATCATTTTACTATAACTACAATTTAGGTTATGTAATTTGTTTTAATAGAGAAGTATGGTACTTAAATTACATTTTGTATCATTTTTTTTTTTTAATAATAATAGTTTTAGTCAAGACGGATTAGCTAATAGTACAACACCATATTTTATATGAAATTTCCTTATCTATATCATTCTTTTCAATTAGTACTAACCCTAAGTATTTAAACTGCTTGGCTCTGCTGAAAACATAGTTTCTTATACAATTAAATATATAATAAATATGTATTCATGTATATATTTTAAATCCATAGACAGGTTAAATGATGCAAAAAAGAATTCTTTCAATTACTTGTAAAAGCCTTTTCCTGCAACCAACATAGTTTAGTTTATCCTTATTCTAAGGAAAGGAATACAGTAGGTAGTTCTCTCTTGCTTTTTGCATCACAGTTGATGAGCCAGTATGTTTTGCGAGATGTACAAGCTGCTGTAGTAGTAGTTACTGTGTCTTACTGATACGTCCCTTTAAGCGCCTTTAATTAGCAGGAGTTACTGTATATCTATTCTTAACCCCAACCCACAGGGGTTAGATTGTGAAAAGATCTATAAAATGTGTATATTGTTATAATCTCATTCCTTGGTTTTTATACATTGGAGCATTAACTACACAATGTGTGATATTAAAGACATAACTCAATAAGAAATGTTTTTTGTCTATTAGGAAAAATCATTGGAATAACTATTAGATTTATAATTTTAATTAAAAATAAATTATTTTAACATAATGTCATCTCACGGAACACATGTAAGTGATAGCATGAATATTGATTACTACCGGCTGATAACGTTTGGAGAAAAGCAAGATGGCCGATACTGCGTATCACGACAGTTGACATCATACCTATTTATTTTGTCATGCGAAATACTATGAATCATAACACCGAAAGGCTAGGTCTTTTTAAGGGCTTACTTTTTCTCCCCAACATCAGTGTAGCCCTACATTATAATACAATATACCGTATGCATATTACGTATGATAATAATTTATACTTGATAAGCCTATGTAAAATATCAACTTTCAGTGTAGACATAATTTCAGAATAATGCTACTTTGATTCCTTGATTTGGGAAACAATGTTGTTGGGGGAAAATTCTGAGTCAATACAAATTAACATTGACTTACCGGTATTATCATTTATAGTATTTGCTTATACGTTTTGCTGTTATTGGCGATGTCTTAATGTCAAAACTGTTAATTGTTTAATTACAAAGTTTGCTCTTATGAGTAAACAGCTTTTCCAGCAGTTTTTAATGTTTAATACCTATGATAAGCAAAATAATTTTAGCGGAAAGCAAACAATCCTTATCAGTCTAAACATTATCAGCACATATCAGTAAAAATATTTTTGGTTTCGGTACCATCGCAAATATACGCATACTCTCGTATCTCTTATCACGAGAATATGAAAGTGTAATGTGAAAATGGCGACATGAAAATTGAAATGTATTGTATCCAGCCCAATAACTTATCCATGTTACAATAATAAAACACATAAAAACTATTAAATAATAATTAATGAAACGCGCTAAACTGAAATGACAGCTTACCGGATTGTATATTGTATATATTTGTTTAAAACCTACGTTTGTTTGGTTTCTTGTTTACTTTGTTTGAATATTGTACGAATATCTCGCGTCGTCGTCGTTGTTTTCGAATAGTATCAAAAGACATATTAAAAAATATATAAATTGAATATATATTCGAGGACCTCTTCACAACGTTTGTGTACGATTCGTTTGGCCGACAACAAAAAAAAATACTCTTATTATAATATTATTATTGTAAAAGCCACCGTGGCTATTCAATAATTTGTTTGATTGACGTTATCTCGAGACCGTCACGTTTTTAAGTGTTTACTTTTCATTTATACTCGTTTTATTCGACGGATATACGGCGCGTACACATGCACATTTTTTTTTTCATTGTGAATATTTGTCAGTAGTTTTGATACCATTTATTTTAATATATATTTTTCCGCCGACGGCTGGCATAAAACATAATAAAAAAAAACCCCCCGGTACGCCTAACAATCACTTTCTTATTTTTAATAAAAGTCAAAACCCGGATAAAATACAATTATTATCTGAAACGTCATACAAACGAAAATAATATATTTTTATTGATGCGCGTTCGTGCTAAAATACATACAACGCCAATGTTTAGAAAGTTGCGAAATCAGTTCGTTTGACAAACGATTGCACACCAATAACCAAAACGGCTGTTAAAAGTCGTTCTTGCTGAAAATTCCATTTCAACAGACACACCCTCGTGCAGTTTTAGTCGGTTAAATATAGACTCAATCTGTTTGCAATTCGACAAAAGTTATTGCTGGCACTTATTAATCCACCTTCGCCGCCGACGTCTTGTGCAACATAAAATAGACATATTTGCTTTATTCAAAACGGTTTTTTGGGCATCTCTTTGAATTTTCACGATTTTTTTTATCTTACGGAGATATAAATTATGGTCATAAAAGAAAAAAAAACCTTTTTATTTCCTCCGCTCCACGGAAAAACATTGAATCATGGATATGCTATCTCTAATCACTTACATCTTATGTCTAATCTTTTATCTTTTATTTCTAATCTCATCGCTTATCACTTTGCTCGAATCTCAGCTCTTATCTCTTATCAATTTTCTATTATCACTTTTCTCTTATCATTTATCTCAACCTCTAATGTCTTAATATTTTTAAATATTTTTGAATATTGTTACGCGAAAATGGTAGCATGAAATTTCTTGTAACTAGCCCAAAAACCTACCCATGTTAAAAACGTTTTAGTTTAGAACTCCTATAAAAATGGTTAGCTTTCCCAGTTTATTGCGATGGTGAATCCGGATGAATATGAGTATTTTTTTTTAACCCATTCACCCTAAAAATCACCTCTTTTATTATTATTATTTTTAAATTACTGAATTATGTTAAAGTAGGAACCTCGTATTTACCTAATAAATCAAAAGGCAAATTGATAATAACAGAGAATGAACCGTGATACTTATTAGTTACCAGCTTGGAATAGGTTTTAGTTTTTGTTTTATACAAAGAAATCCCAAACGAAGATGGGCACATCAAAATACGCACAGTTGTGTTTACTTCAAGGTTTTACTTGCGTTAATGAATGGTGTGTTGGAATTTGGATATTTTAATTATTTCAACACTGTTTGTTCGGTGTCACATAACTTCCATCTGCGCTTTGGCATTAGAACGCTATAAAAAAACCGCTCGGTGTGTATGTTTTTTTGAGCCGTTGATAAAATATCACCTATTTTTGACATTAAATTGCCTATATTGCTCTTTTATTGAAATTCATTTTGCTTCGGAAAACGGTAACTTTTGCCAAAACGTTTGACAGGCATTCGACGACCTCGTGAGAAAAAACATATTTTCTAATATGTGCAACGCCAGCGTGTCTAAAAATTAATGTGGAATCTAACGGCATGTTTCTTTTTTTAATATTACATGTTCAATATTAACGGCGAGGCCTCGTGACAGCGACTCGTAATAACAATATCGTATTTTGCAGGAAAGGAGTGCGCGGGTTAAGTGAAAATTTGACATGACAATATGGCCTTTCGTTGCTGTGAAATATCATCAAAACCCCTGACACATTTATCCCCCCGATGTTTTTTGTTGCCCATAAGCGTTAATACTACATTTGCCGATAGCTTATAACACATAACAAACGATCGGTAATTGTATTGTCGCAGATTTGATTCCGTATATACTTCAAATGTCATCAGCCACTCACCTCAAATTCCACAAATCAAAACGTTCAAAGTTAAGGGGCTATATTATGTATTTAGTAATACCAACAATTTTATGAAAATTAATGCTGATCCACCTTAATTTATATATTGATCATTAGTAAGTATGAAGTGTATTCGACACGCTCTTGGTCAACTCCGACCCGATTGCAGGCAACTGATTGGCCAGACTGTTATGTGTTAGAAAATAGCTCAATCCGTTTTCGCTTCAGAAACAATAATAATTGTCTATATTGCAGTTGGGCTCGTAGGAATAAGTATTTTATCTCTCTTAACTTTCGTCCGCCTCCGAGAGTTTTCGGATTTGTCTTTTCGTTTCCCAAAAATCGACATTGTGTATATAAGTGTTTTTCACCCTATCGTTCTCCTAGCATTTCCATAAGACACATTCACACACACACAAATGCACAATAGGGAAGTAATACAATAATAATAATAATAATATATATATACATATATTCCTACCTATAACGTTCACAATACGCACAACGGCCGTGAGTGCACGCTAGGCCATTGTGAACGACGGGGCGGTGCGCGATTTCTCTCCAGAGTCCTGGCACCAACCTTTATATGTAGGTATTATATATATATATATATATATATACACATATAAGACGAGTATAATATTATGCGTGTATAGATACGACAAAGTTTCTTCTCCTTCTTCTCGTCCCGTACGGCATCTCGATATGTGCTTGTGTGTAATATAATGTCCTCATATGTACAGTGAAATTCGTCCTCGCCTTATACACCATTATATATAAGTGTGTGTATACTCGACCCATTATCACTACAGTCATTCCTTCGGCCGCAAATCGAAACCTCGTCGTCTCCTATCCGGTATTTACCGTGTATAACATTTCCGCGACCCTGCACAAATCCCCATATACCGTCTAACTAGTATTCAAATACTCGTTAAGCCCATCCGTCTAACCTTAAGCAGTTTATTGCTTGTTTCGCAGTTGAAACTTGTAGGATATATGCGGTATCTGTTACCGCTGTTTGCTTTGACCAATACGAGTTTTAAATTAATATTATTATGTATAAAAGAAAATATGGATTTGGGGGTTGGGTGGTTGTCGTCGGTGATGCACTTGTCTGATGACCGATGACCGATTGATAGCGCAATGTGACTTGTTGTATGACCTTAGAGAATATATCTATTAATAATATTCCATTAAACTTAAAGCTTGAAATATTTTCTGATTGTATTAGTAGTTTAGAATTATAGATTTTATATTTTATTTAGATTCTTTAAACAGTTCTAGACATAATACACCCCTTTGCTATCAACGCAGTTCTATTCTCTTTTAATCCAACTTAATTGCATACACGATTTTTCAAGATTTATATTTTTAACTTAAATATTGGTTATTTGCAACTATGTATAGACAATTTAAATAATAGTAATAGTTGAAATAATTTGTAAATGTTAAAATAAGTGTTATAAAAAAATACTTGGATAGGAATCTGTAGATGACAGTGTTCTATCATATCCAGTTTATCTAGTATCTATAATAGATATCTATTTAGTAGTTGACGATGTGAGTACCAAATATTATTATACTCAGAGCAGTGAACAAAAACCAATATCAACAAAAAGCACATTCTCTTCACTGCATGTCTACATGAAAAAACATTAAACCGTGGATATGTTTTTTTTTTGGATGTTAACAATGTCCCGAGTGGCGTTCAGTTTAATATATGCTCACAAATCATACACTAAAATAAAATATTTAATTTTTCATTTATAAAATATAGTCGTTTCAATTGGCACGAATTGAACAAAAAAAACCATTGCTTTTTTCAGCGTTGAACTCAAAACAAGCGTACTAAGTATTACGTTAAATATTTATCGGGATGATTATTATATTGTATAAGTATTCCCAGGAATCGCTGGCGTTTAATCGACCGTATTTGTGTTCATATAATATAATATGAATACAAATCTATCGGACACACAATGCACGTTGTTTAAAGTGCAATCGACAGAGACACTCGAATCGCGTTATACTCCAACGAACATAAACGAACCGGCTGCGAGTACATGGAATAGAAATAGCAATAGCCCTTATAATATGTTTACATAATAATAATATAGAATATATGTATATGTTTTTGTGTAAACACGATTATTCGCGTTTCATGTCATCTTTGAGCACGTCGACCGGAACGATGATCAACGGTGGCCGAATTCATATACAGAGAAAAAGCTCATATTGTACATAAATATAATATTGTATAGTGGCTGACTGACCGCCGATGATTATTATCGCACGCTAGAGTTGATTGTTATTATAGCGTTTACGATTTAGACACGACAATTACAATCAAAGGCCACTCTAAATATGGTACAAAACACTGTTAAACAACGCTATACAAGCAATACAATTATCGCAGCCCTACCCAGACAAGTGGCGATTATTATCCGACTGCTAGACACGAGTGCACTGTACACAACGTGACGGACGGGTCACTTCTAGTTTTTAATTTCTATACCGAACGACTTGCCTTAATACCGATTTTCCATTGGACATTTTCAACTTGAATAATACATTCCTTTATAATATTATATTAACGACCGTCCACGACAACAGCTAACCAATACACAACGGACCCTCCAGAAATAATCACTACTACTGAATTGTTAGTACTTTTCAAAGTTGAAAAAACCAATTCCCACTATTCCGAGAAAACCCCTCGTTTTGCGGACCCGTCTCCTTTATTGTTATCCCGGATAACCGATGAGAAGCCATTCATTAAAGAATCTGATAAAAAGAAATCGATGACCCTTAGATAAACGTTAAGTAAACCATCGTCTTGGGTCATATTATTGTTGAAACGCCAACATAATAACAAACTTAAGCTAGTACATATGACATAATATGTTCACTCTTGTAACAAAAACATTGTCCTTATATGTTCATTATTTGTTTTTATATCTTATTCATAAAAATAAAATAAAAACCAATTTTATATCAATCTCTTTTAAATTGAATGGGAACTTGAATTTTTCTATGAATTAAGATTATTTTTGTTTAACAATGTTTTGAAGGAAAAAAGACGCCGGATTTGGTAGTCTATTAAACACTAATATCTTGACGATAGAAAAAATCTAATTAACATTTTTAATTGATAAGTACAAAAGATACAAAAAAAAGGTGCGAGAAACTAGTTCTTTTTTAGAATTTTTTTTTTATAAAAATTTTTTAGTTTGTTTCGTCACTGACACTTTGTTTTATAAAACTAGTTATTTGTGTGCGCGTTTGCTATTGTAATGTACAGTAATGTAAAAGAAAACTAATTTGACTAATTCACAAATGCCTAGATAACCTTATGTAAATATATTTATATACATATTATTTCCTAGTTTATGGCTGCATATATAAACTATATATGCAGCCATAAATCTTTTATTATATGCTATTATTCTGCAGACGTATAATAAATGTCCTAGTAAATGTTTTACTATTGTAATATTCTGTTCAAATTTCCGGTACATTTCGTACAGACTGTAATAAATCAGTTGATATATAATACATGTAACACTCGAAACGACAAGATAGTCCATACAATTTTAGTAATATTATTTTTAATCGTTCGAAATACATTTTCAATTTCAATTTTCTTTTTAAATATTAATGTAACAACTGTATTAAAAAACTTTGAAAATGACAATTTTTCAAACAGAAATACTTAATTAACTAATAATAATTTTTTATTTGTGCCACAATCGATATCTTATCAACATATCATATAGATTCTACTTTGTTGTGTTAAAATATAACTTAAGAAATGTTTAGCTTAATGTTAAGTATTATTGAAAACTGTATATTATACAATGTACATTAGGAAATGCTAGTGTAGAAGCCCCTCGACCAAAAATAATATTTTAATTATACAGTCAGAGCAATCGACGACGGGCCATCTAAATCAGTTTTCTCGGTTTTAAATATTTCGAATTTTCCTTTATGTTATAGTAAATAGTTATTAATATTTTATAAGTAACAGAAGTTGTATACAATGTTTATATAATATCTATATTGATTCATGTGTTCGTGTTGACTAAACCGTCAACTTTTCGGTAACCAATCCTTTCCGTCTGTAAGTTTGTGGCATTTGGTGCTATACCATTTCTCTCGCCCTATCCGTTTCTGCAGTAGACCGAGTCAACATTAATATGGTGTACGACCACACGAAATTATTGTAAATAATGTACGCACAAGGTTGTTTAATAAACCAAAAGTGAGTTTGTATGTGTTCCGAAATCGGCCACAGTAAATATTTCATTTAACTTTTTCGTTAATACTTAAAAATAAAATAATATTCCGAACAAACAAAGTAATGATATCTTTTCATTATAAACGGTCAAAAACAACGTTTCGGTTATTTCTCTACAGCCGAATTGTGGAAAAAATTTATATATTTTTAATAATGTTTACATTTTGGGCTATGTAGAGAAATCACTTGCTCGAGGTTGCTAAAAAATGTATTTTCATTAGACCAGCACAGTGACAGTACCGCATAATGAATACACAATTTCAACGTTTATTCAATTGTAATTTGAATGACCATTAAAATTATATTATACAGTTTGTGTATGTTGTCAGCATGGAAAACGAAAATTACCAAAAAACGTCATGCTCCGTGCTCGAAATGGGTTTTCAATTTATCGCTTCATTATCGACACGTCATTAATTTTGTAAGGGCCGACAGGAAAATCTTTTATAGCGTCCAAGTTTTTTTTATGGACCGCCTCCGTTTGACAATCGAATCGTAAGTTCTTTATTTATTTATTTATTTTTTTTATGTATACAGCTTGTCTAAGGAATTCATCATAATCAAGACGCGATCGAGTATTACAGATAATACTGTTCGAGTCTCTGTGTTCGTTAAAGTGTATTCATTAACATGTTCTATTGTCCTAATCGAATATATTATTATACATAATTGAAACAGCCGATTAACTTGTAAGTTATATTATTTCAACGGACATCATACATTATAATATTATGCTGTGGGTTCGCATAAAACAGTATAGTTCAGCAGGATCGACGAAGCATGACGTTTAATTATCGACGGACATAAATCGCCCAAGTACAAAACTATGATGGTGGTTATTGTTATTTTAAAATAATGTGTAATATTTTGTCGTCTCTAAACGAGCAACTTGTTTGTTAGGACCCGTCGATCCGTTCATTTTCGATCATGAAAAATAATGCTAAACCCCTATGGGGGACACGCAATAATAGTCCTAATAATAATTCCATCATAGTTAATTCATTTCGGCCTACAATACCTGATTTTTTTTTTTTTACTTTTTAGCCTTTATTAATAAAATATGACGGCTCGACAATTGCAATACCTATAGTTTTCGTTTTTGCGACTGATACTACAATAGGGGTGAAGTAGTTTTTTTTTATTGTTAATGATTTGGCAAACATCGAGGTTGCGATGGCGGCAATTGAAAACGATCAAAATAATGAACGTTTTTTAAAAGTCGCTTTAATATGTTAAAGTATTTAATAAATTATCAACTATGTCGTTTATATTATCTCATTGCAAACCTTTATAAGTATTAAACTATACCTAATCTGACGAATTGTTCTCTTTTGATCATTAAAACGAAATGTTATATTGTAAAGTGTAATAGTGTGATTGACATCAAAGGTAAATCGTTTGCATTGAAGATTTTTCCAATTTTGAACTAACAACGTTAGTCAAATAAAAAAATATTAACTGCAATGGAAATTTAATTCTAAACTATCCTCTTTGTTATTTTATATTGGACGATCCGAAGAAGTTATGTCGTGAATCATTCTCAACATAACAGTCTTTTGGCCCACCCTGTATGTTAAGCGTATGCATTTGACATAATGCGTGTTAGTCAGTTTAATTTGATGTTGTTACAAGTTACAGCGCACATACATTGTTATGAGCATCAATATAACGCTCAAGCGAGTAGAACATAATATTATTATAATCTGAAATCTAGACTAGTTTCACGTCAAAATCCACAAACTTACCTTTATATAGAAGTTTTCCAAACTCGTTTGTAACTATTCGGAATTCTGGATTTGGCGTCTCTCCAATCTATTAGAGGAAGTGAAAATTACTGAACATTGATTTAACATTTAAATATATGTACATATAATTGCTCAATGATATCTTTCAATTGCAAATATATATAGTTGTTATACTAATTATACACACCTGAACCATAAGCGATACGCCGACTATTCCTTGAGATTTCATTTGTGCTTCTGACATGTTCGAATAAAGATCAGTGTTGTAACCGTACAATTGAATCTGAAAACAATTGACACAGTGTAAGTCACCTACGCATTTATAAATATTAAAATGTCGTACGGATCATATTAAAGTAAGTTTCAAACAGTCTGTTATATCCGTCTCATATACCGTTATACTTATAAACAGCTGGGAAATGTTCAAAAAAAAAATTATAATAATAATAATCACTAATACCATTGAGTATATATTGTATATATATTCAATGCTAATGCTACACAACAACTTTGCTTTACACTTTGTTTGTATAAGTCACTGGTGGGAGAGAATTGGCAATTTGACTTATTTTAATCGTAGACCTATAGATTTTCATATGTTCTATTTTAAATGTAAAAATAAGATATTGTATTGAAATATGAATAAAGAACACTTATTTTATTATACGAGGGGCACGATATTTTAAAATGATATTCTTCTGTGGGGTTATCAATCCAACATATTTGATAATATTATCATGGAAAACGATTGAATAACACATTTCAAGGGGAAAAAATCAACCTGTCAAAAGTGTTGTTACTTTAACCAGTTGGTCGTACGTGTTATGTATTTGAAATCCATCGCTACTAAAAGTATATAATATACTACATTGTAGTAGCATTTGCAAGTGTGCACATTTGCCTGGTATTATAAATCATGTAGTATTGCAATTTCCTCAAACGTTATAATGTTTTCCACTCAATCGTTTCCGCGAAATAACCGAAGAGGAATCGTGAAATAAACGTTTGTGCGACGTACAACCTGTGTGTAATATTATGATGTGTTTTTGAAAACATATTGGCTGATCCAATAAGCAGAAATGAAATATTTTTCAAAAGTCATTCATTTGAAACTTAATAATACACCAACCAGTTGTCTGCAAAATCTGGCTTAAGTGTTTAAAAAAAAGCAAAAACCGCATTCGAACGATTCTGACATGTTTTTACAAGATAAATGGAACTGATGCACCTTTTTCTACAATTTAACCATTATACCCTGAGACGTTTGAGTGCGAATCGAACGAACCGCATGCACCGGTATCCACTGAAATGAATAAAATAGCTTTATTACTTCCATTTAATATACTTCAGGTTAGTCAATCGCAAAAAAAAATGTTTTTCTATAGAGTAAAGAGTAAAGTTTACACAATTCAAATGGGTACTATGACCACAACTACCGAGTCTGTTGCTTGCCCAATCACTTTGCATGTACACATATACTCACAATATTATGGCATACCTACCTAGTATTCGGAAAGATAGGATAAAAGATTTCCGTTCTTAACCGTAGATTCACCTCTTTTCGTTCAATTCCCCGTCTCGTAGAACCATGTGGATTTTGTGGTTTTTACACTGCTGGCCGTGCACTCCTCTCTCTCAATCCCAAACGATCGTGCACGAGCACACACATATATACTCCTCAGGGATTATTTTCTTAAAAAGCATTCGATTCATCTTATGGGTTTTACTACAGTGCGCTCATCTCCATTTCAAGATTGAAATCGAAACCCAGTGGATTATGGCCTTTTGACAGCGCGCAAATGGCTGGTGCCGAAGCGGCTGACACAAAACACGGGGGATCGTCGTGGAAATAAAAAAACATAAACCACCCTCCGACATTTGACTATTTATTTTTTGTGATTCCACCCTTCCTGCGTGTTATTATTATTATTATAGTTATCGTTATTGCTACTGGCCGTTATGGGCATTTTTATTTGAATATGTACTCTAAAGTTTAGGAGTCTAAACGTTCCCATATAGAATTATATGCGCGTACAACCGCAAATACTCTTGGATTGCCCTATACTTTATGGAAATAACATGATATCAATCACTGTAGCGGTCTCAATGTAATGGCCAAATTATTAGGGTTATTGGGATGTAAATGTTCTACACCCTTAACCCACCACCGCCGTAAATACACATATTATATTACCGATGTTCTGAGAAAATACACCCCACAAAAACAGAGCGATAAGACTACATATTTTATCAACTGCGATCCTGTATATTGGATGTACTTGGATTTTAAATCTCTATCGCCAATAACACAGTCCGTACGATTACCAATGGTTTACTATTTTACTAAGCAGCTGATTTTTTTGCTAAATAATCATTTAATTCTCATGTGAGTAAAACAAAATTCGTTAAATTACAACATGCGCGTTTAGAGTACTTCCAAAAGGTATACTAACCAAATCCAAGTCTTTAATAAATTAAACAAGCTTGCGAATGACGACAGTAGAGTTTTTTTATATTGTTTTAACGTAGAACAAAAAAGAAATACTAACAATTTCGATTAAATATGTTTTTACCTTTTAGTTTATTTTTTCAAATTATTAGAAAAAAGTTAGTAAAAAATAAACAATAATAGTTGTCACGGAGCTTAAAAGGCAATCAGTTCGCGATTAATTTTTGAGTACCTTTAATAGTTTTTAAAAGTTTATGTTTACTTGGTCAACCGCAAATACAATATAAAAACACTGCAATTGGGTTTCTCAAAACAATAAAACTTATAATTGGAAACATGTTTTGAAACATTGACTGAAAGTAAACAAAAATCTTACTTATATTGTGTACAGTTGTATGTATTGTTTAATATAATTTGTTTTATTTTCTAATGGAAATTGTAAGAAACTTTGTGATTAAATGTTTTAAACTGTTAAAAATATTTATACTGAACGGTAATTCTAGGGTATTTAATAAAACAGTAATTATACAAAAACACAGTTCTAAGTATTGGTTCTATTATAATAAAAGTAAGGGTAAATTATTAATATATTTTAAGTAATTATTTTATCAAACAATTATTATTGAGGTTGAAAACATTTTTGTTTTATAATTTTAATCTATATTAATATGTTCAATAATATATAAATATTATTTATAACAAGGCGAAATGTCTATGCAAAATTGCTACATGAATGCGTGTAAAAAATGATAATTATATAATACAAACTAATTGGTCAGAAATCTTCTTAGTGTATTATAAAATCAACATAAAATTAACATTAACGACTAGTAATAACAAATAAATAGAGTAGCGTAGTTAGCATACATTTGAAATTTTAATACCTAGTCTTAAAAATGCTGTAATAACAACAATACACTTTTATGATATTTAAAAATAGTTTTCTTTGTTATCTGCAAACTGTAATCATAGCAATCAAATATAAAAATAAAGAATAATAATATTGATAAGTGAAAAATGTTGGAACATTACATACTTACTCTATTGAATGTTCAAAGTACTTGTTTAGAATATTATTTTTTTTACTGATTTGACATATTTAATTAATCTATGTAATTTTATTTTATTTGTATTCTAAATGATTCGGGATGTTCAGTAGAAACCTCTAAGTTTTGTTTTCCAAAATAATACAACATGATGTACTCGTCATTTAGTTTACGGTCAGACATAATAATATTATGTTCACAGAGAACCTTCAAGTGCAATAACTAAGATTGGCTTTAAAATCTTTAGCAGACTGTGTATGATAATTAATTGCATTAATACAATGCACTTTGGTGCTTGACATAATTATTTTAACGGATCAAACAGTGTAGTCATACCTTTATAACAATAATTTGTCTTTGATCTAATCGATTTGTTAGAGTTACTCTGTAATATGATTTATTGTTTATCAAATTAAATATTAAATACATTTTTAAATGCTCACAACACATATATAATACTTTTTTTTTTAAATTAATAATAATTACTCGTTGAGTTTGAAATCTTATATATGAAGACTTGCGGGAAAAAATTAATTTATGTTTTATTTTTTATAACGGTTTACGCTATTAAATTTACTTTTAACAGGTGTAATTTTTAAAAAACAAACGTAAATGCGTATTTATTTTTAAGACAACAGTTGTAAAAAAATTCAAATAAACGATCCAACTAATTGTGGCAGAAAGAAATAGATCTCTATAATGAAGACTTAATTTTAGTTTTTAAAAGTCAAATGTACTTTCGATGGACGGATGGACCTACGATTGAAACGTTTGCAAGACATAAATAATGTATGGTGTTTTTTTTTTCACCGTTGGCATTCCTATAAAATATTAAAACTGTTCATTGGGTCGTTTGATGCTCATTTACTGACGAGTCGAGATAAACATTATGCGGTCGCTCACGTCAACATTTTGTCCTCGAAAAGATGTAATTTTAAATTCAATTTATATTCATGTTTAAATTGCTTTAAAAGTATAAGTTTTCATCGAAGTTGATTTATTGCTAATGACACTTTTCCTTTAAATATATATAAGAATTTGGTTCACTTTAATGGTTCTTAGGTGCACACAGCCGTAGTCATTCTTTATCGCCACCGTTTTTTTAATGATAATAGAAGAAGTCAATTTAACCGGCCTATAAAAAAAAACCCCTGGGGTAACCCGATTAGAAGTTTACGATACGCTGATAAGCTATAGTGCTGACAGTGATAAAGTAGTTTCGAGTGATTTATCAAGGATCCGAATTAATTAACGTAAATAAAAGTTCCCAACGATTAGCATCGCCAGTGTCAACAAGGAATGGGCTCGTAAGTACCATAAGGATATAATCTACACCTTGGAAAATGTGCTCGCAGTCCCATCGACAGAACAAAGACAACAGACTGTCGTCCGACTGCGAGTTTCAGTTAATCGACCGTGTCCTTTGGTTGGTTAATGTGTAAGTATCCTTGATAGACAATTGGTTCAAGAATTTCTTATAAAATGTATATATGTGTGTACATAATATACAGTCTTGCATAAACCAACCGAAGAGAACATGCTAGTATTTTCATTATCCGTAGACTTTCTCCTACGGTTCAAACGGTTTGACGCGTCTTGGCTAATAATAATGTTATCTCTCTCTGTTATTAAACAATATCTATAACTTCTAAGCGTTAACAAAACAGCCGTGCAGTATCCTCGCGAGTTTTACGATGATCAATATGTAAATAAATCGCTACAGGACCTTATCGTTTTCAAATAATAGCCTATTACGCGTTTATTTTATAAGAAAAGTTTCGCAATATACCCTTCTAGTGTTTCAATCAAAGAATTCCGAACGGTTTGTGCGGGAAACCCGCAAGTATTAAAAGACCACTCGAGATTCCATTTATCTCTCTAATGCCGTTAACAATTTCAGTATATAGACGAGGCTTTTGTTAAAACATGCTTAAGGGTTAACGCGTCATCGATTGAGCGTCATTATTACGAACGAATCACTTAAATATGTATACATATATCTCGGCTGGGGAATTCAGTGCGTTTACATGGTTGTGTGCTTATCCCGCACGTGTTCGATATTATGATAATAAAACCGGCAACTTTTTAAATTATTCGCAATCGGAAATGGCCGACAAAAGAGAAAATGCATTTATTATTTTTGGCGATAAAAAAAACCACCGGGAGCGTGTTTAAAAATGTATAAAAAAAAACGGATTCGTTTGTATAGTATTATTTTAAAAACTGACGACAGTGTTTTTTTAAACAATTTTTTATCTCTTCTACAAAAGTATATATATATAATAAAGCCAAAATCGTTTGATGATCCAGCAGCGACAGCGGCGAACAAGAACACTGGTAAATTGCCATCATTTAAGAGAAAATTGTTTTGTTTTGTCGGTTCTATACGTTCTGAAAATAATAATAATAATTGTATATTTTTAATACCACTGCCAAAGTCGCTTTCGGTTATAC
Source organism: Adelges cooleyi (assembly GCF_023614345.1). Classification (NCBI taxonomy): domain Eukaryota; kingdom Metazoa; phylum Arthropoda; class Insecta; order Hemiptera; family Adelgidae; genus Adelges; species Adelges cooleyi. The sequence continues at coordinate 12,049,702 of NW_026096579.1, read as the reverse complement.
TGATGGGCGTATAATGAGATGTCTGTCTTACAGCCTTCCCATTGATATATACATGTATAAATTATAATAATATGTCACTGCGGTACATATATAATCCGTATATATAATAAAGCCTTTAACCCATAACTCAATTATTATTTGTATCAATTAATTTTTTTTTTTTTATAAAACCCAGCACGACAAATAATGATTGTAGAAATACATAATTAAAGAACGCAGTTATAGCTGTTAACTAGACGTTTAAATATTAGTTTAGAAAAAAAATGATATACAAAAATCATCTTTAGAGTTTAAATCAACGATATTTAAAGTATAATAAGCAATTTATCGAGTACTACATTTATTTTGATCATGGATTGTATTCAAAATCCATTGTAGTCTTATTCAAATTTTCAGCAAAAAATAAACAACAAAAGAACACATTATCTTGAAATCCATGAAATTGTATTGTACTATCTAAAAGGCTTTAACAATAAAGGATTTGAACTAATGTAGTGTGATTTTTTTTTATCTATGCGTTTTATCAAACAATATAATAATATTTACTTGCAGTTAATTTTTAAGCACATTTCACCATTGAAATTGAATCTTAACTCTAAAATGGTTTAATTTATAAGTAGATACACATTCTAACTAAATGAATTTTCTTATCCCACACAACTACTTCTGATATAGGTATGGCGAATCAATTTGTTCAAAACCTCCCGAGGCATTCAAAGGTTTCTAGGAAATATACATACTCAACAATAGTGATGATACTTGTAAGACACTCATATAACAGTGTCTGACAAAAACACAAACTTGAAGAGAGGTAAACTACAGTCGATATATTTTCACCTCTTGCTGTTAAAAAGAACAAAGAAAATATTTTCAAACAAATTTCCGTTTAAAACATAGGCCTAACTCAAATAGCATAAAATAGTTGATTTTATTTTAGAACTGACTTAAGCGTTCAATACATAGCCCAAAGGATATAGTACTCATGTATGCTTATTATTCTTTTAATATCTGTTTTGTTGTTTAATTCCCTTCTAATCATAGATCTAATAATATAATACTTTATATCATTACAATATTACGGGTAAATTATTTTTATAAGATATCAGGATGACATTATTATATTTCGACGATTATTTACATTGCTCGATTAGTTGGGATCTGGTCATTCCTTTGGATATAAATATTAATCAACTTAAAACTTATATCTTTAAACTGACCGGATGTTGTGTATCCACACACAGCTAAATCCGTAGACTACTGTTAACTAACACAATTAAACCACTGTGTTATTTTTTTTTTACTATACTTAAAATAGATAGGTATTGTTTTATAACTGTTTTTTTTTTAATGTTTCTACTAAAAAGTAATTATATTATTTTCATTATTATTTTATATTATTGAATTAAAAATATTCATTCGAATAAATATATTAAAATTAAGTATCGTTTGCCGCCCTTCTCGCCAAGAGTATTTAACTATACAAATATTTTCCCGAGAATTCGCTTTGAAAATATTATAATGGACCGAATGAAGTGGAACGATTAGCGAAAAGTTGGTTGGAAAACAAAAATGTATTGTAGAATCATTTACGATTAAATGGAAAATTCTAACAACGCACTTCGTTTAAAGACCTTTTTAAAAGTAAAAACAAATACATGGTCGTATTGCTAAGGTTCACACACCATTGAGTTCACGTTCCAAGTACTAACCAACCACTAATTGTAAGTATTCGCCATATTTGATACTAAAATCAGTAACGCTATATCTTTCTCGTACGGTGAACCCCAGTCATTTTAAACACATTATCTAAATATCTAGTAAAGTGTAAACCTATATTTTACATTTGTTTATTAAAATATTTAATGTTTAAAAAAAATAGTTGACATTTACATGGAAATAACTTAACAAAGTTTTGGTAGGTTGAAACACTTACTATCTTGCCTTAAAATTCCTCTGTAAACTATCCTCTCATCTTTCAACATTCCAATATATTCTCTCTCTTTTTTCCCCGTTTTAAAATAAAAATAAAAAAACATGACAAAATGTAATAAAATAGTGAACGCCAAATTCAAGCAGGAATTGTGTAAATTTGTAGTGTCCTGTATAGAATACAATTGGACAATTAAGATACTACAAAAAAAAGGTACAATGATTATAAAGTGTATATTTAAGTAGCTATATTAAAACCAAGCGACAAGTAGTGGTTTTTAGAATTATTCGTAAGACAAAGTAAAATCATTTTGTAGAGTTAGATTATATAATGGTACCTTAGATTTTCCGTGTATGTATCTAAGATAAATAAAATAGATCAAAAGACAATGATTTTAAAGATTTAAGTTGATATCGTGCTATAATGTGTAATCACAAAAGCAATTTAATAAAAAAAAAACGTTGATATCGATTGCCACGTGATAAACAATTTAACGGAGAGGTAGTTCCACGAAAATAGGTCCAGACTGTTTTTCTATAGTTGAATACAGGCAAACATAAACACATGTGCTTACTAATAAACCCTCTCTTAAGCGCTTAGTAGGATAAATAAGTTGAAAAATAAATATTTCAAACCCTTTTCAAAAGTACTAGGAACGTGTACTGCGTGTGTACATCACACCTGCAAATTTTCAAAACGTTGAATTTTAAATTGTATTTTAATTAGACTAGACCCGTGAAAAAATTATAATTGAAACGAATATAAAAAGTAATTTTGTTAAATTCAAACAAAACTGTACATTTAGGGTTATGTTATCAAGCAGGGTTCCTTTGTAGTAAACCGTACACATTAAAACGGCGAAGCGATGACCCCACTGAGGCAGACTGTGTTGTCACGCAACGGCATTCTGTGTAATTAATAATAATGTCTAGTGCAGTTTTAAGAATTAACAATGTATGTAATTACACGGAAACCGAGTAAAATAAATTAGAGTCATTCGTATCAATAGTCAGTCGACAGTCGTTTCAAAAAAACATCCACAGCCCACAGAATTTTTAACATCATCAAAAACTATTGAAATAAACGACAATCGCGCATAACCGTATAATATAGCTTATACCGTAAGTGCATTTTTTTTTGTTTTTTTTTTGTAAAGCTTTTTGGCCTATTCTGTCGATTGGGTTTTTTTTTATCAATGAACGAATAACTGCGGTCAAACAATGAAATAAAGAAATACTCACTTCTGCGGGAAACGAATAACCCTGGATTTTGTGCTCGGAACCAAGATTGTTGTCTGTGCCGTAGTGTATGTAAAACTCTTGGAATTGATAACGGTAAGTGAGCGGACCGTCGGTTATGTTTAAAACGTATTTGGAATCCTTGTCCACTCTGAACACTAAGGATTGACCGGTGTTTTCAATAACTCCGCTGACCTGCAACAGACATAAAACGCACAACCTTATTGCAATAATAAAAATACATATATATATATATATATATATATATATATATATATATATATATATATATATTATGTTTTGTAGAGGATAATCGCAAAGGGAGTTGACTGGGGTATGTTAAAGGAAATCGAGGAGGCGTGACGACTTGTTATCGAAACCAACACGAACATTTAATGTAAATAATGTGCGCAATTGTACGCTTCTTTAATTGCCGGGTTCTGCATTTTGGGTATATTATATTATTATTTTGTCCGTTTAGCTGAAAAACTTTTTAACGCTGTTGTTGTAATGCGCATGTATCGAGAAAAAAACCAGCTACAAAAATAAGACCAATACAGATAGGAACCAAACGGAGCGAAATATAATATTTTACTATCGTATTGCATTCCGCTATTGCTGCCGTTTTTAAATCCGTGTAGTACACATAGACGTTTTCCGAAAGCAATAATCCTGGTCTCAGACACAGGTTTCTTTTCTTAACGTTATTTTCTGTGGATCCGTCCATTTTAATATCCTCACAAACCGCAAACGTCGTATGACTTGTATGTACGCGTGTCAATTGTAATAGAAATATATGTATAATATTATTATGTGTCTGCTCACATAGTGTACAATATTATCGTGTTACATATTATGGGAAAAAGGTAAAAATGATATATCAATAACATTAATAAAAAAAAATAAAAAAATAAGTCCGTTTGGTTTTACAATAGTTTAATTTATCTATTCCAGAAATATGTTTTGATTGTTAAAAATTAAATATATACTTGTATATTAATTTTAAAAGAAACTAAAAAATATTAGACCCAGTTTGGATTTATTTTAGAGAAACACTCTAAATTATATATTATGCATTAGTATTCTAGTTAAAGTTATGTTTTGTCGCTTTGTGTTATTTTTAATACAGAAATCACGGTTCTTTGAAATTGTATGATTCTACATGTTACATTTCTGTTCTATTAAAAGTACACTAATATTTTTTTTTAATTAAGAATCTGATGATAACCCTCTATACCGAAACCGAAAATATACCAATAATGTGAGATTTATTGCTGTGTCGTGAAATCTCAAGTACTCAGTATTTATTACTAAATATATTTAAAACATAATTTAAATTTTACTTTGTCTTTGTCAATGTGCAAGTTTCTTAAAAATGGATCAAACAGCAACTTGTCTGGATCGATGTCGATCGGAGACTGTCGTTTGCCAATTGAACATAACTTCCATAGAGGGTTCAAAACTCCCCAATATTTTGGCCCTGAAAAAAAGGTACATTATATTTTAGTTGCTAATTAACATTTTTAATTGTAATACTAAATTAAGGATAACAAATATGTTGTGTTTTTTTCGGATAGGTCCATGTAAACAGAAAAAACACACAAAGTAGTATCAAATTGTTTTAGGTAAGAAGATACTAATAGAAAATAAATAATAAAAACTACCACCGGTATTATGTAAAAATGCAACGGTAATGAGCAACCAATAATTCCATAAGCCAGGAAATGTTTAACATTAGTTTATGCTTTAACAAAAGTGTTTCTAGACATAAGTTATATCACTATATTATGTATTGTATAATAAAAACTAATGTGAAAATGTGTGTTTATTGTTGTTGGGATGCCTATCGACATTTTATACTCTATCCTATGTATTAACCCGTTTGAGAAAGCCGGAATCCCTGTACAAAACAATTACAAATATTATTATTACTAAAGAATAATAGCTAAAGTCCCGCAAAGTGAACGATAAAACAAGCTAAAACGCGTATTTAAGTGGGAAGAAATTGTTACCTACAGAAACATAAAGCTTTATTATTAGAATTGTATTGATCGTAATTTAAAACTAAAAATGTCCCAATGTAATACAACACTAATAGGTTTTAAAAACATTAAAATAATATACGTACTTTGAAACATGATATACAGTTACTTTACGAAAAATTATTCAAAAAAACAATGTACAACCAAATTAAACTGACACTTTTGTTTTAAATAATAATTTTTATCGTTGTTTTTAGTATAATAAATATAGCTTCGATGCGGAGCTAAGAAGATACCAATGGTTTTTACAACAATGTGTATTTTTTTTTATGTATGGATTTCTGTATATCTGCTGAGCCATTGAATCGATTTCTTTAATTAGCCAGCTTATACTTGTGTGGGATATTCTTCAAACAAATACAAAAATTCAAGAACATATTTTTTGCCCTTTCACTCAGAAGAGTTGGAACTTTATTTTTTATGAGATGTTGGTTTAGTATTTAGGGTCTACAATTTACACAAAGTATATAGATGCAGAGTTGCTCTATAACATGTTAACATATATAGTCGAACTTATTTTGTATTAAATAAAACCAATAAAAAACACTTTAATTATGTTACAACCTTATATTGTTTAAAATTATGTAAATTATATTGTTATCTACTTTAGATTCTGCGTAGAGAATATAATCTTTAAATGCTTTTCTTGTAAAATTTGATAATATGTACTTAATGTTATTTAATTATCTGTGTTTTCCATATCTGTTATAGTTACACACACACACACATATATATTTAAAAATCGATAGTCTTACATTAATGGTTAATAATTACATTACTGCTTAACATTGTGTTCGAGTTTTGAGAAAAGTGTGACAAAATAGGCCAACGGTTTACCGGAATCCGTATGTAAGTAGAAGCTCTACTTAGTACCAATATAATTTGGTATGCATGACTCTTTTGTAAAAAATGATTCAACCTAATAAGTTCCAACGACAAAGAAAAGATGAAACGCGAGATTACTCTAATCGAGTGCGAGTAACGATAGGAGTGTGTGCGCATCAAAGTTTTTCGATTAGGGTTTGTCGGTAAAGGAATATTTTTTTTATTTTATTTTTTTAACATGCGGTAGAACACGAAAATAAAAGGCGTGTAGATACATTTTTAGAGGCACACGGCAAAATATATAAATCCGGATGTGGGTTTTCGATATGGAACCGTTGGCCGCACATGACGTACGCGTTCGGAGGAGAAATCTCAGCACCGTGAAATTGAATTGGTTCATTTAGTCGAGTAGAGCGCCGTCAAGGGGTTTGTTGCCCGCGCCCTAAGCTCTACCTATCATGTCAACCTTATCCGTCGGATCCTTCGGGCCCGCGGCGGAGGACCTCTTGAACATCTGCACAAAAGAGCTTTGCATACGATATAATTTAAATAAAGTCTGGTCAAATAAGTGTGTGTGTGTGTGCGTGTGTGAGTATGCATGTTCTGGACACGGCGGTAAAAAGACCGTGAAAAGCCGTTCGCAGCGGGTGCGGCCAACGACCGGGGCTGAAGTTTGGCCGACTAGAAAGCTAAAAACGTACCTAGTAAATGGCATTTCGGACGGAACGCACCCCCTCCCCCCCCCCAAAAAAAAAAACGACTAGAACGCAACTTACTAAACAAGTATAGTACGCTAGTCATAATATAAGTACATAAAACTAGTCATAATCCACACGCGCGCGCGCGTTTAAAGTAAATTAAAACCGTTTAGCTAAACCTTCAAATTATTATGGAACGTTTGAGTATGAATATACGTAACATTGATTTTACACAATACACCCCACAATTTTATCATAAAATCAATGATATGAATAATTCAATCGATTGTTTGCATACCACAAACATGTTATTTATTGTATAATGTGTAGTGTAAGGTATAATGTGTGATCCATTCATGTGTTTGCGATAAAATTGATACTATTGTAATGTACCACAGACAAAAAAGTTTAAAAAATATTTTATTAGCTGTAATAATATTTTGAACATTTTTACTATATTATAAATGCGTTGAAAATGTGTTTTTGTGCTCTATGTGTGTCTGAGAATCAATAAATCTTAGTTCTAGACTAGTCGGCGTTTAAGGAGTAAAGCATATGATTATTTGAAAATTACTCTCAAAAACGATAAACTAGTTAAACACAAACCAATAACTAAGAGATTTGTATTAATTATGTATCAAAAGACAATCATACAGCTATTTTCCATTTATAACGTGTTAATTATTTTCGTTTAATTGAAAATAGTTTTTTCACAACCTTAGATCATGATTATAGGTATTACACGTCATAGGCACATGTCCTATAGTGTCATATTTACAATTGTTATTTTTTTGTAACAGTTCTGTATACATTTATATTATCCATAAGAGTAATTAGCGCTCTCTGTTCGATTCAGTCACGGATGGTGTGCTATTATCGCCTGTTATACTTGATATTGTACATTTTTCCTTTTTTTTTTTTTTTATAAATAAAAAGCGCTTAGAGTGCGGAATAACCTTTTTACTTTGCTCGCTCGACCGTTACTGTGTTCGAAGCGCATACGCCACATTTTGTTAATCGAGGTTTGCGACAAACGTTAATATTTTAGTCCTGTTTATTGTTTAGAGCACTGACTCGACGCCGTCAATAAATATATTATAACCAAATTAGGCAAGCTTAAGCGTAAAACATTCATGCGTTGAGATTTGATCATATTTAATATCGGTTATTATGATATTCTAGAGGGCACTATCCAAAAAGTTTGCACCCCTCGTCACTCCGTTTAACGTCATTAAATATACACACATAAATGTCATATGTATATGCGTATAATGTGCCTAAGTGCAATTACGGCGAAAAGTCTGTGGGGGGAAAAAAATAACCGTCGACAAACTGTAAGCGGATTTAAATAATTGACCTCTAAACATTAGAGTCTAAGGTTTAATGGAAACCCAATCGTTATAATAATATGTGTAATGTATAATATAATATTATATATTGATATACTCTATATGTATTTATTTATATATATATATATATATATATATATATATATATATGAAAACTACGTTAGGGTTCATATTTCAGTCAATTATAATTAGTCGTAATAAATTATCGGTCGAAACCCAACACGCACAGTAATATCGCTAGATTGCATATTATTTTAACGACAGAGTATAGTGTAGTGTGGGTTATATTATATATTATATACATTTATATTAAGCTACCCTCCCGGTGCATGACGTATAGTTCGAATGGTTACGGTAGTCCATCGCCATGGCCGACCTAATAATAATAACGCTACCGATAATGATATGCAATTATAATTAATGTATAAGTGTAGTTTTTTAATAAATATTGTACGTCTACAGTTGCAATCAATAGTTCGAATTGTCTAATTAAATAAGACATTTATAATTATTACCGAATAAATATCAATCCGTATCGAGTAGGTCCGATATTGAGAGCATCCAAAGTTGCCAGAATATCGTTCTTTGCATTTACATAATATTATTATATTTTGTGTAAACATTCAGTTGTATGTTGGAACTTATTTATTTATTTTATAACGATGATACTATGGCTTAAATGTACTGGGTTATTGCATCTCTACCCCTTCTCCGTCGAAATTTTCACTGATAAAAATAAAATGGCAGCTTAAGGGTCAGCCAGTCAACATCGTTTATTTTTTATAAAGGTATTATGTATATATTTATCAAAAAAACAATAGTGCACCTTAACGCTGCCATTTGGTAATTTGATAATACAATAAAGCGGGGATATGCAATAACCTAGCATATGCCATGAATGGTACTTAAAGATACTGTTTCGAATTTATCATATTAACATGTTTATTATATTACATAATAATAATGAATACAAAAAAACTAATTTTTTAATGATATTTTTCCATATCTCTGTTTATATTGTTTACTTGTAATTGTAATAATGATTCAGGGCACCTTTATAATATATTATCACTCAGGTGTTTTAATCAACGCCGCTTTCTTGACGATAATACGGGTATTTTCTTACTATTATTTTAAGGCCAGTTTGGTTTGGCTCTTGATAATAATATGATAATCGAATTTTCAATGAACACCTGTCGGTCCACTCGCGAAATCCGGGCAAAGCGGCATTGCAATGCGGTTAATGATCCGTAAATAACCATTTCAAACACAATAATGTGGTTGGTTCACGTATAATAATAATAATGATCCATAGATTTGTTATCGAAAATGACTCGCTTAAAAGGGAATAATAAATTCGTTAACCGCAGAAACAATGAATATTTACGCGGGTTATAGAATTTCTCCCTTTTTTGCTTTTTTTTTTTTACTCCTTTAAGCGAAAAATATGGAGTGAAACGCTTGAGGAATGAAAAAAAGGTTTTGCGAACAATCGCAACTAATAAAAAAATAATGACACATTTTTTCATTATAATGGGTTTTTAAAAATCAAATTAAGAAAAGAAAATACTTAATATACAGTCTAAATTTATATTATGTCGGCTAAAGCTAACTTTTGTGACATTTTGATTGTAGTGAAAATAAACAAGAAGGTCATAAAACAACTTAAAAATTCAAAATATCTCAAAAAAATACCCAGAATAATAACAATTTTATATTAAATGTCTTTTAAGAAATAAAACAGGAAAATAAATATAAATGACAACAAACAATTTGTTATTAAACTTGAAATATCAGATAAGTATTTAGCTAGTTTAAGTATAACTGTGTAAGATAGACATACATTTCGTTTGAGGTAATTTACAGCATCCCACCTGAGAATAATATATTACATTAAATACTACTACTTTTATTCTATTAAATATACATTATATTGTTTAAAATCGAATTCTTCAAATATTCAGTTAATTACAGTTTTTACAAAATGATGACATAGATAGGAAAATAAAAAAAAATTGAATACATTTTTATAATATAATGCTACATAAATAATTATTTTCCTAGTAGTGTATTGTTGTGTTGTGTGGGTACTGTATAGGTATATTATATACCATATAACATTATGTTGGGGTCTGACTTTTTTATTGACAAAACTGTTTACCTACTTTAGCTTTATATTGCAGTAAATTACTTTTTATTTTTTTTTTTTACCTCATTCGAGCAATCCGATTTTAATTGGCCACCGAGATAAAAGTTTTTGTGTACATACGGATAATATAGAAGTTCAAGAGTAAATCCAAAGCGCATTTTAAAGTAATTTAGTTACATTCTCATTTAATTTATAAGAACGAAATTCGAAGATATATAAAACTTTATTAAACCAGAAATTGCTTTAGGGCATATTACGTTTCATCTTACGTAAAATTGGACTAAATCTGCTTAAGAAGTTCTAATTTCGGACTTTTGTTCCATTTTCGTTTAAACCTTGAGACATGGCTTATTACGCGTTAATCCCACTCTGATAACGTTTTATATTTTAATAAGACGACTTAAGCGCAATAAAACATTGAGATTTTCAGTGTTTATCGAATGCATACAGTTTAATACTATAATACAGCTTTAATACTACGTATTATATGAGTTAATGTAAAAAAAACTATTAAAAAAATCAAATGACATGTACAAAATAATAATTTAATATTTAAATAATTTCAAGAAGAAAATGTGAAACTCATCGAATATTTACTCTACAACTATACAAGTCTAAATCGGTAAAAAAATCAAATATAGGAGTATTAGCGCACAAGTTTTTTTTTATTATTAGGCTTTGTAAAAGTATTTTGATGTAACGCATTTCTAAAATTTCTAAAAGTACTTTATTCGTTTGCTTTCGGTGATACTCTTGTTCGGTACCGAATTTTATTGTCCGCCATATTAGGACCATTTAAATGTAATCCCCGACCATATATTATATGATATATGATGTATATATAAAGTTATATACGAGAGGAGGATCCGAAAATAGTGAGACAAATCTTCCGGCGGTCTCGTCGAATTTTTTACGACTCATACATTGTTATTATCGTAAAAAAAAAAATATGAAGAAAAATAAATAAATAAATATAAGTCATAACTTTTGGCATAGCGTTGGGAACGTTTATGGGCGACGATAAAAACAGCTCTTAACTGGACCGTTGTCCACGCAAGGGTGACTAAGGGAAATGTGCACTTTTGCTGTATTGACAAATCCAAAATCATAAATTTCTCAGCAACGCTCAGACAAATTATCGATATACTTCTGTGGTCTCATATCTCGAGTACCGCACACTTGCCAGAAGGGTAAAAACCGAGAGATTTTTTTTCGCCGCCCACAGTCAATGATTTTGGATTATGCTGTATCTTGTCTGACACATTCGAATGGATTTGTTAAGTAGCAATAAGAAAATATACTTTCCGTTAGGTTTTTTTTCTCACAACAATTAGTTGTGATTTCCACTGCCCGTAGAAGGCATTCGATATAAGTAATTTTTGTCGAGAACTTAATTAGAAGAACTTAAATACTTTATGGGTAAACACTATTTAAAAACGTAATACAACTCGATGAAGTTTAATTTTTGTTGATCATTTATATAAAATGTATTTGAAAGGCACAGGGGAAAAACGGTAGTTGTCACATTATGAAATTTTTTTTTCAAATAGTTTTTTTTTAATTTATGCCAATCATTTTTTTTATTTATGTCAATAGATTGTTTAAATAAATACATTTATTGTTAGAGTAGCATTTAATGTGATTTTTTTTTTGTTGTTATGTAAGAGGTAGAGGAATTCACAAACTTTGTTTTTACTATTTTTTTAATTTTCATAATGTGACAACTACCGTTTTTCCCCTGTACCCTTCATTTTTTAAGCCGTTATTTGTTTCTTGTTAAAATATCACTATTGCTACAAGATTTCATATTTTTATTACGACGAATAATCGGCTTAGTGGTATTAAAAAGGTAAATCCTAATAGATCAATTATGGCCGTTGACAACAGGATAAGGATAACATTTATAAGCATTTATGTGTACGGGTATTGTGTTTTAAATTCAATTGTAAAAAAAAAAAAAACTTTTCGAGTACAAAATTAAAATTGTTATTATATTTTTTCCGTTAGATCCCCAGACGCGGCATTACGGCGAGAAATAAAATCGCAATTGTAAACATGCCTGTGATGTGTGACCGGAATACATTTACCGTGTTTCTGCCCTTTTTTGAAAAACAAATACAATAACAACTTGGGTGTTTGTTTATAATTTTGCACTCCTACAACATATAAGTAGTCGTGTTGACTTTGGATTGGATTCTATTTTTCTTGGCCGTGATTGAAAGCGTAAGCGGATTTCCAATTTTGGATGTTTGAACGGGAAAATATTATTACGGCCACATTTTTCAGACGTTTTACCTGTCGGCAATAGCAATACCGTGTTAATACTTAATCCCCTATGCGTATCGCACACAGAGAACCCGGCATCTGAAAACATTGATTGACACGCGCACAATGGTAAATGCTTTGTGAAATACTATTTCTTGGAACACACAGTTTTTATCGACTACAATATAGTGTAGGGACTAGGGACCTCACGAGTGAAACCCATGATTTTTCGGGATATTCGGGATGTGTTTGAACTATATATATAGAGGCGTGTCAATGATAGTTAAAAGGCTAAACGCGGTATGTGTTTTTTCAAACTAATATTATTGTGACAAATTGTGTTACACCAGCAACGTTTATTGTCGAGCTCTAATAATACATCTAAAGGTAAAACGGTGTAGACGAAAATATATTATATCAACCAAAAGTTAATCGGGCGCAACTGTATATAAATTGGATATCGAATCGTATGTGTAGCTCATTCTTAGAAGCTAAAACCAGCAAAAAAGTATAGGACAATCTAATCTAGATTCCAACTCTTTGAAATTTTACTTCAGCGGGTCTACTGGCTTTGTTTTCCGGTTTTAAAATATGCCAGAACACGGACAGGTTAAATATGGGTACCGTACGTAGCACATTTACTTAACGTCCGACTAAAAGGCGCTGCTGAAGTTCTTAAAAAGAAAAAAAAATAGCTTCTAATACAAAGAGTTGTAAAATTGAAAGCACAGACGGGTCAAAGAGCACGGGACGGGGTTTAGCAGTAGATTTAGTCAAAACAATAGAGTTCTACCGTACCTACTCGGAATGGTCCACTAGAGAATCGTCCGCAGTCGTGATCAGAAACCTTAACGCTCAGAGATTCTAAAAGCAAATAACACCCAACCTCGCATGTGTTAGTGATTTTCTTTTAATTCCAAAACCCGTGAAAACCAGCTGCTTAATCATTAATGTTACTATAATTGTTATAGGCGATGAAATATTTGGTTTAGTATAATAAAAAAACCCACCCGCTAAGCACAATCGAGTTTATTCGGTTTGGAATGGCTTTTTTTTTATTTTTACTACCCAGAAAGTTTTATAGTTGAAAAATAAAATTATGAAATTTCGCGTCACGTAGCATATTTTGCCCTACCTAATTATTGTGCCCCGTGTAAATTGGCTAAGCATATAAAATAATAAAATATTGTAGTGGTTTTATGCACTTGCTACTCCCCAACCTGGCACCGTGCAAGAGCGAGCCCGACGGTATAAAACTGCAATCATCTCAGTGCCGCATTAAACTATATTGCCGTCACTGGGCAAAATAAATTTGCCACCCTTAAGAATTGTTTTTTTTTTAAATTTAGAAGCGATTGTAAATTTATATATTTTTTTTCAACAATTGACTCCAAGTAATATGTTTATGTGGACCGAAATTATAATATACCATTTTATAAATACAAAGATGACTTTAGATAATTTGTCTAGTTCATCTACACTTTTTGGACCATTATTATTTAATTCCGTTTTGTCTATAATTGATGTAAGATAAATATTATTATTACACATTCATACGGGTTCATGTTTGATATAAAAATGGTATAATATTATATTCGCTTACATTCCCATACTTTGTAACAGTAAAAAAATTATTAATACTTTTATATGCTTTTTTGCCCCTATGTTGATTACTAAAAAATTGCCGCCCCCCAAGCACCATAAAATTTACGGCCCAGGGCAATTGTCCCCCTTTGTTTGCCGTTAAACGCGGCTCTGAATCAGAAAACAGAGGTGGCGGTTGAAACTATGTCTTTAAATTATGCAATTTATGCAACTATGTTTGACCACATCATACACATGCAAATCGTGTTCGTTTATAAATGATACCAGATGCTTTGTCGAAAAACCAATAAAAATATTATACCGTCTTGTCTTCTCTTTGAAAATATGAACTCTGAGCGTTTTGATTACATTTTACGGTCTTGACGGCAGATACGATTAGGTGAAATCAAATTTTACCTATAAAAGATTTATGATGGCGAGATACCGTAAAAATAACATGCCAAGAGCACGCCGCCGAAAAATGAGGTCGGCGACGTTAAGAAACGTATTAAATAGAACGGTATTTGCACTGTTGTGATTAAGCTGATGAAGTTGCCCCCCCCCCCCTCTACATTATCCTATCAATTCCAAATTAGTGTCAAACTTTTGTAAATTAATTGTAAATAATTGTAAAACTGGTTTCAACATTTGTAAATTATTTTTTCGGCTTTGTAACCAATATAATGTTTTGGGGGACCAAATTCTGAAAACTAATTTACAATTAATTTACAAAAGTTTGACACTAATTTGGAATTGATAGGATAATGTAGGGACCAACTTCATGTACTTAATCTTTTAAGGTTTTATAATTTAGGTATTATGATTAAAATTTAAAGACAAATAAAAGTCGTATAGAATGCACTTCATATTTATTTATATTAATAACATAATACGTTACACTAAACGTTCCTTTTGCTTAGGAATCACGTTATTTTGAAAAAAAAATTGTTTACCACTGTGTCATTTGCTTCATATTAGTCTATACACCAGAAATAAATCACTAAATATATTTTATAGCATTAAATGGAATTTAATTAACACCATATTATCCTTAAACTTGGCTTATGAGTTATTTTTTTTAAATTTTTAATGACACTAACGTGACAATTTTTAAAAAAAAAAGGCAAATCGCTAGAGTCAAAGTACTTGCTTGGGATATTCTTTAGTATAATTTATGTATACTAATCTACAGCCAAACTAGAGGAAATGCAACAACACTTTTCTCTAAAACTAAAACGGGAGACAGATTTTTCAATAACTGTCATTTGACATAGCTGTAAAATACAATTTTGAGCTGACTTAACAAATCTTTGTAATGATTTTTATTAAAATAAATTAAGAATATAAATTCAATACAGTTATATTGATAAAATATTATTTCCCATCATCTACAGATTTAGCTTTAAAACATTTTCTGTGAGCCACTTCATTCGTGATAAATATTATTGTTTTAGCTATTTTGCCTAAAACGTGTTACTAGTAAAGTATCAGATATCATAGCGGGGCAAAATTAAATTGCCTCTTCCTGTTGAATACAATAAAACGGAACATAACAGAAAACCAATTCTAAAAACTGTTTTTACAATATGTAATTGTTATTTTGTGTAAACAATACATAGAGGACATAAAGTATATTATAGTATTATTGTTTCGGGCCTTTGGCGCTGCATGTTGTTTTTTTTTCCAAAGTAAGTAGTAAGTAAAGTAGTTTTCAAGGAACCCAGAGGAACCGTTCCGACGTGAAAACCACTTTGAAGTAGTATATATTATACACGTCATTATGTCCTATGTAACGTATGCAATAATAATTGGATACGGCGTTCGTTAAGTCGGTAAACTTTAAACGCCTTCAATAAATACATACACACAAAACTCGTCGACTCCATTATTGTGTTGTTACTTATTATTATTATTATACACTTATACGTTTAATAGCGTTCCGAAATTTTTACGATCGTTCTTGTGTTATGAAAACAAGGAGAACTTTATACACAACGGTTTGCTTTACGGTACACCAACCGCGGTTTAACGCATTCGGAAATCCTTTACTCTCTTATACGTTTTCATTGTGTTTGAACTTAAGGTATATGTATATATATATAAATTATTATACAGGGTGATTCATTAAACATACCATTGGTTGATAATAAGGATGAAAAACTCATTTTTTCTTAAAACAATTGTAATTTTTGTAGTTTTTATTTTCGAAAACGTTTTTTGTTTCTGTTGTTTTACAATATTATTAAATAATTAAACGTCTACTAAAGTTTAAAACTTAAGAACTCGTGTCCAAAAAGAAAAACTACGAAATAGCAAATAATTTAATAAAAAACGAGTGTCTTATCCTCTATGAATCACCCTGTATATAGTATAGTGTGTATATACGGCGCTCGCGTGTCGATGCGGCAATCTTATACATGCATCCCATTGCATTGGGGTCGATTGTAATTATTATAATTACTTACAAGTTCTTCGAAAGTATAAAAACACCAAAATCGACCATAACAAATTCCTCGTTAACCAACCGAATTAAAAAAAAATTATTACCATAAACTCCTGCAAATTCATATTGTGAATTTTACCTTTTCAATAAATATAGAAACTGTACGCAACCGACATAATAAATTGATCTTAAGAATTTTTTTCCGAGTATAATTTAATTTATTCACTCTTCACTTGGGTGTTAATCTTTGTGTACACAATCACATGAACCAAATACAATGTTAATTATACATTTGATTAAATCATATTTGAATGTTTTAACCGTATAAGCTAACATGTTTGATAATTATAAATATTTATAACGCCAATACTTTGATTTGCATATCTTTGATAATAAATAATACCTAAAAAAACAATGAAAAACTCAATGGAAAAATAGAATTTTAAAAAATTATAGGGAATCGTTAAATAATCTTAATGTTTGGACATTCAACGGCATAATTCATAACACACTGAAGATAAAAATGTACCTTTTGAGTGAGTTGGCATGTAAACCGTCATCGCCATAAACGATAAGGTTGCAGTGCAAATATGACAAGGATTATGCTGAGTAACCAATTTATTATATTTTGTGTTGTGTCAACTCTTATCGTGCATAGCATAAGCATATAATATTATTTATATCCATTAAAAAAAAAAACTTCATCGTTTAACGAAAAAAGCCATATATTATTATAAATTCAAAGATTGATGATTATTTAACGGAGATAATTGAAAGCCCATTCAATGTGATCCGTGGTGTTTATACTTTTATAAATAATTAAGTAGTTTATAATTACAGTTATACAAAAAAGCGTAGAAAAATCATTCTTATTTCTTTTACTTGCAAGTTATACTTGAATTGAATTGTTCAATCTTAGTTTGTAATAAGTTAATTATATAAGTATTCAGTATATCTATTGTATTTATAAACTGTAAACTAAATAACATACATCGATACAATACATTATAAGTTACATAATTAAATTAATGTGCATTATCCGATTTTGTAATATTATTTATAATCACTGGCCAAATACTTTTAAAACACCTGGATAAATATAATAATATTAAATGGACATTTTTTACAATCGTTGCTAATTTAAAACTTATCAAATTTACAATATAACCTATGAAAAAAATCATAACCAATCGATTATCGAATGAATTGATGAATTGATCATTATTTTAGAAAATACAAGTAACCGTTGGTGACAATGAGAAAAACTATTTTACCTGATATTCCATCGTACGTCCACCATTCGTCCCAACTAGCGTGTACACCTGAAATCAAATGTATTTCTCTTATTAGTATATAATGAAAACATAATTAAAACTTAATTTTTATCAAGAAATATTTTACAAAAGAACAGAGAATGGTACTAATTATAACTCTGTCGAACGTATACCGATATTCTTAAGGAGATCGCATGCAGTCTGTTTTTGAAATAAAAAAGCCAGGCAAAATTTCGACTACTTAGGATGGTCCGATTTTAATTCTGTTTAGACATACAAGTTTTTTGGCAACTTTACAGATTTTTTATTTTTTATGTAAAAAAATTGGGTTTAAATTTATTTACTCGTAATTGCAAGAAACTGACATTTTTTTATTGAAAATCAGCTTCCTACATAACATTGTAAAATAGCCAACAAATTTGAATCTATTTACAGAATTGAAATTGAACCGTCCTATAAAGTCTAAATTTTGGTCTAGAATAAACGAAAATGGTTTTTACTCGTAGAAAATATTACATATTATACAAAACTCATTAAAAACAGACCGCATGCAAATCCCCTTAATAATATTATTTAGTATGTTTGGTATGTTACCTATTACCCGTCACTGACCTCAAACATGTGGTCTAATCCGATGTGTCGGCTTTTAATACCTGTCCGGGTTAGCTTTTATCGTCGTGTAAAGCGCACTATCGCTTATTGTGCCGGTTAAAACGACCGGGGTGATAATAATATGACAATTTCGGTTCATATTTTTTTTTTTTTGTTGCTCCTTTCTTTTCAAATCCTTTTAAGTACCCCATGAGAAAATACACCACTCGCTTCCGATTGACTTCCATTACGAGTAAGCCGGCATAATAGAGGGTGGGAGGGCAAGCGTGGTACGCGGATAACATTCGCACGGCGCCATCGAGTCGGTTGGTGTTGCCAACACCGATTAATCTCCCCCAACCAACCCCGATGTCCGCGCACTGTAACATCCCCCGTTTTTATTATTGTTGCTGTTCTTCGCATACGCACACACACACAAACACGTCAGATATAAACGAGTACTGTATATATATATATATATATATATACTTTTTATTTTTTTCTCCCCCACTTTCCCCCTTACCCCCCGGCTGATGTACACACACCGCTCTGCATTCAGCATCGCACTGTAGCTGACCCTGCCGCGGGCGCCCGAAAGACTAGACACAAAGTCCTGTAGCATGGCGTCACCGAGAAACTGTATCTCTCTCTCCCTCGCCCTCTCTCTTTCAGCGGCTAAGAACATTTTACGATTCTGTCCCCCATCCCCTGCCCTTCCCCCCCTCCGCTTTCGAGACTGATACTTATACGTGGTCACAAATCGATGCTCGAATACACGACTGCTTAAGACGTTGTGGCTGTAGCGTTGTACATAGAAAATGACACGGTGTCGTCCACTTGGACCCTTAGGTCAAAATGTTTAAAAAAAAAACCACTACCGTCAGTTTATCGGATAAAGATATCACGGGGGTGAAAAGAAATACCAACCGACTAGAAACGAGATACTTTCGGCTAACAAAATATTCCATTAAACAACTTTGCCGCCACGCTATACTAGAATCAACTGTGAAATAAATAATGGAAAACCGTGCGTGGACTCTGCCGAACTTAGGTGAATTTAATACCAAAGGTATTATGAAAGGCGAAACGCCAACTTCGGTCAAAAGTATAAAAACGGATCTTAAAAAGCTTACTAAATATATATATATATATATATATATATATATATATAAAAAACAGTTTGGAAATGATAATATTATATCATCTGGAATTCTTTTGAGACATTTTATAAAAGTTTAAGTTATCAAAATCAAGCTTTATTCGTGTATTTGGTTTATATTAATGTGATAGTATGGCAAAAGTTAATATGACGCGTTTCTCAAACTTGGGAACTACAAGTTATAGTTGATACAAAATTCTAAAATTCTAAAATAATCTGACCTAATGCTAATTAGAGTTTTTCTAAATTTTTTTAAAATGTAATCATAACCAATTTTTAATTGTACTTAACATTAAAGTTATATCTCAACAAACCGATTGTGTGGTACCACAGCCGAAGAGTGATTTAATTATACAATTCGCTCTATGTCGATTAATTAACTATATCGTCACGTCTAAACATCAACCTGGCCTAGCGAGGAAATGTCAATCCTTCGTTACACTTGGTGAACATTGTGCTTTGGCTAAGTGTATGCGCCATCTGTGACACCGTGTTGTCAGGCCTGCTGTGTCAAGCTATAACAGAAACACAAAGACGGTTGGCACGCGTCTTTTTTAATAACGGGCTTGTTACAATTGCTTTGGAACAGTGTAAACGTCCGCCAAGCTACCTTTTCAGTTTTAACTAATAAAAAAATAAAAATAAATTAAACAATATTCGTTTTTTCACTTGATTTCAGACTGCGACTTAAGCAATAAAACCATTGGCATTTTAATTAAAGCATATTTATATTTTATGCAATACCAACATAACTATATTGAGTAATAATTGTTGCAGGTGACACCTACAACGGGATTTAATACAATGGCGGAACAAATTAAACGTGCGTACATTGTAACCAGAACTCGTGCATTTTGTAACATGATTATAACCCTTCTTATGAGAAGGATAACTAAGCGTAAATGGGACGATAACACAGTTCCGAGGAATGATAATTATTAAAAAGGGCGATTACCCGTAGTTTAAATAGCTATTGCGACGGTAGATAAAAACCGAGAGATTTCACAGGAATACCGAAAGCTTTTTACCAAATCCATTATCAGATAGTCTGCGGCGACAGAGTTACATTACACGGACGACCATAAAACGCTAGTAAAATAAAACTATAAATAAGAAAAAAATGAGCAAACCCTGTTACGGTGAAGATTTTTTTTTCTATAACTACAAGTTTATGTTACAGACTATTTGCCTTGTACGAAAAACCCATTTGCATAGAAGGAAAATCTATTTTATATTATTCGCCGTAATAATTGTATTGATCCGAATGGACTAATACAGTGCTAATGAGCTAAATCAAAAAACCAGCACAGTTGTTTGAGTGATTTGATCATTTCAGGAATACCTACATCTGCTAGTAATAAACAGAATTATCGATTTAATATTACAATGTACATACCTATTATTATTTTTAGAGATTTGATATTTCTTTTTTTTATCAATGAAAAATATTCAACTACCGACCATTTCGTAATTTTATTTTTACTACTCCCCGCTTGGGAATCAATAT
This sequence comes from Adelges cooleyi, assembly GCF_023614345.1. Classification (NCBI taxonomy): domain Eukaryota; kingdom Metazoa; phylum Arthropoda; class Insecta; order Hemiptera; family Adelgidae; genus Adelges; species Adelges cooleyi. The sequence continues at coordinate 12,028,648 of NW_026096579.1, read as the reverse complement.
GATGACATTATCGCTGCATAATACATTTGGAACCTCGTAGGTCGAGGAAACCTCTCTTTTTATTGTATCCAGAACTTGTGTGTATGAAACATGTATGTTTTTAAAAATGTTTGCCGAATGCGCCCTGGGGAGTCATCCACAGAAAAGTTTATCGAATACATACGATTTTTTATAGATAACAAAACATTTTTTCTCCATCGTGGTCCATTTAGGGAGACAGCACGCAGTTATATTATGACACATCACACACACACATCGGTCCGGCGAAATATAAAATAAATAACAACGGTATCCCTTTGTAAAACATTTATTTGTATCACTATGCTGGGTTATTACTTAATACTAGAAGCGCCTTAAGGTCCGAATAGATACTGTTGGAAATATTATCATATCCCGGCGGAATATAATCATCATAGTAATATACAACAAAGATTAACACTCACAGGTTCGGCATGACACAACCGTGTTGCTGTTTTACGACGAATAAGACGAAATCGTGTACGTTTTCGTTTTATCTGTTGTATGCAAGCGCATACCGTATAAGCTCTTAAAAGGCCCATGGATACTCTCCGTACGAATGTGAAAACGACTTTCAATTTTCGTTGAAATTATTCTAATCAGATGCCAAAACTTTGATCGTAATACCCTGCTCGGATTTTCAGACGTCACAGTGCCTAGTATAAAAAATGCACCATCGGAGGTGGATTTCAGAACAATATTAATAATAAAAAAAACCTACAGACGAACACTGTCCCATTACCGTCGCGCGTTAGATTCGAGTTATGTATAAGTAGTATACTGTTATACAATATCTTTTGGGCACATTATTCGATTATAATTTACAGTTCAACAATAAGAGTGCGTATATACATATTATTGTACTTTCAGGTAAAACTCACCAGACCCAAACCACACACACACACACATTCGGATGTTCCAGAACGACGAACCGAGTAGTCTGAAATGTAAGACGGCGTCGTGTGTAGGCAATTTAGCATCCCCGGTGTCGCGCTCACGGTTCACGTGTTATCCGGGCCCATTGAAAGCATTAATCACGCCTCCTTAACACCGCAGTACAATAGTAACAGCAGTTGGTTGATAATGTGTCTGTAAAGGTCGTTGTCGTTATGCGAGTACAGATTTTTCACATATCATATTATTATTATACAACGCGTAAAGCGAACGAGACGAAGATGAGCATAATAGGTAGGTATATATTTTATATTTTTTTTCTACAAGGTTTTTGTGCTTTTCTACACACCAAAGCGTTAGTTGACGTTTAAAAAAAAAAAACATACACACATAACATCAAGGATATTCGATCTAGGCGCAAACCGGCTAACACAACAAGGCGATCAGCGCATTAGTTTTTTGCACTTTTTTTAATTCCAACTCGACGTGAATAATATTATAAAACCGTCGACTTACTATGCAAATTGTGTGTCTGCAAAATTAAAACCAAACGGGGTCGTTCCGTCTGATTTAGTGGCGCGCGAGGCAATTTTAAACGGGCTACCCTGGCGGTAATTTTGTTACCGAGCTGCGGTGTACTTGTGTCGAGTATGGCAAAAGTGAATAGGAAATTTAGAAAAAAATTGTTCTAAAATTAAAAAAATTATATCATACAGACACGAGACCATATGTCGCGCGACCAACACCGTCGATTAAATAATAGCATCGTAACGCTAAAATCCATTTATCGTACACTTAAATAAATATATATAGAGGTAGTTAATATATATTGACAAATGCACCGGGTATTGAATGCTGGAACAGTTGGCATCGTTCGGCACCACCCGGAAACCATTCTGTCTTTGCTTTTATATATTTTTTTTTTGTTTTACTCTACGGATCCGCTTCCGGTACGATGCACAGAACCGTTTCTTTGCTACAGTAATGTATATATATATATATATATATATTTATATATATGTATTATTGTTGTATATATAGGAAATAATATAATAACTGGTTGGCAGCACACGCACATGGACGAGGAAAATTTCGCTTCAGTGATTCGCAATCAACCAAGTCCTTAGACGAAAAACAACAGCTCTCGTCCGCATCACAGAGTCCACATAATAAACATCCAGCAACCTACACGCGCTAGCACGTGCTCATATATATATATATATATAGAGAGAGATAAAAATATAACCTGGTGTGAAATAAAATAAAAAGGATATCTTAAGTCACGGATGAACTCGGACGATGATAGGTTTATTATATTTTTCTATTGTTCGCACTTTATCCAGTAACGTTGAACATTTACCGATATTATTATATGTACCGACCTTATAAAGACAATGACGATGAAGTCTCAACTACCGTATTTTAAAGAAGACTCCGGTTTAAAAATATGAAACTTGTTATTTTTTAAATAAATTAAGACTGAAGAAAGTTTGACGACAGCTAATACATATAGGTATGCTGTACAGATCAAATAAAGACTACCACAGCTGTAATGTTAAAAATTGTTTTTTGTATTTTTTGTTAATCACAGCTTTTAAAACGTTCTTCGCTGCATCTTAGGGACATTGTGTTAAACGCTATTAGCCAAGCTCCAGTTTAAGTTATAGTCCTTAATGCGTTTAGTTTCCTTATTTCTATTGAAGTCACGATAAAAGCCGCTTAATGTTTTTTTTCTTTAGGGATTTTCATTAGCGATTATGAGGTAAACCAGAGTCGTTTTATAATCTTAATGACGACAACGGCTAATATAATATTAAATTTGTTTCGAGCGCACTTAGTGCATGTATTATATATATATATCAACATTGTCGTCCTCTTAATGTTAAATACAAAAATACACTGGATTTACTCTCATGTCAGCTATCAAAGGGTGGTTCTCGAATACTCGAGTTAATCAACTACATTATATCTTTACAAGTGAAAAATTTTGAAATTAATTTAAGAGGTAAGAAATCGTTACATTTACAAAGTACGTTTCAACTCATAATTTTTAATCAGTGTACCAATTTAAAATATTCGAAACTTTTTCACTGTTTGACAGTCTATAATAGTAATACAATCTAAGCACTAGAGAGACAATATACTGCAATATACTGAATGTCATAGGACTTATGCTTAAAGGAGAGATTTAACGAATTGACTATTTTGTCTATATTTGCTGTCCTGACTAGTGTTAGCGATTAGCTTTTTATTAGCAATAAATAATAAAAACAATAATTCAATCAGCGATAAACACACACCTAACGCAAAGAACATCGTCATGACATTTTTAATACAATTTTGCTGCAATTCAATGAACAATTTTCCAAACATAATTATAATGATCAGTTATTATTTTTACATTTACATAGATAATTTTCATCTGAATAAAGGTCTTTGATAAAAAAAAACAATTAATCGAAGATGTATTATTGTTGTTAAAGAAATTATTAAAATATAATGAATTTGGAAAATCATTATAGAAGTTATCATTTCCATGTTGAAAAAAAATGATACTCACATAGACAGCAAGTCACAAGTCATAGACTATATAGGATGCACACGGTTATTTGTGTTGTTTTAAAATTGATGATTCTTAAAACAAATATATTATATTGGAATCAAATAGTCGGGACGCGGTGAATCGAATAAATACCGAAACGGCTAACAATGGTGCCAAGCGCTGTCAAGTGTACACATACAATATCTATGTTGAACAGCTTGAGACATATTGGATATAGGAATACAGTCATACACAGCCATGTACAGTGGATATAGTCATTGCTCGATCAAACGAGATGTAACCATTGCTGGCATGATGACTGGAAGTAGCCTTATGAATTAAATTTTAATTATTATAAAAAACATCCCCATGTCTTCTGGTCACGTTCGGTCGTCTAGTCGATTGTCTTTGATGTCCAACCCACGATTTGATTGAAACCCCTGAGGGCGTCTTAGCTCTCTTTCCGCTATTGTTTGCATGGAAAGTAAAACAAAAGCAGGCCAGCAGCAAGCAAATGTTAAAGGGGTTGAAATTGCATTTCTAACTCTGTCACGTCTGACATTTCGTCTTGTCGAACGCCATAGACGTCATTACTTCAAATAACATGTAAATCAGATTACTAAAAGAACGCCTTTTCCTTGTATATTTAAGACCAGCGCAAAAAAAGAATCGTCGACAACGCAATTGAACGTGATGTATGTTTGACTGCTGAAACCCAAAATTGGCAACGTTACACGTACGTATTAGTAAGCACAAAATGTTTTAACATAATATAGAACATTGACACAAGAACGCAATAAGTGTCTTTATTTTTCCATGCATTATTTATACATGCACGACGAATGTAAATTATAAGAAGAAAAAAAATCATTGGAGAAAACAACGTAAAAACATTCAATAATAATGTGTACAATTTTCCAATAAAATATATTACCTACATATTATATAATAGAACTATAATTTCCATTTTAGACTTGTTCATCGTAGCCTACATAGTTTGACATTTTAGTCAAACTATATAGAGTCTATTTAAACTAAATTATGTTTAAAAAGAATAATATATAATTCCTGATCTCGTTTACATTTTTGCTGATAATAAAAATACTTCAAATATTTCTATAAAATATAAAACTGTATTCTAATATAGTTTAACCTAACTTTGTACAAAATCTTATAACACTGGGTTACACAGTAGACCTGGTTTGGTGGTATAATACAGTTCAAGATGAATGCTCTGATACGTAACATGTAAGTGTTAGATAAAATTTACTTTTACCTGGTTCGATCCTGTTTCGACGGCACTCTTCTTATATTAGTCACAACTACAGTTTATAACCGCCGCCCTAGAAACGGAGTGGCCGGGTTGAAAGTTATTACTCAAACAATAATCAAGATAAAAAATCGCAACTCTCGCGTTTGATAAAATGATCGACGATCATGTGAGGCCATGGCGTAACACTTAAAAGATATGAGGCTATTTCCTTTGCCTCGGCGGCAGTGATGTTGATTGACAGCGTTTTACTCACCTACGCCATACCGGACGGTTAACTTAAAAAATCGAGTGAAAAAAATTTCTCATTACTTTTATTTTCGTAGGGAGTATTTTATTTTTCGTATCCCGCACACACCGGCGTAGAACAAAAAAGAATAGTTGATTGATCGATTCAAGGGCGTAACCACGTGGAATCGTGAACATCATTATCAGCTAATTACATACACTTGGGCCCCATTGATACCGCACCGCGTGCGTTTGAAAGACGTCTAGACGCACGGTCCTGCGACATGACAGTAGAAATATCATCTTGGCGTGTATAGTATCTTTTCGGCGCAGTCAATATTAGCCCGGCAAAACTTTTACAGGCTAATTTAATTATTTCTATTCATAAAAAGCCGTTTTTCAGCCAGTCGACTCGCGTACACGTTATTAAAACCTGACAGACAAGACAATCTATCAAAGTCTATTTACCGAAACTTCTTACAATATAAACACATTTCTGCGGAAAACAACAGATTAATTCACTTCGCTCTTAATACGTTCTTCGGCACCTCTAAAATTACACAGCTTATAATATTTCCCGTTAATATTTTTCGCGCGTTGCGGTAGGTATATATATATATATATATTTTTTTTTTTCTTTTTCAGAAAACCCATATTTCTTTTTCGCACCCTAGCGTTCTCGCTGCCGTGGACACCTAAAAGATATATAATATCTTATTTGGACGCAGTATTTCTTAATCCGGCCAGGTAGGTATTGATCACGGCAGGTCGATAGTCGCTATTTGTGCGTTTACAAAATATGCAAAACAACAACTATACAGAATAATTGTGGTCTCCACGGCTCGGTGACGGTTGCATCGAAAAAATATGCATACAAAGAATATGTGATTGTAAATTTGTCGAATCAAATGTTAAATCCTGATCGTTCATTAACGTTGTTTAATTTTATTTTAATTTTACCGCGTTTAAACAAACACCGTTTTTATATGGCAACTTGCTCACGTATCAACATGACCGCTTGTGGAAACGCTTTGTGCGAGATAAAGTTTTGTTTGCGGAGTAGGTGGATTAGTGGCCAAAAGTAGACACGAATGAGGGGGAATGGGGAGAGAGAGGGGGGAATCAGTGCGGACGCCTGGAATTACAATTTAAAAGGTTGGGCATTTTAACCGGAACTCGGGGGTCGAGGGACTGAGGGAGTTTCGTTCTCTTATCTAAAACGCGAATGAATAATGATTGCCTTACACCGGAACAAACGTACAAAACGTAACTGTTTATTTTTTTATTTTTTTTTTTTCAATACTATATTTCCTGTCTGCGAAATCAATTGTGTCGCCAACGTCCGTACAAGAGCGATAAATTGATAACAACAGTCCGAATCACAATAATATAGAAATATGTTTTATAAGTGCACAGAATAGACAAAAGCAGAATGGTCACTTTCAATGTAACAAAAAAGTGACGATCATTTTGAAAAGACGCGGTTTAGTGTTATGTTTGTTATAACTATACACAACTGAAAATAATAACGTCTAGATATAATACTTTAGTGGTGTAACCCTAAGAAGATTGTCGCCGCTTTTTCGTGTGATAAGTATCTTCTCCGTGTTTAATTTTATCAGTGTCCGGGTCCTGGTAAGTGTGATGTCCAATATTAATTCTGAATCCATTCTGCGCACTATTCAATCGCACAATGTTTTAGTAAGAACAGAATAACTTGCCACCGACAAAGGTAATTTCATTAATAATGTATGGTGTCTCAGTTAGTTATGGTTATAATATTATACATAATGTATTTGTAGAACGCGATCTGACTGTTATATTATAAGACTATTCCCAAGGCACCTACGCATTAGCGTGAATATTTCATAAAGTTGTTTTTTTATATCATATAAAATGTAAACACGGTATAACAGACCTCGTCTGTAAATATAGACTGGATTCGACACAATCGATGATTTTTAATTTGTTAGCCACGCATACTAAAAATATATCAATTTTGATTTTATTACCTGTGTTATTATTATAACATAAAAAAAACTCCCTCACAACTATTATTAGCCCACCATAATTATGTACATAAAATGAGAACCTTGGGTCTATATAAGGACAATATGAATTTTTGACAAAAACGAGTTGGACTACTAAACATGTTCAAATTAAAACGGCCTACATATTATATTGTGAGACAATGACACGCCTAGAGCAAGAGTTTAAAAATTACAATTTAATTGGCATTTTTTGGCTCAAAAGAAATGTACATTATACAAAATTTGAACGGTATATTTAATACATTTCTAATATTTATTTTGAATCTTGATTTGTCTATCAATTGACATTTACATAATGCGATTCAATAATGTTCGTTATGATAATACAATAAAAATCTTTCTTGGAAATACATTTTATAGTTAAAGTTTTCATATTTTAGACTGTTGTTCGTTTGTTATAATATATGCTAGCTGTAGGCGAGTGTTGTGTACCAATTATTAATCTGTTAGCAATTTTGGTCCACCGAAATTTTCGAGGAGATGCTTATATTGGAAAAGTAATATTCACACTTATATTATCTGTATTTTTTATTTTTCTCAGATAAATCGTTTTTAAGCATTATTTCGGAATAGTTTTGAGCAACTAACGATTATTTTTATGTGATGGCAGTGTAACGGTTTAAAGCGCATTATTTTTAATTATTATTATTATTATAAAAGCTCGATAACGGCAATGCGTTTTTAAAACGATTTACCGAGTGCGATACATTGTCTGTTGGTTTATCTCGAACAAAGATAGAACAATATAATATATTATTATAGATGGCCGTGGCGAAAAGAAGAGAAAAAAGAACTTTAATAGTTACTGGTCTGACCATAAAGCGCTATAAAGATAATATTAACGCGAGGGCCAGTCAGTGTGTAAGACGGACAACCGCGCGTCTGACCTTACCCGGACCGGCAGAGATAGAGTACTTAACGCGTTTAATGAAGCAGACTAGAAGGAGAAAATTGCCGGTTAAAAGTGGTTTACCGTGATTAGAGAGCATCCATCAAACTGACGCTTTCCCGACATCGAACTTGTCTGATGGCTTTTGCCGTGTAAAAGTTTTTCGATTCTCCGCGACTTTTACAGATGAGTTATCCACAATGAAAAACCCCGGTGGATATTAATGCGGGCGAGGGCCGGAAGGAAGCATAAAAATGCTTAGAATACTGGTAAACTTTCGAGTCCCCTTTGGCCAGAGTTCGTTAAAACTATGTAAACAACACTGTAGATCTAATTAAAAATGTCCAAAAATGCCGGTATGTTATTTATCACGTTTAGTCAAGGGGTATATTTTCCAGATTACCTATTTTCATAGAGTGTAATTCATTTCATCCGCTCGGCCTCATACCATTTTTATATTTAATTAATTATCTATTTTATATGTATTTGAGTTAGGGCTATTACCATTTGTTTTAGTTAGGTTTTTATACTAAAGTATACTGCCCTCCTAAGCAAAAGAGCAGTAACTCGAAAAGAAAATTGTAAAAAACTGTTTTAACCAAGTAAAAAACAACTGTACTCGTTTACTATAGCTAGCTCGTTTACATTTGCTTAGCAGGGCACTATTAAGGGTTTTTTAGCCAAATAAACATATTGAAGGCATACTTAGGTAGGATTTATGCAATGCAGAAGTATATTGTATTATAACCAACAAGTATTGAAACATAAGTAGTAATAACTGTTAAAAACTATACAATTCTAATCGCTAACTAGATGATAAGCCATTTGGTATGGAAAAATCCTACTGGAAGTTTTTGAAACAAAACAACTTTAAGAACGCTTCCTTAAAACTTCTTAAACATATTAGATCTTCTAGCCTTAATATAAACTGAAAATAAAAATAAAAATGCTTTTAAGCCTTTAACTTTAATCTTCAACCTAAATCTTTTTCAACAAAACACATGATAAGTTTATACACGTCTAATTGAAAAATAATGAATTTTAAATTTAGGACAAAGCACAAAACGTGAGGAGCAATATAATTTTTACATTTTAATGCACTACTCAAAACACTTCTTTTATATAATCATTAATCTCACTAGTTATTTAAAATATTACTTTTATATATTTAATCAAAATAGCCTAATTAGTATTTTATTGAATTAAACGTCTGCAATAGGCTATTTAAATTGACCCAACAAAGGTTCAATAAAAAAAACAATATAAGTTCATCTTATATTATCTAAGTGATAAATACAATTATGATCATAAAGTAACGGTTTTTGAAACTTTAAATTAATTAATTTGGGACATCATGCATTTTCTTTGACGCCGTAAAAAGTAACACGGGTCGTGGAATCGAAACGACAAGTAAGTTAACAACTTTATTATAATTGCGTTTTACATAATTCAATTCTAATACTTTATTTAACATTAGCCTTTGTGATACACAAAAGAAATATAATTACGTTATGAAATTGTCAAAAGTTAACTTAATGATATTTGTTTAAGTTAAATTCAGTCCCTCTTTTTGTATAGTATACGTATTAAATAATGCTATCAAAATTTTAAACACAAAATACATAAACGAGTGGATAAAACACTCCCAAAGACTAATTTCGATAGGAAGAAAATAAATTATTCATGTAGAACTGTATATTATTTATTGAAACTGCCAATCAGGTTTCCAACATGTTTTGGTTGTTTAGTAGTTATTTATTGAGTAATGTTATAAAAAAAATACTGTAAATAAGTACATAGATACTATTTAAAAATTGATGATAAATTTAAACTTGGTAATAATTTATGAATGTCTTAAACGAGGCAAAAAGTTATTTGTCAGTTAAGAAATCCATTCTAATTGTGTGTAAGCTTTAAATTGTCTAAATATGTACTACGATATTAATAGGTGTGAATTATCAAAAAAATATATATATATATCATAATTAATAACAATATAATATATTTAGCCCATGCAGGTCTCTCAATGTCGTACACATTTTTGGCAAACAATTATTCCTGCGATCAAAATATGTAACTGAAAACTTATCCACCGTTTTTTAATTCTAACTTTAATGGACATGATTTATATTAAATAACAGAATACACAGTTTCGTCGTACTTGAAGTTGGTAGTTAAATTTAATACGGTTAAAGACAGGAATCTACAAAACATGCAGTCCTTATTATTATTACACAGTTTTGTCTTTGAACTCTTGGAGAATTGCATATTTTGCAAAATGAAGAATGTCATCAAACAAAATGCGGTTGGCCATTATGTACTACAAGATATATATAGCGACATGACACCGAATTTGCAAGTAACGTGTACAGAACTGAAATCACTAGACTTTCTACTGAACGATGCCTTTTGCTATTAAGAGTAACTACAATACTTCTCAGAAGTCACAATATTATCAAATGTGCACAGTTTTATAAAATCATTTGTATACGCGTTTATACAGATTTTTTGGAAATTTATAAGCTCCAAATTTTAATTTAACTTAAATTATAACAAACAATTTTGAATACAGATTTTGTTTTTTTTTACACACTATGTTATAGGTATATATTATTAGACCTATCTTCAGATTGATTTACAGCTCTTAAATTCGAAAAAACCAAAAACGTCCAATACCCATTGCTAGTAAGTGGGCAGAGAGGGGGTGTCAAAATTTGAGTTTGCGGGTATGTCTCGATAGAGGCATGATTAATCAATGTTCTATAAACATTTCGAATTGATCCAACTGTTTTTGCTAAGTTATAGCAAGTTAAAGTTTTGGATACGATTTTGGATCTATATAGCTGCTACTCGAGTGAATCTGTCCAGAGGAAACATTTATCGTGTTTACATTTACACACATCATTGTATAATTAAGACCTCCTCAGTTCCGCATCGAGGAAGAAGTTTCTCGACTATAAAAAGGTAGGGGTAATTTATTTTTTTATTTTGTGTCTAACTCTATGTATGATTTCTGATTTATACTACTAAAGTTCCCAGATGAAGATATCGATTCAGCGGGGATTTTATAGGTATCATGAGTCTAGGCACAAAACCAAAAACACATCATTACTCTTATCTTATTCTTAAATATTTAGTTTTTTAATTGTTAGTAAAAATCATTATTTCATATCATGAAAAATAGGTACCTAGGTGTAATTTAGGAAATTCAAACACCAGAAAATGACTTTCAAATAATGTAACAAAATGTTTTTGCCAATCATAATATTCGATTACCAGATAAAACAATTATTTTTGATTGTACCCAATAAAATTACCATTTACCAAATGCGATGAAAATGAAAATAGTATACTCCACAACAGTCAATACTCACATTGCATTCGGGTAAAAACGATATTATTCCCAGGAATAATGTTTAGAAGGGTTAAGCAAAATCCCGAGGGATAGGTTGTTAAGGCTGACAGGCCGGAAACTACCGCGTTTAAAATCGAAATTTCTGACACTATAAAGTTGTTTATAAGATATCACTATCCTTTTGGGATTGCCCCGTCAACCTGATAGACCGGATTCAAAAGGAATGGTTTATCAAATTATTTTTCATCTCGAAATTCTTCAATGGAACAAAAGGTGTAACTGATCTTAATTAATGAGTTTAAACTCAAGAAAAATAGCTATTTAGTCTTGTTATCACTAAATTAAAAAATACATGTCATGTACTACAACATAAATTGACTCTATATTATTATTATTTTTTTTTTTAGAAATAATTACTAGTAATTTTACTAGTTGTGTTGTATTAATAATCAATGGTTATAGTTATTATTGTACTCACTGCAACTGCTGATAGCCAATAGTAAGGCAACGTTGAAGGTAATTAGTTTGATCGAACTTGATGACATCTCTATAGAAATCTATAAAACATGACAAAACCGATTTTATTTATATTTTTATATATTATGGTCACGTGACTAATATTATAATTTTTGTGATATTATTATTATGTATAAAATAGCTAAGACGTGAGAATATTGCGTGGTTACTAAATGTGCGTTCCACATGCATGTAACAGTGACAAAATATAATATTTTATTACCAAATCTTAATAATGAATAATTTTTTTTTTTAACAGAATAAAAACTGCAGTATTTAAAATCGTTATATCCTATTGAGATTCTTTACATTATTTTTCTACAATAATAATAAAGTTGTAACTTGTCGCTTTTTGCTCACATTTTTCATTATTTCACAAATTGTTTAATACTAGAAACATGATTTTACGGTTTTAAACATTTAAATTATGTAACCTGTGCGCATATTTTTATTTAATTTATCAAAACCCAAATGAAAAATAACCGCTTTATGTAGCACTTAATTTTACAATTCGGCGACTAATTTTTAACTAAGAGCTATAGATATTTATCATAAAACTATGTTGTCAATCAATTTGATATTTTTAATATAACACCATAAACGAAAGTTTACCGAAATGTCTATAGAAATAATGTTATCGAATATAAGCATTTTGCGTCGATGGTGGTGGGACAATTACGTTACATAATACATATAATCGGTGCTACAAAAATTCAATACATTTGTTTTTTTGTTATAACTATGAGTGTTAAAGTTTAACCTAACGCGAGAACAACCATAGAAAAAATGTGTGTTTTCCAACGTACCTGTTCCCGCCAGTTGTCTATCTAAAGTGGTCCGTTTTATTTATAAGACTTCATTAAGGTGCACGGTAGTCGTTTGCGTGATAATAAATACGCACATTGTCTGGCAGGAGTTTTTTTTTTTTTCTATCGTTTATTATTTGATTAGATCTAAGGAAAAATATCTAGGTATACAGAGACACGGTCGAATGTGTTGTATTTTGTGTGTGTTTGGCAATATAGTTCGAGTTAAGAAATGACAGGAAAACTCAAGGAACGCGATACAGTCCCTGCGTGCAGGTTCGCTGGCCGACTACTGGCCAACGTGGTGGCAACGTGATTGGTATATACCGCGGTTACCGCGCAGGACCTAAACGGCCAAACGGGACGCCCACATTCACTTTGGCACATACGCCGTGCTTGCAGACGGTTGTTAAATATTGCATGTTTTCGCCACTCTCTTTAGTGCCCTTAACAAAATAAACGTACCTGGGCAAACGCTTGTTATTTGTTTGCGATACGGACATTTGAACGTGCCCCGTCGATACCATTTCCACAACTGTCCGGTTGTACCTACCACTATTAAACTGTTGTGCACTGTATTATAATGGCCCTAAACTTTGCATAACCATCGAAAACGGTATGCGACTCGGATTCAACTCTACGTTGTCCACTTTACACGTCTTAAAAAAAAATGCGAATACTTATATAAGTATTCGCATTTTTTTTTTTTTACTCGGTAAATGCGATTAATAATGTATCTATTATAGAGTTGACGGATAATTTAGAATTCAAGCTTATTCGTTGAAAATAATGAGTAAGGACACTCGCCTATATGCCCACCTCTTATATGTCAAATTGAATTGAGGATATTCAATATAAATAATTTTTCTGAACCGCACAAACGTTGTATCATCTTTTAGTGTGTAAAACTCGGGAGATAATCAAACATAGATACATTAATATATATATATATATATATAAAAGTCCTAACGATATTATATACTACTACCGTATGAGTTAACACTATGGTCTAATAACCCATATTGTAATTTTCTAATAACCAAAAATTATAACTATTTTTACATTATTATTATTCGGACATTATAATTATATTTTTTTAGCCAATACCTACATACAAATAATGGAACGTAGAAGCTATATTTAACAATAATACAACATATAATGTTTGTAAGCAAAAAAAAAACATGACACATTTAAGTTAAAAATATATAGTTGTTATAATTTGAAGTTTAATAGACAACGGTTGTGTTTATTTAAAATTTATATTTATATTATTATGTTGCTTAAAAAATAACACACGTTAAACGTAACGCTATAGTATCTATATTTATTTCTATAATAATTAATTTGATGAACTATACATAGTTCATCAAATTAATTATTATAGTTCTGTGTGACAATATTTAATAATTTACCGAAGTATATTAATAAATTGAGTTTTATATTAATTATTCATATTGAGATTGAAGACGAATAAAAATTTAAACGTATTATATAGATGTGCTCATTATTATACGTTGATTTAAATTTTTCATTTGAAAAGCTGAAACTGTTTTAAATCCGCCGAATTCATTTAAAAGTCTTTTATTAAAAAGATCAAAGAGAAAATGCAGGTTTTAGCATTTCAAAGTTTATTTTAGAAGTATCAAAAATTAGTATAATTTTTATTATTAATATAAAAAAAACGCCCAGTAATGCAAATGTTGAAAACTTATATTATACTGTATAATGATTGTGCAATGCACAAGTCTAAAACAATATTAAATGACAAAAAATAAAAATGAATCTGTAATTACTTTTCCCCAGGAAATTTGGTTTTTTATAAAATTTGTTCTAAGCATAACATTATATTCGTATAATACGACTTTTAAATTAAAATATTTTTAATTGTCTTAATGGATAGTCTGGAAACAAACGCAGTTTTATTTGGCGTGTTTACGATTTTTAGTTAAGCAAACAAAAACATAGTTTTATGAATTTATTATAAATTAAACAAGTTTACATTATTCGATGGATAAATGTACAAGCTACGATTAAAAAAATATATAAAAACAAAAACATTTGAGGAGATCTAAAAAATTAAGTTTGGATAAAAACGTTTTATAAACATATATCCTTCTTGTAATCCTTCAAGTTTGTATATATTGTGTATACATGTATTGTTCTAAATAATTGTCATGCTTTTTATCATACCACGAAAACCGAAGCGTAATTTTACATTTTGTAAGCTATATATTCACTCAAAATCACTTAATTTTTTTTTTTTTTGTAAGCCATCTCTTATTTTATCTTTTGTATATATATCCAGACAAATTTGTATTATAATTTTATTCCATCGTTTAATCTGTAGGCCGCGTCATCCGACCGAAATGAAACCGGGATTTGACTTTTATTGTTTTTTTCCTTCTTGAAGTACTCTCATTGTGAGCACAGAAAAAATGCAAACTCCTCTTACCACTGCTCGACGTCTTGATCTCCAGACTGAATTTAATATTGATAAGTTAATGAGTAAGGAAAAAACAACAGCCGGTCTCGATTCATGTCGACAAGCTGTACTGGAATAAAAATCCATAATCTTATATTAGAAAAAAAACCAAAACGATCACTACCAGAACAGTGGGGTAAAATCGCAGAGTAATTGAATCAGCCCGTTGGCTTATAGAAACTCAAACGTATAAAAGTGATAAACATTTTTTATGAAAACTTATGAAATGACATTAAATATCACTATAATTAAGACAATAGTGATCTTACATCATTTTTTAGCTTTTTCACCGAATAAGCTATGTTATCGCTTATATCTATTTCTCGTTATCATATTGTTTCATGTTAGTTTTAAATTTTCTGTTTTTACTAGTGTTTATAAATTAAAAATTAAGAAATCCCTTTTCACCTAGGAAGTGGGATAAGATTGTCAATTGTCATTATGTTCAATTCTTAAAACTCTACATTTCTTAATAAAATAATTTTGACTTTTAGCACAGTAGTTTCAATTAAAACTAAAAAAAAAAAGTTATTTTGTATAGATTGTTTTGTCAATATTTATGAGATAGGATGTCTTGTAAATTTTGAACTTAATTGACATAATATAATTGCTTATCGATAGGTTTTATACGTTTGTATAAATACCAAGTACAAAAATATGAATGTGCTAATAAATAATAAATAATAAAAAATGTTAATTTTTTTTAAAAATTATTTTCTAATGTTTTCGCTTACAATGTACATTCTCATACGCGCAGGTTAAAAAATAAAAACTACACAAATATATATATACGCATTTAAAAATAAACGTTTTATACTGGCAAGTTATAAATTATAATACATTTGCTATATCATTAAAATAAATATTCATTTTTTTTCGTGAACATGTTAAAACAGAATCTTGTTAATTTATTTGTTCTGATCATTTTTTTGTTGGCAAATAATTGCTGTCTGAAAACGAGGCGTTATGTATAAAGTTTATTTTGTTTGGCTTTAATTTTTTTTTCGCTGAGTTTAATTTCGGTCGTCGTTTCGTTTTTGATCATTTGACACAATCGGTTTTTTTTACTCTTTCGTCTTTAAAGTCTCCATTACGAGTAAGCCAAAGAGGGTTATAAAACGAACCCACCCTTTTTGTAAAAGCGTAAAACGACACAAATTGTTATTGACCTACGTCTTCAACACACCCTAATTGTTTTAAGAAAATACACTTTACTTAGTATCGACACGATACATCAAAGATTTTCTGCGGATCGTATAATCAAATAATTTAACGCTTCTTTTCTTATTGACTGACCTAGTTGTGATTGGCTTATTAAAATAGATAAGTTTCTAAGTATCTCTTAAGTATCGATATAACAATTAAATATTTACTATAGATATGATAACTATAAGGTTCAACTTGAGAATTAACTCTTATTTATAAGTCGTTTACAATCCACCACGTTCGACGATTCAACTACTTGAAAACCTACTGCCACTTTTTCTTATCGATGTCATAAAAAGCAAACTCTTTGGTGTTCCTTAAGCGTTAATAATATTCAACTTGTTATATACATTTTATTAACGACACATCGTGCCAAGTTTTAATGTTTCTTACAACCATATATTATTGGTTTGCTTTTACAAAAGGAAATATATATAGGTAAATATTAAAATATTTAAAAAAAATTGTAGGTGATCATCTTGTTCGTATTATGCATCGGTACTATATTATTTTTCTATATTTTTGCTCTACAATAGATTACATCGATTATCCATTTGAGCCAATGACCCGCTCAACGTTGCAGCAGCTGTACTCTTGTACCCGTACATCCAACAATAGTCTTCGAACAACAAGCCAAGCCAAATCGAACGCAAATCCCACGATAAAACCAATCTGGCATCCAAAGGATTATCTTATCAGCAGCAAAACCGCGTCAAGAGTGAATGCAACATAACATCATTTAAGTTTTAACTCGAGTATTGCTAGGATATCCATTTGTAAATACAATTGAAGTGTTGCAAGTAAAAAGTATTGTTAATTGTAGAGAAGAATTTAAATTCTACAATTTACAAGATTGTAAATGAAGTTTATTATTAACGTAAGTCACTCTTTTTCGGAAGTGCATAGAAATCTTTGAAAACTCTATAAAATATAATAATTGTACAACACTATAGAGTAAGGTACCTGGATAAGTTCAAATTTTCTAATTAATTTTGAATTCAATAATTCAAACGGGTATAATCCTTATGTTGATCGCTGGACGATTACTTGACATACAGAAACATATTTCTAGTTGGTTATCATTAGCAGTTTGTACTACAATATTAGCCCGTTTCATAGGATAGTAACTATATAGCGACAGACTTGTTTTTCACTAATACTGAAAACGGTTAGGTTAGGCACGGTGAAGCGTCAATCACACAATTTGTCATCCAATAGATGAACGCTAATATACATCAGTAGATACTGTGAACTCTATAGCTGCTCCGTCATTAAAATTGGATGTTAATAGCTAAATGTCGAATTAGTGCATTTGGACAGTGATAATGGACCGCTTCAATATGACCTTATCTTGTCATTTGGAGATGCGTTATCCCAACGAATAGTAAAAGGGTATGATATATCACGTGTTTTCATAACGTATCTGCAACTGGATCGAAGTTGTCTGAAATACACAGTAAAAAAATACATATAAATCTATTTAACCCAATCGTTTTAGTCATTTGTAGTTGGCATAGTTACATATTATTGTTGTTGCATTGCAGTCTATTGCGGGTGCTAAACAAGACAATTATTATGCACCGGAAAAGCGAAGTTGGCCGCCACGCCGTCTGCACACCAAGCGTTTGTCAATGTTCAAAAACCATTATGAGTACGGGTTTTTTTCTAATGGCGGATGTTGTTGGCGAATGTGTGTACACACAATAATACATTTTTAGACCATAATCTGATAGCCACTCTTATACGGCGGTTACTGGTAAGAGGAGAAGAACACGGAGAGCGTATCGTGGGCGTGTCGAAACGTTGACTGGAGTGGTATCTTTACTTGCCGAAAGCTTTTAGCGTAAAATGAGCCCCGTCGAAGGCGAACGTTCGACTCTAATGTCACGTCAAAAGACGTTACCCGCCTTAGCCGCATTGTTATACGTGTGCTCGTGACGTCCCGTGGCTTTACACACACACACTTACCATACATATATATTTATATAAATAGGTAATATATAGTGTATATTTATGTATACACTATATGTGTGCATAAACCGTCTGTACAAAGAATATGACAATGGTCGTCCGTGGCGTAAATAAGAAGAGGGGGCTTAACCCCCTGAAACTAGAAAATATTTGAAAGTATTTGATATTTTCTATCGACGGCAAAAATTCACCTTTTTTGTGACAAAACCTCAACTTCGTCCTTTTTTAAAATTATTTTTGTTGAATCCAAATATAGTCTTAAATATTCTCTAACGTGTCTTGTTATTTTTTGAATAATTTACAAAGTTAAAAAAAAAAAGTACCGTGTTCTGGTCTTTTTTGCGTGCCATGTAAGTATAACAGAGTAAATTTTTAAAAAACAGAATATGAAACTATTCTTATTTTATTTTTTCCTAAATTCAGAATTAATAAAGTATTTGTAGTTCTTTGGAACAAACGCAGTTTACTTTCCAGTCGCCTTTTCAAAAAAATGTTTCGAGCTAAATATAATATATTTTTCGTTGAAACGATGGTTATCTCAAATTTCACCGGTCAGAGTTACCTTTTAAATTATAAGCAAAAACTAAATATTTACAATTTTTTTTTATTAAATACAATAACTATTTCAAAAGAATATAATATAAATGTACAGGTAATAAACTATAATAAACGGGTTTTACACTGTTGAGATGGCATATTAGATACCTAACGAAACGACAGCGCGGACTTATCGTGACGGTATCGCTACTTTTTTGGTCATATCGTCTTAATTAATTAATTACGGTCGCCCGAACTGTTAACTATGCTTACAATGTAAGTAACGCCGATACTTCGAACCAATGGCAAAAGTATCCAGCAATAGAAAGTTAAATTAAACCCCGTGCACAGTTGGTTTGCGGCCAAATTAACCGGCATACTCGCCAAAATGCATTGAACTTTGAGTGCGGCCGTTTTTTCCAGCACTACCTTCCCCTCACACCACGGCCATGCCTTCCCCATGTGAACGCTTAAGTTTCCTGCGGGCGTTATTACCGACGTTTCTTCGTCGTCGATCCAATGCCAACCGCAGACAATACATGCCGGTCTTAATTGCGGCAAACATTCGATACGACGACCTGATCATTATTGGCCTCAATGCTATTAAGACAGTATATTAAAACGGTGTTTCATTGTAAGATTCATTGTCATCGAATACCCGGTTTCTAACAAATTTAAATTTATTATTTTCGTTTCGAGTAACGCCCTAATAGGTATGTATCAATAAATGTATTATTCCCCAATGTGGAACAACCACTTACAAACAATAATAGGTATATGCTTTGATGTAAAACCAAATTTCGAATAAGAAAATTGAAAAATACCAAAAATCGAAATTACATTTTATTATTGTTATTATTTTGTATATTTCTTTTTTTTTTAATATTTTCAACAAATTTTATTCTCTCATCAATTTGTATTTCGTTATTATAAATGTTTATGTATAATATAAAAACTATATTGTTATTATAGTTTTGTCCCCTTTTTTAAAGGTGAAGGAATACACTTTTTTAAACTTTTTCCCCTCCCTAAGTACCAACTAAGTAAGATTTGTGATATATCCTTCAAAGAAATTGGTCCAACGGTTTAAAAGTTATTGTGTGTACAGACACCAAAAAAAAACATCGTTGTAAAAACAATAACTTTGCAGCTCATCACCGAAGCTAAAATATAATAATGTCTAGCCTAGAAAATTAAGGTCTATAAACAAAAAATTAAAATAAAGAAACTAATTTTTTGAAGAGCACCAGAAATATACATTTTAGTTTACATTATGTTTTGTGTAAATTGTGAAACTTTTAGTCCCATGATTTGTTTAATAAGTTATAAGAAAAATGTTCAAAAAATTTGATATCATTATTTTTTAAAATATTTTCAAACATAAATTCCCATAATATGTTATTTACACTATCATACGATGTATATCAGGTATTTTATAGTTTTTCTAACTTTAAAAAACAAACAGTTTTTGTACTATATTTCAGTTCTATTACGTTTATTGCATTTGTAGCAAAAGTATATTATGCTGTAATTGATAGAAAATCCCAAATGTTAGAAAAAAAAATAGCAGAACTAATAGTCAATGTTCGAACTTTTTTACAATATTATGGACTTCTATTCAATTAAGATGTTCAAAATGGACTATTGTCTATTATTTTAGTTCATTAATTTAATAGTATTGTGCGCTTAAGAATAAATAGATAACAGTGATATCCTACAAAACATTAGTTTTGATAGTCCTCTGTACAAATATCACATTTTGTGATATCTGCAAAAAAAAAATAATGTATAAAGTTCTGTACAATATTACACAATCTGATATTTTACATCTAATTGAATTTCCAAGTATTCGACCCTTAATACATACACACAAAATGAGATGGAAATTTAGTTCAAACTTTTGATCATGTTTTGGCTCTCAAATACAGAATTTGCATCAATAATTTTTTAAGTCATCGTTATTTAATAAGCAATTTTGTTTTTATAAGTTTTTTTTCGAAAATAATCATATATTATCAACGCATATTAAACTTGAATAAAAGTAAGACTTGTACTAAGATTAGAAAATGTATTTACAAACTATTAGAGGAAACATTGTAGTACAGATGATTTATAGAACAATAACAAATATTTATTGATAACAAAATAAATCATTACAATTTCTCATCTATCAGCGCTTTAGATATTTGCCCGTTCTAAGCTTCCACCGTTGATGTTTCTCCATAAGTGCACTTGGCCATTTTCTTTAAGGTTTAAACGTTTATAGATGTAATACGATAGACATCAGGTTGTCATCCAATTTACCCGTGCAATTGTAGCATCAATTAATTGATGGCTCGTCTTTAGTTCTTTGATTGCTACTAAATGAAACGACTCGTGTTGATGCAAGTGACGTCGAGTGTCCCGTGATTTACAGAGGTGACCACCGATTATTTCTTAAAGTGTCTCGCTATCTGTATGTGACAGTTGTATAAAAACAACGCGAGTCCCTTATTTTTCCTTTTGACATTTTCAGCTAAACTCGACTCCAGCTGTTGGCGTTATTATTAAATTACAGAAAAATATTTTTTTTTGGGAACATGATAAAAAAAACAGATCAATATATAGTTATTATAAACCGCTATCCACCGCCCGTCAACAAGAACGCAGTAAGTTTGAAAGACATATAAATATTGATAATTAAAAACTGAACATACTCTAAATGACACCCCCGTTTGGCGTTTACCTCCCCAAAGAAATATGTAAGCATAAGCAACGTAGTTACATAAATAAAACATAATTTATAAATTTCGCTTTTTTTTTTATTATATGACATATATTTGGTAAAACTCTTGGTCAACATTTATCTTGATTTTATTCGTGATTTCGGTTGGGTAATAATGTGGTGTTACCGAGTCGTTTTAAATGTATTTTTACCGAAACAAAAACTTGAAATGAAATAAGTTTTGTGCAACAAAGTATGAGCAATAAAAAAAATGAAAATACACACAAATCAAAAAATCATATTACGTTCTATGTGTAATATGAACCGAACAACTATAATGGAAATTAAGAGTAATATATTTTAACAAAACCCGACGTTATCAACTATTTTATATCATATTTTATTTATGTAACATAAAATATAAATATATTATATTTATTTAGATTTATGATTGATGTTCTACACATTTTAGCGTTATATTTATTTCTGTAATAATAATTATTGATGTTATTACTAAACAGTTATTGCTCGAATACACAATATGTTATTTCTTCCAATGGGTTCGACAATGTGGCCTATGTGGATTTCTTAAAACGACGACGATCATTGAAACTAATTTATGCATTTCGAAAATCGAATCGGTTTAGTTGTACACGAAAACCAGCGATTGTAATCTTTTATTGTTGAGAAAGATATAGTGAACATACCGATTGTGTTTCTAGTTGAAATAATGGAATACAAAATTCGACAATCCAATTATATGTTATACGAACGTTATAATTTTTCAACTCTATGACGAGTCGATGGAACCAATTAACTTGTTTGTTATCTAGATACGAAAACTAATGGACTACACAAATGTATAATTAAAGTAAAAAAAGTTTAAATGATTATATGGTAACAGTGTATACACGGTTAAATATATATATATATTTTTTTTTGTTAAATAAGTAAGGTAAAAACGACAACAATTCCAACAACTAATGTGCGGAATCCACGAAACCAATTATTTTCGAGTTGAATTAAGTAGCGGCAAGGTAATTAAAAGTGGAAAAAGATAAAAATTACAGGCAACAGTCGTTGTTGGCGTCGTCTTCGTACCCGAGCCAGCCATTCCCAGTCACGAAAAAAACAGATAGTAAATATTAACTATATTTTATAATATAATGTAAATTTGGGGCAATGAGTATGATTTTGCAAACAAACTATAATATCTAGTTCTCCTCTAGACCTCGTCTACATTCGGATAAGTAGGCACACTCGCAAAGAGAGAAAGTTTACCGTTGTTTTTGTTTTTTTTTTTTTTTTAATAACATTATTGAACGTGAAAAACAAACGAAAATATTTTTGAGCTTCTAATAACGACAAAGTAGACTATATTACATAGGTGTACACTATACAATATTACGAGTGTGTTGCGGAGAGAGGAAACATTTCCGAGGTAACCGTTTTCCAATTATTATGATGTATACTGTCCGTTTTATTTATGTTACCAGCGATTTGTCAACACCCTCGTGTAACCTCTAGTGTAATAATTTCCCCGAGAACAGACCATTATGGATCATCATCTCTTGCCGGAGCACTCCTTCCGCTCGTTCGCCATATATATATATATATATACTAAGGTAGGGTTAGGTTAGGTATAAAACCCGTACATACACGGAGGATCTTTGACGATAAATCAACAGTGTTCCCATCCCTTGCCCTGTGACCACCGTGTACAGTGTATACTATATTCGATACTCACCTGAGCAGAATAAAGGGTTTATCGAAACGGGCTATAAATAATCCCGACGATGTCCTTCGCGTGATATATACTTCTATTGACCAATAAAAAAAAAAATAGCAATAAAGAAAAAAATATAATAATGTATATACATTAAAAGACGAATGACGGTCGTGAAAAATTATTGCTCTCCGCCATCTAATGCATAAAAGAAGCAGCACTGAGCACAACAATTGTGTGCAAACGTTACGTTTTTAAACATTTTACACGCAATTTTTCAACGGGAAGTGTTGTAATATTATAATACTTGAAAGAAAATTTTACTACAGTCGTTTTATTTATCTAGTTACGGACTATACCCGTGCAACAAGAATATACAATTATTTATCAAGTGGTATAAAAATGTAAAAACTTGTTCAGTCGGACGTTATCTCGACAATATAAAGATAATGACTATATAAGTTAAACAATTATTGTTACGCCTTTAGTTTTTTAAGAGCACTTCGATTTAATGATTTGAAGTCAACGTATAATTTATATTATAATATAATTATCATCAACTCTTGACGTGGATTTCAAAGAGTGACATGTATTGCCTGTTAAAAAAAAAGTATGCGTTTTTTATTGTTATTCTCCTTTGGAATATTGTATTGGTGTAAAATATATATATATATATATATATATATATTTATACAATTATAAGTCTGAATACATATATGTTATTGAGCATACATAGAGTAAGGGTTTACTTAAACATGTTATTATTTTATTTCTATACTTTATATAATTAGTTTATAAAATTATATTATATATAACATACATAAAAGAAACAGCAAACATGTGTTATATTCTCAATATTATGTGTGGCGTTTAATTTGTTTTCTTTCACTAGTTTTAGTTGAAAAATAATTATTGTTACTGAATTCGTATAAAGAGAAAATAATGTTTGAAAGAAATCCTTACAAAAAAATATTTATTTTAACGGCTATGTTCAAGTTACATATACATTTTTAACGTCATCTATTTTCAAATATTGAAACTAACGCAGTAAAGTTATTCAATGCCAGTTACTTCAGTGACCATACATCATAATACCATTCACGCTCGATAAATACATTGGCTCAAATAGAGAAGATTAAACCCTGCAGACTTATACGGAAATTCTACAGTCAAAACTGGCATAGTCTATTTAGATTTTTTTTTTTTGAAAGTCACTCTGTTGATGCCATTCAATGTATGAGTCAATTGGTGTAAAAAGTAGAAAAAAAGTTTGAAATGTAAAAACGAATTATCTTTGGCATTTATTCTGTTTTCATAAATTAAGTAATTGTCGCGACACTAAAAATTATAAACGACAAGTACCAGCCTATTGTAGTATTATAACTGCGGCGTTACAAATAATAAAAGCCACGGTCCGTCGCTTCTCGGTGGATTTTCATTTATTCCCCCTTTTTTTTTTTTAAATTATATTGCTCATGAAGTACCAGCTCTGGCTGGCCTCTTCTAACAAGTCTACTGTATCAATGTATTATTATATATTTGCCTACCATGTAATTTATCCTTTGTTCTTATTGTAATTACATTTATTACAGATTGTACAAATTCTAAATAAAAAACAAAAAAAAAAAAAATTTTATTGTTAATGTTGAAATAAATGTATCCGTTTGCGTTCAATTCCGAATCCGGCTCAGTTCGGAAGATTACCCAATTTGATTAACTAAAACATTTCCCATAATTGGCACACTCGTTTTTCGAAACTATCGCGTGCCCGTTGCCGATATTTATTCGAAATTCCTTTTTTTTTTTAATATAATATTCACTCGACGATTTCGGCCGAAACAGCCCAACACTGTGTACCGAAGAAGAAAGTTTACTCGGACGCGAACAATTACTTATGCACAACACTCTGGTGGACAACGCAAAAAGCGATTTCATACACCCGTTTCGTTTAGCCAAAATATGATTACTGCAACGTTTTCTGGCCGTTATTCGACGATTTAAGAACTCATTAAGAAGTTTTAATGAATCGTAACGGCATATTCAGTGCGCCATTAACGAAATACTAGCTAGGGAACTCGGGGTGATTATAAATGTTCGGCGTGATTGCTGCTTTGGCGACGTCCAAACTTTACCGCTCAACAAGTGTACAGCGTTAAGTGTGTTGTACCCGCTGCCCTACCTCCCCCCACACTGCTAGATAAGTTCTCGCCGTAACCATTTATTCCACATCGACTTATGAGTGTTGTACAGTGTACTATATATAATATATATATACATTGGTTATATTGATAGCAACTTGAACGGTAAAGCATACGTTTCATTAACTTATTAAATTGACAATAATGTGTTTTAAATATTTTGACTGGTCGATAACCAGTTTTGGACAACTATTTTTAAAGTTATTGAATAGTTATTTTAAGTTTAGGGCAGGTGGAAGAAAGGTGGAGTGTAGTATTGATAAACCCTATGACATATTCAGCGGTTCACGATTAAATGATCATCCTGTATATATATATATATAATATATTATGTATAAAAATGTACGTTAATGCTTAATTCTATTAAATATACAAATTTAATAACACAAATATTATTTCGTCGGATATTTCGTTACCAAATAATAAATAGATATAGGTATATAATATACACTATTTTTAACCCACACGCCCTATTTTTAAAATTTGATATTATAGGTGAAATTTGTTTGTGGAAATTAAATTATCAGGAATTTGGGAAAAAGAAGTAAAAAAGTAAAAAGTATAGGTGTGTCTGAAAAAAATGTACTTTTTTAACATCCGGTGGACATCAACTACTTTAATAACTAAAGTGCGCCACCAAAATTAAATGTTTTTTTTATTCTAACAAAATAAAATTATCTAATAAACATGTCACATTTTTGTTATAATGCGCACTGAAGGAACATATAAGGTTAACGAAGAGAAGTTAAAATTTTTAAAAATTGAGTGAAATTACTAAAAAATACTTTCGTTTCCGTTTATATAACGTATATTGATTTTTTTCTAACTTCCAAATATTTATGACCAAGAGAGTTTTTTTTTTTTCAGCAAGCATACTATATAAATAAATTATCAACATAATATTAGATATAACTTACAAATTCCGTTTTTATTTTTATTTTTATTTTCATATAAGTTTGATAAAATATTTGCAAATTATCGAATCGATTATCATATTCAATTTTATACGTTTATTTATCAGCTGCAGTGTATCATCAAAACTGTTTTGTATTTTATTGTAATGTGTTTGTTATTAGTTAATATTGTAATCACGCTACTATTAAGTATTTTTTTTTTTTATTTAAGCATTGAAGCGAATTTTTCATACAATTACCCATTTATTAACATTTAAATTATTTCGTTTGTATTCAAATTCGACGGTACACCGCAAAGAGCTTTTATATTTCCACAAAAAAAAAACCTTATAGTTTCGAATACTTCTAAGCCCACGCCTTCTATGAGCTTATGTACGTCAGCCAGAGTAAAATATTGCAGACAATCTTTTATAAACCCCTTGTTTATCCATAAGAAGTTACTCATGAGAAAAATACCCTTCTGAACGACTGACCCTATAATATATCACAGGTATTATATATGTTCAACATAGACATATTGTAATTTCCTTAAATATATTTTTGAACGAGGCGTAATTAATATAGTAATTAGCAAAATGTTTGGCTTATAAATTTATTACTCTACAGACTTTAATACACAAAAGTTTTATTATTTCATGTGTGTGGGGTTGCAGACGGCATTGTTGCATCCACTTTTCTGTAATTCTGAATATATAGTAGTATAAAGTATTAATAGGTATATTTTATTCCTACGTCTAACATGAAAAGTAACCTTCTAAAAGAATAAGTTACTATACCTTTAAAAAAAATCAACAAAGATAATGTTTGATCGTGGTAAGACAATATTCTTACTAATAAATGTACAATTTCAGCTGGTAATTTTGTTAACTAATAAGGTTAGTTTTTGCTTGGTTACTACATGAATACCCATCAATTAATTATTAACTCAACTAATACTAATTTATTTTCATAAAATCTACTCAAAACATTACTTATACCTCTTATTCTTGTTTGATTTATGTCTACCTAGTACCGTACTAAGTCACATAACGTGGCGATGGTTGAAATTTGTTGTGAAAATTAAAATAATTACCTTTCTATCAGGTCTGTTAAGTTATTTTATTACAAGAAATATATTTTTATGAATAAATACACCTGCCAACATTAACGCAGCGAGTTTTATTACACAATGAGTATTTCTGTAACTAGATTATACTAAATACATAACATGAAAAGTAAAAAAAAACATTTAAATGACAAAACCACTAGCTATGAAAATACAATAGGTGTACTACTCTCTCCAATGGTACCTAAATGTATTTATTTAATAGAACAACAATAGTTTATATTTCAATGAAAATATGTTTTGTAATCTAAAAGGTGTTTAAGAAGAACAGTAGAATACATAGATATAAACATTTTTCAGGGTTTTGTAGTAACTTGTATAATAGTAAGTACAGTACTTACTGTAAAATAATTATCAGACTTACTAATTTAAACAATATCTATTACCAAAGTCAATATTTTTACACTTTACAAGGCTGAACATGTAAAATGTATATAAGTAATAAGGGTAATAAGTATTATTATAAGTTTAATGCGTCCCCCATTTTGGTTTTCGCCTAACAATTATAATTGTATAGATTTTTTTTTTAATATAAATTATACTATTTATTTGTCTTAGTTTTAAACTAGTTAAATTTAATGAAGCACGAGTATCTACTTTTTCCATGTACCTAAAAAAAAATAAGTACATCGTTTTATTTAAATTTATTATTTGTTAGATATTCATCTTAAAGTTCAAAATATAAATATTTTTAAAAATACTTATAGTTGTGGTTGTATAATATAGTTTTTGTAACATTAGAAACTTGTTCTTTTAAACAAACACATTGAGCAAATAACCGAGCTATATATGGTGGCTTATGCATTTAATTGGTTTGCCGAGAAATACATACAGCGAAATTATTGCAATTAAAATATAGTATGCTTATAAAGATGTAACTCTTATCTGTGTTATTCGGAGAACTAATTTGATTAATTTTACAATGAGCTAATATGAAACCCACACATTTGATGTCGTTATAAATATTCGGCCTAAAGATTCAAATTTAAATAACAGTATTATAATTTAAAAGAATAGTTGTATAACAGTTAAGCTCCGCAAGCTTTTTAAACGGCGACAACATAATGTGGTTTTACTAGGTTAACTAAAACCCACGGTGCACTAAACTAGTTATAGTTGTTAAATGTATCAATACATATGTGTTCAAACTATAATACAATTTAATTGTATATTATATTAAAACAATAAAAAATTAATATACTTTAAAGAATTTAAGACCTGTTTTTTTTTAAGTGATTAGATATAAAGTATAATTTTAAAAAGTGGATCAACACCAATCATTTTTCAAAAAAGTCTATATTGATGTGATAAATACAAAACTTATGTAAACATCAAATTGTTGTTTTTGAATAATGTGTGTATATATCTATATATACATATATGTAAAAAAAGGCTTTATAAATAAATAAACATAATTATGTGTTTATAATAGTAAAGATAATATTTAGCAATTAACAAAACACAATGCATAGAAAAGTTACATGTACTTTTACATTAGGAATCGTAAAAATATATAAATATATAAAGAATGTATTTATTCAGTCGATAAATTTCTCATTGAGTCTTATATTATGATGTGTTGGCCATTATTTTCCATTAATTAATCATTATAAACATAATCATGTTATATACTCATTTTATATATTATATAAATATAAAAAAAAGAAAAAGGAAAATTGTGTTCCTCGTTTGTATCCACTGTTTACAATAAGAAAATTAGCATAATATAATATATATACATAAAAAAAAAAATGTATATTATATGCACATATATATTATACATCGATATATTTATATCTATAAACACTATTGAGCTCGTTAACACATATAAATAAATAATAGGAACTCAAAACAAGAGATCAGGTGTCGTTTCTTCGCTCCAGGGTACATTCGAATCAATCGCCGACTGGTCGGTCGTGGTGGTCTCGTCGTTTTTGTCAACGCGTTTGACGTTTCTTATCACATTGTTTCGGCTTACACCGTATTCGCCTAGAAACGCTTCTTCGGTGGTCCCGAGCTTGCACGGAGTGTAGCTTCCAAAACTGTCTGTGGAAAACAAAATTAAACAAAACCGTTAGACCAAGAAGTCGTGCTTCCCATAGTGTACGGACAACCGCAAATACCATCGCCCGGATTAGGACAACGTTTATTGTGATAATAAGCAAGTACTGTCCAAACCTAGATTTTAGGAATTCCAAATTTCACCATAAGTAGATACGCGATGGAGAAGACGTGTCCCCATTAAAAAAAAATATATATACATAAGCCATTGACCTCACGAATTAAAGCATTTACTTATAAAAATTGCGTTAATCAACCATGCCTTAATTTATTTTAGTACAAAAAGAGAACGAGTGGGGGAAAGACCACAGTGTGTGTTAGCACTCAATGTCACGGGTTCAAGTCACTGTTAGGCGGTTGTGATTGCTCCGTTTAAGTAAAACAGGTCAGAAAAACCCTACCTAGAAGAGGACAGCGATGACCCTACGCGGACTGTTAAACTGTTTCAAGTAATTACGAAGGAAACACTAAAACGGTATTATACCGATTAACCTTATAAAATCAAAATAAATATTCATCCGTCAATAGATTCAATAAACAGACCACACGCGACGCATAACGCGTTATATTCGGTTGTCTTGTTTTTTTCTCAAAAAAACCGGAACCTCCTAAGTACCCAGCTGCCAAATACGTCGAATCTATATTACTATACATGTAAAAATATTCAACAACATGATAATTTTGACATTTTCAAAAACAATAATGATTTTTCCATTTAGGTTCAATGTGTGTAATAATAATTTAAACGCCGATGAAGTGACGATACCAGGTGTTTACATATTTTATAGTCGGTAAAATAGTACATAGAAAAATACATTTTACTATCGATTCTATTTTTAACACCGGTAATAGGCAACACCTAATTGACCGCGTTAGAGTCCACATCGTGATCATGACGGACTAACTTGATAAAGAAAAAAAACCGGCGTTTATTCGGAACGAACACGAGGACCGCTCGATAAGGCGAAAAATAAACAGGATATATATTATTATTTTTTTATAGCTGCAATTTCAATATAATAATATTACTAATAACGACATATTATATTGAACCTTGACCGTGATTAGTGAAAGCACGGGTACTCGACCTACTTGGCGATGTTGGCGAAGTCCTGCGCGCAGGCACGCACTAAGTACCGTATAATATGAAAATATATTATATGAAAAAAAAAAAATCATCATCGCATTAACGTCGTTCCGGGTTGCACAGAAATAGGTAAGTATATCACAATAATATATTCTCTACTAGTAATGTTCCGATAAAACGTTAAGTACAACAAACTGTACTTGGGGTCTCTAAACGGGTTTGTCTCGATTGGCGTGTAAAATATAACACAAATTATTATACGAGTTGATCACAAAATATGAGTAAGCAAATAAAAAGCTCTGTTGAAACTCAAACTAACAATTGAATATTTTAGAGGTTTTTTCTAAAGAAAAGTACTAAAATATAATAATTATATTTTAGTACTTTGTCCAGACGAGAAAATATTATATCCGTTTTAGCAGTCTTGTCTGTTTTTTCGTTCGAAAACATGCCTTACGGCAAAACTCTCACACTTGCTAGAGTGATCCGAAGTCGATGATTTTTGTTTGATAGATCTAGACTTTCTACGAGGGGTACCGGACTCACATTTTGAGCTTGACCAATTTTTTTAAATCCCATTTTTGAAAATTGTAAAAAAAAAATATCAAATTCCAACCGCTGCATGAAGTTTTCTACTTTCAAACAAAAACGTGTAAGGTTATTAAGTAATTTTCACCACCAAAAGATCTATTCCTCATAGAAAAATTGTAATACCCGAAGCTTATACGAATTAATATGAAAACTAATTGGCATGGTCGAAATTGAGTAAAGTCGTTTTTTTCTCATATGTATAATATATTGCCTAAATTTTGCCTCTTATTAAATAGCCACGACCGGCGAAAAAAATGTTTAGGAGATATTTTAGGGAGTTTTCTTAACCTCGTCTACAGAAATTTGATCAGTATGTTGACAAAATGAAAGTTCACAACTACCATGGACGGTAAACGTTAAAAAGCATATTTTACTTTTTATAGGACTTAATTTTTTCGAAAAAAAGAATAATCTCCAAAAATAAATGGACAATTTGGAACCAACCGCACACATGGTGAAAGCCAATACTTTATTATTTGCTTAAAACTATTCAAAGCTAAATGACCGCGTTTTAGACCCGGTCCCAAGTGGGGCCAAGTTAGGTCCCTGGGTACAGGGGATAAAAAAATGGTAATTGAAGGAGAACGTTACTTTTTGGAGGTATTTTCACAGAGTTTTCGTGGTCCCCCTCCGACGACGGTAGTGGCGGCGACCCATGGTGATGATTGTGTTCTTCCTCGAGCAAAAGCGACGCCTCCGAAGGGTATTCGTGCGTCGTTTCCAGAACGTCGGAAAATTGTATTCTCAAGTTCTGCAAATAACAACAGTGGAATTAAAAAACATTAGCAGCAGTCATAAAGAAAACCGAGTCGGTCACCGGATGTAATATGCCGGTCTATACACACAAGTCTGATGGGTGTACCGTTATTTTATACACATGTGGTACTTGCGGTATTCACCGCGACAGCACACCGCGTTGAGAACCGGTGAAGTAGAGTTATACGGCCTTCAAAGACTACCATGCGTCAATTGGTTTTTTTGTCCGTTTACACGGTTTTTGTACGGCAATACAGAGTGATCGTCAACTTAACGTAAGACGACACTAATTTTCTCTTGAAATTATTGCAATTTTGTAGTTTTTCTTTGTGGGAGACACACTAGTATTTTTTGTTCTTTTACAACATTAGACAATGTTGAAATTGTTTATAATTTTTATTTTTTACCAAAGCTCTAAAAAACTTGCTCTGGATATAATGCTAAAATAGGTAAATATTTAGTGATTTTTTTATTTTATTTTACAATATTATTTTAAAATAATATAGATGAAAACGTCTTCAAGGAGAAAAACCACAAAATTGCAATTATTTTAAGAGAAAATAAGTGTCTTGCGTTAAAAATTCATCACTCTGTATACATCAATATAATAATGAGTATAATAATTCTCGCCGACCTATGGCTTCGACTTGTAAGCTGTTAGTTTTTCTATTTTTTTTCTCATGTAAAACGCGGTTATATTAAACTAACAATTACATCACATTTGATGTAATACATATTTTTTATTATATTATTGTAACCAATACCTATAAAATATTTAAACAATTCCTTGTATGTTTAGTGACATTTTCAGCACGGTATGGTTTAAACGTGGCACGAAAATTACATTTTTTTTAGCGACTCAAACAGGCACCGCCGCTTACAATGACACTTAAAAAGAAATTGCACGTGGCAATACAACGAGACCGTTATTAACTAACTCTAATAAAAAAAAAAAAACAATAAACTGTTAACTGTCTACTTTTAACCTCATTTAGCGTACATCATTACACTGGCGACTATGGTCTGCGAATAAAAAAAATATTTGTACATCGGTAACCGAAAGCCACATCTTCGATTATTCAAGATAAATTTAAGAATAAAAAGTTATATCAGAGCACGACATGGCTCAACAACATTTATTGTCAAAAAAAAAAAAATCAACAAATAATCACTATAGAATGCATAGTAAATAAACTGTAAGTTATACATTTTAAGGTAATATTATATAATAAAATAGAAGCGTTAAAATATCTTTAAAAACTATCAACGAGTGTCAACATAATTTAGTGCATAACATAAAATTAGATAAGGAAATTAAACAAAAAAATCAAGAGCACGCTGTAGAAATATGACAATTTTGTCAGATTACCCTATCTTCGAGTAGTAGAAACTCGAACTTGAAAACGAACAACACTATTATAAATCAAAATAATTAACATATCAAGACCGAAAAACGTATGCAGTTAACAAAACAATAAAATCATGTGGTTTTGACCGTTTATAGAGTTATCGGGTAGAGCAGCCCCGCTCAAAGGGGTCGGTCTTTCAAGGGGAATGGACTTACAGCGGGTCTATAGACTACAACGTCAAAACTTCACCGGGTAAAAAAAAAATTGGAACAAAAAAAACCAGACACCTAATTTGGACGCGTGAAAGATGAACGATTTCAATGTAAACTGTATTGAAGTGTTCACGCCGTTAATTTACATAACGCTGAATACTTGAAAATTGGATCAAGTCAGATTTCAGTAGTCTGACGATTGCGGTCAAGACGATTTAGTACACATCAAATATAGATGTATTACACGTACCAAATCTTTATCGGTCACGCAGAAATAAAAACAAACCGGAAAAAAGAAGAATTACTAGTTTCGAGCGGTGGTGCACCGGTGCTAACACGGCAACGTCCATAGCATTTTGTCTTTGGAAACCATATCATTATTTTCATGTACAATAACAATTATAGCACGGTAACTACAATTTGTTATCTATACATATTACCTGCTAGGTGTACTTACTGTCAGACTACAATAATAATAATAGTTGAAAACGTGCGGATAAAATACACTAATCGAACGCATCCTGCGATCCGCACATGTTACACGTTGATAATCTGGATTTTTTTTTTGTATTATTATTATTATTTATTCCGTGTCCAACGTTGCGCTATTAGCATTCGGCCTTGACTGTACAAACACAGTACAATAACCGTCAGTGTCTGAAAATCCGGTAACGTCGTGGCTTAGGTGTACACTTATGTTGACGTTTAAACGTTACCAATGAATTAACGGAGACAGTATCGGACAAAAAAAAAAAACAGAGAACTGCTTAAAACAGAGGAAGAAACACAACAAAAATGTCTTGGCGTCGGTGACGTCGTCGTCGAGGAGCTGTTGCCCAGTGGCTAGGAGCTGTGCATTCAAGTGTCATTGTATAAAAGAATGTACACACACACACACACACACTGCACACTATACACTATACACCAGGGTATAACACACACATATTGTATTAATAAAATGAAATAATAATGCCTTAAGTCATTTCCACGAACAAGCCGGCTCATTGACCTATGATGAATGTCTTTAAGAGCAATAATAATGGAAAGACTTGTTTGATATTCCTTTTATTATTACCCATACACGCGTATCGCATTACAAAATAGAGTAAAATCCGTTCGAAAATCAATGTTCACAGTGAAACGAGCTAGCGAATAAATAATTATTCAAGTTAACAGCGAACACCAAACACACTTTAAAAACAATATTTAGCACAACTATTATTTATTTCAAATCTGGTTAGTTTTTTTTTCAAAATCTCTCGTTTGTAATAATTTTTATAAGTTTTGTTTTAACTTTTATTTCAGTTCGGTGTGTATCTAATTACTAAATATAACTTGATAATACCGAAAATATTGTATAAAAGCAAAATCAATACTTTAAAGATTAACTAATAATATAGGTAAGTGACTGAAGTTCTTGTTTTTTTTAAACACAAAATAATAGGTACATAATTAAACAACGATAGAGATATAATTGTATGATTACATCTAAAAAGCAATGTGTTCAAATATATTTATTTTAAGTTATGAGTGCATTTATCCTACACCTATTTTTTTTTTTTATCTGTACATCAGCCTTAAAATAAAATTTTATTTAAAGTATATCATATACAATAATTATATATTTGTTTTTTTATTTTCATGTGAAACTTTTTCTAAACTAACAAGCAATTATAAACTAGAAGAATTTAATAATTAGGTATGTTTCTTTTTATATTGAAAAATACACATAGCAATGCATCCACATACGGTTAACGGATGTATTGTTTGTGAAATTTAAGCAAAAGTAATTTTAATATTTGATAATTGTATGTGTGTCGTCTTAATAATAAAATATCAACGAATTTATGAAAAAAAACCTTTTATGATTGAATAACTTGCAAGTTGGTCTCTTAACAATATTACTAACTTAAATTTTATTTTTAGATTTGTTATAAAGGTCGCTTTTAAATGCTTCTCAGATATTTTCTCAGATATCAGATATTTTCATTGTATATATTTTTTTTAATTAATTTTGATTTCTACACATTTAACACAAGTAGATCTTGACAAGTGGGTATGGGAACAATTAATGTGGATTTTGCAATCTTGCGATAATTTAATACGATGCCTCCATACGTTTATACTTTTTAGTTTATAACTTCTCTATTTATCCCTAACCTGATCAGCTTCCTATACAAAGTTTACATTCAATCACATTAAGTTAATATAAATAAACTTAATTGAGTATTAAAGCCCTGTCCACACTTAAACGATATTTTTACCAACATTGTCTTCGGCATTGCTGCTTATTTCTGACAAAGTCCACACAGAAACAATGTTTTTGACAATGTTTCTTATGTTTAGACAGATACTTAAGATGGATATAAACTTGTTTTTATTACCTTGATGTGAATTAACTACTTAATTTGATACTTCCGTTGAAATAATAAACCCAAAATTACATAAAAATCTAGCTTGAAAGAATGTATCACCTTAAATATTTTTATTAAAAGGGCCTGTGTGAGACTAGTTTTTATGGGTAAAACATACCTTTTGGGAAAAACTCCCATACCTCGTAAAGCAGTCTTCCTCTTTCCAACAAGAACAAATTATTGTACTGTACGAGGTATGAGAGTTTTTTCCATTTTAGTCCCACATATAAGGGCTAAGACAAAGTAGAAAAATTAATTCTAAGTGTTTTTACCTTTCTTGGGGTGGAACTATTTCCATTACGGAGATTTGAACGGCCAATGATAATGTTATCACCAATAAAAATAACATAATTGTCATTGTTTGCAGAGTCAATGTCATCAGTACTTGATTCTTCGCAATGTGCATCTAACATAATACATCCGTTTTTGATCCCCTAAAGAAACAAAGAAAATAATTATCATCATA
Organism: Adelges cooleyi; assembly: GCF_023614345.1. NCBI lineage: Eukaryota > Metazoa > Arthropoda > Insecta > Hemiptera > Adelgidae > Adelges > Adelges cooleyi. The sequence goes on along the minus strand of NW_026096579.1, from coordinate 11,992,297 downwards.
GTAGATTAATTAAAAACTACATAGTAAAAAAATGAAAAAATTACACAGGGATTGTCTCTTCTAGGAATTGGTCCTTCGCTGTCAATGTAATTTGGAACTCCTTTACGGTTGACAAAATTGAAAACTACACTATTTTCATTGTTGTCCCAACGTTTTTTATCCCATAACCCACCCAATCTCTTCTCACCATTGGAATTATTATTATTAGTATTATTATTATTATTATTTAAAAAGTTTTTTTCTATTTCTTTATCCGATAGTTGAGCATTACTAGTTTCTTCTGGTAGTGTAACAGTTCTAGTTGTTGGTCTAATAACACATATTTGTTTTGTTTGCACAGCAACTATTTTATTATCATTGATAGATCCATTAATGTTAGTCTTAATAACTACTCTATGTTTCACTGAACTACCGTCGTCAGATGACATGGATGATTCATCCTGGCTAGAGCTTACTTCATCATTGATCAATGATTTTGATCTATCTAGACCCAATGGTTCTTTTTTCTTTAATCTATAAATGAACAAAAAATGATTAGTAAACCAATGATTAGTATTAAGTATCACCAAAGCCATGGTAAATTAAGATATGTAATGTCTACTAAATGCTGATACATCAGTAAACAGAACTAAAACTCTCCTTAAGAGATTTAATTTATTCTCATTAACTTAATAATTTTTGGATGTATTCATGTCTTTACATTTTGGACTCATTGCCAAGTATGTCTTCAAAGCAATAGTACTAGGACTATGCTCCAAAGAACGGTGACTATTGCTCTGAAGATAGACTCAGTAATGGGTCCACAACATCAGCACATAAACATGAAAATGATCAGGTTAATATTTCAATCTGTGAAATTTACCAATTTTTTTAATGTTTTATTAAAAATTTTAAGTATTACATATAATATGGTTTATTAGAAAACATTTGAGAGGTGGCTGGTGTGGTTAGTAAACATAATATTATGAATTTATAAAATAAAGTCCTACTCCCACACCCACAGTTAATATATTTTAGCAGCTTTTCCATTTATACAAAAATAATAATACATTTTCATTACCTTCTTAAATATGTATTCTATATTTTGTTATTTAATTATGTATTATATTATTTTTCACTTGTACCTAATTGTATTTTGGTCAATTAACATTTCCAACTATTTGATAACATCAGTTGAATCAGAGTTGTAAAATACACATAACCATTGGCAGCAATTAAAAAATTCATGAATTCTTTTTTAAAAAATATAAAACACCGATATGGTCTGTAAACCCTATAATTAGAATATTAGATACTAATTAAAACAATTAAATATGGTTATAGTTTTGTACACTTTGTCCAATAAGCTTGAATTTTTAGAAAGTCACTAATTCTATTTATTACTAACCTCTATTTTTAGAAAAATATTAAACAATAAAAATACCTAATAGAAAACTAAAAAAACAACCAAGAAGACCATTTTAAATTATTGATTATCAATTATCATAAAATAGGCAATTAAGTACAGTATTTTTTATACTACAGTAGTTATTCAATCTTATTTATTTTATATTATTAAATTAATAACTTATCTTTAAAATCTGTTTCAAGAAACTAAAATAATATTATGATACAATTAAATCCACTCACATATTTTCACTAAAAAAATGTGGAGTCAGCTTTAACTTTGACATTATAAATAGAATGTCAACTCTAATACAATGCAAAATATGGAATGCAAATGATTTTCAGGGTGCTAAGCGTACTCATGCTGTCCCTAAATTACACCTACCCACTTACATCACAAGACACTATTTTAAAAAGATAATTAGATATTAAAATATACATTTAAATTTTTATGAACGTTTGAGTCAGGAAATTGGGGGCTAGGCGGAGACGCAAAAAAATCTTTTGCCTCCCAAGCGCTTTCAACAGTAGATGGCACTGACATTATTATAGTCTATTATCTAATTCACTACTTTTATATCTCAACCAAAATACCATTTATATTATATTAATTTATACAACATATTAATTTGAAGTTTTAATAATGCTGTACCTAAGTAATAAGTATCTACACTATTTTAATATACGATTGAACAAATATATTCTATTCTTAATATACTATCACAATACAGTTTCTTTCATAAAAAAAAAAACATTAGTAAAATTGACTAAAACTACATAATTAAGGTAATTGTTACATTGATGTTTTATGAAAGAGTAACTAATAAGATACTTGAATGAAATATTTGTTAATTACTGAATAGGCTTAATGGTTAAGTAATGATGCCGAATACATCTAGTAAAAACAATTTGAGTTAATGTACAGACATTCAACTAAACATTGAATAACAACATTATTTTACCCATTTGCCATGCACATAAGAGATTAATTATAGCATCATAATGTAAATGAAAATAAGGTACAATACCTGTTTGGATATTTAACTGGTGGTAACATATTTTTCTTCAGAGGTACTTTGTTCATTCTAACTGGACGTGTCTTTTCTGGACTCAACATTGGTTTTGGCATAATGGCAGGTTTGATTTTGATAGGTTTTGTTTCAATTTGTGTTTTGGTTTCAAATATCTTTTTGTATGTTTTGACTACATCAGGAGGTGGTAATTCAGCATTCATGGTTATTGGCTGATGCTGTTCTTCTTTGTCGCCGTTGGTATTAGCTGCTTGCGATTCAGACAAAGCCTCCAGAGATCTTGCTCGCTTGAGAGTTTCGCTTTTGACTGCTGCTGCAACGCTGATTACATCAGGAGGTGAAATATGTTTGGGTTTCTCTTGACAGTGTTTATCCTCAACAAGGTTGTCCATGCTGTTGGAGCGCCATAAGGGCGGCCTGGGTTTTTGTTCTCGGACCGTCATGCTCATGTATTTTGACTTGAGTTTGTTAACGATACCCGGTCCGTACTTGAATTCCTCGCTAGAGTCAGACTGGTAGTCCAGCCCGTTTGTGATTTCTGTAATAATTTGCGGTTTCGTTTTAAATTTTGATCTACAACGGTTGATCTGTGGATTTTTCTTGAAATTTGTCATTATCACGGTATCGCACTTTAACAGCCTCATGTTCGAACACACTGCGCCGACTGCTGACTGCTGCTGTTGCTGCTGGGACGTTTGCACCGCGTTGGCCGGCTGCTGGAGAAAGTGTTGTGTGGTAGGGGACCAGGTCCATTGAACTGGTTTTACCTGTTGTTCGCTATTGCTGTGGCCGCCGCCGGTGCATTTTGATTGATTATTTCTGGTCCGTCTTCTGTTGATCAGTTCTATCTTCCACGGCGGTAGTTTGGGATCGACGCACGTATCCATCTTTCCAGTTTTAACTGCTAATGTTGTCGGCGATCATTAGCGATTACGAAAATATACAAAAGTAATAATAACAACAAACGGACGACCGCGCGTTACTAATACACACGCGCACTGCAGATTGCACTCGCTGCTCGCACCGTTAAATACTATACTGTGTTATTCTACTATCATTGATCGTATTATCTGATAATGTCGTTATTATTATTTGTATTAAAACATCAGGCATCCCGCTGTAATCAACACGGTACTGTGCCGACAATTATCGGATACTGCCGACAAAACGGCAATGCGCACTCGGCACTGCTGCACTCGGTTTTTATAATAATAATAATATTATTATACTTTAATTGATGCGGTAAAATATAACACGATTACGATAAGACATGTAAAATATGACATAAAAAATCATCGATCGTCAGTAAAACAATTATTATAAATACAATCGCGTTATCACCGTCGACAGTCGATAACGATAATAATAATGATATTCGTCTCGGATCCGATTGCGGTTTATTTTTTTTTTTAATTTTATTTAATAAATTTTAATTATTATTTTTATTATTATTATTATTGTTTACAATGTCCTTGGCCGTCATCGTGGTAATTGATTTTATCACTTTATACTATTATTATCACCGGTGGCGATGGCGGTAGAAACCCGAACGCGGAAAAACGGCGAGAACACATCTAATGGCTGCCGGCGGTTTTTATGATCTGGATCGTGTCGCCACCAGCCGTCGGGTTTATGTATAATAATTTTTCGTATCAATCGGCAACTGTAGTACGACGACTACCGCGCTTCCTCCCCTCTTTTTTCACGCCCAACCCACTCCCACGCTGTCGGAATATCGCAACTACTGCTGGAGGTACCTGCCCAACAACAGACAATATTATATTTTATTATATTACATATTATATGTATAGTATATACATGCCTGTACACGTTATTCTATTTCCAGTTAGTGTACAATAGCAATAGTAATAATAATAATAATAATAATAATAATAACGAATGTAATATAATGTTACATTGGTCGTTGTACCGAGTACCGTTATATCACGGGCATTAATTAAACTACTAGTACATAAACATAACAATAATAATAATAATATGTATCGGTGTAAATATTTTTTCACCGTTTTCCGTTGGACTCGTCAAACGCACACACGATCGTACACCTATTTTATTTCTATTACGCTACGTGCACACATGCCCGTCACACACGTATGCCTCTACACATTATAATAATATTATTATTATTATACATGCTAGGTAGGTAGGCATGTCCAGAGATTGCACAGTTTTTCGGCCGTATACCCCAGCGTTATACTATTTGGTAAAAAGATACCTATTTTTACCCGGGCACGTAATAACGTTTGGTCATTTTTGCGCAATCTATCGATACACACAAAGTGTAAATGAGCAATATTATTACAAGGTACATTCCACTCGCGTTACAGGTGACTTATTATTGTTGTTATTGTTTTTTTTTTTTTTTTACAAACAAAAAAACCATACCACACGCAAATTATAGTGGTCACGAGCACCGAGGACGACACTATGGTGCTATTAATATCAATAATACATTATTATAGTTTATGGAGAATACAAGACACACACTATAGCTCAGATGTACTCGTTAAAGTCCACCAAGTGATGTATGTGCGTACATAAATTCGAAATATCCAGTTGTCATCACACGCCATCGACCACCTCGTCGACTGTGACATGACGGCTGTATTTAAACTATCGGCATTTGGTTTTAATCGAACACATCACAGTGTTGAGTCTGACAGTATTTAATGTAACTACTCTATATTGTAGTAAATAGATAAATAAATAGCATTTCCTTACCAAAACCACGAATAATGAAAAGAATGAACGTCCACCCACGCTCAGCGCTCTGCCTATGCTAGCAATGTCAGGGGTCGCGGTACTTTCAGAGAAGATTGGTAAAATAACGTAAAAAAACGATTGACCATTTTCATTATAATTAATATTATCGACCTGTTTTATTTGTCTTTGTGCAACGGGGCAAACTCACTTTATTCGTAGTAAAAAAAACTCGAAAAATTAAAAAATTGTTTTAAAAATGTTCAAAAAAAAAAAATAAAGTTAATACCATTCACAAAAAAATTGCTACGACCATTGATTAAAACCCGTAATATTGTATTTTAACAATGCTACAACTAAAACGAACAATTTCATCCGTAGTTTTCATAATTTGAAATATTTCAAAACCACTTTTCCATAATTTGGGGGGGGGGGGGAAATGAATCGTGGTTCTTTTTTCCATCGTACAATCGTTACACGACGTGGCAAAAAACACTAGAACTTCAAATCGACACAGATGGCTACTGAATAAAGTTTTCACACTGGAATTCTTACAGAAGTTAAATAAATAATAGTACTAAATAGTTCCGGCATTGGACCTTACATAACGCTACTTGAAATTTGTTAAAAAAAGTTAGTCCTGAAACTTTTTAAGCACACTTTGTAAACGATATTAAATAACTAATAATATATGAGTAAAAGCTGACAATTACATCATACTTTTTATGTGAAACGTGTGTAACTCCATTAGATTACACTAAATAAATATATATAATTGTGAACTTTCTTTTTAATACTCCCAATATTCACTCTATTTCGTGGCTTAAAAAAATCGAGTTTCAATCAAAACAACAAGAAATATCCATAATAACCCGAGGGATACCAGTAACACTTAACTCGATGAAATCTAAAAAATTGACATAAATTATAACAATGTTAATAAATGTCTTTATATTTTTATTTTTTAAAGCAAAAAATCTACAATAAGTAGATAAATATGTAAAATTCTAGACGTTCTTAGGTGAATGACTTGACTTCTTGAGATAGTTACAGCGATATTAGTAAAAAGTACTTCAATTTACAATTCAAATGATATTAGTTGAATTATAAGACATTCACCATGATAACTAATAACTATGTCCTATGTACATCGCACATATAAATTATAACATGATATATTTAACAGTAAATGATATAATATATTTACTGTATTATACACAGGTACTTATAAAAGCTATTTTATCGCATTTACAAGTCTTAATAGTCAATTGTGAAATAGTATAACGCTGCACAATTAATTGTTTAAATAATACAACATGACTATAGTATATCATACTTTTATTGTCATACATAATTTCCGATTGTATCTAAAATTAAAATTAAAGTAGGTATGTAAGTTAATAGTCTGTTTTAACTCATCTTTTTTCTCCAACAATATATTATGAAGATAAATACGATTATGTCAACAAGGCTAAGGAGTTTCTATTATAATTTATATCCTCATCTCTAATCAGTAATTTGCTTTCCAAGTAATGAGCTAAGTATTTAGTTAAAATGTTAGTAATACCAAGAATCAAAACAAATGTGTTTTATGCTTGGTAATAATTATATTTATATATCATGAAAATTAAAAACATGATTCATAAAATATACTATCAATCACTATAAAGTGTTAAGTCGAGATTGATATTATCTATTAAATATAAGCTGCCATCATTATTTCTTTTACTAATTTATGTAAGCGAATAACTAATTTATAAATCCAACTCAACTACTAGTGTCTAAGGTAGTCTTAAGTAAATTAGCAAATTGAGCATGTGTAAATAAAATTTTTTTTATAGAAAGAATCAATAATGTTTTTATTTTATTTCATTATGTAGTACATAAACATCTCATAATTTATAGTATTAGATAAAATGGGCATTTTTTTATTAATTTATTAAAAAATATAATTTACGTTTGTCCCACTTATTAACAATTACCCCCCCCCCCCCAGACCTTATTAACTTGTTCATACTTTAGTAAATAATATACAAAATTTCTTTATCTTTTTATAATTTAATACCTACATTAACATTAAAATAATGGATATTTGTAGAGTTACCATTAATTTGTCTAAATTACATACTATCGCATCATAGCTATTTATTTTCATTTTATGGTTTCACTGGAAGTCTTTTCGGAAACAAAAAGTATTAAATTTTAGATGCATAGTGAAATATAATGTTTATTAGTTATTTAACTCTGGATATCTCATAAATGTTTTGAAAGTCAACTGTCCACGTGAAACCAGGAATCGTGTTATTACCATATGACCTTCTTAGGTTTCTTAATTTAAGCATAATAAAAACACGTAAACAGTATTTATTAAAGACTATACTAAAAGAAATACTTGTTAGACATTACATGATTTTTATTTTGTTGTTTCTAATCCAAACAACCTGTTTGGAAAATCTTCTCATACTTTTAGAGAAAAAAATACTAATTTTTAATTATTTTTCAATAATCCTACAAAAAACACCGACATCTCATAATGTCTCAGATATTTGAAAATTTGATTTCCCGATTGATCGTTAACTACACAATATAATATGAACAGGTAAAACAAGAGCCTCACTGCCCGAATAACATGTCAACATTTCTTTTCTACTTTATAAATTGAAGCATGAAGTATTTGTTCATTAGACTGTGAGATATATAGTCAGTGCGGAGTCCGTCAGACTTTAGTGGGTGTTGTGCAAAGTGCAAACAATGAAATGTTAATATTATGAACCTGGAGGTGGCTGTGGAGTCTGGGGTGGGTGTAATACAGCATAACAGAGAGGGGAGTGTAATTCGATATCTATTTTTATTTAATGTTCAAGGTAAGAATACTGAAAATAATATTATAATATTACCTTTTTAACATACAAATACTTTAAGGGCTTCCCACTCTTGCCATCGTTACAATTTATTTACACGTAGGTTTATATCAAATTACGTTCTTGTTGTGTTATATTATTACATAATCAATAATGATATTACATAGGTAATTAAAAAGTATTGCCTACAATTTATAAGTATATCGGTTTGATTTAGACGGGGTAGTCTAAACGGGTGGGGAAAATGTGAATTCAATTACGTTTTTATAGCAATACTCGAATGTTCGAGTTTGGTATAAATAAACATCTTACAACAAAAGCTTTTGATGACTATGTACGATTGTTTCTTTTTATTTAACAATAATCTTCGATAAATGTATGCAATTGTCTTTAGAACAGTTACAGTTTGTACTTAACATTTTATTAATACATAATATGTTAAATTTCGTATATTGTAAATAATAATTTGTAAGCCACACATGTATAAATGTAAATTATTGGTTATTATAGTAAATATCAGTAAATAATTGTATAATCTACTATTGATACTTAAAAATAATAATTAAATTCACCGTAGTACACCGTATTATGTAATGGAAATATGTGGATAGTACTAGGTTTTTGTACTTATTGCAGTTTGCGGCAATAAATAAATTTGTCTAGTGACTAATCCTTTAATGGCACACAACAAAGAGCTATTGCTTAAAGATGAAAAATACAATTATTACGAAATGTTTTTGTGTTTATTTCATACATTAAAAAAAAAACGAACAGAGGACGTTCTACACTGATGCTTTTCAATGTGTGTTAGTCCTTAACACAAATACGCCTCCTCCTGGCTCCTATAGCTTAAATCTTAATCTTGCTCAATGTATAACATTTTCTTAGAAACCAAAATCGCCGTCTAATCTAACACTTTAAAGTATTTACTGAATAAAATATACAATAGCACGAAACGACATATTGTGGTAATACCATCATTAAAAAGCGGTTTATATATTGTTATAAATTATAATAATAAATCAACAGCTTTAGCCTATAACAACGTCTTTTCTTGCTTAAAATGCTCAAGTGAGTTTGATTTTGATAATTTGATATATAGTATTCATCAACTGTGAGTTGTGACAACTGATATAACTATCTGCCATGGCTGGTATATAAGTAGAATATAGCTTTAGTGTAAACATCGAACGTTTTAATTAAACTTAGGCATTTAAGATAGCAATAGAAAAATTATTTAGAACAGTAAGTATAAAGCAATGAAACAAATAAGTATTTATGAGTACTTGTTATTCAGCTTCATTCTTAACTACGAATTAGTTTCATTAATAATACACTAAAGCCTCGAACCTCGTCAGTAGTTTTTAGATATCATTTACTACTTCTACGTTTACATACTCAGATAAAATATACATAAGTTTACAAATTAAAGTGGTTTAATTGAATGTCGCTATGCAGAAAGCAACCAACCCACAAAAAAAAAAAAATTTTTTGTGGGTTGGTTACCTTCTGCAAAACGCCATTCAATTATGTACCACTAAAACCGGCCTAATGAAAACAAACTGTCCCTGTATAATAATGCGTTTGACAAAATACTACCGATTTAACTGTAAAACCCATTATTTCTTTTACATTTACCAATACATTTTCCTATTTAAACCTTCGTTAGTGTGGTTGCCGAAATTTTTTTAAAAATCTCATGTCACAGGGTTGTTTATAAACTTACTTGCACCACGGGGGTTTAATAAACCCCAACACACTAACGGAAGGTTAATTTTCATTTTATACACTCCCCACCCACACTGACTTAAATCGAACTTCTTTTGCTTATAAGGGTAACATATTTCAAAAGGAGCTCTATACTAAAATGTTTTTAATAAATGTACTGTAACATGTAATTCTGAAAACCATGTTTATAGTTTAAAAATAAATAAATTATCATATTATCCATAAATAATACATGTAAACAAGTCATAATATTTAGGTCGAGTCAACTGTTATAGCAGCTTAATAATGGTTTATCGAGTTTATATAAATGTAGTAATAGTTCTAAGAGAAGTTCTAGACAATGTAATAAAACCATCAAGTACCTATGTAGGTAATAGGTTGCACGGTTCATTTTTATTTAACTACATTAAAATTACAATAATACACTTCCAGAATTTAATCATTTTGTATAACAGGACCTTAATTTCTTATTATATCCCTCTGATTTCAACATACTTTTAATAAATATTTATACATAAACAGAATTTCATAAAATGGTTTATAAATTCTCATGCAAATATCAACCGAAAGCATGCACTATTTAGCATTCTTAAACCTGTTTTAGTTAAATTATATCCAAATTGTATACAACTAACAACAGTAAGGACAAGTTTACTATATTTATATAGGAAGACCACTTCCCTATTTGTTCCGTTATTTTATAATTTAATAAAATATGTCATTAACCTGTTTTTCTATGACATATAATTATTTAAATAATTAATAATTTAAAAAAAATATCCTCCTCTAGCTTACTACCCAAATAGGGCGTTTGCCGTTTACATAATACATTATAATCTAAATAACTACTGCAATTACCAGTTTAAAAACAGACTTAGAATTAAAATCTAACAATCGCAAGACAAAAAAAAAGATATATATATATATATATATTGTGTATATATATTTTAGCTGTTAAATGCGTTTACTTTGCAAACCGATCAATTGATATTAACCGAATAACAGAAGTTCAAAACTGATACAAAACTCTCGAATTAACCCTAGAATCTTAAGATCTTTAAGGGTGAAGATATAATAAAGGTTGTTTTTAGATCTACGTCTACCATCTGTATTTTTTTCTTTTTGTTGCTATTTAAAAACTACGATTAGTGCTTATAGCCGTGGGAAACATATAATTCAAAAAAAATTAAATACTATAGTGAATCACTATTCTTTTGGCTATATGCTATAACGCGACGATAATTTTATCTGAATCATAGAGAACAATATAATTATCAAATAATTTTCTTTGTAACATAAAAGTAGTTTATCGATAGTATTCTAATTTAAGAACGTTACTAGTTTCAACTCACTTCATTATTTTCAGTGTTTAAACAATTAGATTTAAACATAATACAAATAACATAAACGAAACATACAGCCAGAAATTTTAACTGAATCAAGTCAAACACTATTATAGTATAATATAATAAAATATAGTAGTAAGTAGTGGAACACAGTTCCACAAAAAAATAAGTTTCCGATGGATAGACTAATTAATTCTTCGAGTCGCTGAATCGTAACCCCAGGTCGGATTTGCAAAGGCTACTTTCGTGACGCTATTTCATGTCGCTTTTTTGTGTTGTTTTCGAGCTACAAATATACAATACGTAAATCCAATTATAGGCTATAGCACTCTACGTTCGATGAAATTATATTTTATTTACAGCTGCTATTATGCTATAATATATATGATGATATTTTCTAGAAGAGCATGTTTTCCATGCCCTCTTCTTCTTTCTCTTTTACTTGCTAAATAGAGCTAAACACAAAAATGGAAAACAATGGCGATACGAATTGCGGGGATTTTAAATGATTATATCATTCGTTTGATACTATTGTTTATTTTTGTGTTGCAAATAATATGATTTTTTGTATTGGATAATGACCGATTTTTTTCATAACTCTATTACGACGGATTATAATGGTTTACGCAATGAGTTTTTATAGATACTTAAAAGTGTTGATTATTAAACATTTATGTTAAAGAAAAACAGCCGTCTATACAAATCGCTTATTTTAACAACAAGTAAATAATACAAAAAAAAAACAATTTTAAATAATAGGTCTGTTAAAAAAAGCAGTTCACATAAAATAATTAAGAACTGCTCTTTATTTTCGCTAGTTATATAAAAGTAGTAGCAGTTTTGATAATATCGTATTTTTTAAAAAATAGGTATTAATCGTTTATTTTTTATGAGTTAATTATAATAAAACATTTTTAAACTACAAAAAAGGAACAATAATAGTAGTAGAAGTCTCAATAGTTCTTTGGCTGTAGAATGACTAAACTATGTTTGTCCAAAAATGCATACACCAGGACACTAGTTAAGACCTATTATAATATCAAACATGTGCTATATATTTTATCAATGTGTTATGTTGAACTTACATTTTATGTGTCAATAGATAAATACGAAAATAACAACGGTTCAGCAATAAAAAATACTACAAATTGGCGTCATAATCAGCTATTAATATATGTACAATATTGTTGTTTTCTTATTATTATATGGTTCTTCAAGATCTTAATAAACAAGCTGTTATCACCGATATTAGACTACCAATCGGGTACAGCGCACAGCGATCAATGGTGTGACGTTAGACGGGTTCCTTTGAGAAGGCGTTAGATTATGCAATGCGTTGGCATGTTACATTGTAAATATACTATAGAAGACAAGTTGCACAGGCAACGGTTGCCGACCTGTGGGCATGGTGACTGCTGTATGGAGAACTCAATGCATCGACATAGACCTTCACGGTGGCGACAGGTCGCTGATCCCGTTGTCGCCGCAAATCTTGAACACAGATTCCTCTATATTATGTATATTGTAGTTGCCAAATAGTAAACAATAATAATTTTATACGGCTTTGAAAATCTCTTAACTGTTATCTGAACGATAATTATACCTTATATAGATAAATTTAAAAAAAAAATCAAGCACAGCGCTGTCGGGGAATAGTGAAGCCTGAGAGGAGGTGATAAGTATTTAGGAATTGTTATAATATTATAATTTTAAAAAATTTTTTGATGTCGAACTGTAGTCGGTGAAAACCTAAAAGCATTAGATATAAATCACATTTTATTGGCAATAAATGTCTTTTTAATCGTGTAATTTGATTTTTGGGGTTTTTAAAAAAAACGTGATTAGAGATTTCTTATTTTTTTTTATGGTAACGGTACATATTTTATAAACTTTTTGAGTTGAGAATAATCTACTTAACATTTAGACATATCGGCTAGAATTCAGAATATGGCAAAAAAAAACTTTTAAAAGAAAATGTATAAATTAAATGTACTGTTTTTTCGGAATATAAAGTGTTTGTACAGTGTTAGGTTAGGATTTTTTTATTTTGTAGTCACTAACCAAATACACATTTAAAGAAAAACTCTAAATGGACTTTATAAAAGTTAAGTTGTATTATTTCCAAGCTCTGTATTATTCTAAAAAATACACAAATTACACATAATTATATTGTTGTTAGAAAATTCCGTAGTTTCGTTATGAAAACAATATTAACAGTGAATCATATTTGGTTGCCTATACTGATACCTACCGGGCTGTCCGAAGAGACCGAGACTAAAATTATTATTAAAAATCTTGTTTTTATTTAGGAGAAAATTAAAATTCTTTCTTTTCCGAGTAACGTCCTTCGTACAGAATTTACCGGTCCCACCTCTCTTCCCACTTCTGGTACACTTCTAAGACGGATTCTTCTGGAAGTTGTTTCCAGTTTTGGGTACCTCTCAACGCTTTGTCGGATCTCGGAATTTGAGTAAACTCACCCACTCCACCACAGAATGCTCTGTCTCTTTAGTTTAAAGACAACTAAATTTAAATGTCTTACTCATTACCTTTATGGTTTTTTTTTAGTATTTAAGAATATTTATGTTTAATCTCACTCTGATTATTACCACTACTCATTAGTTTTATTTAATAAATAAAGTCGAATAATATTTGATGAATAATAAAGATCATTTATTAAAATAGATATAAACTTTTTGACTGTTGGTATTAAATTTAATAAAATATAAATAATTTTGACAATGAAAAGTGTTCCATTGGAAATAAATCTTAACAAATTGAAAAAACTACAATACAGGAAACAAATTTTACTTTACAGTATATAGAAAAAAGAAACTAACTCATTTATAGTTATTTAGATCCAACTAAACTTTTTTAATTATTTGAACCGTGGTTCTTTTAATTCTTAGATTTGGATTTCGTAAACATCATGGACAATAATTCCTAAACATAAAATTTGTTTATAATTTTTATATTCATTGAATTTGTAGTTAGAAAATACTTACATCATCGATTTTATCATCAATCTCTTCTTTGTGAAATCCATTCTATAATAAATTTAAAAAAATAATATATGCTTTAAAGAAAGCGTTAATATGTCCTGGTACCTATTGTTGCCTATAAAATATTGATGTTTTTAATTGCTCTTGAATTTGTGAGCGAGCAATGAGGGACAAAACATAAATGATGTTTTATTAAAATAATCAGTTAAATACATCTCCAACATGTTAACTTTTTCCGGAATAATTGTTATTTATTATTTTTTTCCTGTACATATAAAATTATTTTAGGCATTTTGGAGATGATTTTATACTAAAACGTCTTAATATGATTTTGACGTATTGTAACAAATTTGTATCGTACAAATGAAAATTTTAAATTAAAAATCTACGCCGTTTTATAATATAAAAATGAAAACAATTTATTTTTTGTAGTTTTTCTTAAAAAAATCAACTTGATGTGACAAACATTACCTTATTGTTGGTTCCCGTTGAAAAATCGTCAAAGCTTTTGTAACTTGTTGGTGTTGAATCGGCAAAACTCTAGGAATTAAATTGTGCGTGCAAAGAACTCATTACATTTATAAAAAAATAATAATATTAATTTACTTTATAACTTGATATTAAACGATTTTCTTATAAGCTATTAATATGAGTAGCACAGCTTATAGTTCTAAACATACTACAATTTTAGTTTCATTAAAATGTTTTATTTTTCCTTAATGAAATTCATAAAATTAAATATTGTTATGTAAAGTTAACAATGTAAATATTATTATAAGAAAAATCAATTAGAGGTGATGAACATTACCTTATTGTTGGTTCCCGTTGTAAAATCGTCAAACTCTTGGACATTTTTTGGTGTTGAATTGGTAAAATTCTAGGAATTAAATTTAAGAGTCAATGTACTTTAATTAATTTCCGAGGCTTCTGTGTAGTTAACAAAAAAGCTTTTAACAATACAAAACTATTGGCCCCGAAATCAAACTTAGCCTAAAGCCTAGGTATATTATATTACTAATTTTACACTTTTTAAGGTTAATTCAAGAGCAATTAAAACTACCTTATTAATATCTTTTACAGTTTTATCCTTTGTGCCACCGTCGCTTAAACCCCATAAATTCTGAAAATAAAAATTGTTTATTTTCATAATTAAGGTTTCTTAAATTTAAATATATTTTTGTAAATAATAATATTATATTCAAGTTTATAGATTTTCATGTTATATGAAACAGGTTTTATACTAAAACGTCTCAACAAAATGTTGACAACATTGGATGTCTCGATTTCAGTTCATTAAAAAAATAAGAGTTCGGTCGTTAGTAGTTATTTTGCTAGCTATTCTGTTTAAAATGGTTTTCCGTGTAAGAAAGAAGAAAGAGTGTTTTTATTTATTAACAAATTTCTTAAAATTAATTCGTTATTTTACTTTTTAATGAAGGTATAATAAATTAATTGTGTGGTCCCACCTAAAATTATGACGAAAAAGGATCATGAAAAAAATAAGTAGGTATGGAGAAATAAAAGGAAATCAGCTAACAAGAGATATCATGGAAACAGCTAAAAATATTATATCAAAAAGGGCTCCCTGCTTATTTAGATTGCTGTATACCAATTTCCTTGAGAAATAAAACCCTTTGAAAGGTTAAGTCGTTAGTTACAAAAAAAAAATACATTTTATGTACGAGAAACTTAACTTAAGTTTAGAGTAAGGCAATTGTTTTTTTCCTTTAACCTCCCAACAACCTATTACATTTTAAAATGAATGGATATTAATTTATAATTTTGTTTTATTAAATTACCCTATAAAATAGCACCGCAAATAAAATATGTACATACTATTTTTTTGTGTCATTATTATTTTTTAGGATTCCGTAATAAAAGTTAAAACTATAATAATATTATGTGAAGTCAAATAGTGTCAAAGGATTGCCATCACTACGGCCAGGATAAATACTCTGACTATATAACTATTGGACTATGAGTACTATAAATGTATACGATTCTATTGTGTTTTCCTAATAGCCTTTCAAGCATAACCCCGGAGCACCTTATCATGTCAGCGCTTATATTTTTTGCAATTATTATTATTTTTGTTGTATACAAACTTACACGAAATTTTAATCTGGTGTGTATTGTTTACTTTAATTTAAGCATCACCTAAAGTTATTCCTTTTAAAAAAGCTATTATAGTTAATATTTCAATATATTAAATATTAATGTACTGCCAGCCACGACAAGTTAATAATGTAAATATTATTATATAAAAATAATTGAGTTTGTAGTTAGAAAATACTTACTTCTTCGCGTTCTTCATGATCCTCAAATTTGTCATGTAGTTTCTATAAATAATTTTAAAAAATAATATATGCTTTGAAGATACCTATTGCTGCCTATTAAATATTGATGTTCTAAATTGCACTTGAATTTGTGAGTGAGTATATATGTAAAACAATAATAATGTTATATTACAAAATCAGTTAAATACTTTTCCAAAATGTTAATTTTTTCAGAATAATTTCTTGTGTAATAATATCTAAAAATTAAAAAAAAAATATATTTTTTGTAGTTTTTCTTAAACTAGTAAGGAAATTGACTTTCTTCCATTGAACTTTCAAGAACCTTACAAAAACTCATTACATTTATAAAAAACCAATTCATATTAATTTACTTTACAACTTGTTATTACAAAATTGTCTTATAAACTATTAATATTAGTAACACAGCATATAATTCTAAAAATACTATTTTAGATTCATTATTTTTTTTTATGATTTCTTAATGAAATTCATAAACTAAATATTGTTAAGTTATGTTAACAATGTAATTAGTATAAAACAAATTGAAATAGATGTGATGAACAATACCTTGGTTCCTGTTGTCGCTACGTCACTAACGGCAATGTTACTCCTATATGTTTCAGCCAATTGTTCCTATTATCAAAATAAAAAGAACATGTTGGTTGTTATTTGAAATTTTATACTGATAGTAATATAACCATTAATCAGCTAGAGGGGGGGGGGGATTTTTAATGTCAGCCAATCACCCTATAAATATCTATGTTAAATAAAGTTAAGATGTATACTTTATAAGAAAGATTATGTAAACTAATACTCTGTCTAATTGATTAAATCTAGAAAAATCTTAACTACAATTGAAATTTTAAACCCTTCTATAAAATGTACATACCTATATGATAAATACGGCTAAATAATGGTACAAAATTGCTCTGTATGGCTTAAATTGCTCGATTTATACTTACCAGTGGTGATATAGTAGGTTTTCCGGTTGTATCTGATTCTCTTTTGCTATCAAAAACCTAGGAAAAATCAAAATATGTGTTAACACTCTTTTAGTTCTGAGTAAATTCATACCGATAAAATTTATCCTAAGAATAAATAACAACTTTTTTATATATTAATAGTAATACTTAATTTATATACTAGTAATAATTAATTTTATGTACACTAATTGTTTATGATTGCGCGCACTAGATGTAAATTGGTGTGCGTGCAAAGAGCTCATTACATTTATAATAAAAAAATTAATATTAATTTACTTTATAACTTGATATTAAACGATTTTCTTATAAGCTATTAATATTAGTAGCACAGCTTATAGTTCTAAACATACTACAATTTTAGTTTCATTAAAATGTTTTATTTTTCCTTAATGAAATTCATAAAATTAAATATTGTTATGTAAAGTTAACAATGAAAATATTATTATAAGAAAAATCAATTAGACGTGATGAACATTACCTTATTGTTGGTTCCCGTTGTAAAATCGTCAAACTCTTGGACATTTTTTGGTGTTGAATTGGTAAAATTCTAGGAATGAAATTTAAGAGTCTATGTACTTTAATTAATTTCCGAGGCTTCTGTGTAGTTAACAAAAAAGCTTTTAACAATACAAAACTATTAGCCCCGAAATCAAACTTAGCCTAAAGCCTAGGTATATTATATTACTAATTTTACACTTTTTAATTTATTTAACTACCTAATTAACTTCTTCTACGTTTTTACCATTTCTGCTAATTCTGATGAGTACATAATAATATTATAACTAAAGTAAATCGGAAATATTGGTAATCTTTTACAAAATTGCTATAACTGACAATATCGATACTGTTAAATATTTCGTACATCGTATCAAATATCAATATTGAAGTTTGATTTAATATAACATTACCTTATTAGAATCTTCGACTTTTTTAACATCAGTTGCCGCATTGTTTTGGTCTTTATTTGGTTTCGAAGATTGATCAAGAAGTCCGCTTATAAGATCAAATTCCTAACCATACATTTTTTTATAACGACACTTAAATTTATTAATTTTTTTAATTTATTTCTTATAACTAAATACTAGGCCTTGCTGAAAAAACTCGTGTAAAGACTAAAAAACTATTTTTATTAATGTTTAAGTATGAGTACTTACTCCTTCGTCTTCACCATCATCACCTTCATCAAAAGTCACTTTATTAGCTTGCTAAAAAAATAAACACTCTTAAATAAAAAGTAAATATTTTTCTTTTAGATGAACTCTAGGGAATTAATTTGGTTTGTATATTTTTATACATATTACATTTTCCCCTAAATAAGCTCAACCTATCCGAAAAAGCTGCAGTCAGTTAATAACTGATACAAACATGTTTCGGGTTAATAATTTTGCTAATTATACACCTTAGATAAAAAAAAATTAATACTATGTAAATTATTAATGAATAAATTATAATTTTATGATAAATTAAAAACATGATATATTACCTCCAAAATAACATCAATAGGTTCTGTTTTGTTAATTTTTTCTGGTGAACCGGATGGATTGGGCTTAATAGACTCCTAATAAAACACACATCTTAAAATTTATTAACACAACATATTAACTCAAATTTAGTCTATAAATTCATGTTTGAACAATATTAAGTAAATATAAAAGCATTTAAATTGAGATCAAGCAAAACTAAGTAATACCTACAATGTTATTTACTCCATTAACAACTGCTTTCCCATTTTCTAGGGAGTTCTTTGAGACGATATTACTAGTTTCCACTGGTATTTTTTCCAATGAATTAGTTTCTGTGTTACTTTTGCTAGTTTCTTTTGTTTCTTTTTCGGGTGAATTGTGCTTTGAATCTACATCACGACTGTCAATGTTATTCTCAGCTTCTAGTTCGACCAATTTTTCCTATTATCAAAATAAAAAGAACATGTTGGTTGTTATTTTAAATTTTATACTGATAGTAATATAACCATTAATCAGCTAGGGGGGGGGGAATTTTTAATGTCAGCCAATCACCCTATAAATATCTATGTTAAATAAAGTTATAATGTATACTTTATAAGAAAGATTATGTAAACTAATTCGCCGCCTAATTGATTTAATCTAAGAGATCTAAACTACAAATGTAAAAACCTTCTATAAAATGTACATACCTATATGATAAATACGGCTAAATAATGGTACAAAATTGCTCTGTATGGCTTAAATTGCTCGATTTATACTTACCAGTGGTGATATAGTAGGTTTTCCGGTTGTATCTGATCCTCTTTTGCTATCAAAAACCTAGGGAAAATCAAAATACGTGTAAACACTTTTTTAGTTCTAAGTGAATTCATACCGATAAAATTCATCCCAAGAATAAATAACAACTTTTTAAACTATTAATAGTTGCTTTTATGTATACTAATTGTTTATAATTGCGCACACTAGGTGCAAACTGGTGTGCGTGCGAAGACATGGTTGGGGTGAATAAGTAAAATACAATTTTAAAAGGCAACCAAATAGTCAATTTATTACGGTTTCTGTTATTGAAAATGTTGTACAGAATTATTTTTTAAACAGTTTGCACAGTCTGTCTAAACTGTCAAAACATGTTTTTTGAAGTACAGTATAAATAAATGGGTTAAGTTACAGTTAATCAATCAACCCATAAATATCTATGCTATACCTATGTGACAAATACAGCAGAAAAATTATACACTATAGCTCTTAAATTGCATGATTTACACTTACGTTTGTATTAATAGATTCTTCGGTTCTTTCTGATTCTCTATAGCTATCAAACCTAGGCTAAGAAAAATGAAAATATGCGTATACAATATTTTTAGTTTTAGTTGAGTTCCTAACGGAAAAATTCATTCTTAGAATAAATAAAAACTTATTTTAAATATTAATAGTTGCTTTTAAGTAAACTAAGTAAGTGATTATAGTTGAACACACTGTTTAAACTGGGGTAAGTGCGATGACATGTTTTGAAGGTGAATAAGTTAAATGCAACTTTTAATGGCAACTAAACAGTCAATTTATTAAGGTTTCCGTTATTGACAATTTCATACAGAATCTTCATTTAAAGAGTTAGACAGTCTGTTTAAACTGTCAATACAAATATTTTAAAATACTAAACAATTTTATTAATATATCTATCGAATATCATTTTTTAAAAGTGGGGTTTTGAAAGCTACCATCTGTATAATTATATTTTCTGAATATTAGTAAAACTATAAAAATGTTTTTCAATTACAAATACAATATCTTGGTTTGATAATAATTCAGTAGCTAGTTTTTACTTTAAATTAAGGACGTGTCAATTTTTTAATTTTATATCCATTATTAGATTGATGATTAATTTGGATTTGGTCGAATTTTTTATTTACTGGCCCTGCTATTAGTTCGAAATCACAAACAAAAATTCTATAATCTCGACCCCCCACTGTCCACCTAGGGTGTTAGTTTTTTCTTATTCGTATCTACCTTCTATTTTCAACTTAATAGTTTTTCTACGCTGAATTTGAATTCAGCTTAAACATTTCTATTAAGGAAAATCATGCATTACACTACAAAAACAAAAGTGGCTTTAATAAAACACATTGTATTATACTTACTGGACCTCTTATAATTATATCCTAAAACATCATAATTGATTGTTAATTCAACTTGTTAAGTTAAAACATTATTGTGCATGGGCGAGTAAAAGAAAACATACCAAAACCATCAAATTATTATAGGTAAAGTATTACCACACAGCAAATTATTAACTCAGGATGATTTATAATAGGGACATGCCTAATAAGTATACCATTTAAATTTCAACAGATTTTATTTTTTATTTTTAAATAACAGCTTTATTAAACTATAAACATTACTTTTGAAATTCGTCTTCTACTCATTTTCACCGATATTTGAAAACATTTAAAAAAAAATAATTTTCTACTAAAAGTAGACATGTCTGATTTTTACACAATTTACTATTTTCAAACTAAACATTTAAATAAAGTTCAATCATTTAAAAAAAAACCATTGAATATGTAATTAGTAATAAAATTATCATTTCCAAACTTAATTAGTCAAAATAACAAGTAGAGAAAATATTTTACAATCAAAATAAAAGTAAAAACACAAAAGGGGCAAAACGAATGAGATTTTGAACTTAATTGAGACCAATCAAGTGAGACAAGGAGGATAAAGTTTTGGAAGCCATACTGTTTTGAAAAGTGTTTAACAAATAAATTTACTAAAATATGTTAAAAGAAAATACATCATTCTATACTTACTGAATCGTCTTTAACCGCTCCCTAAAACAAGATAATTGATGTTATTCACGTGAATATTAAAAATGTATCGATGTGAATTGGACACCATAATCAATTTTATATTTTCCGAATCAGCTGTAATAAATTTGGTTATACAAATATAATCAGCGATAATAAAACATAATAACATAATATAGATGTTTAATGTTAATATATTGTACTGACTTTTGCATTAAAGCAATGTGTAATCATGCTCCTAAAACCGGAGTCTACTAGTACTATCACATAGGATAAAATTAAAAACAACTTCAAATACATTTTACTATAAGATAACTGTATCACTCGATTTAATAAAACTTCTGAATGCTAAAAACTTTTAAGATCGTGTCTTCGTTTTTTTATTTGCTTATGATTTTTTACAATTAAAATATCTGTACTCGCAGAAAAATATTATTTAAAATGAATGCGACATGCGTATGTTGTTTTGCAGATATTGGTGTTGCGTTAAAAAAATATACCGAGAATAATATAATGCAAACACCAGTCATTATCAACCAGTCAACATTTTCAGCATATTATTCTTAAAATTTTAAAAGTTAATTAAATGATATACGTAAATAGACATTTGTTTAGAGCACATATTAAGTTTTTCACTAGTGTTCTTAGCACTCTCTTAAAGAAATTCTTATTACGTTAGTGGCTAAATAAATGTATATAATTATTCAATAAAATTAACTTACAAAAGCAAAACATTTAAAATGTAATTACCAGAATAGATCTGCGAGACAAACATGGCCATGAGATCCCTCCTACTGTTATTATTTGCATCGTGGAATTTAGAAAACATATTAGGAATATAATACTTTTTAAATGCATCATTCTCTAAAATGTATTAATCAAATTTGTATTTTATTATAAAACGCATACAACTACTAGCTGGCAAAATAAAAACAACTATGCTTTTGTCTAAAGCTGCTATTTTTCCTTTAGCAATCTACAAAAACGAAGACAAATTATATATAAACTTCAATAACAACCATTCATTATTATTGTATCATGTGTTCGAGAATTGAACAAACAGCGCTGTATAGTATGCATGTGTATGTTTTGTTAAACCAATAAAAATTATTCTCGCACAAAAATGTGTTAATGCAGATATAAGAATAAAAAATAACGGTATCGCTGAGCAACTATTATTTGTCCATGTTATTGAAAAACAATTGTTAAAAAGCCAGTACAGTGGGGTCGGGGCATAGTGGAGACGGAGAGGTCACAGGTCTACAGATTTTATTATAACTGAAAGTGATAAAATCACTTTTAAATAAAGCTTCGATGCGAATATGTGGATAGTATGTTCAAACCAGTTATAGCGGTTTAGAAGATATCGTGGGACCAGCAATAATGTACTTAAAATTTAATATTGAGTCTTGTGCAGGGTGGATACGATAAGGGTTGATCGCCTGTCTATAAAAATGTACTGTCATAGTTACCCATATATCGTAATTAACAATATAATGAAAATATTTTCATTACCTGTTGACTGTTGTTTCACTCACACATAGCATCCTAGAAACTGACTACGGCCAAAGTGTAATTTACCCTATTTTTGGGATTTTTCCTTAATAAAAAGAAATTTGTCAACAGATTTTTGAGAAAATTGTATATGTTTTAGTTTCATTTTAGATCTACCTTCGGTCTAATTTTCAGATCTAAATCTCAAAAACTTTGCTTGAAAAAGTGAAAAAAATTCTACCCCTTCTAAAGGAAAGGGCTTATGATATTTTTTTGGTTTGTTAATGTTTATCGATAGTACTGTTTGAAAAACAATTCATATAAATTTGGAACTTTTTCGACTATTATTAAAAAAGTTATAGAGCATCGTAATTTTATGTAGAAAAATGTATACATTTTTTGGGTGTAATTCTCGATTTTGATCCCCATCAAAAAAAGAAGGAAGGGGAAGGGTTGACTTTTTTTAATTTTTAGCCCAATAAAGTACCTTTCAGGTATGATTTCTGATCTATAGAATTGCTACACAAATAAATCGGTTCAGCGGTTTACGAGATATCGTGGGTCCAGACACAAAAATAAAAAATAAAAAATTATAAAAATAAAATAAAAACACATCATTGTAAAAACAATACCTTCTCAGCTCCGCACCGAAGCTAAAAATTATGTAGGCGGGTATGCATCCCGTTTTAAAAACTTTTGACATTTTACTCAGTTATCCATTTATTAATATCATTTACGGGATTTTCTAACTTTTTTTTATTAATTAACAAATTAGCTATGTAATTCATTATGAATTAATTCTATTTCAGAATAGTTTAAATATTTAAGTTATACATAGTGAATTACAACATGATTATACTTAGGTGGGCCTCGATACAAAGCTAAAAAGTATGGGTTTTAAATAGTTATTTTATTTCCTCTTGACACTCTTAACCTTTAGACACAACCACTTCTATCATTCCTCCTGATTTTGCCTGACCTCGATACGAAGCGCCTAGCGGGCTACCTTCGTGTTGAGGTCGAGTCGAAAACAAGCATCAGCGTTGGATCTTCTCCAAAACGTTCATACTTTGAAGACGTATATTGACCATCAAATTAATGAAAATCCCTTATTTATGATTATTTATTTTAGCTATACTTATTATAACTTATTCATGTTACCTGTAACTAGGATTTTAAAAGAGCCTAATTTACTTTTAAAACTCATGGCAACTGAAATTTAAAGTTCCTATTAGTCATTAAGATGTGTATTAAATTTTCTAAAAAACACTCAATAACTTTTACAATTTTTTATTTAACACTTATCTAGCCGTTTCTTACATAATTGGGTAAAAAGTAATAGGATGTTTTAATGAGGTCTACTAAACCTAGAGAAGAGGGAGAGGGGTTTATATAAAAATAGTGATCTGTAGTCTATAAGACGTATATTCTACTTCGATAGATAGAAAAAGAAATATCTAAGTGGCGTCCAACATCCCAACGGTATAATTTAATTTTTACAGCTTGCTAAATTTAAATTTGGTGTTATATTAATAACTGATCTCTTGAGAAAAACGAATTTCAGACCCCTTCTTTAATTTCACCTTTAACATTAAATTTTATAATAAAATTTGTCTTCGCTATCTTCGCCACAATATCATCATGATCATTGTCATTATCATCAGTCATGTAAACTAGCTATAATATTATAATACTATTTCCGTAGTATTCATTTTTTTTAAAATTATTTTTCTTTAGTAATTTGTATATTACCTATTAATGGACGTGATACGACCTATTTATCAAGGACGCAATTTTTCGCAAAATCTTAATTTATAGCTTAAACTATAGTGGAATTTCTATAGGATAATTTAGGATAATTTTTTTTCACTTCAAAACTGCTTTAGAAAAGACAAAATTTACGAGGTCAATATTCAAACTATAATTAAATTATATAACTAGTTGTAACTTCAGTCAAATTTTTTTAACACTTTTTATTTTCAATAGCCTCATAAAAAAAATCACATGGACAAATTCGGGCCAAAATAAATTAACCTTTTAAACATTTGTTTTCTCAAGTACTAATCGCATACGATTTGTGATCGATATAGATTTAAGATTCTCTTCCAGGAAATCGATGTTTGTATAAAATGAACTGTCAAAAAATTAATTACAAAACACTGTCAATTCAATTATATACCATTTATTAAATTGTAATTCACCAAAGAAAATTATAATTTGTACTATATTAATATATATATATATATATATATATATATATATATAATATAAAATATATAGTTTAATAACATAAATATAAACCCATAATAATAACTGTAAATACCGAAATCAAAACATTAAAATAATTTAAATTAACTGCAATGCAATAGTTTTATTTTATCAACCTAAAGTAGGTTACCGACATGACAACCTACATGTTGAACATAAATCATAATATAAAGTTCTAATAAAAATAATAGAATGTCATTAATCGATTTTGAACAATTATCTATTACATTTTAAATAGTTGTTCAATTTAATTAAATGGTCTTGCTTGCTGTACCGCTTGACTGTTCGGTTCACCATCATCATAATCAAAAGGATTGTACCTCTTAGTTGTTACAGTTTGTTCAATCCAATTATCCTGTAAGTAAGAAAATATTTTTAAACATTATTATTTAAATAGTAAACTAATGATTTAAACATAAATTTAAAAGTAATTCATTGTATATGTAATAATATTTCATAAAGAGGACACCAAACACGTGTTTATAGTGCGTTAGTATTTCAACTGTTAAGTCTTCAGAGCCTAAGAATCCAAAGCGCTTTAGGTGCCATGCCAGACCGAGAATATAATATATATATAAACTATTTTTATATAATTATTTGTAATAAAGATGCTTATATATGATACTAAGGTTTTTGTAAAAAAGGATTTATCGTAAGTTCCTTTCCTTTGTAGGATTTTCGCAGCTTAGTTATAGAACTATACACTATCTGTTCTATAACCGTCTAATCGAACCATTAACCAAGAAAATATCTTAGACCGTCATATAATTAGTTTGAAAGCTTTATATTTTGATACAATTTTTGCGGGAAAATAAATACATTTTAGTTTAGAAGTATAGTCATAAAGGATATTCAATAAAATATATTTTATTTGTGCACTGTCTGACTTATTAGTAAACAGTTACAAGAATTCCACAGACTAGTTAAAACAATTTAACATCCCTTCTCAATAGTATTAGGTAAATTCGAATTTTAATTTTTTTTTTTTTTTAATATAAATTTAGTGTAATAAAACCACCCTATGCCGCCATTTTTGTTGTGCATCTTCTGATTGTGAGTTATCAACGTTAAGTGTATTTGCAATAACCAGTAGGTATAGATAACAAATGTAATGACTTCATTAATTATTGAGAAGTTCTGTGGAATCTAACGTTGGCAATTTTGTAATTCAGTTTAAGTGTACTACTTATCGTTTGTACAGATTAAAAGTTTACATGCGCGTTAGGTTAGGTTATATGGCGTTTATAAACATAAACTAATTAATAACATGTTATCTAACATGATATATGTAAAAATAAATTACAACATAAAGATAAATGTATCTTATTCGTTATTCGATCAAAAATTAATATAAAAATATAGGCTAAATCTTATTTCAAAATAATGCATTTCTTATTGTATACCTGATCCAATTGCACAAGGTCATTTGGTAGCGTACCATTATCTGCTAATACATCTGGCATACCATCTGTTAATAAGTCTGGCGTATTCGTAATATATTCTGCATGTATATCAGTTGTTTTTGTATATGTGCACCAAATTTTTACTTCTGCATTGATAATTTTTTGTTGTGAAAATGATTCCTTAATTTAACAAAAAATGTATAACATAATATGATATTATAATTTTAAAACAAGACAATTTTAAAGGCAACATATTACAATATTATTATTGATAATAATATTTGTTTTGTTTATGGTTTACATTATAACACTCTTTAAAGTAGAATAGCAACTTATATAAAATTTAATTTACCTGTTAAATGCCTGATGATATAATGAAAATTATCACTGATCGATAGCCGGTTTCAAATAATTACTTGTTTAGTTATTAACATTTTAAGTTACTATTAGAAAAAAAGGGTGAACTGTACAAATCAATGTATAAACCAAGAAGTATTTTATCTAATACTACTTATCAATCAGTCATTATTTTCATTGCATCATTCTACATAACATACATAAATCAAATTTATAAAATGCCTTTGGAAATATTAAAATTTACTCACTAGAACTACTTTTGTTCATTCAGTATAATAACACTTTTACTTAAACAATGTTTTTGTAATTTTTAAATAATTATTTAATGACAAAAAAAATGTAATATTAAAAACGTGTACCTGTATAAGAAATAATATAAGCTTAAAATCATTTTATTTTTTATAAACAGATAAATTATAAAAATAGCTATTTAATAATATCAGTTAAAGTTAGTCTAATTGAGTTAGAGTTAAAGTTAAATTCAGTCTAATTGTTTCAGTAATCTAGACGAGTTAGAACAGTTTTTAGTAAAGACAACAATATCTTTTAAAACTATCAAATTAAGACGAAAATAATATAAGACATTTAGTATAATTTTTGTTTATACTTATACGAGTTATAAGACATCTTACTCTGATAAATATACATATAAAGATATACATATCCGGAAAACTAATCCGTTATATTTCAGCTCTTGTTTATATATTATTAAACTAATAATTATCATTCTCTATCGCATTCAACCACTTTTTTCGGTCATCCTCTTCCCCACTTTTTCTTTCTCCTCCTGAGTTTGTTTTCATCGAAATTCTTACTGCTTCCGATTCCTCTCTCCTCAAAATATGCCCAAACCATCTCAGTCTATTTTCTCTCATTTTGACTGCTGTCAAAGCCACACCTATAGGCTACTTCTTACGTATGTTTTCCTTATCTTATCCTTTCTGGTCACTTCAATCGTCACCTAAGTATTCTCATCTCTACTACACTCACTCTCTGTTCAATTTTCTATTTACTACCCAACACTCCAAAACTATACAACATAGTCGGTCTCCCTCCACTCTAGTAGAACTTATCTTTAAGTTTCATTTGAACTTTCTTGTTACATAAATCCCCGAACGCTTCTTTCCGCACTTGGAGAGTCTCTTATGTTAAATTAATCACCCTGTTTATATTATATTATAAACTATAGCAATGCTATCATCATCAGCGATCACAACAGATTAAGAGAGTAAAAAGTAAATCATATATTTTTTTTTGTGAAAGGGTATTTTTTAATATTTTATTATTTAACTAAGCAATATTATCTTACCTTTAAAGCCTTATAACTTTGATAGTAATATTCAGCCTTAAACATAAGTTTAATACATTTACTATTTACACAGTACAATTACTTCATAAATATAATGCTATATACATATATATTTAGGGTTAAGTAAACAGTTTTGGCGTAGATTTTGATTGAAGCATACATAGTACAGGTTGTATTGTTGTTTATAATTTACCTTTCGATTTTGTTTAGCTGTTTCATCTTCTTGTGGAATCTTTGGCAACTCAGGTACGAAACTCTATAAATATTTAAACATATATTCAGTTATAAATCATTAATACTATTGCTGTTAAAGAACTTCAGATATTTTATAGAAATGCGTTTTGTCAGTTAAACAAAATTATTAGATACCTAAGCTAAAAATGTGTTGATAACTTAAATTATTCAAATTTTGCGTTTACTACAGAACGTGCGCCAAAGTACAACTAGAAAATATAAAACTAGCAAAGAGGAGACCGTCTATTGATAAAATGTCTCACAAGGAAACGCTTCGATGTTATCCATAACCAAAGGCGCCCATACGAAGGGTAGTATAATATTATTGACAAGCAACTACATTTATATTATTTTAGACCATACCCAACATTAACTAAATTTAAGTTGCCCTCATTCGATTTTCAATCAAAAATACCTACTACTCATTTACTAAAAATCGTTTTAATATTTTAATATTTATATTATACATCTTACGAAACTGCAGTTATAACTTTTGAAAAGTCGTAAATATACACTAAATAGACAAATAAAAAACTCCAGGCGAGCAAACTTGAACAATAATAAATCTTCTTTTCAATTTGGCTTTCTGACTACATATTAAATTAATTCATACTATTATACATATGCATTATAACCATTAAATGGATTACCCATAGCAAAAAATGTTATCTTATGTTACTGTAATACTAGTAAGTAATGTAAAAAGTCATGTATAAAATATAATATAAATTGCTTTTCCAACAGCTTTTATTGTATAAGACTATTTACCAGTTCTTTTTTTTTTTCAGCGTGTGGTATTATATTTCTCTTCTGAGGTCTAGACGTTACAGGATCATCGTCGTCACCCTGGAATAATAATTAAAAATATGATTTCAGTAATTATCAAAAAGATAACATGGCATTTTATAATGTCAATTTCAGTAAAAAATATTGTTTCATAACAAATAGTTCTACTTAGAGTCGGTTTGGCTTTTTAATGAGACGTAATATTGTGTTATTAAAACCTATAATATACAATAGCTCCTAAATATTATAAACTTATTTTATATTATTAAATGATAAGAGTATTATATAATATACAAATTTAAATATAAAGGCTTTAATACTTAAGGGCCAACAATCTTTAGTAAATTATATTCATGTGTTGTCATAAAAAAGGACATTTTGTTTAGAGCACTTATTACATTTGTTCTTAGTGTTCTTAGCACACCCCTAAAGTAACTTATAATTTCGCTAATGGCTATAAATATTTAATTAGTTATTGAAAATAATTAACTTGCAAAAACAAAACATTTTAAATGTAATTACCAGAGTAGCGCTGCTATTGAAACAACCAAGTAGTCCTGACCCTGCTATTGTTTGTATCGTGAAATTTAGAAAACATATTAGGAATATAACACTTTTGAAATGCATCATCCTCTAAAATGTATAGAACAAATGTGTGTGGTATTATAAGACGTATACAACCTCTGGCTGTAAAATTTAAATCAACTATGCTCAAAAAACATATTTTGTACAAAGCTGCTCTTTTACCTTTAGAAATAAAAAAAAAACATAGACAAAATACATTAAGTTTAATAAAAACAATTTAATGTTATTACATCATGTGTTTGAGAATCGAACAAACAGCACTGTATAGTTTTCATGTGTGTTTTTTCTTAAAACAATACAAATTATTCTCGCACAAAAACATATTCACGCAGATTTAAAGAATAAAAATGTTTGTAGGCGTATGCATCCCGTTTAAAAAGCTCTTGACATTTTACTCAGTTATACATTTATTAATATAATTTACGGAATTTTCTTTTTTTTTATTAATTAACAAACTAGCTATGTAATTCATTATGAAATAAATCTATATGAGAGCAATTTAAATATTTTATACATAGTCCATTACAATATAATTATACTTAGGTGTTGAGCCTCGACGCAAAGCTAAAAAGTATTAGTTTTATTTCCTATTGACACTCTTAATCTCTACACACATTCATTTATAACACTCCTCTTGACTCAGCCTTGCGGGCTGCCTTCATGTCCAGTTCGAGTTGAAGACAGACATCGGCGTTGGATTTTCTACAAAATGTTCATACTTAAAAGACGCATAGTAATCATCATTAAAATGAAAATCCGTTTTTATGATTATTTATTGATTGTTATCTTCTTCTTATCTTCTTAGTTAAATTGTATAGCAGTTGAGTTAAAAAAAAATAATTATCTTATTTAAAAAAATATATTTAAATATATGTTACGTAGGCCCAACGTTGGCTGTAAACGGGTAGAACGCAAAGTGGTAAGTATCTTAAATAAACTAGATAATATCATCTCTAGTTATGATGTTATGAATGTTCATTTATGTCGAAAATTAGTTGGTGAAAATAGAGCACAAGTGAAGATCGGAGTGGGATATACTTGCACGTATTTCTAATTAAATTTTTTTTATCATTTAGTGGTAGTGTTCTAAAGTTTATAGGAATTTTAAATATAGTACTAAATTATTAACTAAAAAATACACAATACCATTTAAGTCTAATTTAAATTCAATTTAAATAAATAATTAAATATTTAAAAAAAATATTAAATTTTTTATTTTAATTATAATTAGATAAATTTGCTGAAAATGTTGACTTATCGATAAACAGTTTTGGACAATTTATTTTTAAGTCTTAAAAGTTGAAACGAGATTTTGAGTGCGGTTGAGTAATGCACACAAAAATAAAAAAAACTAAATAAACCACCCTTCTTTCCGTCATAAGTTTCACACTTTAATATCTTTAAAACAAATGATCGAAAAAGAAATATCTAGGCGACAACTATCCTCCCTAATAGTAATCTCGAATCAAAACGGGGGAGAGGGGAAAAATTACCTAGATTTAATTTAAGAAAGTTTCAAAATCTAAATCTAATAATCAACCCATTATTAAGAAAATAACTCTTATTTAATTAACTTTATCTGTATCATAGGGTTTTATTTTTTTCATATCTGTTGGATATATACTACAGGATTAGTGAACTACAATAATTGCTTTTGATACAGTTTTTATGCAGTCTACTAAATCGTCCCTAGTTGTAACTACAGTAAAATTGTTTTAAAACTTTATTATTTTCAATAGCCTCATAACAAAAATCACATCGATAAATTCGGGCCTAAATAAATTAACCTTTTAAACATTTGTTTTCTCAAGTACCAATCGCATACGATTTGTGATCGATATAGATTTAGGATTCTCTTGGAGGAAATCGATACTTGTATAATATGAACTGTTAAAATAAGGATTACAAAACAATGTCAATTCAATTATATACCATTTATTAAATTATAATTCACCAAAAAAAATTATAGTTAGTACTATATATTAAACATAAATATAAACCCATAATAATATTTGTAAAATACCGAAATCAAAACATTAAAATAATTTTAATTTTAATTTTATAATTATTACTTTTATATAATAGCAATACAGAATTAATGAACAACGAATTTTATCTATTTTCTATTATTTTTTCAACACCTGTAACAGCAAATAAGATTTATCAATTACTCAAATATTCGGACATAACAAATTGTGATGACATTGAGAATAAAATTCAACGCTTTTGAATAATACTTTTTTTTTAAAAAGCACCTCAGAATTGTAATGTTGTTTAATTTTTTAATAAAGTATTGTTTTTCAGAATTTTACTAGAAACGGTACTTCGTATTATTATTGATGTCAGTGTATAAAAAAATGTATAATGAAAAATTAAATACAATAATCTGGATTTTTCTTAAAAAATTACTTTTTGGCTTTCATCATATTTTTGCATCATTAATGATGATTTTAACCAACTATTCTTTCTATAAGTAACTAAAGTAAACTAGAACTAAATATCTAGAACTAAACTAGAACTATATCACTATATTACAATGAAAATATCGATAAGGTATTAATTACAGGAATATTGAGACTGCTAAAATTTACATTATTTTTTATAACAATAACTTGATTGAAAACTATAAATAACATATATTCTTATAGCTTCACTGAGTTCGAACTTTTATAAAATAAAAAATGTCAATTGAATTGTATGCGTTTTAGAAGTTATAATGATATTATTCCAGAAACATTATATGTATATGGTTGACTTCAAAATGAGTGAGAGGCCCCTTCCTTCCTGCGACTATACTCTATACTACTGTATTTGACACTTTTAACGTACATGGTTTTAACGTGTGTTTTAAACAAAAAATAACCTTCTCGTCTTACCATTTTATTACTACTACTATAGTTTGGGCATCGGATTCATATTGCTTTGAGGTTGAAGCTGATAAGGAATAGTAGCCTGAAACATAAAACTACAAATATACTACAATGTATATGGTGCAATAATTTTATTTTATAAATCTAAAGCAGAGATATTCTTCATTTCAAATATGAAACAAAAATATATGGAAACAGGCAGTCATTTTTAAATGACAACCTATATGTTTAACATAAATGATAATAATAATAAGTTCTAATAAAAACTTTGGAATGTCATTAATCGATTTTGAGAAATTATCAAAAGCAAATTATTTAAAGCAATTTAAAATAAAATATCGTATTGTTACACTCCACCTATCCTTCCGCCTATTCTTTAAGATATTTTACATTATATTTAAAATAATTGTTCAATTTAATTAAATGGTCTTTCTTGCTGTACCGCTTGACTGTTCGGTTCACCATCATCATAATCAAAAGGATTGTATCTCTTGGTTGTTATAGTTTGTTCAATCCAATTATCCTGTAATTAGGAAAATATTTTTAAACATTATTATTATATAGTGAACTTATAATTTGTACTATATTAATATATATACAATATATAGTTTAATAACAT
This sequence comes from Adelges cooleyi, assembly GCF_023614345.1. Classification (NCBI taxonomy): domain Eukaryota; kingdom Metazoa; phylum Arthropoda; class Insecta; order Hemiptera; family Adelgidae; genus Adelges; species Adelges cooleyi. The sequence continues at coordinate 11,958,750 of NW_026096579.1, read as the reverse complement.
AAATATAAACCCATAATAATAATTGTAAAATACCGAAATCAAAACATTAAAATAATTTAAATTAACTGCAATGCAATAATTTTATTTTGTTAACCTAAAGTAGGTTTATAATATTTTAGGTTTCTTGGTTTCAAATATGAAACAAAAATATATGGAAACAAGCGATCGTTTCTACCGACATGACAACCTACATGTTGAACATAAATCATAATATAAAGTTCTAAAAAAAATAATAGAATGTCATTAATCGATTTTAAACAATTATCGTCAACTTGAAAGCAAATCAATTTATAATAATATAGCGTATTGTTACACTCCACCTCTCCTTCCGCCTATTATCTAATACATTACATACAATACATTATCTATTACATTTTAAATAGTTGTTCAATTTAATTAAATGATCTTACTTGCTGTACCACTTTACTGTTGGGTTCACCATCATCATACTCAAAAGGATTGTACCTCTTAGTTGTTACAGTTTGTTCAATCCAATTATCCTGTAATTAGGAAAATATTCTAAATTTTTTGAAGCCCGAAAATCTAAAATCGAAAGCAACTTATAGTCGAAGTAAGAGTTTTCTTTTTTAAATTTTTATCAGAACATTTTGCATAGGTACACAGTTTTACACTGTAATTATCTTATAGCTTTTTTAAGAGACTTAAATAGCGTCTTTTTAAACATCCGGACTTTCGAATTCCCATCACTCGTTAAAATAGTAGAATGTTGATATATTATACGTTTTAGCCAAAATTAAATAAAATCTCATATCGTTAAGGACATATCGTCTTACCGGGAGTGGTTCTCTGGGGACTACTGCGGGGGCAAGATCAGACATCTGAAAGTATATTTAAAAAATACATTAAATTATAATACAATAGTTATTATAATAATATCAGTTTTCATAGAGCAATACATGACAAAAAAAAATCATTGGACATTTTATTACTTAATTCTAAATTACAATTAGCGGTTGAAGATAAAAATGTTATAAAAATACTTTACCTTATCAGTTTTAACCATTACATCTAAAACACTAGTACCCTAAAACATGTGTAAAATAATTCATTTTAATTCTATTAAAACATATGAAATATTAAAATTTTAAGAAATTATTTTAAGATATTGTACAAAAATAGAATACTCCACACTTAAGCAAGGCTATAGTCTCGTGAACAAATTGTATTTGGACGTTATATTTTCCAAAATTAACTACATATTAACTATTGTACTTTAAAGTTTTGTTATGATCATGTTTTATCAATTGAAATAAATACTGATACAAATAGAGTAGGAAGAAAAGAATAATCTTATAGTGAAGCAACATTTAAATGAGCCATACTGTCATTGCAAGGTTACGTGTGTCAAAAAAAGAATGGTAAATAATAAGTAAGCTAGATTTATTTTCTGGTTAGGTAAAAAAAATATTTTAGTGTTACTAGTTGTTTATTATGCCTTGTAGCATTGATTGTAAATAGTCTTAAAAAAAAATGTGATTCTACTGTTGTGTTTTTATGCATCTTACTTTATCGCACAAATAAACTAGTTCTTAGAATGTAAAATTCAATGATTTATCAAAAAATAAATAAAAATATCAGTATCATTATTTATTATTTAAAATACAATTTAGTATTACCTTATTTGTATTTCCATCCGAAATGAAATCATCATTATTTAGATCTATCAAATCTGTATTTGATATTCCCTGTAAAATAGTATAATTAAATCGCTGAATTATTTTTGACTAATTAGTAGTAAATAGCAGGAACCTCTTTAGCGTATAAGTAACCACAACTTTCTTTTTTGTTGTATAACGTAATTTAAATAACTATACTCGTTTTTTACATACACTAATGGAGCCAACCTGTGTGTCACGTGTAAATGGGAAAGGTTAGAGGTATCGGATCTATCCCTAGAGTTACAACTATTTTGTTATTGTTAAAGTAAAAATTAAACCAGTATATTTTTATCATTTCACCTTACTGTAACAATTGGTTTGAAATCATTATATTTTGATATTAAAATGTGTGCTAAAAAAATTGTACACACCTCCATAAATAGTATTAGGCATATTGAATTAAAAAATTATTTCAATATACACATATAGCATAAGAAAACCACCTTATGTCACCATTTTATTTATGTATCGTCTGTATAAATTGCCAATTTCATTCCTTAATTAACTATCGAGAAGTTCTGTGGAAATGTAGTACAAGTCTACTACTTTGATTTAAGAATACTCAGATTCAAAGTTTACATATTATACATAAAATTGAGCTTCTGAGTACATGCGTACATTCTACTATCACAGAGGAATGGCTACACCGATTACGATACGAGTTTTAATGATATTAAATATTAATCTATGACGTCCGAATAGGGTTTTAGGCTATGTGACAATTTGTTAACTCATCCTTTAAAACCACCAATTTTGTAATATTATAATCGATAAAATGTGTTTATGGAGAAGTATTTAGTTCAAAGCGAAATGACTATAAACAAACTTTAATACCGCAAAAAAGAGAAGACCTTTAACTTAAATTTGTTTTAAAACACTTAAATTATAACTTAAATACAAGCACTTAATTAAATAAAAAATTACAGAATAAAAATATAAATTGTGAATTTTTGGTAAATAATATGAGAAAACCGACGAGAGAACCTAAATAAAGTTGTCCTTATTTCAAACATGTAAAAAAAAAAGTCTGCGATTATTATTTAACCGATAATAGAGAATATGCGTAGCTGTATTTAGATGATTTTTTTTCTACATCGCTTTTGAAGATAAATTAACTACAAAAAGAGTACTAAATACTGAACTAACAATTCCAAACCACAGTTTAACCTTTAAATTAAAATTTTGCAAAACATTTTTATAAAATATTAGGTAAATTTTATTTTAAAATAATCAATTTCTTAATTCATACCTGATCCAATTTCTCAGAGTCTTTTTTTGGCGTACTATCTGTTGATAAATCTGCCGTATTCATATATTGTTCATTTACATCGGTTGCTGTTTTATATGTACACGTAATGTTTACTTTTCGTCTGGCACCACTAATATTAACTTTTGAAAATGATGCCTGAATTTTTAAAAACCATTTTAATCATAATATGACAATTTTAAATGAGACATATTATTATATTATTAATTATAATAATATAATTTTTGTTTATTGTTTATGTTATAATACTTATTAAGGTAGAATAGCAAATTATATAATATAATGTTAAAAGCGAGATGATGTAATACAAATTATCACTGGCAGATAGCCAGTCTCGAAATTTAACTTGTTGAGTTATAACTTTTTAAATCACTGTTTGGAAAAAGGGTGAACTACATAAGTACTTTAAACAGTAACTCACCTTTCCTCTTTGACTATAGATTTACGGGATTATATTATATTTGATTATAGATTACAGGATTTTAATGAATAAATTAAAATTAATAATAAAAAGTTACAGTCTACTAAAGCCTAACGGCTAAAATGATAAAACATGAAACATAGGCTTTAGCCTTCTGGCTTCTGTATGGTGATTATGTCTGATCTAAAATCTCCTTGCGATTTATGATTTATACTTTAGTATCGCAATTAAGAGTCATTTTCGGGCTGGGGGCCAAGGCTAAAGTATGTTTCAAGCTAAGAATACTGTATGATTCGTATACAGTCTACTGTTTTTTAATTTATTTAATAAACACCTATCTTCTCTGGCTACTTCAATCATCACCTTAGCATTCTCTTCTCCGCTACACTCACTCTATTTTCTATTTTTCTATTTAAGTACACTCCAAACTATACAACATAGTCGCTCTTATTATACTTCATGATATCGTCATCAGCAATCACAACATATTGAGAGAGTGAAAAGTGAATCATATTTATATAATATATCTTTTTTTTTTTTTTGAAAGGGTATTTTCTAATATTTTATTATTTAACTAAGCAATAATCATACTTTTAAATCCGCATAATTTTTAAAGTCTTCTGCAGTCTAAAACATGAGTGTATACATTTAATATTTACATAGTACAATTATTTAATAAATATAATTTTACATATATTATTAGGGTTATGTAAACAATCTTGGTGTAGGTTATGAAGCATAATATATATAGGACAAGTCGTATTGTTGCTTTACGCAAACTTGAATCAGAGCTCATTAGCCAACAAAAATTGTAAAATTTTGGCACCCCAAAATGCAACGGGCCGGTACTGGCTCTGATAAGTGGATGTTATATTATTATACAAGGTTGTTACAATATGTTGTTACAATAATGTATTTTATACCACTGCACCCTAACGTTGACTTATTTAATACATTACTATATACTAATATTATTACTTTTGAATAAATAAAATTACATTTATGAATTACCTTTAAAGATGCTATTTCTTTTGGATCTTCGTTTGGAATCTTTGGATACGAAAGTTGGATACTTCTTGGATTCTATATTCATAAATAAATAAACCTCGAGTAATACTAAAATGGAAATAGTGTTCTGTATTTAATTTTGACAATTGCATGGCTGAGCGAGATAAGGCGGATAAAGCTAATAACTAATAACGCATAATCGCCAGTTCGAATCTTGACTACAGGCGGGGACTCTCTTGGATGCTAACTTATTAGGTCGGTGGCTAGCTGTAAACCCAAAAAAACTGCTAAATCTAATAAAATAAACCTTCTGGGCCTCTACTTGGTATGGTTTAAAACAGATGTTAAACATGAAAAACATCTGTATTTAATTTATTTAAAGGTTTTTTTTTTTTGAAAACCTCAAAATTATGAAAATATAGTATTTAATTTAAAATTTCAACTGACAATTAAGTTGTTGTCTACAAAAAATTGGTTGTATAATATTGTTGATAAAAAAACACTTTATAGTATTATAGACTATATACCTATTATTAACCAAATTTAAGGTAACTTAATTTGATGCTCAATCAACAATACCCACGATTCATTTAATTAAATAATCTATAAAATTTTAGTTTCTTAGTACTTTCAATATTATCAAAAAGATGTATGTATTTTTTTTAAACATTTGTTTTAGACAAATCATTTTAATATAATATATGTAAAATTACAAAATTCTAGACGAGGGAACTTGAAGAGTAATAAATCTTCTGTTAATTAAACCACTGTTTAATAGTACAAAATATTTAAATATATCGTAATTTTATACATATGCAATATAACCCTTTTGCATAATACATTTCAAAACTATAATCGTATTATGTTACTGATATACTAATAGGTAATGTAAAAAGCCATGTATAAAATATAATACAAATTACATTTCCAACAGCTTAATTATTTAGAGACTATTTACCGGTTTATCTATTTTATTTGCAGAATATTTTATTTCGCTACTTTTCTTCTCGGGTGTATAAGCTGTACGATCAACGTCACCCTGGAATAATAATTAAAAGTATGATTTCATGAATTATTAAAAAAAGAACATGGTATTTTAAAATTTCAATTTCAGTGAAAAAATGTTGTTTAACCTACGTAGAGTTCATACGATATTCATGCAGTTCTACATGAAGTCTGTATAGCATAACACGTGGCCTTTTTTACTATTCTTTTTTAGTGAGACGTAATATTATGCTATTAACACCTTTGATATACAATAACTCTTATATATTACCTATTTAATGTTTATGGGTTTATAAGAATTACTTACTTAATTCGCTTACTAAGAATTATATCGACCTACTAACCACATAATATAATATTGTGTTTTGTTTAAAATTCAACCAATTGTGTTATTAATATCTTTAATATACAGTGACTCATATATACTATAAAACTTATATATTATTTAATATTAATATTTTATATAGTATTATATAGTATACAAATTTATAAAATAATTAACTTGCGAAAGCAAAGCATTTTCAAAGTAATTACCTTTGTATTTCTACCAGTGAAACAACCTGATAAATTAGGTAAACTTAAGTATTTTGACTTTTTTACTGCTATTGTTTGCATCGTGAAATTTAGAAAATATATTAGGAATATAATACTTTTTGTATGCATAATCCTCTAAAATGTATAGAACAAATTTGTATAATATTATAAAACTTATACAACTACTAGCTGTAAAATTAAAAACAACTATGCTCAAAACCTATATTTTTTAAAACGCTGATATTTTTCCTTTGGAAATCAATCAAACGTAGAAAAATAATATATAAAATTAAATAAACACTATTTACTCTTCCATTGCATCATGAGTTTGAAAATCGAACAGACAACACAGTCTAATTTACAAGTGTGTGTTTTGTTAAATCAATAAAAAATATTCTTGTACAATAATATGCGTTCACGCAGATTTAAGAATAAAAAATTGTAGCTCGTTAAAATTATTTTTCAAAATAATTAACTTGCAAAAGCAAAGCACTCCAATGTAATTACCATGGTAGATCCACCCTTGAAACAAGATAAAGGTAAATGAAAGAATCTTGACGTTCTTCCAGCTATTGTTTGCGTCGTGAAATTTAGAAAACATATTAGGAATATAATACTTTTTGAATGCATAATCCTCTTAAAATGTATAGAACAAATTTGTATGATATTATAAAACGTATACAACCTCTAGCTGTAAAATTAAAATCAACTATGAAATAACTAGAAATAAAAAAAAAAAATAAACAAAATACATTAAGTTTAAAAAAACAATTTAATGTCATTGTAATATGTGTTCGAGAAACGCACAAACAGCACTGTACAGTATGTATGTGTGTGTTTTGTTAAATCAATAAAAAATATTCTAGCACAATAATATGTTCACGCAGATTTAAAAATCAAAAATGTTCAGGTGGGTTTACATTTTACTCAATTACACATTTATTAATCATATTTACGGCGTTTTCAGGATATTTTAAACATTTAAGTTATACGTGGTAATTTACAACGTAATTATAATTGGCTTTTGGGCCTCGATACAAAGCTAAAAAGTATTGATTTTATTTCCTTATGACACTCTTAACTTCTACACACAACTATGTCTAACACTCCTACTGACTTAGTCTGATCTCGATACGAAGCGCAGGTTACCGTTATTATGTCAAGCTCCAGTTGAAGATAGGCATCGGCGTTGCATCTTTTCCAAAATCATATGAATGAAAATCCCGTATTAATGATTATTTATTGATTAATATCTTCTTAATAAAATTGTATATCAGTTAAGTAAAAAAAAATAATTATCAAATTAAAAAAAAAAATGTAATGAATTATACCTATATATTTAGTAAATAAATTAATTGTGAAATTTAATATAAATAAAACAGTATTTTTTTAAATTTAATATATTAAGGGAATTGCATGGGGTCTGTTTTATTTTTACATTTAGACCAAAAAGCCAGACAACATTTCGATTACTTAAGATGGTCCAATTTCAATTCTGTAAATACATACGAGTTGTTTGGCAACTTTACTAAATTATGTAGAAAGCAGATTTTGTTGTTTTTAGCTCTTTTTATGTTCAAAATTTGGTTTTAATTTTGAAAAAATTGCAAATTTAGCAAAGTTAGTAACTGCTCTTAATTTTTTATAAAAGATTTAGCCGGTGTTTAATTATAAGATTGGATATTATAAGACTGTAAAATACCAAAACCAAAACTTTAAAATCATTGAAATCTAAATGGTTTAGTTATAACTTTTATATATTTTAATATAGAATCAACGAACAATAAAATTCTAAAATCATTTAATTAATCGTTCAAAAATCTATTTTCTGTTCTTTTTTCAACACCTGTAACAACAAATACGATTTATTAATTACTCATATAATCACACACAACAAATCGTCATAAGAATAAAATTTAAAACTTTCGAATAATATTTTTATAAAGCGCCTCAAAACTGTAATATTTTTAACATTATTGATAAAGTATTGTTTCTTAGAATTGTACTAGAAACGATAATTCGTTTTATTGATGCCAGTGTAAAAAACATAATACAACTAAAAATTAAATACAAGAATCTGGTTATTTATTTAAAAAATTACCTTATGGCATCCATATTTTTGCTTGACTAATGATGATTTAACCCAACTCTTCTTCCTATAAGTAAATATATCACTATAGCACAATATAAATATTGTTAAGATAAATTACAGAGATTTTGGGACAGCCAAATTTACAGTATTTTTTCTAACAACAACTTATTATATATGAGCCGGCGAAAATGAAAGTGGCGTAAGTGACATTAAAGTTGTTTTGAGAAATAGAAGGTTTACGTTTTGTATTTCTGTAACTTTGTATAAACCAACGAAATTTAAGTGGCACTCTCTCGCGAACAAAGGCTCAACTTGTCTTACTTAACTTACTCCATTGACTAAATGACTCTTTTAGAGTGTACTAATATGCCCTAGCGATATTGCGGATTTTTAAAAAATTTGACTTACGTCACTTTCAATCTCACCGGCTCATGTATTGGAAACTACAAATAGCATATATTCTTATACCTTTACTGAGTTCGGACTTTTAAAAATTAAAAATTGATAATTAAAAACATTTTTGCACTTTAGAACGATATAATCGTATTATTCCAGAAATATTTTATATGGTTGACTTCAAAATGTATTAATTGACTTTTATTTTTATTTTTATTAGTTCAATATCTGTAGAGCTATCAGAGTATCGTACTAATAATTACTTTAACCAACTTTTTTTGTAGTCTTAACAATTAATTTCAGTTTATGCTTGGTAACGTTTATAATCCTAAAATGAATTAAACTTAACAATAAATTATGGATTTTTCATTCCTGAAATTTTTTTTTTCAATTTCTTATTGGAAACGTTAAAAAACTTTTAATAACATATTTTTTAAAATAGTTATATTTTAGTTCATACATTTGTAAAATAATTCTAAATAACATAGAATATAAAGTGGAGCATATTTAGCTAAAAACTAAAGTTTATACAAGATTTATTAAAACTTAATTATTTTATTCATTCAGAGGGTAAACTACTTTTTATTTATTCTAGTTTATTGAACTTTTTTATTTTTTCACTTATTTTTTTTCCTTGATACAGATTGCTCAAAGTTTCTTTGTCCCTCTATGATTTTTACCAAAGAAGTTATTTAAATTTTAAATGAACACCGTTTTGTATTTTTTTTTTTTTTTGCAACGTTATGTACTAGAATTTCCTTATTAGTCAATCTACCGCTTCATTTTCTTTTTCAACTTTCATGCCTTTTTTCCAACGTTTTTGAGTCCCAACTTTGCGTCATTAAATTGATTAAATTCGCTGAAAAAATCTTTGTCCATATCTTTTTGGTCATTAATTGGTATCTAAAAATTAAATAATAGTACATCAGTAACATAGTTCATTCGTCATTTCATTACTTCAAAATGTTGTTTTAAATGATTCTTAGGACTACGTTAATTAGTACAAAAGTAAAAAGAATACTAAATTTAAAAATAAAATTATTTTTAATTCAGAATTCAGACAACAATAGATACTATTTTAAATTTCTCACCTCATTAGGTTGATTAGTCGTTGGGCCAAAAACTGCACTAACCGGAATGTTCTAAAAATGAAATTAACATTATTTTAATTGAACCTAGTGTATATTAGTTATTTAAATATTCATGTGCAGGATATTAAGAACTTTATGGATCACCTATTCTTTTGATGGTATAGTAAAAGAAAAAAAAGTGACCTAAGTAAATTATATTTTTTGTTTATATCACAGGATAATAATTTAAATAGTTTATATTTTTGTTCATTCAAAATCCTTATTTCGGTGGGGTAACCTTTGTATTTTAATGTTAACGTATACATTTAATTAGTTATTTAAATTAAGAATATTTTTCAAAAAAAAGTTGACTTGTCAATAATCAGTTTAGAGTCACTACTTTTAAAATTATTAGAGATTAAAATTTAGGATGAGAGGTGGAGTGCGGTAGAGTAATGCTTGCAGATAAAAATATTACTACACTCTAAAATTTCTTTTGTCCTAAATGTAAAAGTTTAATAACTTTGAAAGTAATTATACACTAATGGTTATCGATCAATAAAAATGTTCAGCAAAATACTTTAACTTAAAAACCAATTAAATGTACAAGTTACCATTAACGATTTAAAAGTTAACCCCTCCTTATTGTTTCCCTGAACGGGGAAAACTAAATCACCTACAATACAGCTCCCCTAAGACAACTCACAACAGCCACCTTAATCCTTGGCCGAACGCGTTAGGTTTGAGCGCATAGAAGAAAACAAATGCCAAAGATAAGGGGCGAGAAGGGTGAGTTACACAATCATCCCAAAAGCCACAGATATTGTAAATTAAAATATGGCCTGAAGTGTCACGCTGAAATTTTAACAAAATCAGGTTTTTGGATATTTCTTTCCTGGGAGTTGGGGCACATAATGTACAGATTTTAGCAGTTTTTGTTAACGATGTAAAACATATTGATCAATTATAATTTTGTTACAAACTAGCATCATAATACATATCAAAATATATGGGTCAAAATGGCAAAATATGAACGACCGTTTGGAGTAACATCCCTCCGATTTTTTTGAAAATTACACTGCATGTCTGTTACGATGAAAAAAGTTTTCTTAAAATGTTTGTGAATATTTTTTTCTCTCAGCTTTCTGAAAAAAATATTATTTTTACATGCTTTTCATCACCTCGCTAACACGTACGCACGTTTGTACGGGTATTTTTCAAATCTTGCAAAATTAATTTAACCCACTTCCCGATGTCGTTGAGGGCTGAAACTTGGCACAGTCACTCATCTCGGACGACAATACAAATTAGAATTTCTCTAAAAGCTGAGATAATTTTAAAGAAAATGTGTAAATTTCATTTTAAGTTCTCCATAAAAACGCCCAGAGAAACAAAAGACGAGGTAAAATTTCATAGAAAAGTCGAAAAAAACTACCACAGTTAAATTACTTCAAATAATTATGTGTAAAAAATAAGATAAGTGTTTTTCGGCTTTTCTATAAAATTTTACCTTTTTTTTTTGTTATTCTGAGCGATTTTATGGAGGACACAATTTGAAATGTTTAAGTGTGTGTGTGAGTGGGTAAGTGTGTGTGTAAGTGTGTATATTTGTGTGTGTGTGTGCGATTGAGTGTCACTTCACACTCACAATTTTTTTTTTTTGATGGCCGAAGATACTATGAAAAAAAGATAAAAAACAGGTGCCAAGAAATAAACTCAAAATACTTTTGACAATCATGATCAAAATAATCGTTCGTTCATAATTGGTGTTTTGACCCATTTATACAAACAAGTACTCGTATAATAAACAAATTTGATAAATCGATTTATAGGGCATTCTTACCGTGTATGGAAAAGGGATTGCGGGTTGAAAATTGTTCTAAAAATTAAAAAAAATCATTAACAAGAGAATTTTGTAATCATATTCAATTTCTAAAAATACGTTATATGCACCTGATTTTCTAGCGTTAAACATACCTACGCAGAATGATCGTGATGATCTTAAAGTAAAAACACCAACGATTTTGAAGACAATTTCATAAAAATTGTTAACAAAACTAGTATTTAACATAACAAATCACATTCTGTCACCTCATTATGTTCTACTGCATTTTACACAATAACTACTATAATACTATTGACATGGTAGGAACAAATTATTAATTATAATATTAGCTTAATAATTAATGTAAAGAAAGTATTTTTATTGATTTCACAAAAAAATATTATTTACTTGTTGAAAAACTGATTCAACAATAATATTTATTAAACCACTTTATATTATTTTGAATTTAGTATTTATTTCCTGTTTAACATAATATAAAGTTAAAATTAAACAACAGAATGTCGTTAATCGATTTTAAATAATTGTCGTCAACTTAAAGCCAATTTAATATAAGGTAGCACATAATTGCACTCCATCTCTCCTCCCGCCTGATATTTTACATAGTACTCGTATTTTAAATGATTGTTCAATTTAATTAAATGATCTTACTTGACTGTCCAGTTCACCATCATCATAGTCAAAAGGATTTTTGGTCTTGCGTTTTAGAGTGATAATAGAGAATATGCGTAGCTTTATTTAGATGATTTTTTGTATACCGCTGTTAATGATGCCGTGATAGTCCAAAAAATAAATTAACTACAAAAAAGAGTCCAAATTACTGAACTAACAATTCCACATTACAGTTTAACCTTTAAATTCAAATTTTGCAAAAAATTGCCTTTACTTTACTTTTTTTAAATGGGCCTTAAAATTACTCCTTGAATTTGTAAAAATAAATTTTTCTTAATCAAACAAAAATATAGGCTAAATTTTATTTCAAAATAATCAATTTTTTAATTCATACCTGATTTAATTGTACAAGATCTTTTTTTGGCGTACAACTATCTGTCAATAAATCTGGAATATATGACTTATATGTGCACAGAACGACTACTTTTGTTTTCGTATCACTATAAATTTCTTTTGTAAATGATGCCTTAATTTAAAAAAAAAACATTTAAAACATAATATGTTTTGTCATTTTAAAACAAGAAAGTTTGAATGGAAATCTATTATAATATTATTTTTTATAATTATATTATTTTAGTTTATTGTTTATAAACTAATATTCTTTAAATTAGAATAAAAAATTATATAATATTTAATTTACCTGTTAAAAGCAAAGTTTAATGCAAATTATCACTGGCCGATAGCCAGTTAAAAATAATTACTTGTTAAGTTATTATCATTTTAAATTACAGTTGGAAAAAAGGGTGAACTGTATAATTACTTTAAACAATAACTCAACTCTTTGACTATAGATTTACGATATTCAATTATAGATTACGGAATATTAATGAAAATTGACATTCACAACGTATGTTGACATTACGTTCTAGTTTATATAATAAACTAGATAACACGACCGCCACCACCAATGTTTATGTATATCAAGTTTATTAATTATAAAAAAATTTAAATAAAAACTGCACATATAGTTCGCATACAGTCTACTGTTTTTTATTTATTCGGTAAACACCCATCTATAGTATCTTCTCTGATTACTTCAGTCATAACCTAAGCATTCTCATCTCCGCTACACTCGCTCTTTGTTCTATTTTTCTTTTTACCGCCCAAGTACCCTCCAAACTATACAACATACGGTCTTACTACACTCTAGTAGAACTTATCTTAAAGTCTCGTTTGAACTCTCTTGTCACATAAAACACCGAACTCTTCTCTCCACTTAGAGAGTCTCTTATGTCAAACTGATCACCCTGTAAATATTATATTATATTATATAGCAATGCTATCATCATCAGCAACCACAGCAGAAGTGTATTATGTTTTTTTTGCGTGAAAGGGTTTTTTTTAATATTTTATTATTTAACTAAGCTACAATCTTACTTTTAAATCTTTATAATGTTGATATTCTTCTCCAGTCTTAAACATGAATGTAATAAATTTAATATTTAGATAGTACAATTTTTTAATAAACATAACGTTTTTAGAATTATTAGGGTTATGTAAACAATTTTGGATTTCAATTAAAGCATACATAGGACAAGTTGCATTGTTATTTTAAGCAACCTTATTGTTTTAATTTTATATTAATCGAAACCCTAAATCAGAGCTCATTAGCCAAAAAAATTTATAAAATTCTGACCCCTAAAATACAACGGGGTGTTACTGGCTCTGATTGATGGATTTATATATTATTAATAATAATTTATACTTTATATTACTTCTTAACAAATAAATTAATCTTATCGCACAAACACAAACCAATTCAATCGGTTTTTCTAAATCGCATATTTCTGCTTTTTCTAAAGATGGACTTTTAAAATTTAGAACTTAGATTAAACTTAAGGAACTTTGGATACTATAAAAAATGAACCCATATTAAGTCTTTTCAAAACTGGGGAAATTCAAAATTAAACTTGCTGATTAAACATTTTTTTTAAAACAAATTTTTTATGGCCGATGATAGAATTTGGGCAAAATATTGTAATGTATCGTATCGTAATATATGCATTAGCATTGTAACCATTATGCATAGCATTACCATAGTAATATTACAATTACTGATAGTAAAAATATATTCTTATTATATTACTATGATACTAGTAGGTAATGTAAAAAGTCATATATAAATTATATTATAAAAGTGCATAATAATATACGCACTGCATATGCAACAACTTTAATGTTATAAGACTATTTACCAGTTCATCTTTTTTTTTTTCATATTTCTTTTTAATACTTGTCTTCTCAGGTTCACAAGTTATATAGTTATCAATGTCATCCTGGAATAATAATTTAAAACATGAAGTCATCTACTATAATAATCTCTGAAAAACTTTGACGTATACATTTTTTTTTAAATAAATCTTAAGTTACTAACTTTTTATGCTCTAAGGACCAAGGTACAGATTATTTTAATTAGTATTAAAATGAGCACTTTATAAAACCATCTTATCATAAGCACTATCTTTGATTTAATATGTACCATGGTATAGTTTATTTAATTGAGAATTATTTATGTTAAAGCTAGAAATAAAGTTTTCTTCTAATTTTAAAATGTCATAAATCATTATTATTTGTTAATCTTAAATACTGCCTAACTGATACGATAACATCATCGGCCGATAAATACTATAGTAATAAGATAAATAAAGTAGACCTCAAAAAAAGATGACCCTGAAAGTTCTAAGGCTCTATCTCAATGTTAAGGGGTGCCGGTGATCTGTTTTTGTTCTTTCATAAAAATGACCTATGTATATCATTAGGCCACCATGCGGTTTATATGCCTTAAAATGTTTCTACACTTCCTTAAATTTGGTCGAAAAAAACTTATTTTTAATTAAACCGTTCTCAATAACATTGATAGTGGAATTCAGTAAACATTCGCTATCATTAGAACCTGAAAATATTCAAGTAAAAAGCATCTCTAATACCAGAATTATTTGTTTAATAATAATTTTTTTTTATCGTCACAAAAACCGTAAAAAATCAAGGTCCAGAATCTTTAAAATCGCATTTTATGAAAAAACAAGATAAGTTCACCGGCATCCCTTAACATTGAGATAGAGAGCTAGAACTTTCAGGATCATCTTTTTTGGGGGTCAATTTTATATTTTTCAAGTGGGAGAGGAATTTTTCAGATTTTGATTTTTGGATGTTGGTAGTTGTAACATTACGCACATTTTAAGCCTAAATACAAAATTTAACTTTATGTAGCTTACGCATTCGCATTATCAAGTTTTGAAATTTAAATGGGAACTCCTATATTTTTTGGGATGTTTTGTTAACATTTAATATTTTAAATACAAAAATGTTAAAAACACTTTTTTAATACCATACTGTTCAAAAGTCATTGCTATTTTTAATTAATGTTAGTGCTCTATTCAGAAGCATTTTTAAACTACCTACGGGTTAAATTTTATATAATATGTGCGTAAATTTACACCTACCAACATCCAAAAATCAAAATCTGAAAAAATCAATTATAGCTCTAAAAATTGCCAGTTTTCGAACTTTTTGAACACCCTGTATATATGCATTTTAACCATTATGCATTACACATTGCACATATTTAATCTTATAATATAACTGTAATACTAGTAGGTAATGTAAAAAGTTAAACAAATATAAAAGTACACATGCAACAACTTTAAATATTAGAATAGGTACTATTTACCATATCTTTTTTTTTTCATATGATATTTCAACAGTTTTTTTCTTAGGTTCATCAGTTTTAAGATAATGGTCATGCTAGAATAATAATTAAAATTATGATTTCATTAATTATCAAAAAAAGAACATGGTATTTCAAAATGTCAATTTTAGTAAAAATAGTATTGTTTAACCTACAAATAGTTCTACATAAAGTCTGTATAGCCTAATACGTGGCCTTTTTTACTATTATTTTTAGTGAGACGTAATATTGAGTTATTAATATTATTAATATACAATAATTCTTATATATGATAAAAATTATACATCATTCAATGTTTTTATGTTATAATATAGAATACAAATTTAAATATTATATAACATATAATTAAAGAATTACATACTTAATTCGCTTGCTAAAACTAATATCGACCTACTAACTAATATACCTATTATGGTGTTTTGTTTAAAATTCCAACAATTTTGTTATTAATATCTTTAATATACACTAAATCTTATATATTATTAATGTTTATAGTATACAAACATAAATATCAAGGTTTTAATACTTAAGGGCTAATGGGCATCGCATAAAACTTATAGAAGAGATGGATGCGATATTCAGAAAAGAACTCAACCTAAGCACAAAGACTTTAAAAAAATTTAAATTAACAATAATAATATTAATTATAAATTTATAGTAAATTATAGTCATGTGTTGTCATAAAAAAGAAAATTTTTTTTTAGAGCACTTATTACATTTTTTCCTAGTGTTCTTAGAACCCTCCTAAAATAAATTATAGTTTCGTTAGTGGCTATAAATATATAATTAATTATTTAATATAATTAACTTGCAAAAGCAAAGCACTTTCAATGTAATTGCCATGGTAGCTCTACCAGTGAAACAAGAAAGACCAATTATAGAAAATTATGGTCATGTGTTGACATTTTGATTAAAACATTTCTAGTTACTACATTTTTTACTAATATCCTTAGCACCGTCATAAAATAAATTCTATTTCGCTAGTGGCTACTGGGTATAAATATATAATAAATCATTCAAAATAATTAACTTGCAAAAGCATTTTCAATGTAATTACCTTGGTGAATGGATTAATACAAAAAAATTTAAGGAATTCAGACCTTCTTCCTGCTATTGTTTGCATCGTGGAATTTAGAAAACATATAAGGAATATAATACTTTTTAAATGCATCATCCTTTAAAATGTACAGAACAAATTTGTATTATATTGTAAAACTTATACAATAACCTACTAGCTGTACAATTAAAAACAACTATGCTCAAAACCCATATTTCGTAGAACGATGATATTTTCCCTATAGAAATCAATCAAACGTAGAAAAATAATATATACAGTTAAATAAACACTATTTACTCTTCCATGTTATTTGCATCATGTGCTTGAGAATCAAACAAACAACACTGTATAATTTGCAGTCGTGTGTGTTTTGTTAAATCAATAAAAAATATTCTCGCACAATAATAATATGTTCCCGCAAATTTAAGAATAAAAAATTGTGTAGGCGTTTGTGCGTTTTAAAATCTCTTGACATTTTACTCAATTGTACATTTATTAATATTATTTACGGCGCGGCGTTTTCTTAGAGCTTCAACTACAGTGTTATTAATACAATAATAAAGATTCTTTATTTATAGTCGTTTTTTCAGACTATCGCGTCCTTTTTAATGGTTAAGTTACAATTTTTTTCCATCAAAACTATTATGCGAGGGACAAACCTTACGAGATCAATTTATTTACAGTAAAATTACCAAGTTTTCACATTACATAACTTATCTGTGTGATAGGGTTTTATTTTTTTTTCACCAACTTTAAATTAGTTATTTATGTTATTTATTAGTTTAAAAACTGGTTATTAACAATCTATGCATTAGTGTGTAAGCATTGTGTGTGGTATAGGATGCACGTTTATGAAGGGTGTGTAGGATCCCATTAATACTTTACGTGGCCAAACATATAGATATATACATGAGGAAATGTACGCTACAATAATTGTTTATGATACAGTTTTTATGCAGTCTATTAAATCGTCCCTAGTTGTCACTTCAGTCAGATTTTTTAAACACTTTTTTTCTTTTCAATAGCCTCATAAAAAATCACATGGATAAATTCGGTCTATATGTTTTCTCGAGTACCAATCTCATATGTTTTGCGATCAATAGAAATTTAGGTTTCTCCTCGAAAACATCGATATTTTTATAATATTAACTGTTATAAAACGGATTACAAAACACTGTAAAGTCAAATATATACCATTTATTAAAATATATATCACCAAAGAAAATTATAGTCATATAGTACTACTTATTATAGATAAACATAAACCCATAATAATAATTGTAAAATACCGAAATCAAAACTTTAATATTATTTAAATTTAATTTTTTTAGTTTTAACTTTTATATATTGTAATATAGCATTAATAAACAACAAAATTTATCTATTTTCTGTTCTTTTTCAACACCTGTAACAACAAATATGGTTTATTAATTACTCAAATATTTCGACAAAACAAATTGTCATAAGAATAAAATTCAACATTTTCGAATAATATATTTTTTTTAAGAGTGCCTTCAATTGTAATATTATACCAACTCATCCTAGAGTAATACGTAAATATATCACATTTTTTATAGTTATAAATAACAAATACCGTAAGTTTATGTTTGGTAAAGTTTTTAATCCCAAAATGAATTATATTTACAACAATATCGTAAACTAAAGGATTTTTCATTCTTAATGAATTATTTAACTATTGATTGTAACAATATCCTATTGAAAACGTTAAAAACTTTTAATGACATATTTTATAAAATAATAATATTTTAGTTCAAAAATTTGTTAAATAATTCTGAATAAAATAGGATGTTAATCGGATATTCACAATTAAGATAAAATTTACGATTACAATTTTTTTATTGCAACTTTATGTACTAGAATATTTCCTTATTTGTCAATCTACCTTTTTCTTTTGTTTTTAAACTTTCATGGCCGTTTGTCCACCGTTTGGGTCTTTTTTTATTTGATTAAATTCGCTGAAAAGCGAATTGCTCATATATGGTTTGTCCTTAGTTGGTGTCTAAAAATTAAATAATAGTATATCAGTAACATAGTTCATTTGTCATTTCATTACTTCAAAATGTTGATTTAAATGATTCTTAGGAATACGTTAATTGGTACAAAAAATAAAAAAAAATTAATTTAATTAAAAAATAAAATAATTTTAAATTCAGAATGAAGACACAATATATATTATTTTAATTTCCTCACCGCTTTAGGTTGATTGGTAGTTGAGCCAAGAGCTGCAGTAAAGTTCTAAAAATTAAAATTAATTTAAAATTATTTAATTACTAACTAGTATATATTATTTATTTAAGTATGCTTTATTCAATTGTAGGGTATTTAGAACTTCATGGATCACATATTCTTTTAATGATGGAAAAGTATGAAAAATTTCCTATGGAAAATAATAATATTATTAATAGTTTAATATATTAATATAATAATATTAATATATTTTAATATATTAATGAATATTTTAAAAAAAATTTGATTTGTCGATAACCAGTTTGGTTATCACAGTCACTGCTTTTAAAGTTATTACAGTTTTAAATTTAGGATGAGAGGGAGTGCGGTAGAGTAATACTCGCAGATAAAAATAATTCTAGACTCCACAATTCTTTTCGTCCTAAATTTAAAACTTTAATAACTTTAAAATTTATTATGCACAGCTAGATATCGACTAGTCAAAATGTTTAGCTTAATAAATTGATAAAATAAAATGGTATTTAATAAATTACTTGTTAGAGAAAAGTACAAAATTGAACGTGAATTAATTTTAAAAATTTTATAACAATAGTTTGGACCTAATGGCTTAGCAAGTGATAAACTTTTCTTATAGATAGGGTATGAAAATAAACCCCATTACTATACAAATTACAGTAATATAATATTTATACACATATTAAACAAACAAGCATCATAATTCGTTTATAAGTATTATAAACAAATTTTATAAATAGACTTATAAGACATTCTCACCGAGTATTGGTTTAAAGAAGGAATTACTTGTTGATTTTGCTAAAAATTAAAGATTTATATTGCTAACAAGATTATTTTGTATGTCAAGTTGATTTACATAATCAACCCTATAGCCACAGACATTATAACTTAAAATATGACTTGACATGTCACACCGAAGTTTTAACAAAACGGGTTTTTGGATATTTCTTTTCTGAGAGTTGAGTTACGGTAAATTTTGCTAATGGTGTAAAACGTATCAACTATGATATCGTTACAAACTAGCATTATGATATATCTTAATATATATATATATATACATATATATTTATAAGTATAATAAACAAATTGTATAGATCTATTTATTAGGCATTCTCACCATATTATATGGAATAGGATATCTGGATTGAAAATTGTTCTAAAAATTAAAAAAAAAAATATTATTAACAAGAGTATTTTGTATTCATATTCAATTGCTGAAAATACGTTTTGTATTAACTAAAATGGTATTTAATAAAGTACTTGTTAGAGAAAAGTACAAAATTGAACATGAATTAATTAAAAAAATCTATAACAATACTTTGGACCTAATGGCTTAGCAAGTGATAAACTTTTCTTATAGATAGGGTATGAAAATAAACCCCATTACTATACAAATTACAATAATATAATATTTATGCACATATTAAACAAACAAGCATCATAATTCATTTATAAGTATTATAAACAAATTTCATAAATAGACTTATAAGACATTCTCACCGAGTATTGGTTTAAAGAAGGAATTGCTTGTTGATTTTGCTAAAAATTAAAAATACATATTGTTAGCAAGAGTATTTTGTACTCATATTCAATTGCTGAAAATACGTTTTAGTTGTAATTTATTCTTCGAGTAATAAGTTGGGAACTCAACCTTACCAAGTCCCTTTTTCTCGACTACGATATTTTACTTATTGCGGCCCCCTGATTCGAAAAGTCAACTAACTAATGACAATATGTATAAATCCAAAAATAATCAAACTATTTCAATCCATAAAAATTTTTAACATTCATAACTAGTTAAAATAAGAGGTTAATATCTAAGGGATATTTAAATTCTTAATACCTACATAGTTACCCGATAATTAAGTAAAAACTAGAGATGGTACTGATATCTAGATATCTTATGAGGACGTTATGCACCCAATTTTGTAGCGTTAATACATACTTGCGCAGAATGTATTTTATTCACTTCATGATAATTTCAATAAACCTAGTATTTAACTTAATATTTAAAATCACATTTTTTACTTTTTTTTAAATAACTATAACTTTTTTTATCGTTTTTATTTTCAAAATCAGATATGATGTTGTCTCTAACATTTTGTTCTTTCGATTATTTAATAGGTGATTTTGCTCTAAAATCATTAAGGACCGATAAAGCTCATTCTGCGTAAATTTATATCCCTAGAAAAATAATTTTAATTCACTGTAATGGTCCGAAAAATAAATTAATTATCAAAAACGAGTTATAATTATTGAAATAATAATTATATATTACTGTTCAACGTTTTAATTAAGGTTTTGCCTATAACTAATTCCTTAATTAATTGGAGGTTTTATAATGTCCTCTTAAGAATCTGTCATCACAATATTTTAAACGGGATTTATTTTATAAACAAATTTAGCTAATAAAACTACAGTTCCCAAATGTGTATGTTGTATAGGTAAGTGTATGTTTTAACGTATTTTTAAAACAAGAAATTAGCTTATCTAATTAATAAATGTTTGTACAAAATTAAGGATGTATATAAGACAAGAGAACATTTTAAAGTTTATCCTTTACACGTGTGAATGAAATGTAGACTATTTATTTATCATGGTTTTACAAAAAAAAACCTTTCCATTATTTATCAAATTTTACAGTAAACACATTTTAGTCAAAAATTCAATGATTTTTCCCCTAAATCATCAAATTTATAATTTAACTTACATTAAATAGATTTAAATCCGTAAAACCTATTCAACAATGGCGCATTCAGCAATTTATCTAGAATGTAGTAACAAAAAAAATGTTCACAAACTCGTGAGAGGCCCCTTCCTGCCTCCTCACACTATTCTACTGCATTTTACACAATAACCACTATTTTAACGTAGGCCTACAAGGTTTTATGGTTTTAACGTATTTTTTAAAAAATATATAACCTTCTCGTCTTACCATATTATTTATACCATAGTTTGACATCGGATTCATATTGCCTTGAGGTTGAAGATAAGGAATAGTAGCCTAAAACAAAAAAAATTACAAATTTACTACAATATATTTAAGCAATATTTTTTGTCACCTAACTCTATACTACTATATTTCATACAATAACCACTATAATACTATTGATTTAATATGAACAAATAACTAACTTTATTAACATAATAATTAATGTAAAAATTGTTGTTTTAATTGATATCACAAAAAAAATAATATTTTTCTTGTTGCAAAGCCAGTTCAACAATAATATACTCGTACAATAAACCACTGTATTTTATTATAAATTATTTTCTATAGTTCTCGTATTCGCGTTCAAACCATTACCTTCAGCAATCGTTAAGTAATAATTGTATATATATATATATATATATATATTAATTGTTTAAACAAAATAAACTTCTCATCTTACCATATTACTACCAACGTTTTCTATCGGATTTATGATGCCCGGAGGTTGAAGATAAGCAATAGTAGCCTGAAACAAAAAACTACAAATTTACTACAATGTATAAGGAGCAATCATTTTATTTTATAAATCTAAAGTAGGAGTATTCTTGGTTTCAATTATGAAAGAAAAATATGGAAACAAGCGGTTTTCATTTGACAATCTATATGCCATAAATCATAATATAAAGTTCTCATTAAAACATAAAATTTCGTTAATAGATTTTGAAAAATTATCGTCAACTTAAAAGCAATAAAAAATCAGATAACCGCCATCCTCCCACCTAATCTCTAAGATATTTTACATTTTATTTTAAATAATTGATCAATTTAATTAAATGATCTTGCTTGTACCGATTGACTGTTCGGTCCGCCTTCAACTTTCTCAACAAAAGGATTGTTGGCCATTGATTTCAAAGTTTGTGCATTAGAAATATCCTGTAATTGTATATTATTTAACATTAGTAATTAAATTACATAATAGTGATTTAGTGATTTAAATGTAAATTTAAAAGTAATTCATTGTGTATTTAATCATATTCAATTAAGAGGTCACCAAACGCGTGTTTTTCTAACGCGAACATAGACACATAAGTAATATACCATTGGAAAGGCGATAAGTTGTACAGAGTTTTGTTGGAATTCAATAAACATAATTTGTATTATTTTGTACCTGAATTGCAAATGGATATTACTACATTATGATCTTATTGATAAGCTGTAATCCTCACTTTTTGGTAATATTTTCATAATTGGTTTCTATCAAAACATCATTGAACTTATCTTTTAAATGGTGGAAGAATTTTGACTTTTTGTTCACTCAAAACATCACAGTATTTAAACGACAAAGAAAAGTAAGATGGAAAAAAATGTAATATTTGCTAATGAAATGACTGTGACTGGCATGACAAAAAATAATTAACAACTATAAAAAATCCTCATTACTGTAATTACAAGTACACAATATAGTTGAAACTCTAAATAGAGGTGTCCGAAAAATTACCTATAATTCTTAATAAACGGGTGGTTTGGCGTCCTCTTAACAATTATAGTCGAAATTAAGAGTTTTCTTTTTTTAATTTTCATCAGAACATTTTACATAGGTACACAGTTTTACACTTTAATAATCTTCATAACTTATTTGAGTGGTTTAAAAAGCGATTTTTTAAACATCTGGGCTTTTGGATTCCCATCACTAGTTAAAATAGTAGAATATTGATATATTATGACATTGATTTAGTATTACAAAATTCTGCTTTGTGCACCTTATACGTTTTAGCCAAAATAAAATAAAATCTCATATCGTCTTACCAGGACAGGCTCGCTGGGGACTAATGCTTGGTCAAGATTATACATCTGTAAGTATAATAAAAAACATTCATTAATATATAATACAATAGTTATTATACTAATATTAGTATTCATAAAGCAATACATGACGAAACAAAGCATTGAATATTTTATTATTTAATTCCGAAATTACTATTTGCTGTTAAAGCTAAACATTACATGAAAATACTTTTACCTGATCACCTGTAACCATTAAATCTAAAATACCAGTATCCTAAAACATGTATAAAATAATACTTTTTAATCTTATGTAAACATATGAAATAGGTATAAAAATGTTTAATGATTTCAATGATTTATCAAAAAATAAATAGTAAATATGACTGTACTCATAATTATTATGTTTAGTTTTAGACGGTATCAAAATCATTAGTTTCTTTTTTTAATACAATTTTGTGTTACCGTATTTGTATTTCCATCCGTAATTAAATTTACATTATTTAGATTTATGAAATCTGCATTTAATTGTTCCTGAAAAAGAGTATAATTAAATCACTGTATAATTATTTTTGAATGCTTAGTATTTAACAGAAGAAACTTATTTAGTGTAAAGTAACCACAACTTTCTGTTTTGTTTTTTAAGGTCATTTAAATAATAACTAGATATAGTCGTCGTTTACATACACTAAAGGAACCAACATGTGGTCTCATGTAAGTGGAAAAGATTATAAAAAGAGGATCTACTAATCTAATATAGGTGTTCAATTTTTTAGATGTCGGTAAAGTAAAAATTAAACCAGTATTTTTTTAATAAGTTTACTTTTCTATAATAAATGGTTTAAAAGCCTTTTGTTTTGATACATTCTTTGCGAAAAATAGAAATGCCTATTAGTTTAGAAAACAGTCATAAAGGTTATTCACCAAGCTATATTTTATTTTTATAGTTAACAGAATTCAGTTTGATTCTACTACTCTAATTTTTTTTCTCTAATCGGTCTACATGAATCGATTATACAGATTAAAAGTTTACATATGATGTATAAAATTGAGCTTTTGGGTGCATGTGCATGTAATATGTATGTTCTACCATCACAAGAAAAGGGCTGCACCGATTTCGATGCGGTTTTTTATAACATTACATACTAATCTATGTCATCCTAAGATTTGTTACAATTCGCTAACTCAACCAATTAAACTACCATTTTTGTTATATTTTATTACACGAGATCAATAAATATTAGTTGTACTGAACTAAATTTAATTCAGTGGCTAATTAGCATGTTTATAACTATAATAACGGTCGAATGCATAACGTTTATAAACTTAAGCTAACTAATAACTTAAACATAATACATGTACGAATAAATCATAAACAAAAAGATAAATATATCTGTTACATGTCTTATTCGAACAAAAATTAATACAAAAAATATAGGCTAAATCTTATTTCAAAATAATGAGTTTCTTAATTTATACCTGATCCAATTGCACAATTTCATTTGTTGTCGTACTTCTATCTGTTAATAAATCTGTCACGCCATCTGTAATTAAGGCTGGTGTATTCATCATATATTCTTCATACGAATTGGTTGTTTCTTTATATGTGCAATGAATTTTGACTGTCATTTTCATACCACTATTATTTTCATTTGCAACCTTAATTTAAAAAAAAATTGAAACGTCATCTGATTTTACAATTCTAAAACAAGAAAATTCTATAGTAAACATTGTATCTTTATTGAATTATAGTGAAAAGATATATATATTTTGTTGGTTTGCGTGCAATAATGGATTTTAAGCACCGCCGAAGTTGAATGTCGCCGGTAGCCTTGAATTAAGCTGGAAGACGTGGTATCAGCGATTCAATAATTATATTTTAGCAGCAGAAAAGATGGAAAATAGCGAAGAAGTAAAAATTGCTATACTTCTCACATTGATTGGGGAAGAGATTAAAGAGTCTTAAATATGAACGAGAAATATTAATTATCTCCAAGAAATATTAATTGGAATTCCAGATCTTAAATTAACCAAAGTAATACTCATAATTAAACAGGTTGAAAATACCAAAAAACAGGTTCGGCATATAAATAATGATGAAAACAAAGTATAGCTAAATCATTAAACATAAAATGTAGTTTAGATAAACTTCAATACTATCAGCAAACAGTTAAATTCATGGGCTATATTGTAAATTAACTAGGTATAAAGCCAGATCCAGAACAAATTAAAACAATACTTCAGCTAAAAGAACCTAAAAATAAAACAAGAGTTACAGAGGTTAATAGGCATGTTTAATTGCTTAAGAGATTATATACCTAAAATGGCTTATATTATTAGTCCTTTAAAATAATTATTAAAAACCAATGTGCTGTGAGAAAGAACCACAAGACATAGTAAAGCGGTAAATGAGCTCAAAGTGTACTACCATTAAGGACGTGAAGTGCAATAGGTGTGACGAAAGAAGTCCAACCGATGGATTTTGTAAAAAGGAAAAGTTTAAAAGAAAATGACGCTAGGTACAAACCAAAAATCAATTCAATATAAATAGTGAAAGGAACTCCAGTGTTATACGTGTCATTTAAGCCGTGACTGCCCTACAGCAACCGAGATAGAGAATGTTAGGTTTGTGATACAAAAAATTAGTCAAGTGGTTGTGAAGTAAGTTTGGTAGATCCTATCACTGATATCCAGTGTAATGACAAAATTCGTCTTCTTCTTTGCCTTCATCCCAATTATTTGGGGTCGGTCACACTTGTGTTAAAACACTCAACCGGATTTCCCACATCATCTTCATATATACCAGCAGTCCTCATATCATTCTCAATCGCATCCAACAACTTTTTTCGGTCTTTCACTTACCCTCTTCCTCCTACGTTTTTTTTCATCGCATTTTTTACTGCTGGTGATTCCTCTCTCCTCAGAATATGCCCCAAACCAAGTCAGTCTATTTTTGTTTGCTATCAAAGCCACTTATATGCTACCTCTTACGTATGTTTTCCTTATCCTATCTTTTCTGGTTACTTCAATGATCACCTAAGCATTCTCATTTTCGATACACTCTCTGTTCTATTATTCTATTTACCACCCAAGTACGCTCCAAACTATATAAAATAGTCGGTCTCACTACACTCTAGAGTATAGTAGAACTTCTATCTATCTATCATGTGAACTCTCTTGTCACATAAAACACCGGCCGCTTCTATTATATTCAATATTGCATGTTATAGCAGTACTATCATCATCAGCGACCACACGAATTAATATTTTAGAAAGTGAAAAGTGTATCATACGTTTTTTTTTTGTGAAGAGTATTTTTTAATATTTTAATATACTACTGAGCAATATTATCTTACCCTTTCAGCCATATAATAATTGAAGTATTTCAGAGCCTTAAACAAGAGTGTGATAAATTTACTAATCATATTGTACAATTATTTAATAAATGTCATGTTATAAATATTATTAGGGTTAAGTAGTCAACGTTAGTGTGGATTTCGATTAAAGCATACTAGGACAAGTTGTATTGTTGTTTTAAGCGACCTTAATTTTTGTTTATCTTTATACTAAATAAAACTCCAGAAAAGAGTGGAAAACTGGCTAATGAACTCTTAATCAGAGCTAATTAGCCAACAAAATTGATAAAAATATTTTTTTAAATTCTCGGCCCCAAAATGCAACATGCAACGTAATGTAAATTATTATACAAGGTAAGAAAGTATTGTTGTTACATATACCACTGCGCCCTAACATTGACTTTACTTGATATTACTTCTTAATAAATAAAATGATATTTATGAATTACCGTTTGTT
This sequence comes from Adelges cooleyi, assembly GCF_023614345.1. Classification (NCBI taxonomy): domain Eukaryota; kingdom Metazoa; phylum Arthropoda; class Insecta; order Hemiptera; family Adelgidae; genus Adelges; species Adelges cooleyi. Next base: position 11,931,268 of record NW_026096579.1, on the reverse strand, counting down.
TTGCTATAGCTCTGAGTTCTATTTGTGGATCCACTGGTACAGGTACGATACTCTATAAATATTTAATCATATATTACCTTAATATTATTAAGTTATAAATCATTAACACTATTGCTGTTAAAGAACTTTCGATAGTTTTATACAAATGCTAAAATCGTGTTGATAACTAAATTATTCAAATTGCACGTTTACTACAGACCGTACACCAGTATACAACTAGATAATATGAAACTAACAATATGTACCTAATAAATAATATTGTATGGTCGTCAGCTCTAATCTTGGCCGCTGGAGGGGTTTGTTCCTTCGGTCGGACGACCCTCTGGGATATAAATAGCCGTTACTTGTCTCTCTTGGATACTAAACTTGTTTGGTAGGTAAAGTTGATAGCCCAAAATAACTTCCAAGTCTAATAAACCTTCCTGGCCCCCAATTGGTAGGGAAAGAAACAGACGTTACACGTGAAACAAATCTGCATTTAATTAATTTAAAGTTTGTTTGACAACTTTAAATTTAGAAAAATGCAATATTTAATCTAAAATTTTAACTGATTTGTACGGAAAAACAATTAAGTTGTATCTACAAAAAATTGGTTGTATAAGACTGTTTACAAGCAAATACTTTATAGTATTTTAGGTCATATCCAACATTGACTAAATTTAAGTTAACCTACGTAATTCGATTAAAACTATTTACACACCTCGGGGTTACCTATTCCCATTTGATTATCTTGACTGGTTCGCCAATGTTTCGAAACACTTACATGTTCCATCTTCAGGTCCCCATTGAAGTCTTAATAATTTTTTAATTCGATTTCCAATCAACAATACCTACTACTAGTATGCTCCGGACACTTTAAGATGTTACCTGTGCGCGGACCAGCACTTGTCATTTAGGACCTAGGTCGTATCTGTGAATGTACATTAGGCGGTGCTGAGCTATGACGATGATGAGACATGATCGCCTAAGATGCATTGTGGTTGGGAGTGAATAACCGAAAGGAACTGGCTCACGAAGGGATAGGTGGAGGAAATTAGTTATTGCGGCAATGGACCTAAATAGCCCGTAATAGCCAACAAAGAAGTAGAATGTATGGAATAAATGTTCTCAAATGTTTTATATTTTTTTTCTCGATTATTTTGGCCATTGTCGTATATAGGTAGTATTTTAAGTTTTTCTCTTGACACCTATTTTTATCGTTTTTTTATAGTATCTTTGGTCATAAAAAATAAAATAATTAAAAATAAGTTTCTTCTGTAAAAGCTTTATATAAAAGCTTTTTGAAAAAATGTTGACTTTTTTTTCAAGTAACAGAATGCCCAAAATTTGAGAATTTTTCTAATATTTTTTTCAGAAAACAGAGATTATTTTACATAAAATGTGTAAATTTCAAATTGGGATCTCCATAAAACGCTCAGAAACACAAAAAAAGAGGTCGTATATGTACACAATCAAACAAATTCAATAATTCTAGGCGTAGAAACTAGAGCTATAATTTAATTCCTTGAAATTTGGCTTTCCGACCATTATTTAATAGCACAAAATATTTTAATGTATCGTATCGTTACATATATATTTGCATTTTTACCATGTGCATTGCATTAGCATAGCAAAACTATAATCTATTATGTTACTATGATCCTTGTAGGTAATGTAAAAAGTCATATATAAATTATAATATAAAAGTGGATAATAATAATATATGCACTGCATATGCAACAACTTTAATGTTATAAGACTATTTACCTGTTCATGTTTTTTATTTTCATATTTCTTTTCAATACTTGGCTCCTCATTTTCATACGCTATACGATCAAGGTCATCCTGGAATAATAATTCAAAAAATAATTTCATAAATTATTAAAAAAAGAATATGGTATTTTTAATTGTAAATTTCAGTGATATTCTTGCAGTTCTACATGAAGTCGGTATAGCATAACATGGGGCCTTTTTACTATTATTTTTTTAGTGTGACGTACTATTGTGTTATGAACACCTTTGATATATACAATAACTCTTATATATTATTTAATGTTTATACGAATTGAAATACCAAGGTTTTAATGCTAAAGGGCCAATCGGCATCGCGCTAAAAATAGCTATTAATTTGTAGAAGAGAAGGATAGCGATATCCAAAAAAGAACTCAACCTAAGGGCAAACTCTTTGAAAAATTGCAAATTAATAATAATATTAAATAAGAATCTATAGAAAATTATGTCATGTGTTGACATTTTGATTAAAACATTTCTAGTTACTACATTTTTTACTAATATCCTTAGCACCGTCATAAAACAAATTCTATTTCGCTAGTGGCTACTGGGTAAAAATATATAATAAATCATTCAAAATAATTAACTTGCAAAAGCATTTCCAATGTAATTACCTTGTTAAATGGTTTAATACAAAGTAATTTAAGGAATTCAGACCTTCTTCCTGCTATTGTTTGCATCGTGGAATTTAGAAAACATATAAGGAATATAATACTTTTTAAATGCATCATCCTCTAAAATGTATGGGACAAATTTGTATAATATTATATAAAACTTATACAACTACTAGCTGTAAAATTAAAAACAACTATGCTCAAAACCCATATTTTTTATAACGCTGATATTTTTCCTTTGGAAATCAATCAAACGTAGAAAAATAATATATAAAATTAAATAAACACTATTTACTCTTCCATTGCATCATGAGTTTGAAAATCGAACAGACAACACAGTCTAATTAACAAGTGTGTGTTTTGTTAAATCAATAAAAAATATTCTTGTACAATAATATGCGTTCACGCAGATTTAAGAATAAAAAATTGTAGCTCGTTAAAATTATTTTTCAAAATAATTAACTTGCAAAAGCAAAGCACTCCAATGTAATTACCATGGTAGATCCACCCTTGAAACAAGATAAAGGTAAATGAAAGAATCTTGACGTTCTTCCAGCTATTGTTTGCGTCGTGAAATTTAGAAAACATATTAGGAATATAATACTTTTTGAATGCATAATCCTCTTAAAATGTATAGAACAAATTTGTATGATATTTTAAAACGTATAAAACTTCTAGCTGTAAAATTAAAAACAACTATGCTCAAAAAACATATATCGTATAATGCTGCTATTTTTCCTTTAGAAACCATTACAAATGTAGAAAAATAATATATAAAAAAAAATTGTTAATAAAAACAATTTACTATTCAATATTATTGTGTCGTATGTTTGAGAATCGAACAAACAAAACTGTATATTTGCACGTGTGTGTTCAATAAAAATTATTCTTGCACTAATGTATGTATGTCAATAATATGTTCACGCAGATTTAAAAACAAAAAATTGTGTAGGCGGGTATGCATCCCATTTTAAAAGCTCTTGACATTTTACTCAATTACACGTTTAATAACATTATTTACGGCGTTTATTATTTTTTATTAATTAATAAATTAGTTATTTAATTCATTATGAATTAATACTATTTTAGATTTAATATTTAAGTTACATAGTAAATTACAACATAATTATATTAGCTATTGGGCCTCAATAAAAAGCTAAAGAGTATTGGTTTTAGGTATTTGTTCTAAAAACCTAAAAAATCGCAAACTATTTACTGAGTATTCAAAGTTTTTTAGCTATTTATATAGTCTTACATATTATATCTATTCATCAAATAATCTGTTGATCTGCTTTGGTGAACCAAGAAAATAATATGTATTAACGTGTGTTATAGAAAATAACAGAAAAAAATGTAAAATTGGTATAATATAATGTTAAATTGACAGTTTTTGAAATGTAATTACAAGTGGAAGGTACATATTATGTGGAGGAAAGAGAACATTTATTGAGAGAAAGAGAACATCTTGTGAATATATTATTGTCACAATTAAAACATATCGAGAAAAGAGCTGTTATAAATACATAATCTGGAGTGTCCCTCGCTAAATTTATCAGTAGGAATTGCCAGCCAACTAGTCTACATCTAATGTTAAAAAATAAAGATAAACCATTTTGACTTCAATCGCAGGAGACGGCTTAGGTCTTAATACACCCACAATGGACCTTTAATAAATTATTTGTATGTTATTAAGTTTGTTACGTCTTGTTTGGGTGGCTGAGCCTAAGAAAAAGAAACCGACTATATCTAATTTAGCACGAAATACAGATTTATACAGAAGTTAAACTGTAGATGGGTTAAATGGCGATCAAATATTGGCAATTGTCCTAAGGAAATTGACAAACGGACAAGTAATTCAGTGAGATAAGCAAAATGTGTACATCTAAGTACAGCGTCCATATTTAGACCCAGATATGGCATGTAAGTGTATATCGTACTATCAAATTTAACAATAATGTTTCTGTTAATAAAAATGAGAGAGGAATGTAATACCTAGACACCTGTTCAATAAAAAAATCTTTGCGTTTTTCAGGAGGAAAAGACAAATAAAATGATGATAAAATATTATCGAAAGATTTTAAATAACATTACATTTTCTAAAGTGTATAGATTTTAAACGATTACAGTCGGGATTTTCGAAGGTTAAAACATTTGAAATTTTCTATTTCAGCAAAACAACAAAACGAGAAGTTGTTGGTAATGACATACAATAAGTATGCGTAGTTATTGGTTCAGCTATGTAGGACATACCACACATGTAAATATGAATTTTGTTTACTAAAACGAATTCTAAGACTATTTATGCTCCACAACTTTAAGTATATGGATTACGCTAAAATATTGTATTAAGTATTTCAATACAAAAACACATAAGTCAACAGTGTATCTAGTGCAATCAAACAAGTTTATCGTTTCAAAACATATTTTTATTTACTCTACAAGTCTATTGCAGTATTATATTTCATTTCATAATCGCTAAATCAAACTTATTTTTGGTAAACGACCGAATAAAAACAATTAAAATCCACCTAATCGGTTTAACCCTGCACTTTGGAAAAAAAAAAAAAAAAGCTTAACGATCTAAGCTAAATTACTTTGATAAAAATGTATTTTAAAATAATATAAGTAACACGAAACTAGATTTACAGTTTTGTGTGATTTTTTTCTTAAAACAAACACAGAAAGCCATAGGTAATAAATAGCCGGGTCTAAGATATCTCTGCGTCAGACCATGGGTGTCAGACTTTAAAATCAGAGAGGAGGGGTGGGAGGTGGTATAACAATATTCTGTTGTCCATAAGATTTATATTGTACTTGCACAAAAAGAGCTGAAAATAAATATCCCGGTATCACCCACCCTCCCCACAGTGCTCAAATTCAAAATGCGAAACAAAATTTTAAATCCTAAATATGAGCTAATAAAGTTCCAAAATGGTCGTAACTATTAATTGTAGAGTCGCTGAATCCAAATCTGGTAATATTTTTTACATGAAACCTTTATTAATGGAGTGAGTGGATTCTTATTTAATATTTAAAATGTATAATGTTAAATGCATTTTCATTTTTTTTTTCCAGACACTCATTTCATCTAAAAAATACCTGCAATTTTGTAGTTTTTCTTTTTGGAGAGTTCATATAATTTTACATTGTTAAACAATTTATCAAATGTTTATACTTGTTTTTTGCTTTAGACATTTTTTACTTAATAGTAAGAAGAATTTTTTGAAAATGTTGCCTAGTCGAAAACCAATTTTGAATAATCGCTTTTAATATGATTAGAGTTTAAAATTTAGGACGGGAGGTGGAGTTATACTTATGCGAGCAGATAACAAAATTACTATACTCTACCATTTTCCTCCCGTCCTAAATTTAAAACTTTAATAACTTAAAAAGTAACTGGTGATCGACCCACCAAAACTCTCAGCAAATTATTCTCAATTTAAAATGTGAATTTAATGTATAAGTTACCATTTAAGTTTCAAAAGTCGATAGACCTCTGGATAACACTAAAAATGGTAAATATTTAATTTTAAATTTTCAAGAGCTCTTTTGACCAAGCGGTAAGTAATTATATACTTAGGCTACAGCCCTCCCCGAAATGTCAGAAAATTGAATTATTATACAATAACCGTTTGTTATTGTTATGTAATAATTGCACAGTATAGTGTCATTATTTAAAATTTTGTAAATCAAAGGTTAGCCCTGCCCGAAACACTGAAAGGGGGGTAGTTAATTTGTTGTCCTGGGCTGCAAAATGTCTCTAGAATTGTTTTAAAGTATTTCTATATAAGTTTTATTATATCAATGATTCATATGTTTTTATTTTACTTACAAGTTTAAATATTTGATGCATACACAAATAAACCATAAAACCTTGCATTCCATATTATACTTCTAAATTATTAACACATAATAATATTTGTGATTTTATAGCTACAAAATATACATAATTATTTATAAAATACTTTAGTAGTTCTATTTGAATATCAAAATTTGTCAAAATGTCATGATTTCTTAAAATTAAATGTTATTGGTGGAAATGTTATATTGGATCATTTTCATAAATCTCTCTAAAAATATAGGTATATTGAACAGCACCAACTCAAAGTTATAATGATTTTAGTATCCCAAACTCTGTTAAATTTCCTCCAATTCACTTACTTGCAATTAAGAAGTTACACAAATAAATAAGTTTTAAAAAAAAATTATAGTTTTAATTATTATTGTGAAAGTATCAATGAATTAACATTTTTTTAAGAATAAGATATAATTGTATTCTTTACAATTAATAACCAATAAGTATATGCGAAAAAAAACAATTTATAACTTAAATAAAAAAACTTTTTTAAGTCTAAAAAAATTAAGTGATAAAAATAATGAGAAAGTTTTAATTTTATAACACACAAATAATAGTATCAATAAACAAACATTAAAATGTATATCACTAGTATTGAAAATTGAAATCCACTTTTACCATGTAACGAATTTTTACTTGAGAGATGTCATAAACAATAAATCTGTGAAAAGTTGGTTAAGAAATAATTTTTCTAAGAATGATACATAAACATTAAATTATAAAAAAAAATATTAGAGAACAAAGTGTACAGCTATTAGATTTTTTTTTATAATTGAACTTTCAATACTATTAAGTATGATAGTTCAACCATAAGTATATAAAAGTTATTAGTAAAAATATAATTTAAATATAACACAAAATTGAATAAAATGCAATTATAGTCCCCCGTTGCCTATAGTAAATATATTATAATATTGAATTTAAATGGAATTATACACAATTAATTTACAGATGGAAAACCACCATAAAAATAAACTTAACTCTTTAATGACTACATGAAAATATAATGTGGTAGGTGTTATGAAATCTTGAATTGGTTAAGATTTTAATACATTGGGATTACAGTAGCACTACACAACAAAAATAATGTCTATAAACTGAGGTTATGACCACAAGGTACTTCACGTTTATATCATTTTTCTTATAAAGTAAAAACGAGATTCAATCCGGCGTTCTTATTGGGACATCCCAATATATATACTTATATATATTTATAGGAATGCTGTTCTACAAATAATCAAGACCTCATTATTAGTTTTTAACAAGATTTAAAATATACAATTGTTTAAATTATTTTTCGACTCTCAACTAATTTTATTAAAAAGGATACTCATTGTACAACAACACGGTGTCATTAACATTTGAAGGAACTGGTTTCCCAAGCGGTACTTCGACTTTGTCATCAATCAAAATTGATTCAGCTGGATTAGGCATAGTCCTGCCAATACCCTTACAACTGTGCTTTCCAGCTGGTAGTTTCTCAACATAATGACTTTGCTTGTGTTCATCCCTTTATACATGTATATTTTGTTAATATTTCTGTATTTTATACGTGTATTAAATACTCACATATTTCCTAGTGCTACTTCACACAATAATAATAAACCACTATTATTGGTGTGCGTTGCCATACAATAATTTGCAGACTTTGAGACCATATCGGCAAAATATATACCCTTTCCAAACATATAACCAGTCACAGGAGCTTCTTTAGGAGCAATACGTAAACCCTTTATAACAATAAAAACAATATTATTATTTATTAAAATTCTACTTAATATTGCAATAAAAGTTGTATACTTGAGAAAGTATAGCAGCAAAATTTGTAACACGAGAACCATGCCACAACATTTTACGATTGTGCAATTTTTTAAATGGTTTAAAACGCTTTTCTTCTCCAGACCTGACCACTTTAAACACATCTTTAATGTCCAATGTATATGTTCCATGAGTTTCAGCATGAGTGTTTCTTATATACTGTTCAATAATTGAAAACTCATTCATCTTAGAGTCTAATACCTAGTTGTAGACACATAACATAAAAAGTTATAATAGTTGCACTAATAAAAAAAAGATTTCTCATAAACCATACATACTTCTATAACAGAATTTAGTTTTAAATAATGGGAGTCAAGAGGATGTAATGTAGAATCTTTGGAACATTTATCATCCATCATATTATAAGCAATTTCAATTTCCATTAAATTAGTAATTATTTCCAATTTCTCCTATAATAAGATAATCATTAGTTGATAAAAATACTAGTTTCTATTATAATAGAAAAACATATATGTACAGTTATATCTAGAGGTCCCTATTACACGTGTATTCGATTACACATGAAACCCGTGTAATTGACATACACGTATATTCAAAAACATTTATTTTTGTTATTAATTTTAGTTTTATGTTTAATATCACGTCTATTTAATTATACGAACTCAAACACAAGTATAATTGTGTAAATACGTTGACTCAAACTAAAGTTTTTGACAAAATAAATTTTTTTAAATACACGTGTATTTATAATTACACGTCTATATACACGTGTATGTTAATTACACGGGGTTCGTGTACACGTGTATTTAAATTAAACGTTTAAAATCTCAGGCACTAGTTATATCATAAAGCTGATACCAAAATCATAAAAATCATAAATTTTATTAAAAATAAAATTGTCTGACATGAAAAAATGTCTAAATATGATATGAACAAAAAATACCACCTTCCTACTATATTTTGAATTAGTTTATAGTTCTAGGATTAATGTAGTCATAAAAAATATCTTGAAAACATTAAAGCTTAAATTCATTTTTCTAGTTTTAATTTACTTTAGGAATATTTATTTAAGCTCAGTGTAGAATAAAGTGCAAAATGATACGCCAATCCATATCAAACAATATTATAAACATTAAATATTAAATAAAGAACTTGTAAATATTTACGTTGAGAATTTCTTTGGTATTAATTAGTGGTGGATTCTTAATACCAAAATCATGCGGTATCAATGTGTAAAATCTATTAGTTGTCTCAATGATTTTTCCTTGCTTATTACATTCTTCATCAGAGTCCATGATATTATTTAAATTGGTCAATGTAGTGTAGGCAAGTTGCATTTGTTTCCGGCTCAACTTTCCCAATGGCATCTTTTGTAAATCCAACTAAAATTAAAAAAAATATAAATGTTAATTTTTATTTCTTGAAAAATCAAGATAAACTTATCAAACATAAAGACTTAAACATCATACTTCAAATTCATACATGACTCTTTTCATTGCTTCGACATCAAAAAGCAAACGTATGAGTTTTTGAACAGGATCGGGTAACTTGCATTTCAAATTACTAAATGTATCTAAAGATTTAGTTTCGTCCTAGTTTAATAAAACCATATTATTAATAATACTTTTATACACATGTTAAAAAAAATTACTACAGTACCTGACCATAATCAGTATCAACAGGTACTTTTTTACCCGCAATTTTAACAAAACTATTTTTATTTTTCCATAAATTTCCAGTCTGGTCTTCATAATAATATTCAAATTCCGTTTTAGCATCTTCTAATGTTTCATGCTCAACAGTTTTGAAACCTCCTATAGTTGTACCAATTCTCCCCCAGGAACGAAAAACCCAATACCTAGAACTAAAAATGTTTTATAATGTAATTATTTTATAAAGTACTGCAGTACTTATTTATTCAATTTGTTATTGGCTAGTATTCCGTTTTAGGGCCATCACTGCTTCTACTTAAGAGGAGGTGTCTAAGCAAATAATTTGTGTTTATTCTATTCTAACATAATACAACTATTTTTTTATTAAAGTGTAATAAAATTGTAACTTATCATCCAAACATAGATTTAAGGTGTCAGATATCGCACCATACTACGGCTACACAAAAAAAATTTAATATTTCTTTATACTGATTAAGTTTTTTTTATATACATACAAAAATTATATAAAACCAAACCTTTTGTTTCACAGTGTTGCTTAATATGATATATTATTAATATTTATTTTATAAAAAAAAACATAGTGGCTCATGTAATGTAAAAGCCCCAAGAATGTTTAAAAATGTTAAATAAGCTAAACTTATAACAAAAAAATCCATTTTTATTTCTGTGAATAAAATCTATACTCGGACAATGAAAACTATGAATATTTAAGAAGGCTCAGTAAAACAAAAATATATTAACCTAACAAAATTTGGTTTTGTTAAAAAATATCTAGTCTAGACTGGGCTCATCAAAAACTGCACAATAAATTTAACAAATCAAATTAAAAATTTTGTTAAAGAAACAACAGATATTACTAAAAATTATCAGGTTACCTGTTTTTGTTATCAGACTCAAGTAATTGTATCTTATAGTAGGAATTTTTACCACTCTGTACATCTGATAGGCATAAATTTGCATTCCATACTACATTATTATGCTTGTACACATGAGCCTTATGTTGTAGTTCAGACTGTGGCTCTACAGCAACTCCTCCTTTTAATGTCAGCTTAATACTAGTGGGCACACTTTTTTCATACATGCTTTTCCCAAATGATTTACTTTTCACACCACTTTTTAAACTATTTATTGCTTCCAACTCTTTTTGTCTCTTTTCGATTCGTGTTTTAACCTATAAATTGTTCATAATAATTTGTATTATATCAACAACGTGTAAATAATAAATAAATTATAAATGTATACTACCTTACTACTATCTCCACCCCAAGGGGCTAAATTTTTCTCAGTTATTACATCTATAGCATTGCTACCTTTATCAATAGCATCAAAGAATTCTGTAGGTTCAACAATTTCAATATTATTTTCCTGGGCTTCTTTCATTTTAACAGATTTTTTTCCAACGCTTTCTAAAATTATGGTGTCATATTTAATAATATATAAAAGCTTTAATGCATATTATAATATGCTATCTCTTACTTCATATATCAACATAAAATACATTTTAACTAAATGGATTTGTGTGATGAAAGACAAATGTCTTGGCTACAAAGTTCAAAGTTAAAAAAAACCAGCTCAGAAAGGTTAGGGTATAGTAAGTCACAGCTACTGAGAAATTATTATAACTGAATGATGAAATCACTTACGAAAAATAATGTTTTTTTATGTGGATTTATAGATTACGAAATATTATTTTATAAGCGAGTTTTATTATTACCATATTAATAATTTAAACCACTAAATTATCATAACCTTCAAGCGCTCACCAAAATTGTTTAGAAAAAATGTATTTAACGCAATAAATATGAACTCAAATTTTAAGTAATATTTTAGCTTTTTACTTCAGGTAAAACCCACCTAAGAGAATGCCACACTAGCCATTTGTTTTGTACAAACACAAGGGTTAGTTAGCATTCTATACACAACTCTAAACATATTTATCATATAAAAATAATGTTGACATTAAAAGAAAGATCAAGACTTAAAATATGCCTTTTCAATAAGTTTTATTATTATATCATTATTTGTTGGTTTTCACTAGTCACTAAAAAGTTATTTGTGGGTCCTGACACAAAAATAGGGAAAAATAAAAATACATTGTATAAAACCAATACCTTTTCTAGTTTGTATCGAACTAAGATAATCAGGTTAATAATCAATTTACCTGCATTTGAAAAAACCGCTGCTGTTGAATCTGTGCACTGCGATACTAATGTACCACCATATTTTGGTATTTTAAGTTTCAAATTTTTTAATTCTGGACCTTTGTAAATAGTTGTAAACTCCATATTTCTTAATGGTAAAATACGTGTAACTCTAGCCCTGTTGAAACAGAAAATGTTTTGATTGAATGGATATGTTTCTTAACAATTATAAACCTTAGAACTTACACTCCCTTATCGTTTGTTGTTGATGATGCGGACGATGAAGATTTTTTATTTTCAGAAAAAACTCGTTTCTGAATCTTACATTTGTATGAACTCCTTATTATTTATGGAAAAAAAATTTGGTCATTATTTAAAAAAAAAAAATAATAATAAATTTATTAAACTTACAAAAATTTATCATTTTCAAGGATATGGGAAGGAATCTCAAATTTAACTCTGGGTGGATCGGAAAAGACTTTTTCACATTTTAACCATTCATTCTTGTATCCTAAACAATGATATCCAACACCACTTCTGAACACTAATTGACCTTTGCATTCATCACAGGGCAGTAATGTTCCAAAAGACATTGCATCTGATAATCTATCTAAAGTCTAAAATAAATAATAGGAATCCAGATTAGATAATAAAAAATGATCTGATTACACTATACAACATAATTTTGGGGCAAGAACTTCTTAAAATACCATGAAAAACATTATTTTTTTTACTGAACTCACATCTATCTAGCTTTAATTGTATTTAATCTCTCTTCAGTATTTTTTCATCACCCCGAAAATTGTAAAAAACAAAATACAAAAATCAGAATATTTTCATTTTATTTTTAATATAAAAAAAATTGGATACCAGCTCTAAATATAGCCAAAAAAATGGAAAAAGAACACTTCACAATAAAATTAAGAAATTCATCCGAACAAACTAACAACACTAAAAGTACCACAAAACAGTATTTTGTACAACTTTGAGGGCAATGAAACATTTTTTTAAAAAACCAACAAGCTAGAATAATTTTGAGCAAGATTCAAATTCAGCGAAAAAATATATGTATTTTACTTAAAAGAAAATAAAATTTGTCTGTAGTGTTATTAATTTATTGTAATAAAAATATAAATAATACATTATAATACTCAAAACAATTGTTAACATACTGCATCATTATTTGAACTGGGAATTTCTTGTTTATTATACTCCAAAAGATGTTTCCAAACTTTCGAATTTAATGTTTTTAAATAATCTCGATATTTAAATATCAAAATATTTTGTTTTTTTATATTTGATTCCATATTTTCATTGTCAATCTTTAGTTTTTTACTTGGACCTGGTGAATCAGTATTATCTGTACTGTTGGTACTAAAAATAAACAAAATTATTGAAAATATTGTGATTTATATGAATTTATGATAATAAATATTAGTAAAGAAATAAATTAATTGAAAATTTTAATAAAACTTGAACCACAAAAATAAATTATAGTATATACGTATTTTAGTAGCAATATCACCATCATTAGCACATACAACCAACAGAACAATTATGTTTATAATATAACGATTATCTTTATATAAGCTCTATAAAGCGTTGTTACACCATAAATTAACATAGTGAACGCGTGTTTTTATGAATTTGAATAACATATTTTGTAATGGACTCGGATCTCAATTAAACAAATTGTTCTTATTTTTCAACAATTTTATTGTATTTTTAATATTAAGTTCTTTAGTTTCTTTTACTTTGTGAATTTTTCCCACCTGGAAATAGTGAGAGATCTTTATAATTTAAAATGATAAATAATTATATTGAGAAAAATTTTAATATAAAAAAAGATAGAATTAAAAAATTTAACAAAATTATGTACGAGTCAAAATGTTTTCCAGTTTCAGAATAGGTTTTTTGCATAAACTGAAGGAACATTACTGGGTAATCCATTATCACCTTTCTTGGCAGAAGTTTTCATGAGTAGATTTGAAGTAAATATTTAAAATAGCAATAACAATTTCACGAAAATTTACAAATTTTTCATTATCCTTCCATTACATTAATGTTTAAAAAAGAAATCGATGGAAAGTTGCCTTTCCTTGATTAAGTAATTAAAAGAATGGACAATAATATAGCTTTTGAGATTTATTGTAAGAAAACGCACTTTGAGGTATATTCCCAAAGATTCAAATCATGTTGGCGACATAAAATAGCAGCATTTAATAGTATGGTTTTCAGATTAGTCAATATTCCTATATTAAATATTATTTTGATAAAGAACTTAATTTAAAAATTGAAAGAACTAAATTTAATGGGTATGATGCAGATACAATTTTTAGATTAGTTAATAAACATAAATGGTTAAGAGAAGTTAGGACAGCCAGCAGGCTTAGTAGGAGGAATGATGACAAAATTATAAGATAAGGTATGGTTCAACTGTTAGGTATCTCAAGGGACTTAACAATTTTTTTATAATTAAGTCTTTTGTTTGTGCTGATGACGATAACATTAATGCCGAAATACGTATACACTATAAAGCATTTTTTTTTGTGGTTAAGGGTTTATTTACATACTTTATTATTTTATTTCTTTACTGTAATAACCACATTCAAGTGTTGCTCAAGTTTTTTTCTAGATTAATAAATATTACTTGAACAAACATTAAAAATTGTTATATACTCACGAAGTAGTTAGATTGGCTATACCAGGTAGCAGATTTCGTAACTGATTTTTATCTTCAACTTTCAAGCTTGAGTACCCAGATAAGGTGCAACCATAACCCAAAAACCCTAATTCAGTCCTTAACTTAGTAAAACATTCCAAATGGTGCCATCTATTAATTCCACCAAAACGACGAGCTTCTTCACTTTCATAATCCATTTTACCTATACGTAAATCATCCTAAGCACATGTATTGTAATGAAATACTCTATATAGAAAAAAAAATTATGTATAGATCTCACTTTAACTATTTTATCCTGACATCCACAACAAACTGCTCTACCTGATTTAGCATATTCTACGTTAAAATCTTGATTTATTTTTCTGTTAATGGCATTTTTTTTTTTTTTGGTTTCTTGTGCAGGAGTACCAACTAAAGATTCTAAATTTAAAAAATTACATACAGTACACCGTAACCAAAGGCGGATTGGCTGTTTGGCCCAAAATTGAGCACTTTCCAATCTACTTAGCTACAAACAAAATTTCAAATTTAATATAAAATATTCTATTTCAATTACGGTACCTAATTTTGTCTTTATTATTTGTTGATCGTCCCATTTTATTGATTCAAAATGTGCAATATCTGAAACTTCTTTTGGCCGTTGTTTTACAAAAAAACAATTGATATGGTACCAATTGGGTTGTTTTCCATCAAACACTGGAGACTAAAAAATAAAATAATAATAAAAATATATATGGTCAATAGAATTTCATTATACAGTGTTATTTTCCTATAAAATTATTAGTGTATCCATAACAAATTTATATAAAATCTAGATTATATTAAATTAATAAAACAAAAGTGTTTTTCCTAAGCTAAGCAACATTTTTTAAGGTAAGTACGCAAGAATTAAATATTGTACATAAATGATTTTAAGAAATAAGAAGATATTTTATTTATAGATATCATTAATAACTATTTAATTGATATTATGACATTAAAGCCCAGAACCATATTACAAAGAAAATCTCCCTTGTAGCTTGGATTTTAGTAGTTCATTTTGGCTTGACGAAAATGTTTTGCACTAATGTTGGTTTTTACTAGGAACAATTGTTGGCATCACTTTTACCTGAGCCTATAATCTATAAAATATTATATATTTTTTAACATTAAGGTCTTAGAAAAGTCTCAAATGTTATCATTTGAGATTGTTATCAATTATAGTATTTTAAAATTATGTTATGAAAATATAATATTTAATATTAATATTTATTAGGCATTTTCCTGTTTTACAAAAATATTATTTTAGATCCCAAAAAAAAATTGTTATTAAAAAATTAATATTTTTAAGACAACATATCAAATAAATATCTAAAATGTTTGAAGTCTCTAATAATTAGTGTAATTTAGTATGTACTTGAATCATAACGGCAAGTCTTAAATGTTCCTTTTCAATTCCTTCTTTACATCCTTTGCATTTGGACCTGCCGCTTTTAGCATATTCTACTCTGTATGGTAAATCGTCAATTTCCATTTTACCAAAAGGTAACCTATATTATTAAGTAATAAAAGTTATATAAGTAATATTAATACAATATAATAGTTATAGTTATTAATATAATAGTTATATAAGAAATAATAATACTTTTAAAACACTTCTTCTGTAAATTATACTAACAATTAGTTTAATTTACCGACAGCGACCTAAGGTAGTTTTAACTTTTAATTTAACATAGAAAACTGAAGAAAGCAATTAAAACTTGACAAAACAAAAACACAAGACAACGTAAACTGCCAATAAAATTGGAGGGAAAACGGATACTTCGTTTGTAAATTGTACAGCCCTAAACATATTATTTGTTATCTATTATATTCTGTAACCCCCGGCCTTAGATGATCAGGTCGGCCAACTCTAGCCTATACCGTTATCAGTTGCCCGCAAAAATGTTTATGGAATTCGACGGCGTTCACTATTTAGGTTTCCACTTCCCAGCCACACATTCGGTATTCTTCAAATGGTATTACTTGGTTATTATTTGGTAAAAAAACAAACAACGAGGTTACCATTGCGGAAACCTAACCTATGACCATGGGACGTGGGACACTGGGAACTGAATATCCAATAAATTGATGAAAAGCCGAAGATACATAGTGGCTAGTAGTATAGTATTATATAATATTGTACTTTGGGTTTGGGCCTAAGATAGTTGGTATTAGTTTCATTTTTTGCAACTTTTGTGCTTTGGCTAATTACCCAATAATTCGATGTGTTCGTTATAAACTATACAGTGTAGTTGACAACAGCTTTTAAGAAAAAAAAAGAGTTAATTTGGACAGGTGTAGTGTATACACTTTCCACACCAAAGGCAATGTATCGGATTTCGGTGTAAACTGAAAAGCCAAAAACACCAAAATTGTTTTGAAACAGCACACCTCTAATACACTACACTATTAGTGCATCACCATTTTTTTAAAACGAACAAACCTAATTAACTGTAAGTTGTTATTCACCACAAAAGAATAAGGCTATGGTTATTTTTTTACAAAACTAAAAAAATTTTCATTTTTTCCAGAGTGCAATTTTATTTAAAACTAAATAACTTTAATTGTACTTTCATTGAAGTTGGGAAAAATGACAACAGCTTCTGCTATCCTTCCATAAATTAACAGTATTAATGACTGATGAGTGATTGATAAATTTTAGCCGCTTAATGTTATAATATTCGTAGTCAATAATTTTACTAATTCTGTAGTATTCAGTAAATATTACATATTTGTTAGAATGATTGGTAGAAATAAGGACACAGAATATTCCTTTATTTTATAGATACCGCTGATATTTAAGTATATGGTTTAACTGCTTAACAGTTAATACCTGTAAGTATCTTGAAAACTGACTTTCCTATTTCGCTTGTGAACTGTAAACAGAAATTTACTTTTGGCGTCTGTCGGTTTCTAGACTACTCTTAACTGTCTTTAAGATCCCAGTCTCAAATCGATGTAATGCGTAATCAATATTCAATAGCCCTTTTTGTAAATAAAACTACTATTATTTCTCGTAAACTCTTATCATATTTTATAAATTACTGTTTATATCTCTAATCGTTATCATTACTCAGTGGGCTGTGGGTATCAAATGTTATTCGTGTGATTTTGAATATTTCAAGATTTTTTGCACAATATAATATATTATTCTATTTAAATATTTAGCCAATCAAATTATAGTGTGCAGTTTTATAAAAAATAATATAGTAACATAACGAAGGTCAACATGTAATATAATACTGTCATTTGGTTAACAACTAACGAGTACCAACCAGATAATTATTTAATTAACTAAAGTAGTAATTCTTGTTTAAGGATACTTATTTATACTTTTATATTTTACGACTCTTGATTATACTTGGGAATAAACTACCAAATTGTAAAAGAAATAGCAAGGTTTAATAATTTACAAATCTCCATAAGTTTATTCACTAGTAATTTAAAGTGGCTTTTTTTAAAGTTCAATAAATTATAATATTGAGGTATATAAGTAATCACCAAATATTACTTTAAAGTAAGTAACTACACACTTCAATATTTTACATCTAATTTTATTACTTTTATATGTATTAGTAATTAAGAAAAAATATTTTTGATAGTGAAATCTCAAAGAATATGAATGTATGTATCTACACATTTCAGAAATAAACATAAATAATATTTTACTATTATAAAAAATGTATTATTTAGAACTTGTTTTTTATTTTAGAAAAAAACAATATGGACTTAATTTAGATGTTCTATATTCTTAAAAATACTTTTGATTAATTTTTTTTTACTGTATTCTAGGATATGATGTTTAAACCAAACAAATTGTTATTAGAAAATAAACAATGTCCATGAGTATAAATATAAAAGTGATATATTTTCATTTGTTTACTTGTTAGAAAGTAAGTAAACTAAATTATCATATAATATAAATTATATTTTAACAATATATATTTGTTAATTAATTAATTTATATATTTTTTTAATGTATATGTAGATGTTTTTTTAATTTTTTTTGCTGAACTATGAAATAAGTCCTTATAATCCAAATGTAGTCTTATACATAAGACATTAAACAAATAGTTCTTATGATGTATTATTGAAATATAATATTATTATAATCAATTTGCATGGTGTTGTCTTTATTTTTTTTGGGCCTTATACATTTTACATTAATATAATACAATTTTTTTATTATTACCAATCACGACGGTTATTATGAATACTCACAATAAGTATTAAAAATACTTTATAACATTAAAAAAAAAAAAACTACATAGTTTTTACTATTAATAATTTTATATTTTAAATAATAAATTATTTTCAAAAAGTAGGTTACAATTACTTTTACTTGAAAACTATTAAAAACAATATAATTATATAGGATAAATAAATAATTTTTAAAATCATTGGTAGAAGGTGCTATAGAAAATAATTTTGAGTTAAAAGAACATTAACCTCCATAAGTATAAGGAGGTCCATAAATTATGATGTATATGACAATAGGTTTGAGAAACCCAAGTTATTGATTTTAATTTAAATACTTCTATTCATTGGTACCAAGAACTTTAGGTACTGACTACTGGTATGAATGTACAAATCACTAGTGGTAACTGAAAAGGCAAACAACCTTCATTAACTGTGTTTAATAATTTTTAACTTTCCAATAGTCAATCCTAATTTCTACTTTAATGATATTTAAACTTTTTATATTCACAGTAAATAGTTGTGTTATAATATGTTCATTTGATTTCCCATTTTTATTTATATTTTTGAATTGCAAAAATGAAATTTAAATTAAACCTTGACAAATAAATAATTTCTTTTTTTTATTTAATTTATTTAAATAAATAGTTTAAATTTTTTTTAAATAGAAACAATGTTATAAAATAATTTATTTTATAATTGGATTATTAAGGGCAATTTAAATCAAATGTGTTACCATTACAAATTAACATATATTATAAAATCTTAAATTTTCTTTTATTGGCTTATAATTTGGTTTTGTTTCTTAATAATAAAGCTATTATTATTATTTAATTATAGTTCAGTGTAATAAAGTGCATTATGTCTACATCACTAGAAGTGGAAGACAACATAACTGTTTACAACACTCTCAGAGATTTATGTAAAGAAAGTATTGACTATTTTACAAACGATGAGAAAAATAAATTTGCACCATTAGCAAATTCTTTTAGTCAACTTTTTGAAAATATTGGTTCCATATTGCCATTTATACATGAACTACGTAATGTCTGTCATTTATATGACTTCGATCCGTCTATACCAGGAAACGGTTATCGTAGCTATGTTACTGCTGTTGATTTATTTATTGCTCATTGCATAAAAATTTGCAATCAATTAACTGCAAACAGAGATTCTTTTTTTTTTCGTAGAACATTTTATGCAAAGTATGAAAAATACTTAATTTATTTTAATTCTTAATTAATATCTTAATTTATAGTTGATTCAATTTTATCTTTCAGAGAAATAGAAGCATGTAATCAAGTGATGAGTGCTTTGGTATTGTGTTTAGAGAATTTGTGTCTTTTAATTGGATGGAGTGAACCAGGTATGCTGTTTGCTGGAAATGATAGCGCTGCTTTAGATTTAATGATGAAAATCGAACCATCAAAACTATGTGCTTTTTATGGGCGTTGCCTAGCTTTCCAAGTTAGTACAACAATTTTTCAATTAACTATATATATATGTGATATGTATACAAATAAAATTTGTTTATTTCCTTTTTATATATGGTATAATATATAATAATAATAATATTAGTGATATATTAGTATTTAAAATACCTTTTGAGTTTTGTAATACATTAATTATTATTAGCAGTGTTTTTAATATAATTTATGCACCACAAAGTAAAATAAAAATGTTATAATTTAATCGTTTAGCTTACCAATTGTCATCATTACCAGTGTAATTCAAACTGAAATTATTTTCTATTTCGATCTGAGAAATATGTTTTTTTTACGCTGTGTACAGTGTATGATTATATATTACCTAACCAAATCTCACACTTATTCTATTTATTTAGGTATGTTAGAAATTACTATCTATGGATACACTTGAGCATAACAGTGCATATATTAATACTTAATACATCACAAGTCACGCGTGGTAAATAATCTCCCAAAGTATTTTTTAACATGCACACTTGTGTTATTACTTTACAAATCGGTTTAAGATCACTGTACTTTATCAACAATATTATGATATTTTAATAACGATTGATCTGCTTAGATATATTTTAGTGTCTTTGTTATACTTATTCAAAATAGGATAGGATTTTTTTATTTTAGAAAATAATAACCTCACACAACTTACCTATTAAGACTTCTGTAAGTTTTATATTACTATAAAACATACAAGAATTTTTTTTTTGTACTCAATATTTCAGTAATTATTATTAAAATAAATAAAATATATTAATTACATAAAGTTTTAAATAAAAATAATGTTCATATGTAATTTTGAAAGAAAACTATTGGAAAATAGCCCCAACCAATTTGTAAACAAATTTACACAACCAGTTAATATTATAACAGAAAGTTACTGACAGTTTTTTGTCAGTACTAAGCTTCTAGTTGAAATTATTTTACTGACATTGTTCGTTCTACTCACCACATTTTTATTTTTTAGTGACATACACTCATAATATACTGTGATTGTTATTTTCTCCTTTTTGTGCATTATTTATAAAAGCTTATTTTTTATTTTATTTTAACATAATATTATTTTTTATATTTTTTTGCATTCAACTATAACAAAATTATTATTGTTTTGTAGTTTGAAGAATCTCTGCAGCCTGCTTTAAAAACAATAGCCATCATGATGGCATCTTTTAGTGAAGTTTATTATAATGAAAGCAGTATGTTAGCTAGAGCTAGTACTGCATGGAATTGTAAGTTTTTTTTTTCTAATGACAAAACTAATTTTATGTTTGTACATCATATTTATCATTTATGTTATATGTGATATGTGTAGGTAGCAAATATATGTTAAATCCAGAGCTAAGAGCTCGAAGACTTGTTAATCTTATTCAATATTCTTCAATAGAATTTTACAAAGCATTTTTATTTCTTGGTGAAACTGGTATGTTTTTTGTATCTTTATACATATATAATACACAAATTATACATACATGTATTTTAGTTTTGGTTTCTTATTTAGACTGTACGAATAAGTCTCAACAATATAATATAATTTAATCATAAGATTAAATTATTTTGTTCATTTGATATTACGAAGATATTGCTTTTTATGATTAATTGCTTTTTGGCTAAACAAATATTTTATTGTCAATATAGTTACTACTACAGGATTTATGTGACCCTGTATACATGTTATTAGTAAATAACTTTGAACTATTAAATTATATACATGTTTATTTTTTCTTATAGAATTATTAAAAAGTTTACCTAATCTGGTATCGCCTGCTGTTTCTGTAAATCGTTTAATAGCTATTCCAAGTAAACCTATTTTATATCTAAAGCCAGACGGACAACTGTACGAACTTCAACCACCTAAATGTCATACGGGATCAGCCCCTTTGAATGTACGACTAATTTCAAAAGTTAGACGTGAAGGCATGGTAAGATAATGGAAAGTGTATACAAATTTTTTTAATAAATATTTAAAATACTTAGCTTGCAGAAAACCCTGGTGCTGGTTTATTACCAGAGCCTTGTGAATATCTTATTATTCATTGTCATGGAGGTGGTTTTGTATCTCAAAGTTCTAGTTCACATGAGTCCTATTTAAGAGAGTGGGCTGTACGGTTGGACATGCCTATACTATCAGTTGATTATTCTCTTGCGCCAAGAGCACCTTATCCAAGAGCCAGAGAAGAACTTTTATTTGCATATATTTGGGCATTAAATAATGTAGCATACTTAGGCTCTACGGCAAAGTATGTAATAATGGCAGGTAATATATATTTTAATTTATTTTATATTAATCTGTCTTGACAGCACATAGCAACGGAAATTTCAAAATTACCTTTTTTAATATGTATTTGTCAGCAGTATACATTTATTAAATATTAAAAAAAAATTTTTTTTAATATGTTTATTTTACTGTAGGTGATTCTGCTGGTGGAAATTTAAGTGCGTGTGTGGCTCTTAAATGTATAGAAATGGGATTAAGAATACCAGATGGACTTTTTCTTGCTTATTTTCCTTGTCTCATTGCTTGGTCACCAACACCTGCTAGATTTCTAAGTTTAATCGACCCATTAATACCTTTAGGCTTTATGACCAATTGTTTAAAAGGTAAATTTATATTGTTTTTCTTTGTCATATTATTTTATTAAATAATTTAACTTATAGCATACGCGTGTCCACCTGAAAAATATCGTGACAGCATATATGAATATAAATTAAAGAATATTGCTAAATCTAAAGATGATTTAGCAAATGGAATTGTAATTGAGGAAGGAATAGAATCAAGTGAGGAAGCTTTGGAACTTATTTCATCTAATGAAGATGAAAATTTGTCATCAGTACCTCATGTTGAAGAGGTCATTATGGCTGCACATCAAAGGCGACAATCTAAACGATTATCCTCTATTTTAACTAATACTGCAGAAAATATTTCTTCAACTATTAGTAATACATTTTTAACATTAACTAAAGGAAATACAGAAGAAGACATAAGGTAACTGTTTATTTTAGTCATACTATAATCAGTGTCTGTATATTATTATTTTTATATTATGTAGAATAATTAGTGTATACTATTAACCACCTAAATTTCTATTATTATTAAACTGGTAATTTAACTTACCAAAAATAATATTCAATATTATTATAAATAATATATTTATTACATTATACTTAAATAAAAATGGAGGTAACTATTTCTATGGTGTTGTGGCAGAAAGTAATATATCTGTTTTTTTTATAGGTTAAAAGTGAGAAAATCAATGTTAAAAGTTAAAAAACTTAGTGTGCTCACAGAATACATTTAATTGTCTATTATATTAGTAAACAAATTTAATCATTGATGAAAATAATATACATATCCAATAGGAGTAATCTAACTTTGTGTTACACATATTTCAATTTAAGTTTGTTTGTTTTTACAACCAAATATGTATGTTTACATTTGCTCCATCTGTTAGAATTCACCCATTTGACCCAAACAATATTTGTAAAGTATTGATGTGTGTATATAAATTCTTATTTAAGTGATGGAGAAGATGCTTTGGAGGAAGTGGTAGAAGAAACTCATATACCAATTGATTTACCCAAATTACCTGAAGATCCATTTCTATCTCCATACTTAGCTGGTGATGACTTATTTAAACAGTTACCTATTGTTCACATTGTGGTAAGTTATTGTACTATTAATGATTATTATAATTGTGCTATACTTGTTTAATCATTTATAATCACTAACTTCATTATCTGTGGGTGATTATTTCAATCATTGTATATCAAAATTTCTAAGAAATCAGAAAAGAATTGACATAATATAATAAATTTTAAGACAAAATAAGAAATAATAATTTATTAAACATTTTCATATTTACACACATGTAACTATGTTTACAATAATTTTTAGTTAATGTAATACAATGTTATATTTTACAGACTGTACACATGGATCCGTGCCTAGATGATTGTGTTATGTTTGCTAAACGATTAAAAGAACTTGGGAAAAAAGTAAAATTGGATATTCTCAAAGGACTTCCACACGGATTTTTGAATTTGGCCATAGTAAATTAATAATTTAATTTAATTTTACATAATCATCTACAAAATATGTAATACAAATATATTTATAGACTTGCAAAGAAGCACACGAAGGTTCATTATTATGTGCACAAAGAATTAAAGAATTATTTGAAGATATAAAAACTTCAGACTCCTAGTCCAATTTAACAACTTCAAAAAAATGGCATGTTTATCTACACATTAAAGTAATCCAAAAGTTAAAATGTTTAGCTACATTTAAAATTGAATGCATACATTGTGATACAACTAAACTAATCTTTTAGTTCATATATTATCAAGAAATCATAAAATTTCGCTTATTATTATATGACTATAGTATTAGTTTTTAAATGACTTTAGAAGGATTAAAACAAATAAATAACTGTATGTCAGCATTGAAACATATTTGTTTATATATGTTTATTATAATATACTGTATAAATTACAGTGTTATTTGTAATATTAGAAGTAAATTAATACAATAAACAAGTAAAAAGATGATTTGTGTTTAGTCTTTTTTGTTGTTATTTGAATGATGGTCATTTTTCCCATTAACAGTTTTAGGCCGTAGACGTTTTTCTAATACATATGCATCCGCAGGCTCTATTCTCTTATAATAATGTTCTTTAGTTTCAACTATTTCAAAACCAAATTTTTTGTAGAATTTTATGGCACTGTCATTGTTTAATTGCACATGTCTACAGAAAAAAAATATAGATTATTGTTAATATGTGTAATATAAAAGTAACTTAATTTTTAATAAGCATAAGCATTTTTTACAGAATATACAGAAACCAAATTTATCTACCATTTTTTTTTTATAAGCTAAATTTTTTAATATTAAAATCTAAACAAACATTACAATAAATAAATTAATGATTATTTAGCTAAGGTTTTTTTTTAAACTACTTTTTTATTAAAAAATATAGTAAAGTTATGTAAACAATAATTATAATAAAAAACATTCTTAAATTTTTATAACAAATTGAATTAGAAACTTTAAATGATTTGTAATTGATATAATAAGTATAAAATCATATATTCTTAATTTTAAACCTATATTCATATGGTCTGAAGAAAATAAATTTTGTTATAATAATTTCTGAAGGCTGTTGTTTAACTCTTACACCCACCATGTCCTGTGGATATGCCTACATTATTAAGGCTACCAGTGTCAGTGCGTTTTTTTGCAAAATATGCCTTACAGGAAGTGTAATAACTTGAAGTTATCAGCTTTTGAAAAAGAAAGACTACATCATTTAGTAGAGATCTTTATAAGAAATAAATATGACTTAATTTCAACCTTTTTTTTTTTAATGAAATAAAAAGTTTAAGCCCGGTGCACTGTAGAAAGACTTAGATTTGCTCTTTAAAAAAAAAAAATCCAAATCCAATCATTCTGCAAGGCCTTATCTCTTTCCCTAGTCATTCTACACCACCAAAATGGCTATAACTCGTGTAAAAAAATATATGCTTTATAAGTAATAAAAGTAAAGCTATAATTAAATTGAAATAGTAGAAGTTTGAAAATTGGCCATAGCTAAACTTTGCAATTTTTGTTACTAGAACCTTTAAACAATAAATATTCAGTTGTAAGTTACAAGTACAATAAAATTAATTTACATTTTCTTACGAGACCCTCAAATTTTAGTTTTACAATATATAAATTCTTATACCAATTACGAAATTTATAAAACCATTTCAAGGTTTTGAGTCACTTGAGCTTATTAAATCCATTATTTTTCTATAAATTTACTAAGTGGCTGTTTTCTATATAATTAGTGGATCAAATTAAATCATCACCCGATGAAAAATTTACTCCAATTTGTTTCCCGAAGTGTTTAGATAACAGTTAAACAGATTATAGAACTTATTAAAATCTAATATTTAATTTTCAAAGAAACATGGTATAAAATGTTTTTTTTTTATGTAAAGAAAATAATTACAGAATTTGGTTTTCAATAACTGATTGCCTATTGGTAAAATTAGCATCATCTTGATATACAAATTGAATACAATTTGGCAAGCAAGGCATTGCTTTTTATTTTTAGTTACTAAAATAATTATGTACCCAGAAAAATTTGAGCGACTTATGGCTATGTATATTAAAGAAATATTTAATTGTGTACCCACTAATAATAATATAATTTTAGTAACTTTAAATGCTAAATACCTACTTAAAATATAAGAATAATAATATAATTAATATATATTATTTTTTTACATTACCTCCTAGTATTACAATAATATTTTTGGTAACATAAAATTATTTTAACATATATACTTACAAGTAAACACTATCAAATGTACCATCATCTTTAACATAATTCAAAACATGTTCAACCATCATAGTTCCAATTCCAAGTCTTCTATACTGTGATAAGCAACCCAGGGTCATTATGTACAACCGTCGTCCAACTTCTTGATCTATTCGACAACATACTGCTCCAACCACAATGTCATTATAGTACGCTAAATTAATATTATCAATAAATAAATTTTATACACTAAAAAGAAACTTGGTATTAACTATTCTATAATTTACCTAATTTAGCTAACTCGCCAGCTTCTAACACGTCTTTATAAAATTTTTCATTATATGACACAGGAAAAACCACCGTATTTAAACGTTTGAGTTGCTTGATATTATGATGTGTTATTTCTCCTAGTTCCAACTTTGCTCTAAAAACATAAACAACACAAAAATCATTGCCTAGATAGATTTATTATTTACGCCACTCTAAAATTAACTATAACATAACTTATTAAAATTAAGTTATTTAAAGCATTTAATAGAAACTATAATATTATAAAGAAACACTTTTAATTTAAATTTTAACATGTCCATTACACCTACAATTTATAACTGAATACAAATGCATTTACTTTATCAAGTCGATAACTACTTCCATGTTATTTAATTTTTTAATTTACAAAACTATAGTTACTAAATTAATTATAACGTAAAAGAATTATATCTTATTAAGTTATTAACAATAGGCAGCGGTTATACAAAAATGATACAGCCAATAGATATAAACTAAAGTTACATGAAGTCTGGGTTATTTTAAAATTAAAAATTGTTATAGTTTAAAACTATCAAATATAATTGAATAGTTGTAAAGTGGCTTAAACTTCCTGGCGAATATTTCTATTAAAACTCGTGTTAAGATAGCCAACCGTCCAAATAGGTAGTTATTATTTCATGTAATTAAAAAAAAAGCACGAGTACATCTTTCACGTTTTAAAAATGATTTATAAATTAGTTAAATTTATAAGCTATACAAAGACAAGTATTACCTAGTCATGTTGGAGTCTCGCCTTAATTTAATTTCTATACAGAACTAACTACAGAAAAGAAGACACAGCAATGTTTTGATAACAATTTCCAAATGATAACGATAAACAGTTATACCAACTTAAAAATAAATAAACCACATGGTATAAGTTTTAATATAAAAGTATGTGCTCTGTGACCAATATAATTTCCACCACCGATATTATTGTCTAATGGTTATGACTTATGTCATATGTGGCATGCGCACTAGAAATGTGTTACTTGAAAATTGTATGAAAATATAATAAAAACTAAAAAGCTGGGGAGTTACAAATTATAATGGACAGTACATTGCTTACTATCCACTTATAATTAATTATAGAAAAAATTAGTGAAATGGTGTTTCAAGATTATTATTGTATAATGTATACTATGTGTACTCCCAAGCTCATGCTCATGTATATGTGTTTAGACATAGATTAAATACATGTGTACATTGTACACATGTATATTTAATCTATGATACAGATAATAATATACACGCGAATGTAAAAAGTTTCACGCAAAAAATACACAATTTGTCTACTTGATTTGAATTTATATATCTACGTTTAAGTTCGCTGGGCACACTGGATGGCACATAAAAAATGGAAATTTCAAATTATGTAATATTCACATTTTTGAAACATTGAGGAAGACAAAATCTTTTAATTATGTTGTTAAAATGTAAAATAATTATTTTTGACATTTTGAAAATACATCCAGTTTTTATTTATTTTGTCAATAGCGACACCTGAGAAAGCTAAAGGAGAGTTCTTATAACTTCTCTTCATATATTAAAATATAAATATAATTTAAAACATTGACTAACACGTACCTGCTGGCTGCTGCTACCTAATACCTACGAGTTTATAAATAAAAATCCCCCCAAAAAAAATGATTAAACACGCGATGTAAATTAAATTAAAGAATAAAACAAATAAATGCATAATAATTAATAAATAAATATAAACAGCAATATAACGATATCCAACATCATTACTATTTAAACTGAACAATACTCAACGAGATTATTTATTATCAAATACCTATAAAATATGTTAAGGTACTACATTTTAAAGTTTTCCAATCGTAACTAAAGTGTTAAATTATTTGACACGTACGAACATTGAAAGCATGTAAATTGCCGTTCATTTAAACAACTCGTTAAGTAGGCGGCCGTAAAAGTACTATTACTTATTAGATGTAACTGTAGTTGTATTGGATACCTTATACGTCATTTATAGATGGAATTAACTGAAATATAATTATTAAGTAAAATGTACGATAACAACTTACAAATTTTAACTGAAACAATATATGGTCATAATAATAATTGAAATAAAACAATTGTTTATAGATTTTTTAAAATTAATTATTAATCTTTATAGTTGGGAGTGTTCTAACTTCTAGTGTAGTAAAAAAATGACATGCCTCAGTTCTGTTCTTAAAATGTTCACTGCATTTGTCTTTCATACATCTATGTACTCTCAAAAGCCATTTTAGAAATATATTTTTGAAAAATATATTATATTATTATTACTTTTTACAAGCGAAATTTCAAATTAATGTTAGAAACAGTTGATAGCTTATTACTGATAGGTAAAGACCTATCAGTAATAATAAATATGCACTATCCAAATTCCAATGCGATACAAAATAAGTCACCAATCGGCAATCGCCCTTTGCGTAGTTATAAAACACCGGGTTCAATGAGTTTAATCAATTAGTTCTTTTAAATTTTTATTCTATTTCCATTTTCCAGTAATGATGGGCCAAAAATATCGATATATTTACAACTGGATGATGGTATCGATATATTTATACCTTAGGCCCATCCTCAATTTCCAGTATACAGACGAGACTACGCCTTGTGTTTCAAGGTTGTTACACATGCTGATAGGTTGTCGGTCAGCTGATTAGGGTTCCACCCAAAATTTTTTCCGCTCAGCACCATTCGCCGCCAGTAGCAGCACTGCTCGAGTTGTGTGGCTTTGAGTCTTCGTCTCTGTCGCGTATAGGATACGCCCGTCTGTGCCAAACCATTTTGATTTGCATCCCGTGTAAGTATGAATTATGTAATTTACTATATTAACGCTTTCCAAACTTCTTTAACCTCTGATTGCTTCTATGTCTGTGCTATCCTAAACGTTTTGCTAGTAAGCTTTCAGACCGACCGTTATCAGAAACTTATCAACCCTCAAGTGACACCCGCCCAGTCGACTTCGCGGCCAACACCCTCGTCCAGCGTACTTCGTAATGCCTTTTGTTTAACTTGTAAATATTCTGTACGCTTATAAAGTGTACGGTTGCTGTAGAAGAAAAGATGACCACATCCAAATAACCCATAAACTTATATCCTACCAAATTATCCTAACCTAATTGAAATGGGACCCGCCTTGTTTTTATGAATGGCAATTATTAGGGTACGATCGTAATTTAGTCAAATTACCGCGTCACACTCGTTACTGTCAAGAGTTTCTTTACTTAAATAAAATTCCTTGAACAAGTTTACTCAAAAACGGTATTACTGTATTATGCAATAGACTAATGTATAAATGTTATGTAAACAAAGCGACTCGGTTGCGGATTAGGCGTGTACGCTTTAGAGCTCATTTTGATTTATGAATATAGTTCTAGCTTGAAATCAGGGTAAACAACTTAATTATATTATGTTCA
Organism: Adelges cooleyi; assembly: GCF_023614345.1. Taxonomy (NCBI): domain Eukaryota; kingdom Metazoa; phylum Arthropoda; class Insecta; order Hemiptera; family Adelgidae; genus Adelges; species Adelges cooleyi. Next base: position 11,901,014 of record NW_026096579.1, on the reverse strand, counting down.
ATATAGATACTGGCAATGGTGTGTTATTTATACCTTAAGATTGGTTTAGTTGTCTAGTAGTGGTAGTTAGAAACTAGACGTTTACCAAAGCCTCGTTATTGCACTTTTCATTATTATGTTTTAAATGTGTTTTTCACAAGTTGTAATGTGGAAGCATATTGTTCCATGCTGGAGATCATTTGGTAACAAATTTCTTGATTTATTCAGCCCTTTTAGTTTCTTATACTATACATTTAGTTAAGTACTATAATTTTTACATAATAAGTACTATAGAAAGTATTACTGTTATCATATTGAACTAATCTGAATATGCGTACATTTATATAAATTCTTCAGAAATATGAAATCTAAGTCTTTAATATTTTATATTTAAATTTTGTTATTTAATGATTTATTGATAGAGAACATGTTGCGTGAATAAAGTAATGTGAAAAGATGAGGAAAAAGAAAATACGAAATGCAAACAAATGAAAATAATTGAAAGTATAACACAACTTAGGTGCAACACTTCTTTTTTTATTATAAAAATAATGTTAAACCATATTATTGCCATGCATTGGTGTTATATCTAAATTTGCTTTAATTTTGTATTGTAGTAGTATTTTCAATTGTATATACTTTTCAAAATACTTAATATAATATATACATTTTTTTTTAATGCAGATAAAAAAAATTCAAAAATGACTTCGCTAAAAACGTTTGAAGATGAAGATAAAGAAAGCTCCTATGGATTTGTTTTTGCGGTTTCTGGACCTGGTAAGTAAAACTTGAGTTGTAGTTTAAGTCTAATCATAATCTTCAGCTTTTATGAACCATTCAAAAAAACTATTTTATAGTTGTTACCGCTGAAAAGATGTCTGGTTCCGCTATGTACGAGCTGGTTCGAGTTGGTTATTTTGAGCTTGTTGGGGAAATCATTCGTTTAGAGGGTGATATGGCCACTATACAAGTATATTTATATTTAAAAATACTAAAAAACTATGTGTAACCATGTTAACTATTTTATAACTTTTTAGGTTTATGAAGATACTTCTGGTGTTACTGTTGGTGATCCTGTCTTAAGGACTGGCAAGCCATTATCAGTAGAGTTGGGCCCAGGGATTATGGGAAGCATTTTTGATGGTATTCAACGGCCATTAAAAGACATCAATGAACTAACCCAAAACATTTACATCCCAAAGGGTGTTAATATACCTGCTTTGGCCCGTAACGTCTCTTGGGAATATAATTCATCTAATATCAAAATTGGTAGCCACATAACAGGTGGTGACCTTTTTGGTATTGTACATGAAAACACTCTTGTAAAACATAGATTAATGTTACCACCTAGAGCAAAAGGAACAGTGGTTTTCCAAGCACCACCTGGAAACTACAAAGTTGATGTAAAATAACTATTATGATTTGGTACTTTATGATTAAATACTATATATCATGTATTTTATTTCATAGGATATAATATTGGAAACGGAATTTGATGGAGAAAAGTCATCATTCACTATGTTACAAGTATGGCCAGTACGTCAACCCCGTCCAGTTACTGAAAAACTGCCTGCAAATTATCCTCTTTTAACTGGGCAACGAGTACTTGATTCTTTATTCCCGTAAGGAAAAATAAAATAGTATGTTCAGATTATATTTTTAATTGCATTTTCACTTTAAATATTTTCCAGCTGTGTACAAGGTGGTACAACTGCCATTCCTGGAGCTTTCGGTTGTGGTAAAACTGTGATATCCCAGGCCCTATCCAAATACTCAAACTCTGATGTCATCATATACGTAGGTTGTGGTGAACGTGGTAATGAAATGGCTGAGGTAAATAATTAACATGAATATTGTTATAAAAATATTCAACATATTTAAATAAAATATCTATTTTGTTTTTCAGGTATTGGGTGATTTTCCGGAATTATCAGTAGAAATTGATGGTGTAACAGAATCAATCATGAAAAGAACAGCTCTTGTTGCCAACACCTCTAACATGCCTGTAGCTGCACGAGAAGCTTCTATTTATACAGGTATATTAAAAACAAATTATTTCCAAATATATATACATATATATATATGACTTATTTTTTAAAAATATTTTTAGGTATTACATTGTCAGAGTATTTCAGAGATATGGGTTACAATGTCTCTATGATGGCTGATTCAACGTCTCGTTGGGCTGAAGCATTGCGTGAGATATCAGGTCGTCTTGCTGAAATGCCTGCTGATAGGTATGAAGTTTAACATTCTTAGTTTTACTAGGTCTTAAAAAAAACAAATTATTAAATCAATTTGTATATTTCATAGTGGGTACCCTGCTTACTTGGGTGCTCGTTTAGCATCATTTTATGAACGTGCTGGCCGTGTGAAATGTTTGGGTAACCCAGAGCGGGAAGGTTCTGTTAGTATAGTCGGAGCTGTGAGTCCTCCTGGAGGTGATTTCTCCGATCCAGTTACATCCGCTACATTAGGTATTGTACAAGTGTTCTGGGGATTAGACAAAAAATTGGCCCAACGTAAACATTTCCCTTCCATCAATTGGCTTATATCATACAGGTAATTATAGTCAATAATTATATAATGTATCGTTAAGTTGATAGATAAAAAAATATTATCTGTTAAATTCAGTAAATATACGAGAGCGTTGGATGACTTCTACGACAAAAATTTCCCAGAGTTTGTACCATTAAGAACTAAAGTAAAGGAAATTTTGCAAGAAGAAGAAGATTTATCAGAAATTGTTCAACTGGTCGGTAAAGCATCACTTGCAGAATCTGATAAAATCACATTGGAAGTTGCTAAATTATTGAAGGACGACTTCTTACAACAAAACAGGTAAATCTTTCAAACTTTAAGTTGGTTTTTTATATTACTGTTGTATTAATAATTAATACCTTCCAATTTAAAAAGTTATTCGCCTTATGATCGTTTCTGCCCATTCTATAAGACTGTTGGCATGTTAAGAAATACAATTGCATTTTATGACATGGCTCGTCATGTTGTGGAATCAACAGCTCAATCTGAAAATAAAATAACATGGTCTGTAATCAGAGACAGTATGGGCAATATACTCTACCAATTGTCGTCAATGAAATTCAAGGTATGTCAATCGTAATAATAATTTTGATGTTTGGCAGTCGCATATTATATTTTCTGATGTAAACAAATTTTAGGACCCAGTTAAAGATGGTGAAGCAAAAATTCGGGCTGATTTTGATCAATTATATGATGATATACAGCAAGCCTTTAGAAATCTAGAGGATTAATTCATTTTGTAATGTCTCGTTGTTCAAAAAAGTTTGTAAAAAAAAAAAAAAAAGTAATATATCTAATAATAATTTGTTGTTGTTTCCTCCAGCTTTTCATCAAATTGCACACATCATAGGTATGAAACTGGTGAAGGATGTAAAATTCTTTTTATTCATAATCTTGTTATTAGTATCATTAAGAATTATTTAAAAATCTTCTTTTCACCATTCCATTTACGTAGCTTTCTCTTTTATAGTAGTAGAGTTATTATTTTATAATTTATTTTTAGATTCGACAATAAGACGTATCATGTGAATTTTATAAATTCAATTTCTTTAAAATAAAAACATTTAAAAAGATAAATACATCTACCATCATGTAAATAATATTTGTATTACCAAATTTGCCTTTCATAATAATATAAAATAATGTTTATTATCTTTGAATATTTTCTTTTTACAAGGGAGTATTTAAACTTCAAACCAAATTACTCATTATTAATATTTGGCCAACAAACATTTTTTATTTAGTCAAGTTAACTAAATTAGCATTTATTTTCTTTAAACCCTACATAAAAATTTGGCATTGTTTTTTTTTTTTTATTAATAAGCCATATGTTTTGTTGTTTTTGTCTAAAATGATTGTTGTTTTTAATTATATTATAGTCTATGAATTATATAAAACATGTAGGAGTTTCATTCTTATGAGAGCTACCATTCTAGTGTACTCAATAAATTTAATATTTGTAAAATATTATTAGGTAATCTGTTATCAATGATAATTAACAAATACATTCCAAATTATTGTAAAATTGTGTTTTTATATTATGAAAATTCAACCCAATAATACATTTTTTTTCCTGCGATTTATAAAATTATGATTATTATTTATCAATAATGTGTGTCTTAAACGGGAGTCTTTTTTTAAAAATATTTCCCAAACATTGCTTATAGTTATTATTTCCATTTGTATTTAACCTTTTACGAGCACACTTATTTAACATATTATATAGAATGACTACGAGATGCTCGCTCATCCTAGACAGTTCCACAGCTTTTTACCTTATCGTATTATATTATAATTAATCTGAGATATGGTTAAACATTCTAATACCTTGAACTGGAAGAAATAATATATAATAAAGTTTCCCCAAAAATTGAACATGAGTAGAATCCTAATTTGGCTTATTTCTGAAAATAAGGCAGTTATGCTGTGGCCATTACACAATTACCACAGTTCTCCAACATGCAGAATTTAGCCGGCTGATTAAGTATTTTACTTTTTCACTGGATACTAATAATTGCTTTGTAAGCTAATTCCGAACATAGTGTTCGTTGGTTCATCTATAAATAAGAGGACTTTCTGGTGTCAATGGTTAGATGAAAACTGCTTTATGCTGTGTCAATATGGAAAAGCGTAATCTACGCCACACATTAATTAATTTTATAATATTGGTCAATATGTATAATCTCACCCAACTGAATGTCTATTACTGTTTAATAAAAATAAAAAAGAATACTATGGCAGTTAGAAAATAATATTTTTATTATTATCCAGAAACAATATATATTTCCATCAATTTATTTTTTTTTGACACCTCCTTCATAAGCAACAAGGTTGAGTTTGAATCACCGGGAAAACAATAATTTGTATTCATATTATAACCATTCACAATTTATTATTTACAACAACAAAACAAAAAACTATATTTAAACTACACTTTAAATTGTATCCTAAACAAAACATTAATCAATAAAAACTACATAACAAATAACCAAAATAAAAACAATCTATTTTTTGAATCAACAGTGCAATGGATGTTAAGATTTATTAATGAAAAATATACTTTATACATTATACTTAAAAAATACATTATATTGTAAATATTTGCTCGTGATATATTGCATTTTACTTCTACACTTAAGTTTTAAAATTATTATCTTATTAATAGAGATCGATGTATAGTAATTAGTTTATTAAATTATAAATAATTTTGGTACATACAATTATCATACTTAAATACACAACCACATTTTTTAATATCCAAGTAAAATAAAAAATTATTTGTTTAAATATTGTAAACTAAAATTGTTTACCTCAGTTTTTAAATATAAAATGTATATTATGTATAACATTTCCAAAAAATCAAAATTATTCATTACATTTATTATACTCAAAATATAGATAAAATTTAAAAGTGGGAAATAAATAGTAATGTGATCAAAACTACTGTACAATTTGTTAATGTGTAATAATTTATTTAAACACTCAATTGTACAAACTGTAATCATTTACGTTTACAATTGGGTAAGATATAATTTGAGCTCTGTGCAAAAGTGAACAAAGTCCATTTTTTTCACGCAAAGTAAATGTTAAAGTAATGTCTTTCAGTGCTACGGTGAACAAAGTCTTTAGTTCATCTCAAAGTCGCGAGGCACAAAATGGCAACACGTAAACTGCATTGTACTACAAAGTAGTAAATATGAAAAACAATTAAGCAGTAAATTATAGGAAATCAGCTGCGATAGACTTAATTCACTTTCGCACTAAACCCACTAATTATTTGAAGTAAATACCAAATTAGAGAATTCAAATTAAAACTAAATTAGAAGGAAGTCTCATGTATTTTAGAAATGTAACTGTAGTAGCGCATACAATAAATGTGTCATTTAACTGGAGCACTAATGGCTTCACAATTAACTTGAAACATACTCCTAGTTCTTTATCTTCTAATTTTTATTTTTAAAAGTACATTATAGAAACATCTCACAAATTATCTCATAAGTCAAACTGTTTTAATGTAAAGTAATATGTATTCTTTATTTATAAATCGTCATCACCAATTGCCAAATTTAAATAAAATGGTACCTCAATGGATTTTAAAAAAACATTAATTGATAAGTATGGAACCATTGGTTAAAAATTAAACATGGAAACTTACACAAGATGTTAAAAAACACAAAACTAGATTTCAAAATAAATAAGACTTAAAGCAATAAATAAGAATAACATTATTTGCATATCTATCAAATAATCTAACAAATATTTGGATTTTAACCTTTTAGCAATAGAATATAGTATACATTTAGACAACAATTACATGGAAAAAGTATATACTCTTAAAATAAAATAATTTTGGTCATTGGTCTGTTTTATTTTCATGCTGTTTGAATCAGTAAATTTTATTGGGGTAGTTCTATTGCATTTCTATTTCGTAATTGAATGACTCTCAAGACAGTTCACCATCTCTAGAAATAAAACTAAAACAAAAATTAATATTTGCATAAATTTATTAATTATAATGCATAAACAGTAAAAAGTTAATCACAAATTCGTTTTACAATAATTATAAAATATGTTTAACTATAGTTTTTGGAAAAAATGCCAAAACATTCATTTGGAAGACTGTTGCTTATTTTGTTTTTTTACCAATGTTTGGAAAATTTTGATTAGAGTAAAAAATATTTTTTTTGGATTTTGAGGTTTTTCCGGGTAAATGAGTGTCTAATTGACAAATAGGGTTTTTTAAAAATGTTTGAACACTAATAATTAAACTCATATGATATTTTCTAATATGGTTGTACTGTGCTTTAGAGGATAATTACGATCAACAAACTATTATTCATTTGATTCTTTTAAAAAGTATAAAGTGTAATATATATAAAAACCATTCATTTATTTAAAATTAAGAATTTTTTTTTATTTCTCCTAATTTCCATTAAAAACCTATAAAAGTCACTTTAGTACATATCAAGTAAATATTATTTGTATGTTTACATATTCCTAATAACTAATAAGTTACTTATTTATTTATTTATTCATATAGCAATAGAATAAAACTAACAATTAATGTATCACTAATACAATTTCTTATTTTTATTATTTTCATTACCTATTATTTGTTTATATTAATTAAATTATTAACTACAGGGTGATTCATTATCACCCTTTTTATTATATATTAAGGATAAGACACTTCTTTTCTCTTAAAATAATTACAATTTTGCAGTTTTTCTTTTATGAGTTACTTTAGATTATATCTTACAATACTAGAAAATATTCAAATTTGAAACTTAAATAAAAACGTAATTATTTTTTTCTTTTTTCAAATTAAGAATAATTTACTGAAAATTTTGACTGGTCAATTACCAGTTTTGGATAATTCATTTTAAAGTTACAAAAATTTTAAATTTAGGGCAAGAGGAAGAGTGGGTGGAGTATTATTTTTATTTGCGCGCATTCACATTAACTTATGTAGCTTAAAAAGTGATTACCTATCCAAAACTAGTTATCGACCTGTCAACATTTTCAGCAAAACAGTCTTAATTTAACAAGTTTATTAAATAGATACGCTACCATTTAGATTTAAAAAGTTTATACAGCTTTGGAAAATACTAAAAAATGTAAATATTTAGTAATTTTATAATTTTGTAAAATAATTTTAAAAAGTTTTCAAAATGAAAAACTACTAAGTTACAGGAAATTAATGTCTTATTTTTAATGAATCAGCCAATATAATAATAAACATTACTTCTCAGACAGAAGACCGTGTTGTGACAAAATTCCTCTAAGTTCTTCATTTTCTGATCTTAGATCATAATTTTGTCTATTAATGGTTTCCATTTCTTTTACGCAGTCCATTAGTCTTTGATTTGTTGATTTTAATTCATTGATATAATCACACGCCTTAGCTAATATTCCACCTTTACTCTTAAATACAAATATTTTATTAAATATAATTAAACAGTTTAAATTAATAGGACATTATTATATAAAGGGGGGGGGGGTAGGGTATTAAATTTTTTTTTTTTTTTGTTAACTGAATGCATAATATTTCAAGAATATTGTGTCAAAATTTCAAGTCGATCGGAACAAAATTGACGACGTTATGAGTTTTCGGAATTTTTTAGCTGCCCAACCCGAGTGCACTATCGTTAACTTTAAAGCGTTTTTCCCACAACTCACGTTTTCAAAGTCGGTGACCACCATAACTTCAAAACTACTACACCGATCCTTTTGAAATTTTGAACACTATTTCAGTACATAACTAACGAGGTAACGCTTGAGAGTTTTTTTTCAAATTTGGTAATATTTTTTATTTTACAATAACAAATTAGCCGATTTTTTTTCCTTCAAAGTGTTCCCAAAAAGTGAAAAATTGAAATTTCAAAAAACCCTCCCAGCGTTACCTGGGGAAAGCAATTATCTAACGAAAGAACTTAATTTTTTTAATTTCGGATGATCCAGCATAGTGTTATGAGGGGCACCGCAATTGTACTTTTTTCCGAGACGCTTCCGAATAATTGCCGCCATTGCCGTATTTTTTAATATTTCTACATGAAAATATTACACAATATTCTTCGAATGTTATAATTTAATGTACCATTAGTTTTAATAAACAGATTTTAACTGTGTCGTCAAAAAAAAATTCACAAAAATTTGCCGTTTTTTGCACGAATTAACCCCCCTCTTAAGCAAAGTAAGGTGAACTTAACTTTTATTATCTACAGATGGAACCAAATTTAAGTTATTCTACTTAAATAAAAAAAAGCATAGAATATTAGTAAATTAAAGCCCTTAGTAGGCAATAAGTTTTTATAAGAAAGCAATATTTTCTTTTAATTAGGTAAAAGAGCAAACAAAATCATATTAAGCATAATGGTGATGAGACATATTAGAATTGGGAAGTTCTCAGGTTTTTAGAAATTATAATAAGTAAAGTAATAAAATAATATATATGTATATATATATATGTGTATATATAATTTTTATTTACTATATATATATATATATATATATGTATTGATATTGTTTTCCATATTTCAAATTAACACTTCGATGCGAATCTGTAGATGGTAGAAATAATTAATGTTTAGACAGAATGCATTCAATGAATTTTAATAACTATTTAGCACAAGAATAAATATCAAAAATTTTTTTTTTTTTTTGAAATACGTTCCATTTTTTATGACAGTAATTGCATTTATTATGAAAATAAGGAATAGTGAATGTGAATACATTACTTTTTAAAAGACATTTTCCAAACCCTGAGAAATATTAAATATTGATTGAAGCATAGTGAAGGCAAAAATTTGCTTAACATTTTATTTTTATAAGGATTCATCGACCATCATCTGTATATTCTATTATATATGTGATATTGTTATCAATAGGCAAATCAACCTCGTAATGAAAGTATTTTTCGGATAACTGTTGAACCTTAATTGATAAATGTTGATTCACTCTCTTATAGTAACCCAAAAATTTACTACAGTCATAGTGTAATTTCCTCTTTATTGGTGTTTTCCTTAAAAAAACAAAGTATGTATAGAATATTACAAAAACTAATTTGACTATTTTTAAAAAAAAGTTGTAGAGCGCTGTAATTTTTATTTAAAACATTTATACAAAGGGTAAGGATTATCTTTAAAAATAATTTTTAACCCAATAAAGAACCTTTCAGGTACGATTGCCAAGTTATTGACATGTTACATGAAGAAATTAATTTAGAGACTTAAAAAATATTGTGGGCTCAAACACACAAACAATTTTTAAAACAAATAAAAACAATACCTTTTCTATCCCTATTCGCATCGAAGATAAAAAATAATTGGTGTTGAAAACAATTTTTTGTTGAGAACATTAAACTAGATTAATTTAGAAAAAAAAAGATTTAAAAATAATAAATATTTATTATAATTTGTATTGTATAAAATGTATTAGACAAGAATACATTTAAAATCAAATTAGACTACAGTAGAGATAGATTTCAATTCACTTTTTTTTTTAAATTATTTTAATTATTAAGTTGTTTAATTTTGCGAACAACTTAATAATAACATTTGATATCATTTCTTAGTGATAATATCAAACAACCCTATTTAGTATAGTTGAGCTCTTTTATTAATACAAATAAAATTAAAATTAAACACCAGTGTTTAGTAAGTAGTAACTAGCTACATGATACCATTACATAAATAATTACATAATTACATAAAATATGGTTGCATACAAATGGGTTTTTAAATAGATAGATAACAGAATATTGAAGAAAACAAATGACATTTGTAATTTTTAAAAAAAATTACCTGGTTGTCATAGTTTGTTTTGTTTTCCTCGGCACAATCTGGTATAATTTTACTCATATACATTATCCATTGATTGATTTTGTCTCGCCTTCGACGTTCAACTTCATTATGAGTCAGTCGTCTTTTAGCATCTCTCTATATTATGGGACAATAATTTAAAATGTCAATTACACTCGTGTCTTAGATAAAAATGCATTTTTCAAGTAATAAGAAATATTTTTATAATTAATTATATAAATAAAAAATATGTTTTAAAAATAATGAAGGAAACATACACAACCTCAATGTTTCCTTTTAAAAGTAGAAATTTAATAATTAATTTGTTATATTTTTACTGTTTATATGAAAGCTCAGTTAGGTTGAAAGAAAAGTTAGTGGAGAAACGTGCCATCAAAACTGTAATTGTCTATGATAACTTCAGGCAAAATAGAATAGTTAATAGTAATAAAGAAAACAAGAAACCCCTTTTCTGAAAATAAATCCAAACAAATATAATTTAGCCAATTTTCAAGATAGTTGAATGATTTTGATCTCAAAATGTTCAGAATTTGGTTTATCCGATAATTCAAAATTTTATTTTTGTGACGATAGGTCCCTTATTTTTTTTTTGCCTATATATATTTACTACTTATACACAACATATTTGTAACAAACGACTTACAGTTACAACAGCACGATCCATTCGTTTATTTCTAGCTACTTCGTTATTTAATGGCACAACAATAGGTCTCTTAGTTGAATTAGTTGTTGTGAATATATCATTTATTGGTTGCACGACATAAAATTGAGCTATAAACAAAAATAAACAATAAAAATATAATATTATTTAATTAATATTTAATATAAATGTTGCCCAGTAAAGTGCATATGTTCCTAACATTTCCTTATATTTGTAAGGTTAAGTTACATTGGTATAACTCATATACATCAAATTATTTTTCTCAAGTCTTCTAGCTCAGGGAAATCAAAGAAGATACGACAATACCCCTTTACCATAAATATGTCTTATCACACCATTGCTTTGAAATTTAATAAAACCTCTTAAGTAAAATACTCTTTGATCCTCTTCATTTTTATTATAAAAAACTTATTTTGAAAGTTTTACAACATTTAATTAAAATATAAACATACTTGCATTAGTGTTTGGTCTTAGTTCAAACTGGGTAATACTTGTTTCATTTGTTTTGCTCATGACAATTCCAGTAATATTTCCATTTTCTATGACAGTTGCTGTCGGTTGTTCATCAGCCGACTCTAGAGAGCCATCATCATCTGTTACAATTAGGGTTTGTGTTCCGAGCATATTTGGTTCAAGTTTGATAAGTTGACCATTATTTGCTATTTTATAAGTACTACTACAATATACCAAGTCATGTATGAACAAATGTGAAACCACAAAGTTTTATAATTTATAAACTAAACATGCAATACTACTAAATTTTCAAAATAATTTTTTACCTGACATTCAGCGTATCATTATCAGAAATTTGAATAGACATAATTACAGCCAGATGTGTCACAAGCTAAAAATATATTCTTAATAAAAACCATTAGCATACCTTCAAATATTCATGATATTTTATGTATTATATTAAACAATATACTTGGCTGTTTTCAAAAAAAAACCTAATTCCTATTTGCATTATGATTTTCACTAATGATAAATTTATTTAGTTTTATGTCTGATAAATGATAACACAAACCACATCACATGGAATGCTTTCATGGAGGAAAAATTCAATAAGTATAAACATTTTTTTTAAAATATATTGTAAAATGTAAAAAGTAAAACAATTTTTTTTTCTATACATCAACATTTGTAACAAAGACATATTAGCCAGTGACCAGTGTCCACTGTCCAGTGACCACCTAAGCTCTAACATTTCAAGCGGCAGTTAAGTTTTTATAGAAGTCGAAGACCACGGCGTTAAGTCTTCTAAGGTTGTGTGAGACTTGAAGTCATGAGAAAGAAGTGAAAACATATATGTTTGAGTTGAATAATCAGCTCAAGCTGGCTTGTATAAAATTAAAATTATTTTATGAACACCCGGTGGACGATACATGATTGCAAGCAGGCTGTAGTTTAAACTGTAGGTAACTACAAGCCTGCCATGATCTTTTTATAATACCTATTACTTATTAGGTCTAGAAATTGTGTAATCGCGGCTATACTTGTGTAAGTTATTCATATCATGTGTTATAAATTTAGTAGTTACCTACGGACTACGCACAAGGTCTAAAGCTGTCATCTTTATTGAATACTCAAAAAAAGTAATTTTCCATTTAAAAATTAAAAAACATTTATTGTTGAACTCACAGAACTTATTTAATTAATAATTATTAATTCCGTACCCAAAACTTCGAGTGTAAAACCTGGTAAGTTCATTAAAAATCGATGATTAGTTTTACGACTGATACCAATACTTTTTTGTATCATAATATACGATGTCACAATATGTTAATACCTACTTAAGAGGTTAAGCAATAAGTATCAAACAAACTTTAATGCTATTATATTTAATATTTCCTTAGGCGTTCTTAAATTGATGAGATTGAATGGAATTTAATTGTGTTTTTTAATTATTCTATCCTGAAATCATGATGTTTTTAATTTATCAAGTGTTGGCTATGATTTTGAGAACATAATTAATTTACCAACAAACATCAAAATTAGAAATTTGAGTCATGTACTAGATATAAAAGTATCTAGTGTTCATTGTATAAATTATTATCACACTTTACACCTCTATTAAGTTTACAAAGTATTAACTTTTATATAATTTAGTTGTTAACTAAATGTATGTGTTCTTAGCCTGTGGGTCAATCCAAAATTTGTATGGATATTTTCATCTTATGACATTGCTTGAAATTGATGGTATCAATTTCGATTTTAAATTAATTACAAGTGTGGACCACAGGGCACAGTGGGGAGGGACATTTATTATATCTAAAAATATATTCATGTAGCAAAGAAAATATGCAATTTTTATTTTTTCTATGGGACGATTGACTTACATAAATAGTTAGGGAAATTTTTAACTTTCATGCTTATATTGCAATAAGATTCCTTTAATTCAAAATGACACTCTTCAGTATTTACTATTTCATTACAAAATCTAAGCTAATATTGTGTTAGTATATTATGTATAGTCTGAAAACTGATACTTAAAAATTAAAATAATGAAAGAAACTAAAAAATATTTGTATATATATGTATATATATTATATACTCATAATATTGTTATCAAAAATACTCGATGGAATGGAAAATAACAAAAAGTACAACTTTGAATACAGTTATAAAGTAGAATAGATAAAAAAAAATAAACCATATAAACAAACAAAAATATAAAATATTTAATTATATAATACCAGTAAAAAATTACCAACAAATTATCACCAGACATACTTAATATAATAATAAAAACTTAAGTCACGCAATTTAAAATGGCTCATTTCATGAGAGCTGCAACAACTGCTTTAGCGTTCAATGACTTAAGATCAGTATATGTTTGTCCAGTTCCGACAAACACAATTGGCTGGCCTGTGATATATGTCATAGAAATAGCTGCACCAACCTAAACATTTTTTTTAATTGAAATACATAATATGTTAATAAATAAATATATAAATATATAGTTATGTATAGATGTTAATAGTTATTAGTTGGAGAGGTAAATTTCTAAAGATAAATAATTGTGAAGTAAGGTAAATTTCATGAAGCTGCTGCACTAACTAAAAACTATATACCAAAATGAAATTTATTATTTGATATAGTAAATTTTCAAATAGGTAAAAAGGTACTATTACTACTCTTGTAATATTTTGTGTTGGGCAAGTGCTGCCTATGAAATGCAGTAGTTATACACTACATAAACTGACAACAAAGATACAAAACTAAGATCTTAGTGATGTATAGAAATATTAGTGTACAAAAAATAATACCTTATCATCAATAGTATCAAATTTAGTTAGCACAATCCCATCAATTAAATGTGGATCTTGTGTTGATGAATAATCTGCCAACGCTTGATTGAACTTTACCAACTGATCAACTGCTTCATTGCCAACCAATGCTTCACCCACAAATAACACCATATCTGGTTCATTAACTTTAATTAACTGAAAAATAAATATGTATTATTTTAGATACATAGAATTTAAGAATTGTCTAATTGTGGCTAAATATTTAACATTACACATAAATATAAAATAAATTTAAAATATAGTAACAATTTTAGTCTCTATTTTTTTTGTCTAAGGCAGACCCTGATAGAGCAAACTGTATAAGATGGAATTTATATAATATGATCTTGACAAACAGATTTGCATAAATATTTTACTTTTACAATTTACAAATAATTAAGTAACTTGTATTATGTTTATTTACATAGGTAACCTTTTTTTAAAAAATGACTGTGAGTTAATTTTTCAATATTTCTAAACTGCATTGAAAATACAAAAATGGCAACAGAGATACCAAATTACTTTAAACTTTAAAATTAATAATTTCCATCATGAACTACGTACCCTTACAAACAAAAACTTTTTCAACCCTTTAATGTCCATTGCTGTAAATATGGGTCATACTTAAACATTATATATTCTTATAAAATATAATTATAATTTTTAAAACTTGCATATTTGCAACAATGTGCATTAAAGGGTTAAAAAATATTTACCTTAGTTAAAGCACGCATTAAAGGTTCATTATCTTGCATTCGCCCAGCTGTATCAACTAAAACAACATCGTATATAGCTTCCTTAGCATAATTTATAGCTTCCATAGCAATCCCAGCAGCATCTTTTCCTACAATACATTAGTAATCTTATTAATAAACAATGAACAAAAAGATATATTTAATTATTACAATACTTATATTATTTTTTTAAACTATAACTAAATTTAAGATTAAGGGTTTTAAAATAAAAGTTAGTAAATAGTAAAAACAATTGTCTTCTAAAAAGTTGTGCAAAATGTATTGATTAATTCCAGGACACTGAAGAGGATTCTTAACAAATGTGCTACCCATCATGTCATTAGTTTTTTTTTTTTATATTTTAAATAAATATTTTTTAGATTTATACTAACCATAACCTTTTTCATAAAGTTGTACCATTTGTTGGTTATTATGTTTCTTAGCTGGATGCAGAGCATTTAAATGTTTAGTATGGGTTCTTAATTGTTCAACTGCACCAGCTCGGAATGTATCACAGGCAGCAATCAATACTCTTAAATTATTTTCAATCAGCCAAAAACATATCTGTAAAGCAAGAATTCTAATAAAATATTTTTCTTACAAATTACCATTATAATATTACAAACTTTTGCAAGGTTTGTAGATTTGCCAACACCATTTACGCCACAAAATGATATTACATAAGGTTTATTATTTTTTTTAGCCGCCATTGCATCACGTAAAATATCAACACGCCTTTTAGGTGATAATATTTGTACTAAAGACTCAATCATTGTATTTTTGACAGTTGACGCTACAGATTCAAATGAACCAAGGATCTAGTAATAAAGAAGTATATTTAGAACACGTAACCTACAAATAAAATTGTTATACTATAATTAACTGACTTTTCCATCAAGTTTTGATGAAACAGAGTCACATAGTTTTGTAGCAATTTCTATTGCAACGTTTTTGGCGACTAGATGCTCCTTCAATTTTTCTAGTACTGGTTCCATATCTGCTGCTGTAAGATTTTTCCTTCCAACTAATCCTCTAATAACATTTAAAATTATTTTTAATTAACTAAACATATAAAATTTAGGTATTACGTATTATTATTAGACAGTAATTTACTTGAACATAGAAAATACACTTTTCTTGCTATCATTTTTTTTTTTACGCTCAGCAGCTGTTTCAAACTTATCATCAAAATCGTTTTCTTCTTCATCAATGTCACTATCACTTTCAATTTCTATGTCTTTAATATTCCCTTCCATTTGCCCAACAATCTAAAAAATTAATTTTCAGTTAAGTAAATATTTTAGTATTAGTGGTAGTGTTGCTTATTTAGGTTCTATTACCAGGTTCATTTCTTTTCATTAACTTTTTTATTTTATTAATCAAAATGTCTATTTTTTCATTTGGAGAATGATATAAATCTTATCATATTATATACAGCGACCAGTAATTGTGTATAATACATTCTATCGCCTACCAATAACTGTATATTAATTGTTAGGGTGAATTTAATCAAAGGGTTGATGAAACTTTTGACTACAAATGGATAAAAACAACCGACCTCATAAGAAATTCAGGCGTTGACTTAAATGTAAGGACATAGAGACAGTGACATATTTAAAAATTTGTGTTTTTCATTTAATAGTGATATGAGCAATAAAAAAAAAAATATTTCCTGCAAATTGATGTCACTTCAATCATAAAAAATTAAGTGTTTTGGAAAAATTAAATTTTTAAAAGTCAAATTGTATCTATATATTTATAGATATTTCATAACTATGAAAACAATTACTTTTGGTTGACAACCAGTTGAAATCATAAAAATAACAAATGTTTAAATTGAATAATAATAATTTTACTGTAAATAATGAAAATACTACATAATATAACATAAATTTACATAACTTTGTATACATAAGCTCAACAAATAATCCTAAAAAAAAAAAAAATAATAAATATTACAGCTTACTTCACTATTTGTTTCAATATCAGGTTGATTGTCTGGATTATTGTTTGCCTTATCTTTTGTATAGTCTAATGTACTAACATCTTTTACACCTCCCCCTAATGGCCATTGTCTTGGCTGTTTAGTTGCTTTTGGAGATGGTTTTGGAGTTTTACTAAAAATATAATAATATGTTATAAATATTGAACATTTAAAACATTTGTACAATTATACTCTTTATTTTTTTTAAGCTTGTTTGAATTCATAGCACCCATTTTTTGAGCCATTTTAATACGATTTTGCGCAATTAAATCTTCTTCATTAAATGTAACATTATTCTGATTAACTTCTTTAAAACCATTCTTTTGGGGTTCAATTATTTTACCTAAAATATTAATCATATTACACTAAAATTCAATGATACCCCTAAAATTAACTAAAAATATTATGTTGTAAAAATAATAACATCACATGTAAATATACCATTTTTCTTATTTTCTTTATCATTTCCTTTTTTCTCAATCATGGATGCCACAGTTTTCTTTGACTTAGAAGACTCATTATAGGATCGCATTTGCTTTGGAATGTTGGCCTGTGCTCTACCCCATTCTTCAGCAGACATAAGAACTTCTTGAAAATTTCTACTAAACTCAAATTCCTACACAAAAAAATATTGTGTTTAATAAATTATATATTAGAATATTTGATCATCATATTGACGGCTAACAAGTCACATTCACGTTAGCAATAGATTAGCAAGACAAAATACATTGAATGAGTACAGGTTCTAGCTACAGCCATCACAAACTACTAAGTAATTTAATTTTTTCTTTTAGCTGTATCCACCTTTTTTGACAACTTAATTAACAGGTATGAAAGAAAACAGTCACATGTACCATTGTATGAATGAGTCATGTATCAGCAATTTGCCTTTGTTTAACTGTTCCTTTTACATTTAATAAGCACTTAAGCTTAACTCTTTAAATAATATTAAATTGTTGCGTTTGTCGCCGTCAAAAAAGAGAAAAATAATGTATATAATATAATAAATGTATGTATAAATTAAATGAATACCATAAAGTAATTTTTCCGAGCCAATTCATTTTTATATTTATCTCTGAATTCCAACTGTATATCATCTAAAAATTTGTCAACATAAGATAGCTGTAGTATTTTTTGAAATGCTATCACAAATACTAAGTCAAACTCATTGTCCAAGCGGTATTTTAATGATAAAGAATCTTGTGTATAATTATTATTACTACCCGTTCTTTCCTGCAACAATTTTTTTATACATTACAATTATTTATCAATCATTTTATCAAACCAATCAATAATTTA
Source organism: Adelges cooleyi (assembly GCF_023614345.1). Lineage (NCBI taxonomy): Eukaryota > Metazoa > Arthropoda > Insecta > Hemiptera > Adelgidae > Adelges > Adelges cooleyi. Next base: position 11,882,709 of record NW_026096579.1, on the reverse strand, counting down.
GAAGCAAATTTTAATTTGTATAAAATAAAAATCCTAATCAACTAACTAAATATTTTTATATTTATATCTGTAAACAGTAAAAGTCTGAGAACAAGAGGCTAATTGTAAAAAAATATGGATAAAAGGTCCGGATGGTATGTTGAAAGTAGGACAAAGGTTAGATTAGTTCTATTGTAAAAGGACGCATAATTTATTATAAAAATATTTGAATGCATATTACGAATGTAAAGTTTAGAATTTAAGAAATTGTATTTGTATGTTTTTGTATACAACATTTCTTGATATTATTATTTGGACAAACATTTACATATTGCTTAACAATTACTTTTTTACTAATTTTTTGTATAATTTATAATTATATTAGACTTTTTGTCCCATTTTCAATATGCCATCCAAACTTTTTTAAACAGAACATTTATCCCTGGATATTTTGACCCGGTTTTGTTAATTTTTTAGTAGAATTTGTTGTCAATGCATCTTATAAATATAACAAGTGTTTAAAATTTGAAGCATCAAGTTGTAATATAGTAATGGTTTCAATTTAGTATGACATTAAGAAAATATGACAAAAAAATATATACATATAGGTCCAGGTTCTCCTATCATTAGTAAGCTTTTAACTACTTAATTTAGACGCTCATGCCATATTGAATAATAAGTTAAATACCTAAATAAATGTTTATAGATTAACATAGTTGAAATCTCCACTAGTATACATATTTATTAAAATAAAAACAATTATTAAAAAAAAATCTTAAATAAATGATTAATTATAATTATACCTGTAGAATAACAGTTTTGATCAAAGAATTGACTGAAGGTACAAATAACTGACTTATGTGACTAGTACTTTGGAAACACCAGAGTACAATGCCTCCTTTGCTAAATATTGTGAAAAGATCCAACATTTTTACAATTAATAAATTCACAGGAACATACACGAATATATTTTTATTATAATTTCATCACAATTAAGACGTATATTATTATATATCATTTACATTGAATAACTCGACCCTCGTTACTTGTTACTTATTATCATAAATTGTAAATCGTGTACGTAATCAATTAAAATCGTTAAACAGCTGGAGTTGCGTAAATACTGAAACGTGTACCATACGATACCATAGAGTAACTCTATGTTCAATACCAATCGACGGGTTTTTAGAGTATACCAGCTACCAGGTAAGTGGTAGCCAACTATCCAGTAAAAATACAACTTCTATAATAATATTAATTAAATAATATACCTATAGTAAAAATTATTAAATGTACACTGTGTATTAATAATACTACATAATATAATGATTATTTTCAAAAAATTACAAAAACTACTAAACGTTTAGACAATATGTTCATTATTAATTTTAGTTAGTTCTCTAGTTGGGTTTAATTGTTTTTTCTTTTGGCAGAATTGGGCAACTTTTTTAAATTTTTTTACCACCAGGCATCTAAGCCTATATTTTAAGTAGATAGGATTATAGGAATATAAATTATAAGTGTTTGGCTCTTGTCAAATGTAGCTACTATGATATATAGATGTAGTGATTGTGTAAAAAAAATGATATGTAGATCTATAACAATTGCCTAATATAAGTTATAACCCCATTATCAAATATTAATATTATATTATCAATATCAAATATTATATTAAATATTAGTTCCTAATCTTATTTCGAAATAGAGTTTTAACATAGGTATATGTATTATGTAGTTTTTAAGTTATTTTATTTAAAGATAATAACGTTCTGAAAGATGCCAAAAAAAGATAAACTTTAGATATTTGATAATATCTAATGTAAAATAACACGAAAGAAAATATAAGAAGTTGAAATTGGAAATTTTCCGAAAAAAAATAAATTGATTACCCAATATTTCATCGGGTTTATTAAGAAATTTTAATTTTTTTTTCATAGTGTTTTTATACAATGTGATCAATTTGTTTTTGTTTTTACTCCCTCCAAAATTAATTATTTTTATATTAACTTTTGATACTTAAATGGTAACGTATATATTTTATTAACTTTTTAAATTAAGAATATTTTACTAAACATTTTGACTGGTGGATAACCGCAGTTTTGAACAACTATTTTTAAAGTTTTAAGAGTTTAAGTAAGGACGGGAGGGGAAGTGCGGTTGAGATGTACTCGCAGATAAAATTAATACTAGTCTCCACCTTTCTCCTGCCCTGAACTTTAAACTTCAATAATTTCAAAAAAAGTTATCTAAAACTGGTTATTGACCAGTCAAAATGTTTAGTACATTATTCTCAATTTTAAAGTTGATGAAATGTATGCGTAGCAATTTAAGTTTCTTAAGTTGATACAAAAAAAATTAGTGTGGGAGTGAGTAGGAGCATAAACTTTATGGAAAATTGAGATCACATTATACAAAATTACTATGAAAAAAAATTAAATTATTAATTAAACCCAATGAGATATTGAGTGGTTCTCGATAAAACGATCACCTTGTACATGTTATATAGTTATTGTTATTATTACGGTTAGCGTGGTTGTTATGGAAACAATATACCTACATAAAATGACCCAAAACATCTTGAAAATCATACTTCCTTTATGCTATGTGTTGTAATTACGACTTTTCTATTGTCATAATTACGTTAATTGGTATATTGTATTTATAATAATTTATATTAATTGTCTATAAACAAATATTACATAGTATACAGTTGTCTATAATAAAAAAAATTATTTAAAAATATATTAAAAATTAAATGAATAGTAAAAATGTGATTTTCATTGTTCTTTGTGCGAATAATGACAAGCTCTGATTTGACCGTTTATGTGTGCAAAGAAGTGTTCAACGACAATAGCAAACCGACAAAAACTGGTAATAAATAATTATTACTATTATTTTAATTTAATAAACTTAATGATTATCGCACTCGTACGTCAACAGAAATTGAAGAGCACGCGTCTAGAATCGGTATAGATCCAGTCAAAGATATACATTTATTACACTTAGCAAAACAGTGTCTTCTTGAACCATTGCCATCTGATTGGATTCCCTGGTATGTTTTAACCAATAAAAATATAGGTTTATAAACTTATTAAAACTTTAAAAGGCCAAAGTAACAAAGGAACAAAATAAAAATACTCTATATAATATATACGAGTATATTATAGTTAAAGATTTATTGTGTAAATTTTTAATCAATTATTAAATTTTTTTCTGTTGGGGCTACAACCTTCCTGGTAAATGTCATCATTTTACGCCGATGCCATAAATACCAATATTTTATAACAAGCAGTTTATTTTAGAGTAAAAGTATTAATTCATAATATACAATTCAAACAACCATAGATGTAGTGTTGAATGTAAATGTAATAACCATGTTATTCGTTTTAAACACGTTATTTTTAGTTATATTGAACAAGTTGGAAAATATTTCTACTATAATACAAATCAAAACACATCACAATGGGAACATCCTTTAGACAATTTTTATAGACAAATTGTCGAAAAAAAGCGTTCCGAAGATTCATCAACAGGCAAGTAAAAAATGATTTAGTATGTTGGTTTCAACTGAGATCTGCTAAGTTGGTGCAGCGACCGGCATAGCTCTCCATAAGACATATATTATAAGCTTTCGTGAAATAGGCGCCTCACCTTACACTACACTATGCAGCCGATTGCAGAAATAAAAAAAATACCACATCAACATGTTTTACTCCCCTCCCAGAAAGGGGTAATATTTTTAAATCCTTGAGTCTGAAAATTAAATAATACGTATTCAAACATTTTTTTAATTTAAAAAATCCAAAACCTCACATGATTAAAAACAAATTAAGTGCCTATAAATAATAATCTACATTCTTATATTAAAATAAATATTTACCTGTTTTGTAGCGTTTACTTGAAAGAAATTTGATCACTTCGAGCTATAATAATTTATTAAGACCCGTAACTTCCTCAACCCACTATACTGTAATCTGTATACATGTTTCATCTCAGAATGCCTCGACTCTATTGTAATAACTTTTTTAGTATCAAAAACTTTTATCTACTTTGGTATGTTAATATTCAAATGTAGTTTGGTAATTCAGGCAATGAATCATTCACTTTTTTTTAGGTCAAGACATTTCAACAAATCGAATTTTAGAAGAAGACAGTCCTCCTGACGCCATGTACAGTACAAAAAATATTTACGATTTATCTGTAAGTCTATTTTTATTTAAACCTTAATCACTAATAAATGGACATTTTATTTAAGTTGACTTTGTATTAATTAATTGAAGACCTATTCAGGCCCGTACCGGTGGCTTCTCTTATAATGGCGCTTGCTGCAACCTACATGGGCGCTTAAAATTGTTTTTATTTCATCCTAGTCTCCAGAGGTTTATAAACTAACGATTAAAAAATGCATACTTGAAAATTTTTAATAACATTACAACTATGTTTTAATAACAACAAAACAATATTATTCGAATTTTTTCGCTAATAAATTCATCCACAATAAGCGTGTACATTTTTATTGTTATTATAAATTATTGTTACTTCTTCATAATACGAAAATAATAGCACTAAATACTCGAAATTTTTACCAAGAATGTATTTTAATACCACAAAGATACAAAAAAAAAAATTACATCAATTTTTGTTTAGATAAAATAAAATGTTCAGTAGAAAATATTATACCTATTTTATCTTATTTATTATTATGGAGCTTTTAATATTAGAAGATCAAAAACAAAGTGTTTTTATGGAATAAATTTGAGATGAAGTACAGATATCAATTTACTAATGACAAATAATGGAATCAGCGGATAAGGAAAATATTTTCATATTACTGGGGGTACAGAATCTTTGTGGCATGAAGTAAATAAGCGGCAGAGCATAGTAGGAATTGGGAGGTCACAGGCCTACAGGAATTATTATAACTGAAAGTGATAAAATCACTTTCAAATAAACGCTTTGATGGGGATCTGTGATTAGTATGTTCAAACCAGTACAGCCCAAACCAAGCACAATATAAACCAGTACAGTAATAAATTATTTAAGTGAGGTACAGTGTTCACGAATGAGCATCAAAGCGTTTATTTGAAAGTGATTTTATGACATTAAGATATAATAATTTATGTAGACATGTCCCTACCCGTTCCTATTATGGTTCATCCACACTATACCCCGATCTCACTGTACTAGCTGTTTTCTTTTGGGACTTGGGAGAATACATATTTAATAACGAAACATCGTATCAAATACACACGGTATCTTCCATAAATAACTAATCTATGGAAGATATTGTGAGTTCTATGGCATAACTTATAAATCGTAATCCATAGAAATTAGTTCGAATAATAAATTGATTGAGTCATAAATTTGGATATTATTTTAGTTCGTGCATTGAAAACTTTCACTCGTTTGATAACTATAATGTACTATAAAAACTAATAGACTAATAATTTATAAATATGCTTAATAGTATAAACTATAAGCTAAACGGATAATTATTATCAGAAATAAATAATTAATCAATTAACAGTACTTCATTTAGATTTTTCTGTTTATATTATAATTTGTTGGTTTTGTACTCATCTAATATAAAAATAAATCTAAATAATTTTTAATAAAAAAATATATATAATTATAAGGTGTTTTTTTTTAAAGAATAATTCTAATAAAAAACCCGTCGCCGAAAAACGCACTGTACGTTTTAAAACACCGATTGAAGAATCTTTGGATTTTGACAATTCGGAAGATAACAATATGAAGTTCTTAGGACCAATTAAGTATGTAAATTTGTATTCAAACAAATTTCATTCTATATTAAATAAGTATTTTAATATCAAATTATAATTCAGACTAAACACGCCATACAGCTCACAACAAGCTTCTCAGAATTTACCCGTATTTTCTTCAAGCACTCCTTTCGATTTTAGGATTAAAGGTAATTAATTAGTGGTTAAAACATACAATTAGCTACATAATTTATGAGATGAATCAAAACAATTTTCTTTTGAAATATTTTTTATGGTGAATTTTAGGCAGTCGTAGTGTTTTGTCTAAATACAATGTATTATCAAATAAAGAAGAATTATTAACATCTGGTAACAAGGATAGCATCGAAAAAGAACTGGAAACTCCAGCAGAAAGCTCAGTAGTTCAAAAAGAAAATACAAAGAAAATCAATATTACGTTAACAGAATCCTCGGATCATTCAGAGAGCACTTCATTAGAAGAATGTTTAAAAGATTTTGATAAAGAATACGGCGATAACGGTAAATACGTACTATAAAATTATGTAAAAAGGCCGTAGGTTGATTCCAAATAAGGGTACATTAAACAATTATTAATTTGCATATATCTACTATTTACACTGAAAAAGCGACTACAAAATTGTACAGTTGACTTTTTACGAGTTAAGTCGACTTAAGTTAACTTAACTTAATATTCAATAGTTTCAACTATAACTGTTTAGTTGTCACTTATTCAACTAAAATTTTGTAGATGCAAATTAATTCGCCTATCACTTTTCTTTACTTTTCTTTACTCCTTCATTAAATACATCATCTACAATCACCTTTACTTCATACTTGTCTAGTCGTGTTTATAATTTTAAAACTGTTCTCAATATCCTTAGTAATTCTTTTCTATTTTGTTTCCTTTGCATTATAAATATCATGCTCTTCAACACTTTCTTTATGAATTACATAATTTGTATAAAAAAGAATTATTTTATTAATACTTAATATACATTAACATAGCTGATGGTAACTGTTCAGATGGCGAGATCAAGTATAATGGTTATTCAACTACAACACAATTAGAAAAACATTCTGTAAAAAACGATTTTCCAAATGAAGCTAGAACTTCTTCAAACGAATTATTTAAATCAACAAAAAATAAAGATACCTTGCAAATAAAAAAGAGTAACATGGATGAATCAGTTCATGTTGAAAATTATGCAGATAATATCAATAGAGATATTTCATCTTTGACAGTTTTAAAAGACGCAAATAGTTTAAGTGCAATCCAAGGAAAAACTATAGAAAAAGAAAAATCGGCGTTTAAGCCTACCATTACATCGATTGAAAAAATACAAGACACAGATGAATATTTTGTAGACTTAATACCTAAACGTAGTAATGAAAATTATGAAACCAAAACAATATCTCATCATGAGAGAGCCAATAAGAATGATTTTAGTGACCACACTAATATCGAACTCCAAATTGAATCACAAATCACAAAACAAAGTTCTATCATTAAAGAAAAGATAGAAGATGACATTCGAACAAAGGAAACCTTACTCAGGTAAAAAGTTTAATACGTTAAATAGGCAAACAATTTTTTAAAAAATGGATTTTTCTAAATGGTAATTGAAATACATATATATTTTATACTTTATGCATTAATAGAAATGATGTTTTTAAAAAAATGGATGATTTAATTCAACTTACGAATGAAAACAATAGTTTTATGGAAAAGCGAATTTACAAAATGTTTGATGAGTTTTATAAAAAGAAAAATGAAGATCTCGAAAAGACTCTAAAAAATATGTAAGTATTAGTTTTATAAAAAATGACTAAATAGATTAAAATAATTATTATATATTCTTTTGTATTACATACTATTTTAATTTATAAAATCATACTACTAATTATTATAATATAGTATGGCGCTAAACTATAAAAATTCATTTGCTTAATTCATCTGCTTAATGTAGAACATTTAGTAAAATGTAAAAATGTTTAGGAAAGAAGATTTAGATAAAAAGATACTAGATGAAAACGAGAAACACGATGTACAGTGTAGTTTAAACAACCAAAAGATGAATGCAGAGACTTACAAAAAATTACAAGATGATCTGGAGAACAATGTACAGACACTTAAAAGTGAAATCGAATCTAAAACTAATAAGTCAATTCAAAATCTCATAATTGACGAGCTAAGCCATAAATCAAAGACTGCAATTGCCGGTTGGGATCAAGCTGCGGATTTATATAAAATGGCTGAACTTGAAAAAGTAAAGTTTGATATTGAACAAAAAGCAGAAAATGTCAAACGCCACGCTGAAAAAGAAATTGAACGCTGTAATAAAGAATTTGATGAAAAACTTAAAGTAATTTCTAACGATAAACTAAAGAACGCTGATGAAGCGTTGAACTTAGCTTTATGTGATCAAATTGAATTAGTGCAAAAACGAGTCAAGGGATATTATGACAACCAAAATAATACCACTAAAAATAATTTTGAAACAAACATTCACGCTACAAACGTCTCTGTACAGAAGTCAAATGATGTGCACACAGAGTAAGTAAATCAACTTGTATTTATTTTACACTGTTAAATTTAATTAAACTTTAGAGGACCATCTCGTACATATTAAACAGTAAACTCTTTATTCATTTTAAGTTATTATAATTTCTGTGGACAGTAATGCCGAACACAAGTACAGAGTGTCTGGTGAGGTAATTACCTCATTGATTTAATGGGTGGGTAGCTGATCTGTACTAATATTAAAAATATTTGTATGTTACGAGTGGATTTTTCTTGGGTTAGTGGGTGTTAAATATGTTTCTTTCCAGGTATTAGTGAGTGGTTTCGGCGCCACTACTTATAGAACTGTAACTTTACCGGCATCCATTAGCTTCGTCACCACTAAATTTTATTTTTTTGCAATGACTTGAAAGTTTTAAATAAACTTCAGGATGTTGAGTCCAGAGCCAATATGTTTTTCACCAGTATTTCAGTAAAAAAGGGTTTTATTGTATTATTACACTCTATTCAATTTTATGTTAATAAAATATTTATGAGTCCCTTTTAAGTATAAGCTATTAGCTACTCGGTTAAACATTGAATAAATTATGCGTTAACATAACCTATTGATTATTATAATATATTTTTTATTAATTTCAGGAATACAGATGTATTTAATTCAAACAAAATAATCGATATTAAAAAAAAAATCCAACACTGTTTTGATGAATTAAATAATATATTACTGCTTGTCAATGATGTATCCTATTCCGAAAGTGATCGACCAAGGGAAAATGGTAAATAAAAAAAAATGTAACTAGTAAAAGATACTTACAGTTATTTCCTACTATTAACTTACAATATTAAAATCACATTAACTAATGTTTAAAAGCATTAAAAACTCAACAAAAAAAAACCCGGATATGTTATTTATACTTATATTTGTACATGCACATTTTATGTACTTAGTATAAATATATATATTTTTTTCCTTACTAGAAGGCGATGGAATGAATTCTCAATCAAATAAATGTACAGTTTCATGTCAAACTGATAATTTTTTAGGATTAAGTGCAAATCCTCATTCAAGTAACTACCCGTATCCAAATTCATTACATTTTTCTGCGTTTAAAAATGACAATTATGGTTTGTACATAAATTACGTTACAATGTACAACTAATTATACAAACGTAATTCGTTTTAAATATGTGTTACTGTAATTCAGATTTTGAAAGTATGTATACTGAAAATTGGAATCAGGCAAAATCGTCTAAAGAATTATTTACTAACTATATGATAAAATGTTCTCGAGTAATAAATCCTGTAGATAATTTAAGTCAAGTAAGTATTAGTATATAGTTTGATAGTTTCCTACGTCCAACATATTTTAACATATTGCAATGCTGCAATTGAACAATTTTACATTTCATTTTTTTTTTTAACATTTTAGGAAGAATTAAAAGTTAATGCAGCGGAAAAGAATATTTTTCGCTTGATTGATGCATTTGAGAAGTTGAGATACACTGATGTTAATCATAATTCTGAAATAATTCCTACAAATAATTATTGTAAATTATAACATTAGATAACGGTTTTAATTAAATGGTTTTAATTTAAGCTATTAATTACATTTTAGTTCATCACCACGGCGATACGCGTTATATCAACAGCAGAGAGCTAACGCCCAATCAAATAGCATACAATCGCACGAAAGATTTAAGAAAATGGCTTTATAAGACTGATACAAAGAATACACGATTGTATTAAGAACTATCGTTTTGGTTGTTGTTGTTGTATTATCTTTTTATAATTCAAATTAATCATTATTGTACATACCTCCAAATTAACCGAATTCATTAATACAAAGCATTGACATATCACATATGTATTATCATCTAATACCTACATTTACATCAATAAAATTCATTTTTTACTAATTACAAGCTAAACAATTTATATGATGAGTGTTTTTAAAGGAAGAAAGGGTCGATATCGGAAAATGGGCATCGGCATTATGTATAATTGAATCGGTCATTACTCATTTGAGTAACGTCTTAAGACACAAAATCTAAATTTTACAAGACAAGGAAAAAATGTCTACCTACTAGTGGTGTTTTTCTTGTTAACAACAAATCCAATTCCCTATCTAGATCGGAAGAAACCTGCATGACAAAAGGTGTTTCTCCATAAAATGTGTGTATTTAAAAACTGTCTGCACTTGTAGAATCGAAAACAACAAAACAAACGATTTTGGCTAAATAGTGAAATAAGTATTTTACTTTTATATTGTAAATTTATGTCTTCGATTTTTTTTTATCTAACTTATTCGCCATTCCAAAATGTTTTGCACGAATATTAGTAAAATCCGTGTTTTCTGTGAAACGTGTATTTGTAGGACGAATATAGGTACATAAATGTTATTTCCTGAATGTATTATTATTATTAATCATCTATTATTTCTTTCGTTTTCAGCTTTATTCACGAATAATTTTTAATGATTAAACAGGCAACAACTCTATTGAATATTAACATTTATCTAGAGCTAGACTTGAAAATTAGTCCTCCAGACCTCGTAGATTTTACCTAGCTGAGATTGATTAGCTTTTATATTAGCAAAAATAAAATTGTATCTAATATTTATTATTTTCAATAGTTATACTCTCTAATCATTTTTTAGCTGCACGAATACATTAAAGATACATAACGTTTAACTAATATCTACTTAAAATGGATCGTATCACCATGGATATTGACTTATCCAATTTTATACATTTATAAACCCTAGCAATCAAATACAATTCAGTATAATGATTAGTGGGTTGTATAGTAATATGTTGTATTATATAATTATAGTTTATGTTGCAGATAAAAAGCACTTATAGATAAACTACTTATAAATAATTGCTTTCTACGTTATAACTATGTATTTTTAATTAAATTTATTGTTCGAAGTCATTAGGAACAGTAACTCATAGTCCAAACCATAAATGATAATTCGTTACTCGATTATCTCTGGCTAACTATACATGTGGCATAGGACATAGGTAGTTAACTCATCTAACTTTGATCAGTCATGACCGTTTATACAACAAAATAATATTTTTTATTTAAACAATCAATAGGAAACTGAATACAATTTATTGTGTAAAAAATAACATAATGGAAAGATGGAAGAACCGAGTAGCTATAGTTACTGGCGCAGCATCGGGCATAGGAAAAGCGGTTGCCATAGCTTTAATGAAAAGTAACATGATAGTAATTGGTGTTGCAAGAACAGAAGACAACTTAAAGGTAAGCTTAAAATTAGTTAAGTACCTACATACTACAGTAGTCATAGAGTATTTTAATTTGCAATACAAATTTTAAAATATTATTTTTGCTAGAGATTTAGCGAAGAAATAGGTGAATTAAAAAACTGCTTTCACTACAAAGTCTTTGACATTAGAAAAGAGGACAGGATTGTAGAATGTGTCAATTGGGCATTAGATACATTTGGAAGTGTTGACGTTTTAGTTAACAATGCTGGAATTTACGATGATACAGGATTATATAGTAATACCTACAAATTAAAAAACCCTAAAATAGAGATCTATTAATTATCTTACATATTATACAAGTACTAAGGAAACAATAATTATTGTAATTTGTAGATGAAACAATGGAGCACAGTAAAATGATTATGGAAACTAATTATTTGGCAGGTTGTATTTTCATTAAAGAAGTTATACGAGCAATGAAAAGTAAAATGGTAAATGATGGTCATATTATTAACATAAACAGGTATTGGTATTAAGAAGTATATTGTTCAATTATTAATTTAATTAAATATGTGTGTAAATTTGACATTTATTTAGCGTAGCAGGGCATTACAGAGCTGATCCTATAAAAGCATTTATACACAATGCTAGTAAACATTGTATAACACTAAGTACCGATAGTATAAGACGAATGTTAGTTAATGAAGGAAGTAAAATAAAAATAACGGTAAGTATAAATTAATTTTATGTGATGTCATTTGTACGTTTTTATTAGTTATGAATTGGGTTTTTTTTTTACAATATTATATTAATTAAGTAATTTATTTTGAAAAAAAATTACCTTAATGGGTGATTATTGCTAATAGTAATTAGTAACACCTCAATTTTTTAGTTGATCTTCACTTAGTTATAATTAACTAATGATGGGAATCCAAAAATCAGGATTATCACAAAAAAACGCTATTTAAGCTACTTAAAATCATGTGTTAAATAATTTTACAGTATAAAGCTGTGTATCTAATTACATTTTTTTTTTAAATCTGTAAAAATAAAACAAAACACCAAAAAGATAAACTACCTTTGGATTTGTTGAAACCGAAAGCATTTTATAGACAAAGTTGTTTTTTTTTAAAAATTTTTTATCAACAAATTTTACTTAGGTACACATCTTTATATTGTAATAGTATTTAATATTTATAAGATTTTTAAGTGCTTATATAGCGTTTTGTTTTTAAATCCTGTTTTTCGGATTCTCATCACTATAATTAACATTATTAACTAGGTCAATAAAATTATAAATTGTATATTACAACCATGTGGTCATTTTTTCATAATTGCAATACATTATGACTAACTTGTTGAAATATAAATCATAGCATTATGAAATGTGTTCTAGAGTTTGAGCCCAGGAGTAACATTAACTCATTCTGTTAATAATATACAAAAAACCATACCTGATATTAAGTTTTTGCAAACTGAAGACATAGCTAATGCTGTTTTATATGTTTTGGGAACACCGCCAGAAGTTCAAGTATAATATTCAAGAAAAAAATGTTTTATTGATGTTAATTTGGTTTTTATTTTTTTATGGTTTGGTGCTTATAGGTATGCGAGTTGACTATTCGTCCAGTTGGAGAAATCATGTATTAATATTTAATGATCCTAGTTATTATTATTGTTCTTCAGTACAGTATTTTTCTCTAAACAATAATAAATAAACATTTTTTCTTTTGCATTGAATTAATTTTATCAATATTATTAATCATTATAAAGTTTATTTATTTAAGTTTTTTTTTTTTTTTAATATTAGTTTAATTTAAAAATAATAATTTCATTTTCTTTATTCAAACTAATTATTTAAGATTAGATTAAAACGATTAATATGAAATTAAAAAAGTAATATAAACAATATCTTAACACTTTCCCCTTACAAATTGCAAACTTGTAATTCATTGTAAATAATTACCGAGTTGTATGAATAAATATTAGTTCAGTGTGAAATTTTAGATTTTTTTTTAATGCTAAAATTGTGGTTTCTTAAAAAAAACAATCCAAAGAAAATCCTCCTTAATTACTTAACTACTTTCTTGATTTGTTATTTTTACTAACGATATGTTTCACATCACAAGTGACTTAGCTAGGCCCATATTATATTAGCTTGAAAAACTCTTACTCAATTTAAAAATCACCACAATATTGAGAATTATTTATCTGGTAGACAATCACGCAGGACTATATTAAAGAATAAAGTAAAAAAATTAATAATTCAAACTTTAAAAGTAATTTAATTACTTTTATCCTCAGATACAAAAAAAAAAAAACATTTAGTCAGTTTTCGGAATGAGCACAGTGAATCCAGCGGTTTCAGCAGCTAACAGGGCTTGCTTCTTCTTTTTTGCTTGTTTCACTTGTGCTGCAATACGATCTAAATCCCGTCTTCCTTGAGATGTCAATCGACGGCCATTATTATTCTCTACCTTCTCAATCAATTTCATTGTCTCTAAAGATTGAAGAACTTTACGTGCAATTCCTGTAGAACTGCGACAGAAATGAGATGGCCTCACTCCATTACGTTTACGTGCTATAAAATAAAAAGAATAATAGGATTTAACACATATTTAGAGTATTCATACAATTAAAAAAGTAAGTTTGTAAATAAATATAGATGAGCTTTTTTGATACATAACATAACAAATTGAATAAGTACCACTTTGTAATACCCCTCCCTCTTCATAATATTAGACACTATGTTCTTTATAATTTTCTAGTTATTGCAATTACAATTTTTTTTTTTAATTGTTTTAATGTATTTGCACTTTTTATGTTCTTGTATTAAGATGTATTGTAATTTGTTTGAGTTGGGATAAGTCTTTGAATTAGGCCAGTTCCGTATATATATAAATAAATAATCTACTACATTATGGTACTCAGCATTTCATTGGACATCAAGAATATCTAAGTATTAATATGATTATTAAAATTTAAAGGTCAATGAAATATTATAATATAAACCAGATGGTGATGGGATATAGTGCAAGGTATACACATTATTAGTATGTGTAGTGCAAAAGTCATGAGAACTCATTTCTTGTAACCTTAGATATCATACAACAGATGGAGTATTCTGTACTGAAGCTTGTGTCCACTATCTGCGAGAAAAATAGCTGAGTAAATTTACATTTTTACATTATTATTATTGTACATGCTCGATAACTACTACGCGGGCTTATTATATTGCAGCAAATGTGCAATATTAAAAATGTAAATTTCTAGGCCATTGACTCGCAGATGGTGGGCACAGGCTTCTGTACGGAATGCTCTATCCATTGTACGCGATCAGAGATTGTAATCATAAATACTTTATTAAATTAGTTGAAATATAAAAACTTGTAAAATAACAAGTATAGTTTACTAATAATATCTACTTGAACATTATTGATTACTACTGATTGGGTACACAAGTGCATTATTAAAATAATAAAAACCACAATAAAGGGCATGTGAATGTTGTTGATGTTGCGACAGTCTCGCGTACTTGTGTAATACTATTGCGATAAACATTTAAGTTCAAGCAGCTCTAAGTTATTACCCAGCATTTTGTTAATAACTGATTAAAGCTTGCAAAAATACACTACATTAATTAATGCCAGGTTGCATCAAATATTTACACTGAGATAAACTCGTTTAACTGGATTTAAAAAAAAAAATTCTGTTGCATAAACCATGTTTTAAATTTTATATTGTTAAAAATGTACTTTATCATGAGTTAAACTACAGGGTCATTTATCGCTGTGTAAAAATGTATGTATAGTTAAATTTTGTTATCAATAAACTTTTTTTTTTTAAACAACAAAATTAATGATGATTTACCATCAGTTTATCATTGATTAGACCCTGTATGATGATAATATTAACTCCTACTGCTGATACCATTTATTCAATAATCAATAACCAGTGTACTGATAATAACCTGAATATAAAACAACGATTTAGCAATACTCGTAAATTTAACACATGTTGATTTAACAAAAGATAAAGTTTAACAAAAGTAAGTTTATTACAGTACTAAATAATTTACCATTTGATAACGACAAGTTTGGTGCAACCGGGCAAAAGAGTTGGGTAAATTACTCAAAATTGAGTACTTAACTATAAATTATATAAACTATGGAATTGAACTAGATTTACTTAAATACAAATTGCACTAACTTTTTTAAAATTATTTAAAATACAATTTTAATATTTCAATTTTACAACAATCTAGTTTAATAAAACATTATAGAATACAGACAAAGTTTTCTTATAAAAATACAAGCTTTTTATTCCTTGTTCATTAGCTAGCCTTGAATAGGTAAAGAGCAAATTATCTCCCGCAAATGAAAAAAACAGTTTAACAAGGGCATGACAAGGATTAGTCTTATATTAAATAAATAATTATTTTATAGTTGAATAATTAATTGGATACGCAAGAGACTTTTTTTTATTATAAAATATTGCATTTGCAATTTAGTTGTTTTGGTAGGAATCTATTGAAACCAAGAACAAGTTTAAAAACAATTTTTTTCTAAGTATTTGTAGTTTTTAATACTTTAAATCATATATCATAATAACTCAAAATTGCCCAACACTAATCATGATTCATGAAATCATATTAACATTCAAAACTAAGCGTTTCCACAATTTTTTTTTTGGCACAATCGTTTTCAGCATTGAAAAACAAATAAATTGGGAAAAAAAATTTTGAATTCGGGTCCGAGGTGGTTAAGTCGATTTAAGCCAATATTCTTTATACTTAATAATGGCAAGATATTTTAGGAAATTAATTTCCTGTAAATCATTTATTGCCAAGTATTAATGATTATAAACACTAACAAATATAATATCAATACAGTTATCATTTAAAAAACCTTTTAAGGATTAATAAATTAATTGTCTAAACCATCGAAGAAAGTAATTAAAATAAGTTTAATTTTTAAATACCTCCAAAAATTTTAGTAAGGGATCCAACGCCAACTGGTGATCTAAAGTAAATGTGTCTTAATGTGGCTGCACATCTAGTATAATACCAATCTTCATCATACGGTGCCAATTCATTGAATTTACCATTTTTAACTATGTCCACCCATTCTGGAGCCTTCAATTTACCACTCCTTAAAAACAAGCATCAACATAAGTTTATAATGTCTCCTTACATAAAACAAAAAATTACTTTTTCAAGAATGCGGAAAACGCAGCAACGAATTTGTGCTGGTCAACATCTTTCAATGTTATGGAGGACATCTGTAAAATAATATAATGAACAAATTATTTCCCACAAGTTAAAATATTACTCTCCCAATAATTATGAGTCTTAATAATTATAACAATCAAATTTTTAATAATACAAAATGAACCATGTGATTGAGGTTAGAAAGATGAAATACGAAACGATAAACAATTTACGTATTGTAAATGAATACATTTAAAAATTCATAATTAACAATTGTTTACTGTAAAAAATGCACTATTCAATTAAGCATCAAAGCATTTAAATAATTACGAAATCCGAACATAATATATTTACCTTTAAAGAGATTTCCTTGCAACCGCTGTGAAGTCACCGAAAAACCGTGCACGTATTATTGAGAAAAGAAAAACACCAGTTTTTGTAAAAACTTGTATGAACTTTGCAGTAAATTATAGGTTAGTAATCAGTGTGGCCCAGCTGTACGACAAAAAATCCTATTCATAAATTGAAAAATGCATATGAGTAATCAAAGACGTTATATACATTTTATTATAAGCGGGAAGTACGAATTTAAAGCAAATGGAATTTAGATTTAAATATTTTATTTTAGTTTGTGATTTGTGTGTATTTGTCTATTTTAGTCGTTACCTAAAATACTTTTAGTTCAAATAAACATATATTTAGTATAAAAGTAGAGATCCAAGACACTTCAACGCAGGACAGTACTTGAGCACAGCCATATTGTCTCGAAATTTAAGATGAGCATTGGAGTAATTTGAAGGGGGTTTAGGTGAGCTTAGTATCCTCCCCCTCTTTTGAAATAAGCATCCTAAACATTTTTAGGATTTATTTTTTGGTGTTTAAGCTTCTCCCCTACTTTTTTGAGCGAAATTGCCTTCTGAAGATAAGTTGGCCGCGACATGGATGGTCCGGATCTCTACCATAGCATTTTATAAGTCTGGAGTCTTGGTCATGACGCGCCATACATTGTGAAAAAATAAAAAAAACGTCTTTAGAAATATCATATCATTTTAATCAAGCTGAGGAAAATTTCATAGGATTTATTTAGAAGAAGGACATACTTAGTAAAACATAACTGTATTGTGTGCCATGAATAATAAAGAAATAAGAAAAATAGCTAATGATTTAGGATAACTTATAGAACTTCCTTCGACGCATATGAACTATTTTATTAGCCCCTCGTTCAATTTTCTGCGCTCAGATATCAGGACACTGAAAGTATTGTTATGCAATATTATGTGTTTTGAGTCGGCAAAGTGAAAAAAAAAAATTTTTTTCTATAATAATATTATAACGATTAATGGTATTTTGTATTTATTTTCTTTTTTTTATCATATAGCGTGCTATAATGGGTAATCACAAAAGCAATAAATTTAAAAAAAAAACGAGTAATGAGTAGTGTAATTTTATTATCGCTATTATAACTATATAACAACTATTAAATTGTAATGTAACTGTGACATAAAATCATAGGCCACTGTTGGTATATTTATTACCTATAGTTATGAGAAAATGCTATTTAAATACTCGTCTATAGTCTAATTATTTTATTAATGTAAATTACGTATTTACATTAATTAAAATATCTACCCAACCGTCTACTCGTGGAATAATAATAAGGTATGTTAGGAACTTGGTTCTTTGTTATCAATTTTTACAATACGAGTTTTGACTTCCATTTGTAAGAAATACACGGCTAAACTCAATAATGAGTTCAGTGGCTGCCCGTAACTACCATTTATGGTTATCACTAATCACAATCTTCTGATATACCTGCTTTTTTTTATCATGCCGGGGCAGTAGCCATGATTGAATTAAACAAGGTTATTGCACATTTACCCCTTCTTCATCAAATTTTCGATGAGAAAATCAAATATGTCAGCGTAACGGCACCCAATCAAAATCAAGTATATAAGTACACGGTAATATATATAGGAGTAGTAAAGTATATAGTAAAATTGATGTCCCGTTACGCTGTCATTTTATTTCCGAAGATAACAATTCGAGACGATGTGCAATAACCTGTACATTTTAACCATGGCAGTCGTCCAAGGCTCTTGCTTGCTATAGTCTATAGTTACTTAGTATTTACTACTACATCTACTCTTTGCACTGGTTAGTCGGTCAATAATAACGATAATTAATCCAGTTGATGTTCTATAGCAGTGAGTAGTGTAATAATAAAATACACTATACTTGTATCATTAGACGTTAGTGTATTATCTGGGTTATAATTAGTCATCTTTTCGACAGTTATTATTTTTATTTTTGTGAAAAGAATCTGTTTTAGAGGCCTAAAATATTTAAATTTTACATCATCACAAGTGTTTATATTTCTGTCATAATGTCCATTTCAAAATTGTCTTCGCTTTTATCTAATACTGGTAAATTGTTATACGTCGCATTTCTATAGTTAAGGTCATTTGTCAGTCATATGCATCTAATGTATAATTTGTATTATATGTTTGTTTGTCAAAGGTTTAAAAAGTGCTGTAAAAAGATCAATTTCTTCTTTGTCATCCTTATCTGAGACTCATCAATTATTGTACAAAACATGCAGGGATTTTGCAGAGGGCGAGCTTAAACCTAATGCGGCCCAGTTTGATCGAGAGCACTTATTTCCTGAAAAACAGGTATGCAATTGTATTAGTAAATAATATAAACTGCAAAAATTAACTAACTGTCAAATGTGGTATTTTAATGCTTAGAAAGCATTATATTATAATTTTACTAATAGATAGAAATAAAGTAGTGTTAGTTCATCTTATGTCATATTTTATTTGTAGGTAAGACAGATGGGTGAATTAGGTTTAATGGCTATAGATATTCCAGAATCATTAGGTGGTACTGGTCTCGACTACTTAGCTTATGCTATTGCCATGGAAGAAATTTCTAGGTATCTATAATATTTAAAAAAAAAACTAATTTTTAAATCTCAAATTATTATAATTTTTTTTTTTTAAGGGGTTGTGCATCTGCTGGAGTAATAATGAGTGTAAATAATTCTTTGTATCTTGGTCCTATTAATAAATTTGGCAATGACCAACAAAAAAATGAATTTATTACACCATTTACAACTGGAGAAAAAATTGGGTGTTTTGGTCTTAGCGAACCAGGTATGTTACCTTTTAGGACAGGTGTATCGCTTCATGCAAAAAGGGCCTAGGTCACCATTTTATCAAAAACGTGATTATTATAGATTCGTTATCACTTGACTTAGACGCATCGATTCATGTTAAAAAAAAAATTTAGTCCTATTACCAGAAATTACTAAGAAAATTATTAATTTTTGTAAAAAGGGTCTAGTCCACTATACTTAAATGCTAATAATTTGGACTGCATTTGAAAATAATAATAATGTTTTACAGAATGTAATTTTACTGTTTAATATCTATTAACTTTGATAAAACCCTTATATGTTTATGCATTTTGAAACATATCAAACGTTTTTTTTCATTTTTCCAAAAATGTAAAGTTAAGGACTAAGGCCCTTTTTGCATGAAGCGATTCAGATAATATAATATACACATTATTTTATTTAACATTGATAAATAAAATCAATTATAAATCTACGTGTTAGTTGTTTATAAAACAATTAGCTATATTTTTACAATTTAATCTGAAAGATAAAAACCTTATCATAGTACTATAACAAGACTATATTTAATAGCCCAATCATATATATGTATATAATATAATTGTAATATGAACATAATTGTTTTGTTAGGTAATACATTAGGTTAATAGTTCAAGATAATACAAATTAGACAAGTATTAGTCCTGAGGTTAATAGTTGGTGTAACTATTCTTAAACAATTACTCATTCATTATTTTAGCTTCGATGCAGATAATTTGAGAAGGTATTGTTTTTACAATGATGTGTTTTTATTGGGTGCATAGACCCACAATATCTCTTATATTTCTGAATGGATTTTTTCATATAGCGAGTCTATAGATCGGAAGTTGTACTTTAAAGGTATTGAATTGGCCAAAACTTCTTCCCCTTCAAAATTGAGGAAAACCTCAATTACTCGAGCTATACTTTTTTTTTAAAAAGTAAAATTTGTATAGAATATTTTTTGGGCATAGTATTATCAATGGAGGAGGAAGAGTAGCCGAGGGGGTAAGGTGTCAGTGTGTTTAGCGTTCATTGTCGCCGGTTCGACATATGGTCATTCGTTTGCTGGGCTAGTAATTGTCTAGTGAATAGGAGCCGCCTTCCCCTTTCCTGCGACAGACTGACGACCTGTCCCGAATAACGAATTTGTCAAGAAACCAGCTCATGATGGCAGCGTTGGGCCTTGCAACTACTTGATGATGATGAGTATTATCAATATATGTTGACAAACCAAGTATGCATCTAAAACCCTTTCCATCAGTAGAGGTAGAAACTTTTACTTTATTTTGCTTTTTTTGGTGTAATGATTTAGGGCTTAAGGTTTGAAAAATATTCTGAAGGTAAATCTAGAATAGGGCTATAACAGAATTTTCTCAAAAATCTGTTGTGAACCTTTTTTTTTATAGGGAAACCCTAAAATAAAAGGAAAAATTACACTGACTGTAGTAAATTTCTAGGGTGCTGTGTGAAAGTGAATAAACAGTTAACAGGCATTTGAAAATATTATCATATTAACCAATCATTGGTTCTGGTGGGGTAAAAATGTATCGCACTCTCACTTAGTCACACTGAGACTTAAATAAGAAATTAAGCTAGTCACACTTTATTCAAGTGTGACCAAAAATCACAAGACTCACATAGGGTTAATTACAATACACGGGTAACAACAACAATTAATAATCTTATACAAACTATCAAGCTTTCGATTATCTTCCAAATACTCATTTATATTATAAACACTATATAGCTTTTACAATGTTTTTATTGATTTTCGTGACTTTATCAATGTCTTTATCACTTTCAGTTATAATAATTCCTGTAAATCTGTGATTACTTCCGCCCCAAAATGCTCCGTCCCCATTATACCCTGACCCCACTGTACTGGCTTTATACACATTTTTTTAACAATAATTTTACTTTAATTCAGTGGTATTTAAACATATTATGTCATATGTAAATCTGTAGCTAGTATTGTGATACACTTGTATTCATTATAATCTATATTTCAGGCAATGGAAGTGATGCGGGTGCTGCATCTACGTTAGCTATAAAAAATGGATCTAATTGGATACTAAATGGTACCAAATCATGGATTACGAATGCACATGAAGCCAAAGCATCAGTTGTATTTGCTACTACTGATAAAGCAAAGAAACATAAAGGAATTAGTGCTTTTTTGGTGAAAAGAGAGTATTCTGGTAAATATCGTATTATAATAAATATTCTAAGGTAATATATTAATAAAAGGGTTTTTAAGGGTTTTCTCTTGGAAAAAAAGAAGACAAACTTGGCATACGTGGCTCATCCACGAGTAATTTAATTTTTGAAGACTGTTTGATTCCCGAAGAAAATCTTTTAGGAGAACCAGGGATGGGATTCAAAATCGCCATGATGACATTAGGTATTGTATAATAAATAATCTATAATTTATACTAAAGCAGTGTTGCAATTTTCACATTTTTAGGCATTAATATATTATACATAATTATTTGTATAAAAAAATATTTAAATAATTGTTATTAATTCCAAATTTTCTGAAATATAAATTTGTTTGAGAAACAATATAATTATAGTTAAGAGAAATTTAAAGAAAAATGGCGCCTTTCATAAAATAAATGTACGGCAACAGCTAAAAGCCATAGCTTTCAAAGATTATGACTTATGATGTGGTTTTTTTCTTGAATCACTATAATTCGAAAGGCACTTAATTAACCAAAATACCAGTATTAGGAAAGTTAGTTTTAAAGGGAATTAATTCAATTTCCCATTAATTCCCAAACATAAAAATTATTCCTCTAAATAAAGAACCTGTTTTCTTTTTTTTTTTATTAATTCTAGTTATTTCGAAAATAATTGGAGTTTTTATAAAAAAATATGTTATTTATAATGTTAGTTACCTATTACTGTCCATTTTGCTAATCAAAAGTATTGTACCTAAAAAAAAAATTGTAAAAAAACTGATAAAACCAAGTTAAAATCGAATTGTACTTTGATGCAGTTGATTTAGGTCAACGAGCCCCTTTTGATTCAGACCACTTTTGATTATGACAATTTATTCATCAAATATTTATTTTGTCTATGCTTATTTTGTGAACAATGCCATTTCTATTTAATTTGAACGTTATTTAAACTAGGTACATTTGTGTTAAACTATCGGTAAATTATCAAGAATATTAATTAAAATATTTTAATTTTTGTACTTTTAAAGATTCTGGTCGCATCGGAATTGCTTCTCAAGCATTAGGTATTGCTCAAGCCTCCCTTGATGTTGCTGTAGAGTATGCAACTAAAAGAATAGCTTTTGGTGCTCCCATTTCTAAATTGCAAAGTATTCAGGTGATAAATCATGTTGGGTCACAACGTCACGATCGTGTAATTCAATACATATTTTTGTTTATAGTTAATTTACCTACTTGTATATTATAGAACAAAATTGCCGACATGTCATTACGATTAGAAAGTGCACGTTTATTGACGTGGAGAGCTGCTGTTCTTAAAGATGAACATAAATCTTTTACTAAGGTTGGTTAATTAAATAGATTACTAATACCTAGTAATAATTTTTATAGTAAAATTGTTTTATTTTTTAGGAAGCAGCAATGGCAAAATTAGCAGCATCTGAAGCAGCGACATTCAATTCACATCAATGTATTCAAATATTAGGTGGAATGGGCTATGTAAGTGATATGCCCGCAGAGCGTCACTATCGTGATGCTCGAATAACTGAAATATATGAAGGAACATCTGAAATACAAAAGCTTGTAATTGCTGGAAATGTTTTAAAAGAATATAATCTATAACTATTTTTATGTTCATTAATAACTCAAAAGGTGTATAGTTGTCATAGCTATCAATTATGAAACGACTGAAAAATTTTCTCATTAATTACTTTCTTAGATTTATATTTAATTTACTGTATACCAATTATAAGTGATTTTTTATTGAAAATGCATTATGTACATTTCATTTTAATTACACTTATTATTTTTAATCTACATTTAATTTTTTAAAAAAAAACATGTACCAAAATCTTCAATTGTTAATGAATATTAAATCTTAAACCATGTAATAATCTCTTAAAATAAATGAATGATTGATAACTATACTTTTAAATGTTTATAATTACTTATATAACTTGGTATTTGTAATGTGGCCAAAAATTGAATTTGTACACCAATTATTGTTTAAAATAAAAGTATCAACATTTTTGTTTTTGTTAAAAAAAAGTCTAATTTTGTATGCCTATTTTAAAATTGTATTAGTTTATACATTATACTGTATAATTTACAGACTAACACTTGTTGTATAATTTATAGTTTTAATCCTTGTTTAGTATGATGTGACAAATCCTGATTTTTTATGTTGAACCAAAATAAAAATTAATTTATAAAAACAAGAAATAAATTAACAATAACATCATTGTAAAAAACAGTACCTCCTTAGGTTTGCACTGAAGCTAATATAATAGTAAAACAACAAAATAATCTATTTATGTATCTACAACTTATAGGGTATTAGGAAATTCTGGTAAAATTATGTTATAGGTAACTGTAAAATATGCAAAATTATTTTATACAATTTGAAAAAAATTCCTTTATTTGATTACAAACCCAATTAAATTTTAATAGTTTGTTTATATGATCAAGTTTGAATAAATATTCAAAGTTATGTATGGCGTTTAGACTGTTAAATACATCATTATTCTTTAAGTATTATAACTAAACAAAGTACAGAATACAGACCGCCTCTTGAAATGATTATGGAATATATATTTATGCTATATCAGGGTCATTACCAGTATAATATAATCACAATAGTATAATGGACACACTAATCAAAAAAACTAAACGGCATATTAAAACTGTATTATTGTTAGCAAGCTTACATTGTTACTTAACAATGTTTATTTATCTGTCTCGTGGTTATTTTGAAAGAATTGTCTACTACAAAATCATGTGTATCAAATTCACATACAAACTAGAATCTCTAACAAACTTGCACTGTCAAAATAAGTTGAGCATTTAAGGGAGTTGTGATCTAAACTTTAATATGCAGATTAAAATTCCTAAATTTAGTATTTTGAGCTATAAATTGTCACTAGCATTATATAGTTTTAATAGATCTTGCTCATTGTCTTATGGACAGTTAACTTAAAATAAAACTTTAGTATAATTAGAAATTGTTCAAAAAATTAACATAATTGTACAAGAGTTACTAGTAGTGTTATTTTATTTACATTAGAAATACACATTTTTGCTGCAACTCTGTATACATGATTTACTTAAGTTCATGTATTAAAATTCTAATTCAAAGAAGAAAAAAAAAAAATGTTTACCAAAACAGTTTATTACTTACTAATAGTACATGCTACTTAAAAATTTAAGCTATACACATAATTTATATGTTATATTTAATTTAATATATGACTATTATTAACATAACAACTCGTATGACTATTGTATAAGGGAAATTTGGTTTAATACATTTATGAACTGGAATATGTGAATAAATAAATAAATAAGTATAGCTTTGTAATCACAATTCTTAAGTAAGTAAGAATTGTAAATACATACGAGTTGTGTTAAATATGAATTTACTGTATTCTGTACAATTTAGATGTATACTCTATTTTTAAAAGCATTTATGTATTGTTTTAATTACATGAATTTCTAATAATTGCATGTTTTTTTAAGTAGCAGTATAACAATAAATAATACAAAGAAACATGGTTATAACAAAGTGTACAACTAACACAATTTGAAAATAATTATTTGTAGTTCTTTCCAAAGTCAGCTCCTTTTTTGATGTTAGAAGCTAACTCAGGCAACGCTGCTTTAACTAGTTCATTTTCATAATCAGATAGTTTTCCAAGACCAAAGTTCTTTTCAATTCCGTTTTTCTAAAGAAAAACAAATGTAATTAACATTAGTACAACTACTATGTACTACTACAACTAATATGTACAACTACAACTAATATGTACAATAATAATTTCTTTTTAACATAATAACATAATAGACTTACTCCAATGAGAACTGGAGTGCTGAAGAATGGTGAATCAGTCACAGTCGATTCAACATAGGAACACTCAATGACATTTGGTTCACCAAGAATAGCTTTGCACATGGATATAGTAAATCGAGCACCAGCATATGCCATTGACAGTGTTGCTGAACCAGCTCCAGCTTTAGCTTGCACAACTTCAGTTCCCGCTTCCTAAACACAATACAACACAATAACATTTTAACAATAATAACACTAAGTAACATAATTTTAATAATTCGGTAAATTATCCTTTATTTATAAATAACAAATACACAAAAACACAATTTTTTAAATTAAATTGCATAAAAAATTGACTACTTGAAGATATTTATAATTGTATTACCTGAATACGCTTTGTCAATTTGACTAATACATCTTGTTCAAATGAGACATTTGGTGTTGCCTGAGATATTAGCGGAATTATAGTCACACCCGAATGTCCTCCAATTACAGGTACATTGACTTCACTTGCTTGAAGACCCTAAACAGAAACAAAATATGAAACATACTGTCTATTATTTGAAATAATTGTTTACCTTTAGTTCAGCCACAAATCGATTTGAGCGGACAATATCGAGAGTAGTAACTCCAAATAATTTTTTTGGATCATAAACATTTAGTTTCTTCAAGATTTCAGCTGCAGCTGGAACAGCGCTGTTTACCTATAAAAATTAACAAAATTGTAAGATTATAAAGATATTTATATTTTATATTTTTTGTTTAAAATACACTTTTCATTGTCAAAATAAACTACCGATGATTACAAGGCAAAAATGAATAAGCAATATGATGGCTAGTATAAGGTAAATACTACCATTGATTATGTATAATTAAGTATGTATAACCAACGGTTTTATATAAAAGATTAAAATTTGAATAGAGAAAAATTAGTTAAATTAAATGAGCGTGCCAAAACCCCTGAGACTAATTAGTACATCTTAAACCTGTTTAACCATTTATAAAAACATATGCAATAAGAGCAGCATAAATCTACACTCAACATTCTATAATATTCTATAATAAATACTTTTTAAAATATGGGTATTATATAAATAAATAAATTGGATATTATATCATTTTTATTGATTATTTACAATTATTATTGTTAAAAATGTTATAAGCAGGTAAAATTCGCGCCAAATAAAACATGATAATTCATAATGATAAAAGCACGATCTTATAACCAGGTCTGGTAACCTCTACTTGGGAAAGATTAGCCTTTTTTGCCAATATGGCGGTCACCGGCGTTATGTTTCAAGTATACACAACATAACATAGATGTCAATTAAACAATGCACGTCGGTGGCCGCCATACTGGAAAGAAAGAACTACGCTTTTCAGTGTAGGGAGTTGCCATTCATGCCAGACGTAGTAACAAGATCGTGGATAAAAGACAGTTGGGGAAATAAGTAAAAACAAGGACAATGGATAAATAGGTTTTACTTAAAAATAAATGTTTTATTTTGCTAAAATAAAAAAAGACCATAATATGATCACAAAGCAGAAAACTAACGTCTGCTGAATGTGGAGTGCGTAGTTAATTATCCGTTTTGACTTTTGATTATTACACTAATTAACAATAGACTTTTGCGTTGATAGCTATTTTTGTGGTACTATTAATTATTTCGTGAAAGAATCGTCCATTATAGTTTTCATAAAATGAGTAACACATGGTGAGTAATAAAATTAACAATACCATTTTATTTTAAACATGTTTAAAAATTAAAAGAGTTATACAATAATAAATACTGAGTACAAACTATACTTAGGCATTCTTTCTATATATATTTAAGTACCTAACTTTAAAAGGGCTGTTGCTTATAACTTTGTGCGCAGTTTTGGGAATTACGATTTTATAATGATAAAGAGCAAGGTAAATGCCATGAAATATCTTAATAACCTATGGCCTACGAACATTTTTTAAATTTATTTTATTAGAAGTAATTTTATGGATTCTTAAATACCTATTTTCAATATTGTTAAAAGCATTTTACTACTTTTATAAGTCATAAAGATATAAAATCTTCACTAAATAACTGTTATTTTCTTGTCACACATTACGTTGTCAGTTTTATTATGGATTTAAAAATATGCAATGAACTGGTACTATGTACAGTAATGTTGACTGATTTTATGCAGGTTTCCTACTCTCAAGAAGGGTTTCTACTTTTTTTTTTTTTTAACTGTTGATGTTGACAGAAAAACCAAAATAAAATTTGTCACCATTTTAATTTTAATTTAACCCAATCCCACCTGGAAAATAACCTCGTGTACAAAACATATAATAATCGATGCATAGAACATTAACCTTTGGAATAGGTTTCAACTAACTGTTGTCAAAACATATTTGACTGGGAAAACGAGTATGATACCACTAAAATAAAAAGTCAGAACTGAGAAATATTGTTGCTCTCTTTATTTATTGTAATAATTTAACTAATTTTCTTAGAAAATAATTGCAATTTTTATAGTTTTTCTTTATTAAATAATTTTTATTTATGTTATTTTAAAATATTATAAAATTACTAAATATTTACACTTTTTAGTATTGTCTAGAGCTCTTTCGACTTTTGAAACTTAAAAATGGTAACGTATTTATTAAATTAATTTGTTAAATTAAGAATACTTTGCTGAAATATTCTGACTGCTTGAACCAGTATTAGCTGATTACTTTTCAAGTTACTAAAGTTTAAAATTTAGGGTGGAAGGTAGAGTAATGCACATAGATAAAAATAGTACTATACACCAACCTTCCTCCCATCCAAAATTTTAAACTTAAAAACTTTTTTAAAAAAGCTGAAATTTTAAATTTGGGTGTTTTTTTGTTAAATTGATCACCCCAAATTTTGTTTATCCAAGCTGAAGTTTTTTTTTTTTAGTCATTTTTCTTGGGCAATGCCATTGAAGGATATGTACAAACATCATTTACTTGAAAAAGTTAACTATAAAAATGAAGTTGATGCTGTTAATATTTTCAATAAAATAAAAGTTGATTTTAATGTAAGTATCATTACAAATATAGCAACTTGTTTTATTATAATAAACCTGGTATATGGTGAGCTAAAAGTCCTATGTTTTATGGGGTCATCCCATGTTTCAAGTCAAAATACAGTAGGTTATGGAGGTTTAAAACTAAATAAATTGTTATATAATTAATTGTTGGGTTTTATATTTGTTAAATATTATTTTTTAACATTTTATACATTACATTACTATTATATAAAATAAAAGTTGATAATATGTTACAAAAAAAAAAAAAGTAATAATAAAGAACTGTTGTTCTTTTTGATGGGAATTTTAGGTATTTTTTCTTCCCCTAATTAAATAAAACTTGTGTGACAAGTTGTTGTATACTTCCTAACATTAATTAAAATTACATTTATAGATACACTCTGTTCAAAAAGTAAACAATCCACAACTCTTTGGCATGTATTTATTACATAAAGAGGAGTTAGAAGCGAATGATAAAAATAAAGTGAAAGAACACATAATGTATCACGCAACATCTAAGTACAATGTTCAGAGTATAATTAAAAACAATATTGATTGGCGCTATACAACACGATCACGTTTTGGGAGAGGAGCATGTTTTTCACCAGATCCGTATTATGCACACTCACATGCGTCAAGTATAGGAGGTAAAGTATAATCTTGTTGCGAAGTTTGTAAAAAAAAAGTCTTAGTACAAAAGGTTTCACATCTTCCAAAATTCATGTAATTTTAATTCTAAAATATGGATTGGCTAACAAGTTATCTCTATGACACATCTAAAAAATTATATTATCATCATTTGTAGTTGGGCTTAAATCAATTTTTACATAGAAAAATTTCAAAAACTTCAATTTCATACTATTTTTAAACACTTGTGCAAAAATGAAAAACATTTGCAAATGAAAAATAAATTAACATTCAGGCTCCTTAAAATGTGTATAACTGAGCTCTACAGTAAATAGATTCAATTATATATTAAAAACAAATGTAACTATTTTGAGAATTATGGGATTTAGACTAATATGTAGCATAACCAATATTTTTGATTTTGTCAACCACTTATTTATATGTATGATATTTTATTTTTTGTTCCAGTTTTTGTTATATTTAAAGTGGTTACCAAAAATTTTGAAACAACTAGTGTAAATTATGGTTTAAAAGTGCCTTACAATATACATACAGATACGACTGTTGATCAACAAATGAATGTTTATGTCAAGTATAATGACAATGAGTTTTATCCGATTTACGTGGTTCACTATTCAGAGAAATTTGAGGAATATCAAGATCTATTTTATTGTCACAATTATTATGATTATTTTAATCAACTTTAAATATAAACATTATAAAAGCATTTTTAGAGTTGTACGTTTCTACTTTCTGGTATTTAAATTTTATCTTTACACTTGATTTATTCTTCTTTGAATCACAATTTATAATTTATTAGTTTAAAAATTAAAACTTACTGGGTTTGAAATAATACCAACAAGAGCATTAGGCGCAACTTGACCAACAACCTTAATAATGTCACAAACAATTGAAATATTGGTATTAAATAAATCGTCTCGAGTCATGCCTGGTTTACGAGGAATACCAGCAGGAACAATTACAACATCTGTATTCGCAACAGCGTCCTATGAAAAAAAAAAAAGGTATTTTTGTTAATAAACCTGAATAACTGTAATAAACTATATATCAATATGTACAAAAAAAAACAGATGAAAGAAGAATTATAATTATTAAAAAGAAATTAGTAAAATATGAGAACATTTGAAGTTCATATTTGCTATTAAGACAAATAAAAGGGGAGGCATTTTTTTCAAATTGAATTTGAACAACAAATTAAATATAGTAGTTCATATTTATATATTTAAATACAATTTTCAAACTTGGCAATTCTACTAATAGTTGCCTTGGAATAGAAAAAGAATATGTATGAACTGTTTTTAAATTGCTTTTGGCTTTTACCCAAAAAAAGTAGACCATTGGCAATAGGTCGAAAATGAACATAGATCTGTGATATGTAACATAAATATCTAATTTATTTATACTGGTACAGATAACAGACAGTATGAGGTATTTTATTGAGCCACAATTACAAATACACAAGTATAATATTGATTAGCTAGCTTAAATATTTTAGTCTGAGACAATTTAAATAAATGTACTTGAAAATTGTATACAAATGTTTGTTATTTAAATTAAATAAACCAAAATTATTTTTCCATTTTCCAAGTGGGAAGACATTGTCTCGTCTCTTTTGAAGGGTTTTCCCTGAGAATAATGTTCTTAAAACAATTGCAAAATTTAGGTGTTCCATGCCAATTGCCACCAAAAAGATTATAATTTACTTGACAAATATTTATATGCTATATATCAATAATACATAACTATTTTATTTACTATGCAAAGGAAGATTGAAATCTTCATAATGCCACATAATTTTTAGTATTAATTTGTAGCTAAAATTATACTAGTTAAACAATTTTTTTTTAAATTCACAATGAATTATTAACAATTGAATCAATTTATGTTACAGAAGTAAAATGTAACAATTTTTTTAAAAATTAATTACCTTAAGATTGTCTAAACCAACGTGACTGGTAACATTAGAGTTAGTATCCATATGACTCAAATCGGCAACTACACCAGGAGTTACAGGCGCAATATCATATATTGCCAAATCTTTTATAATAGGACTTTGTTTCAACAACAAAGAAAGAGGTTGACCAATTCCGCCGGATCCTCCACATACTGTTACTTTTAAGCCTTTCTGCAACATAAGATAAATAGATCAAATGGATTATAATTTAACACACATGTATAAAAGGTCACTTACATTTAAAAAAAAAATAAGTACATATTTACATATACTTACATGTCAATTTTATTTCTTAATATTACAATCATTAATATTAGTAAAAAAAGAAGAAAAATGTATATAAGCTGAACAACTCCTAGATATGGGAGTTGTCTTTCATTGGTGATTTTTGTTTTAGCAATAATGTTACCTGAACCTTATAAACTTATAACTATTTACTTCCCTCGGTTGTTATTTATTTACTTATTGATGTCTAAGACTGCAAGGAAAGTCAATCGGGAATTTTTTACTGCCTTCAATTGAACTTATTTTTGTAGTAATATATAAATTAAATTGTACAAAAATATTAACCTAATTATTAAGCTAAAATGTTTAACTAAACTACTAACTATAAAAAAGCGACTTCAAATATTACTATTCTTTATACCGACTTAATAAAAGTAATATTCAAATGATTTTATTTTAAATTTATTTAACTGTAATTAATTAGTTTACCTTGCATGAATATTGTCTGGTACTTTGTTGAACAATGGTGTTAAGTACTTTGGAAAACATTTTAAGATTTATTGGGTTATATAAATTAAATGAACTAAATAATTTATACAATTTATTAACTAAGGTAACAGTAGCTTTTATTGGGTGCGGTATAAAAGGCAAAAGAAAGACGGTAGACAGTCGACACACACCACGGTAAAACGCGGAACGCCTATAATCATATTGAGCTTAAAAACGTCGGCCAATGGGCAAATCAGGATAAAGCATCGTTATTATCACTAATAATAATTTTGAAATCACTGCACTCTAGCAATAAATTGTTGTATTACCGAATTTCCCATTTTTTTTTTTATTAGTCTGTATATAAATAACATTATTTATTGTATTATTATGTTGAGCTTTCTCGCTGAACTCGTAACTGGACTTAGATTTTTTTGTGACACAGGTCTTCAAGGTTTTTTTCTTAATACGTACTCGCTCTAGTTGTGTAAAAAAAGGATTTACCTATGCTATTTCAACGTGTTGCCTAGTGACTACAGTTTGAAATTGTTTTTTAAATATAATTTATATCGTAATTAACTATAATTGAAGTGCGTATAGAGATAACTAGGTCATTTAGTTGTGTTTATACTTTTTTAATGTTGCGTATTAAGTGCACCATCATTGCAATTATTACAATGTCAAATAAATGTCTACCTACATAATAAAAATACCATTGTACATGCTAAAATATTTTTGTTTTTTAAATATATATTAAGTAGGTATTTTATTTTATTCTGCCTAAAACAGACTGTAAGAAACTAGCAGTTTCCGTTTTCCATGTGCTATATGGGATATGATAGTTTTATATTTTACTTAGTGCGAATTCGTTATTTGAAAAACTGAGCGGAAAAATGATAAAATTCCTAAAATACGAAAAATATTATGAGCGTATAATGAATAATATTCCATTGAAAAAAATGTATAAATTATAGCAGGAATTATAATATTTTAAACAGGAATTATATAATTCCTATATAAATTATACAGGAAATAACAGTTTTCTTTAATTTTCTGAAAGTCGGGTGTTGAGGAATATTATCCCTTTTTCACTCAGCTGTTGATTTATTAATAAGTCTAATCTTTCAACTTTCTTAAAGTATAATTTTTGTTTTAAATTTCTACCTACAGGCCAAGAAAATTTAACATTATAAGTTGAAAAAGTTTAATTCTTCACAGACGAAAGTTGAAAAAACAAAAAAAAAACCGTACGAGTTTTTAAGTTAGAACTTTTACTGGCTATAATTTCGAGAAAAAGAGTCGGATCGAGTTGAAATGTATAAGAAATAATTATTTGGTATGCCCGCACACGTCAGTTGTGTCAAACTTAAACTATACCCATTTCCCACCCCCCTAGGGGGGTACAATTTTTTTTGTTTTTCCGGGTTTTTAGCGGTAATTTTAAAAATTTTGGGTTGAAAATTTGGCAGTAGTTAGAACTCATATGTACCCATAACATATTAAACGGGAAAAAAATTCGGCACTACAGTTTTTTTTTAATTACCGGGAAACTGTGTTTTCGCAGATTTCATATATTTGAACAAAAACACCTAAAATCTTTAAAAAAAATTGATCAAATCATTAAAACAATTTTATGTATATCTATGCAGAATGATACTATTAGGTTTTGTGCTCAAGTACCACTTTTGACTTAAAGTTTACACAAATTCAATTTTTTTTTTTTTTTTTTTAACTAAAACCCGGTGTACCAGATGTGAGAAACGAACAGACACTAAAAACTATCAGTTGGTAACGTCTATCCATGTTAGATTAGGTTAGGGCCCAATGATCGGTATCATAATATTGTGTTTATTACATGATATCACAGGTGACTAAATCGTGTAACTGATTATAGTAGACACTCGATTTATTGGGAAAAAAACCTATCCGAGTACTTATTAAGACACTTAATGATTCTGATACGACAAAACCACT
Organism: Adelges cooleyi; assembly: GCF_023614345.1. Taxonomy (NCBI): domain Eukaryota; kingdom Metazoa; phylum Arthropoda; class Insecta; order Hemiptera; family Adelgidae; genus Adelges; species Adelges cooleyi. The sequence continues at coordinate 11,848,536 of NW_026096579.1, read as the reverse complement.
GTCGTTATCTCGTTATTTTATAGCCTGCGTTATATAACCTTATCGAAAGTCAACCATGAGTATATAAGTTCTAACTACCGGCAAATTATGAAGAGGACTGTTGTTTTTTGGATTCAGATTAAGTGTTGATTTTTATGCAGTATACCGCCTCAAAATTTATTTTTTATTACAAAATTTTTTTAAAGGAAAAATAATGTTTTGCATATTGTTAAACTGTTATTCATTTAAAGAGATTCACGCTTGATTGTTTAAATTGTCTAATATTAGATAATCTGCTTCGTGCTAATTTTAATTTTTTAGTTTATCAACTTGTAGCTCTAATTTTGTATAAAATATTTCATTATTTTATTACTATGTACAGATTAAGACAAATTTTAATAATAATTAAGTCATAAATGGTTATACTTTATTTTATGACTAGATCAAATCTCGTGAACATTTAACATCATGATACAGCTCCTATGCTATTATTAAAAAAACACAATTTTTAAAATCTCCATAAAAGGTTATTGTTAAATAACAGGCAACAGCCGACCACTAGTGGCTATACACCTTAGTAATATTTAACTAATAAGTAATATATGTTGGTAAAATTTATTGTTTTCTCCATCACAGTACCAGTATACGATTTATTTTAATTTAAATGTAAGAAAATCGATTTTTCTTTAGAAAATAACAATAAATTAATATACAGGATGAGGCAGTAAAACGGCGATTTTCTAATGTATTTAAATGGTAAAACCCGTTTCACTATCCCACCCTTTACATTTTAAGGATCTATGAAAAGGTTTTTTTAGTTGCATTTTATTTTGTACATTGTCAATCTAGTAAAATAGAAGTATAATATAGCTTTGAAATAATATAACCTATGAAGTATAAATAGTTTGTGTGAGATTGCTTTAATGGAAGTATATAATACATAAATATTAATTTTATTGAGAATAAGCGATTATAATTTAAACTATGGAGTACAAACCATTGGAACATGAATCGACGACCATTCCAACAAAATATAACAAGACATTGTATATGTGTTCTTTGGTCCACTAAGTTTTTGCAAAAAAAAAAAAAAAAACAAGTACAGTGGGGTCGGTGCATAGTGGGGACGGAGCATAGTTTGGTCGGGGCATATTGGGGACGGGGAGGTCACAGGTTTACAGGAATTTTAAACCTGAAAGTGATAAATTCACTTTCGAAAAAACGCTTCGATGCAAATCGGTAGTTAGTATTTTCAAGCCAGTACAGTCCAAACCAAGCACAGTATAAACCAGCAAAGTTAGAAAGTTTTAAACGAAGGTTCTGTATTTACAAATGAGCATCAAAGCGTTTATTTGAAAGCGATTTTATTCAATTTAATCACTTTTTTTTATAATAATTCTTGTAGACCTGTGAACTCTCCGTTTCCTCATTGCTTTGATTACATTATGTCAATACTCTACTGTACTAGTCCTCTCGGATAAAATCACTTTCAAATTAACGCTTTGATGCTCATTTGTAAATACAGAACCTTCATTTAAAACTTTCTAACTTTGCTGGTTTATACTGTGCTTGGTTTAGACTGTACTGGCTTGAAAATACTAACTACCGATTTGCATCGAAGCGTTTATTCGAAAGTGATTTTATCACTTTCAGATTTAAAAATTCCTGTAAACCTGTGACCTCCCCGTCCCCAATATGCCCCGACCCAACTATGTTCCGTCCCCACTATGCACCGACCCCACTGTACTGGTTTTTTTATTTTACTTTTTTTAAAAAATAAAAGTTTTCGTTTAGTTATATTGACATAATTATTTCATGAACTCTTATATAATGCGTTGCTGAGTTCAAATAATTCGATAATTCCATATAATGCATCTTTACATACCGTTTCCAGGTAACCGAATAAATATCGCTGTAACAAATGTTTTGCTTCATCAGCTATCGTAATATGAGTTGTTATGGAAACAAACATATTTTTATAATACAACTTTTTTTCTTTTATCAAATATTATGTTCTAATCAATTTAAATAGACAAGTACGAACGTCGTGAGCATATAATACCTACCGTGATTATTTATTTGGAAACGTTAATAGAACTTTAATTCAATTCGTTCTTTTTTAAATCATTACATTAAGTACAACCGGAGGTAGTTAATAGTTCAGTTATAATTACAATTAATATTATAGTCGGTGTTGTGATTTAACAAATCAATCAACAAACATGCACATTGTTGTTCTATGAGTTATGAATTTATCAACCGACGATGATATCAAACTTGAAGAAACCTCAAGCGTATCCACTACTATTCAAAATAGCCAATTAAGTGTACAGGAACTTTTAGATTTTTTAATAATAGCGCACCGTGTCAACGAAGTTTTAGCTAATGATGATGGAGATGATAAATTGCACGACACATTTATCAGTTGGTCGGAACTAGCCCAAAACAATTTATTGCTGCGATTAACGGCTAAAGTGAACGATTCGGAAACCAATCCGGGGACGGTAACAATGCAGAGCACCAATATTGAACGTGCTCAGTGCGTTTTAAAAAACAAACTAAAAGAGATCATGAACGAAGGCATTTTAGATTCAGTTCTTCCGTATATTGTTAAAAAGAGTCTGACTTCAAACGTGCTGAAGACATTGGTGTCGAATGGCGATAAAGTCGGCAATCCGTCGCCGCCGAACAAAGATAAATTATGCTCAAAACAAAAATCTACTGGTTCTACTGAGAATTTCTCCAAATCGAGGGGAGAGTAAGTCTAATAGCATACTAATCAAATTTGCGTTTATTAATACGCTGACCTTACACGCTGTACAATTTCAAACGTTTCAGTTCCGAGATCGAGATTAATGTTTGTGATGCCGTTCAAAAGGTTAAAAAAGTGTTCAGATGCCCTAAACGACTCCTCATATCGAAAATGGGTTATTTCGCTGAAGTTGCCAAGGGTAAATATTAAGAATATGTAGAGATTTAATAACAATAAATTGGGTTATTAAAAATGGTTTGTTACAAAGTCAGAAATTAGAAAAATTAAGGGATCGACATTTTATTAAATAGGTACTTGACAATCCGTCCATTCCATTAGTAGAAATCCATTGGATATTTAGAAGGGCTAATTTTTTTTAATAAAAAAGAACGGTAGGGGTTAAACTTGAAGATTAATAAAATAATAATAAAAACCCTTAACCATAAAAATTATGTACTCTCCGCGCTCTTCGCTCTCCGAAGATTAATATTATATTTTTTCTACTAAGCATAGTCTGACTCAGACGATTAGATTGTTCTGACGTTATACCCCTAAAATGTAATACAAAAATAAAAACAAATTGTTAAATTAGAACACCTACCTACTTTTTTAAATTTATGGTCCAATGCATCAAATTCTATTGAATTTGATGTTAAAAATATTCAATAGATTTTCGTTTTTCTCCTACGATTTATTAGATTTTTTTTATTTCTTCAAATAAAAAAATGATTTCATATGATGCAACTTTTATCGCAAGTCACGTTTTCTACTTAATTGATTAAGTTACCTAACAATTGCCTTTATAAAAAATTAAAAGTCATTATAGCATTTTATTACATACTAATTATGTTTATGATAAAAACGATATTTTTAGCTTTTAAAAATATGTTTTCTGCCATGCGATAGTAGGTATTATTAGTGTCGTATAAATCAGTCTAAACAATATTATACGATGTACTTTGCCCGATTTTTTGTACTGTAATAAAATGAGGTTTAATTAGTGAATATTAAATAGTTAATAAAAATTAATCTATTATCAAAAAAAAAAAAAAATTATAATAAATAAGAGATCGATAAAGGCCGACGAAAGGTCACAGTGTGCAGATACGGGCGGGCTACCTATGAACATTTTAATAGGATATTGATTTCTATAAGTTTCCAAAATTTTAAACTTTAACCTCAACTAAAAAGAAAATAAGAGAGTTAAAGAAAACTAAACTAGCTATAGTTTCTCACCTAAAATTATGGACGTGTGACTATTTTTTTTAGGCCAACGTTTGGAGGATATTGATATATCCGTACATTGTGAAATACCTATTTTCGATTGGTTGATCAAATGGGTGAAGAAGGACTTTAAGCCGAAAAACGAGTGTCCTTTATTAGGTATTTCCATTGGAATGATTTCAGATATAAGATCGTATTGACGTATTTAATCTGTTCTGTGATTCATGTACCAATAAAGATTTTTGACTATTGTGTGTAGATTATGGAAATGTAGTGCCAATATTGGTTTCTGCGTCATTTTTACAAATGGAACCTTTGTTTCAAGAGTGTTTGAATTTCTGCAAAGACAACATTAACGATGTGTTATCCTCTTCAGCAAGTTTTGGTTGTGTCAATGAAGGAGTAATTACAAGGTTTGTAAGTAAATTTGAATAATTTCTGCTAACTGTAGCGCCTACTTGTCGTAGATTAGTAGGTTAGTGGCAAGGTCGCGTTTAATCCTATTATAACTTTATTATTTAGGTTATCCAATCAATTCAATAACTGTGATATAGAAAACATAAAAGACGTTAGAGATAAGTTAAAATCGCGTTTATTCACCAAATTAATAGTAGATTTATGCAAACGAAGTCCAAAACGGGAATTTGGACATTACAGTACTTTTGCCTACGCTTTTTAGTAAGTTAATAGTTCTGTAATGTTAACGTATGCGAATAAAACCTTGAATACATTTTATTTTATTTTTTATTTTTATGTTTATTATGTCCAGTTGCTGTCGTTGTAGTACTGTATTGATTCCTAATGTTGCTGCGATGATACCCTGTAAACCACCGATTTATAAGATAGCACAAAATGGGACCGTTATTGCTTGTCACTCAAAGTAAGTCTTTAACGGATTCTCATAGTGATACTGATCAGATTTATAACATTATTGTATATATTTAAAATTGATAAAACTATTGATTGTGGTAAGATATTGTCCCATATTATTGTTAATTAAAATTGTAAATATTAAATAAGAATTTTAGGTTTTTTTTTTTGGTAAGTAGTAGTTTCAAATTATATTTTAGAGAGTACGGACTACGTTAGGTGTGATAGATCAATATTGTAATTTGTCAAGAACGGTCACTTTTTATACATCCTAGTATTACAACTTAACCAAGTCAAACATCGTTATTAATAAATAATTGATAGATTAATATCGTATTTATTATTTATGTAACTTACATTTTGATTGATTTTAGAGATCCAAGGTGGACACTCAACGACCACGTGAAGTCGCTATTTTCGAAACACAAGTGCTGGCGTATTGTTTATTGGTCACTATGGTCAGAATGTCATTTTTTGCGCTGTTCCCGTTGTCAACACATGTATCCTGTCAAAAACCACAGATGGTGTCAATTTCACACCCAACAACCTCAGTTTTATCCATTAGAGAACAATCGATATCTTCATTATCCAATTGGTACCATTTCGTGTGTTACTAATTTACATTTTTGTTATTTATATTACATTGAAAATACCTAATGATATTCTGAATTGGATATTATGACCCTACGATCAAAAGGAAACCACATGTTCATAATGTGTTTTCTTGTTTATTTCAACAGTAGAGGCGTATTTTTGTCACAGTTTTTTAAAAAAAAAATAATTAAATAATTATTATTTTAGGACGTTATCCATGTTGTAACGAAAAAACATTCAAATACGAACCAATCAAAACTTCATTTGTAAGTTATAAATAGTAATCATCAAAAAGACAAAATAATTCTTGAGCTTGTTGAGGACAAACATTTAATTTCATATAAATTTTACAATCATTTTAAAAAGTTATGAACGATTGTGTTTAATTTACAGGGTTGTCATTATCGAGAACACGTTCCATTACTCGAACACACAACCGACGTAGAAATTCACCAAGTTATGCAAAAGTTTCTATCTTTAACAACGGTTGACCCGCCGATGTTTTTCTCCGATGGTTTATCAAAACTTACAGAAATGAATAGTACACGTAAGAAGCAACATTGTACTGAAAAAAGCTATTGTAAATTGTATTTATTTGCGTTTTGTTATTTTAGTGATCAATGCAGAAAGTAATAAAAATAATGCTTGGTTAAGTGAAAATCACAAATTTGCTCCGTTCAACGGTAATACATACAATTTTAGAATGGATAAATATTAGTTTTGTATAGTAATAATTACATTTTTTACGTTAATCCTCAGTAGAAGGACCGTCCAAGAAAACGCAATTCTGGTGGGATAATATTATCATAGGAACACCATCGACGAAAAGACCGCTGCTAACGGAGCTGTGGGATAAACCTCTTTCCAGGATGCCTTTATCGCCTAATAACAGTTATAACTAATTAATAATACCATTCAGAATAATTATTTGCTTGGAATAAATATTGATTATTTGATTTGTCCGTATAGATGAAAATATGTACGAATCATCTGAGACTTTAGGAAATGAAATTAATTTATCTTTTGGTTCTTCATTTGAAGAAGTCGAAGATTCCTTATCGAGTTTCAGTGATAGCGATTCTACTTATTCAGATAAGGTGTCTTCTGCTAAAAAACAGAAACCTAAACGGTTTTCAAAAGCCATAAGGACACTAAAACAAAGATACAGGTGAGTGGAAAATATGGTAAAATTTATTGTGATTAGATTAACGCAGAATGCATTAATTTTATCATTATTTTAGTAATTCTTCTTTAAAACATTTATGTTTGTTATTTTAGCATATAATATGTAGTATATAATTTCCCAACGCTTACTTTTAGCCTAATTTTATTGAAAGTTTAATCAACTTTTAATATTTCATCATATTTCAAATTAAAACGGAACATTTTTTTTGTTAGTTATTGCTTCTAGTTGAAGGGGTAAAACTAGTAATTAGTGATGTAACTTGTAAGTTACATAACACATTAATCTTAATTAGATTAATAAAAACGTTTGTGTTGTACTGGTACTATAAGCTTGTATTATACTTAACTCAGCTATTACGAAAATGTGATTTACACCACTGGGTAATGTTTTTTACCCAGACTAAACTCAACTGTACTTCTTCTTCTGCTTAATTTTTAAATTAAATTAATTATTAAAAAACTAAAAAAATCTATCTACCAATAGTTTTAGCAGATAATTCGTGGATAGCTTTCAAATTTGTTCACCTGGACATCAAATATAAAATAGTTAAGAAAGGTAGCATTTGAATAATTATGCTTTTTTAAAGTTTGAACTGTTCAGCTATTTAAGCTTATTCGATGTATAGTATGTCAGGGATTTTTTTACTACATTAGTGGAATGTTATGTGTTGAATAGTCATCTCAAAGCACGTTGTTGTTTATATTATAACGACTATGGGCTTAGACTCTCAAGTTTGTATTTTAGCAGGTTGTAGTTAAAATGGCCAAAATATTGCTGTGTAGGTATTCCGGAAACTATCAATGGTCACTGACTGCGCCAATGCGATGCAATCAAGATAATCAGAGGGAATATGAAGAACGGTGCTTTAGACAAATTGCTCGACACGTTCTTCACCAATCCAATTCGACTACCGGAGAATGCGATCGTATGCTTATCGCTGGTACCTCGCCTGCGGATGTCGGACAACAACCTATTGGTACGTTTGAGATTTTAATATTATTAATAAATAATGATATTAGTTATTAAATTCACATTCGATCAAGCGCCATGAAATTATTTTAATTCAATTAGGCGGTTGTTACGTGAAACTAGAATCAGAGCTGCTCTCGAAAATCGATCCGAAAACCCCACAAAGACCAAACACCGTGGACGGTAAATGCCAAATTAAGGCAAAAGTAAAAAAAACAAAGCCTAACGCTTATTGATAATATTGTTTATATTGTAAAACTAATTTATACATAATAAAACATAGTTTATTTCGTTTTCACGCAGTTATACTTTATTTATTAATAACTTACCCGCAATATTTTAAATTCGCAATTTTTATTGTATATAGCAAATAAATAAATTTAAAAAAAATCACAAATTTTCTGAATAAAAATTGAGGAATAATTTAAAAGTAGTTTACAGTATAAATTAAAAAGTGTTAATTATACAATTTGATTAGATTTAAATTTATCATTAGGAAGAAATAACGGTAAATTGTGTACGGTACCTACAGGTATAGTTCAAAACACGAAAAATAATATAAACGTGTAATTTTTGACACGTTACCTTTGGTTTTTACTCGCGCTACTTTGCGACTAGATTATACACACATATAAACGCACGCACGCACTATTGTTATAAAATACAACATCAATGTATTTAAAAAAAAAAAAAAAAACCAAATTTTAGGTAATCAATAGTAAATATTAGGAATAATTTAAATACAATGCACAGCGTTTCTAATTTATGATATCTTATTATCTTAACGACCGTGTACAATTTCAAAGTAAACAAATTGAATTATTACTCGAGTCGGCGAACCCAGTACGGATTCGATGGACCGTAATTAAATATATTTATATATTACGTAATTTACACAAGTATAAATATTAAGGAAAGTTAAATAGTTTTTGAACACTCCAATAGTTTGGTAAACGAGATCGTAAAAATATAGATAATAATTATGCTAACATATTAATACGTCGTTTATACAAAATAACAATGGACCGCATTGAATGGTAATTAGTTGTTTTTCTTAGTTACGATTTAAAATTATATTATAATTACTGGAAAAACCTATAAGCATTATAAAGACGTAAAGTATTATACGTCTTAGTATTATATAAATAGTACCTAATATACAATTATCATATACAGATTCTGGGTAAAAAGGCGTACTTATATAAAATTAGTAAAATTACATAATAATACAACACTGGGCTGGAGAAAATCCAATTTCGGTTCTTTCAAAGGGGTTGGGCCCTTTAAGATTAACAGTTTATCAAGTTTATTGCAACCCAGCAGTATATAAAAAAAGAAACAACATTAATACAAATTTAGTTGTAAGTGGCAAGATTGTAAAAACGATATTTTATAACAAGATAATATTTACCAGCTAAACATTTTACTGGCTTCGTAAGTAATGCAGAATGCAGGATTTTAATTTGGAATACAATACAGTTTCATCTGGGGAGACTGACTGACAAAGCATGAAGATAATATGTCGGGAGAATAAGCTTTGGCGAAACAGTCGACTAGGGGCTGAAGGGTGGGAAAGGAGCAGAGAGTGAGTCTCGATGTTCAATTGTGGTAGGTGACGTAGGATTGCAACGGTTTGGGCAGATTTAGCTCGGCAACGGTGTCCGGGTGAGCGTTGCTCTGGCAGCCCTGAAGCAACGACTGACGTATGGATTTCCTGCACAGCTGCTGCAGCGAATGCGGTTCGGCCCATTGCGGCATCAAAGCCCGTTTGATATCGAAGAACACTCTGCCGAATATGTTATAGCACTGTGCGTGGCTAAACATGGTGCGCATCACGTGCGAGTGCATCCTCATCGGGTTTTCGCCCATCGACTGGAGAAGAATAAAATACAAACGATTATTACAACAAAGGTTTGTATGTATGTACAAATGTCGTTTACCTGGGATATGAGCGACAGGGTGCGCATACAACTGTCGTCTAACCGCCGTCTGATCATTACAGAACGTAGGAACCATGTGAATATGCTTTCCACCGGACTTTCTATGGGGTCTTCTAACACACACCTGCCAGACTCGGACTTCATACGGAATTCGTTCAACATCTCTATGTAGTTTCGTCTGGCATCTGAAGTGCAATCTACGCAAGGATGAAGTCAGTGTAAATAATTGAAAGCAACAGAGGACAAACTATTTACCTTCGAGCCAAACGGTAGCGCCGCTGTTCAACAACAGCCTGGTGATGTCGATGGCATGGTCCATGTAGTGGACGGTATAAGTGATCAGCGATCGACCGCTGTTGTTCAGCCAGTTGACATCGCTGCCGAAATTCAACATCATTGTGGCGAACTGATGAGCCCGCTTAAATAGACCACAGTTCATCAGTCGCTTGACTCCTAGTATTAGCGCCGTGTTACCGCTATCATCCACGGTTCGAGACCATCGGCGAAGTTGAGCGGGGGTGGCGTTGGCCGCTGTTTCTTTCAGCCGACGCACCACTTGCGCCCAGTTTTTATGAATGTCATCTGCGTTGGTGCAATACATATTGTTATTATTGTTCGACACGTTTCACGGGTACGTCCGTGTTCATCTTAACCAATAAGGGGCATGAGTGCGGTTATTTATTATCATTCTATTTTAATTAATAGTAGTAAAATGTATAGGACATATTTGACAAAAGTTATTGTTCTCCAACAGCATTTAATTTATGGGTAAATGCATTTAAATATATTTTTCTGTTTACTATAACGATTATTTAATAAAATATAGCCTAGCGAGCAAAAAATATAAACGGGTGTTAAAATGTAGTATTTATTTAATTCAATTTTTGTTCAATGACAAATGTTAGTAAGACGACGCTACGATTTCGGAAATTTTTTCTTTCAGTAATTATTTACAGAATCCAATATTTATTTAATTTTACAGCGTACACGCCACGTCCCTTAGTATACTGTTACTTACCCGCCATTATGTCAAAGAATATGAAACAATTTGCGTTGGGCATATTCGGGTGTTTTATACATTTCTGACTGGACTTGAACCGAAAGCAAAATTCTATATTAGCTATCTGAAAATACAAATATTATTAATTTTATTATTATCGATACGCCGTAAATGTAATTGTAATATGCAAGTCACGCAAAAAGTAGTTGTAAATTATATTGCCTCAATTTTAACGTATACAAGTTACCAGAGGTCTCTGAATCGCACTTAAACCAAGAATACCAAGATACATTATTAACTAGTTGACTCTCGCATTTGAGTTACAACTGTTAGTTGTCATATAGTAAGACGTAAGTTATCACTCACTATATTCTAATTCAATTGGAATGTCAATATAATTTGGTTTATAGCGAACAACAACTAACAAGAAGTACCAAAAAAAAAAAAAAAATGTATTATATTAGTTTAAATTTACCTACTTACAATCACTTATTTATCGATTTCTTCATATTAACAGTGTATTGATCAGAACATTTTGAAGTAAAATATGTTATAAGATAAAAAGGTTGGGTTAGGAAAAACCACCTTAAAATTGAATGATTGATAGAAGTTATTAAGCATAGCTAACATTAATTATATTAATCGATAACAATAATTTAAAATTTTCCAAAAGTAACACGAACCATTAAAAAAATCTTCCGTCAAAATTTATAATTTTTTCGAAAAAATATCATAAGAATTGGAGATCTATTGTTCTTTTGGTGGTACCAGCATAATATGTCGAGAGATTGTTTCCTAATAATTTTCACAAAATAATTTGCATACTCGTATGCGGATTAAAATATGGGAAATAACTGGTGTAACTTATACTTGCTTCCGAAACTACCACTACTAACTTGTACTACCAAAATATTTTGAATGTATAAAAAAGAAATATTTGTATATAAAATTAAGTCATTACTATTGGTCTTGTAGCTAGTAGTTCGTCGTAATCTTTGAAGCAGAATAACTGATAATTTTTGCCGATCAGCCTCCATTCCCTGAACGGGCATCCATTGCAACAACCTGATTTAGCAAAAAAAAATATATATATAAATGGTTCATTAATAATTCTAGACGCTTATTTGTAGTGTATATATACTCACCGCCGTGCCATTCGCCCGCAATTATCTTGTCAAAGTCGTCGACGTCGTCCCCCGACGCTATGCATAGCGTGGATATTTCTACTTGATTCTCAGGCTGCCGGTCGGCCGACGACGGGCCACCGGACGCCACGTTCAGCTGCTGCAACGAGTCCAGGGGGTCGTCGGCGCAACCTTCCGGACCCTCTTTCATAGTTTCATTCTTGTTGCTGTAACAAAAAAACAACATATTTAGCAAAATAGTACACATTCTGATTTGGGCAAGTTCCTTGGAAAAATAATTTGTTTTAAATTTAAATTACTCCAAAAATATTTTTAAAAAAATAAGAAAACCCAATTCTTTGTAAGCTTTTTTACTCTTAAAACTCAACGATTTGAAACTTTGCCGGACTGTACTATGATATTGGGCTGAGAGTGGTCATATAGTGTTTATATAAGGCTGACGATATTTGAATTATTTTATTGTTTTAATATCCATATCAAACTACTTAAGTAGTACCTAGGTATATCGTATGCCGCATGGTCGCCAACACTGTCGATAACTAACCTGATACCTATTAATATATTAAAATACATGAGTTCTGTACTTTATCAACGACCGTTACTAAAAGTAGTACCTACGTTTCGTTATGCTCTGGTATAATATTTCAACATTTATATCGGATATTAATATGTTGCCGTTTTAATACGTTTCATTCTTCACCACAAAAAGAAATATACGTTTGGCTTCACATGGGTTTTAAATGGGCGGAAAGTATTATTTTTCGTGGCAAAAATTAAATGTATTAGTTTTTGTCAATACAGACGGAAATACTTATACAGGGTGATTCATTAAGGACAATTCACTCACTTTCACCTAAAATAATTGCAATTTTATAGTTTTTTTTTTTTAAACATTTTTGTTTTTGTTATTTTACAATATTATAAAATTACTAAATATTTACCTTTTTTAGTATTTTCTAGAGACCTATCAAGTGTCAACTTTTGAAACTTAAATGGGAACTTATATACTTAAATAACTTTTAAAATTAAGACTTATTTGCTCAACGCTTTGACTGGTCAATAATTAGTTTTGGATAATTACTTTCAATGTTGTTAAGGTTTATAACTTAGGGCGGAAGGTGGAGTACAGTTGAGTAAAGTGTGCAGATAATAAAAATAACTCAGATAATAATAAATTTAAATATTGCCAAATGTTGTAAAATAATATAAACTAAAATGTTTCCATAAAGAAGAACTTTAAAATAGAAATTATTTTAACGGAAATGCACTCATTTCCCGTAGTGTTTTTTCCCTAATGAATTATCCTATACTACTTCTCGTGACAAAAAGAAAACAAAACCTCATACTTTTCGTAAGGCAAATAAAACGTATTAGTTTTCTCAACAACAAGCGTCGATATTAATTAGAATGTCGACGTGTAGTTCTGAAAAAAGTATACTGAATAAACGTACCACAAAAACTATATATTACACAAAAACTAGTTATCCATTAGGATGTCAGTTATTTTTTAGTTTTTCGTAAATGTTTGCTCCGAAATTCCATTCTATTCTCCAAATAAAGAAAAAAAAATCAACCAACTAATTTGTAACCCATACCACTATTCGTTTATAATTAATACTATACAGTTGTCTAATGTATATAATTATAATTGTTTAATATCAATTATAATGTATAAAAATAAAATATATTTATTTTACTTTGTCGGTTATCTAAAAATATACACTAGCCTTACAACATAACAAAAATAAAAGTTTACGGTTTTCTTCGGATGATTTTGTAAAAGTATATATTAGTTATAAACAATAGCGTTCGCTTCTGTTTTGCATTAGACTGCACCAGGGTTTTATGCAAATCGTGTGTAAAAAAACGTGCATTAAAAGCATTAACGACGAATTACATGATGATATACGAACCTTAGTCCATACCAGTTATACTAATAATATGTATTGCTTTAGATTAAGTAAAGTTTGTAATATTAATAGTTGTGATAATATGTTGACACAAATTCTTGGAAAATGTATAATTTATAGGCTTATGTAAGTATTTATGCATGTCTTATTATAGTAACGGTATTGTATTTCCATAGATAAATGATAATTATTTAACGATAATAATGAACAATAGCGAGAAATGGGAAATTACTTACATCATTAATATTGGATAAGATCAAATTTCGTTATAATTAACATTTTTTAAAATTTATTTTAAGTCTAGAGTACTATTTATTTTTAATTGGACAATCTGACATTTTTACTTAGTATATATACTGTAGTAAAATTATGTAAGTTAGTTTTACTATTATCTGTAAAGGACATTTAAGACAATTTTAGTAGGTAGTTATTTTTGTTACAATTATTATTATCGTGTTATTCATATGAGTAACTCGCGCAATTATTCAATTGTAAAAACATTTTTGTAAATAATTTCATGACAAACATCCATGGCTACCCCGTTTTCTTTTGATAACTAGAGGGAAAAAAGGGAAAATTAGCCTATTATGATACTGTATGAACGCCACTAAAATGTTATAAAAATAATAATAATAACGTCATTAACAAATTAATTTCGACCGTGTAAAATAAACGATGGTGTGATACTATGACGGTATAGATAATAAAAATTAATTAAACGTTTTTCTTATTTAGATTCTGATGATGACATAACGGAACAGTACAATTCACACGGGTGACGTACAATTACACCGGTGTAGGAAATGGCGGTTCTGTAGAAAAATGGATAAGAAAAAAAACGTAGATATTTTTTTTTTCTTTCATTTTAATACACACACCGTTACACGTTACGGTAGTACGGCGGAATGCCGAAGGTTATTGCCTCTCCTCGGTCGACGTAGTGTAGACAGACTTTGTTTATGCAACTAGAAATTACCCGGTTCAATGCTACACAGTGCGAAATGCTGACGGGAGAGATCTAAAGCATGTGGGCACAGGGTATCCTTGACGTGTGCAATATGATTAACAGCTATCACAACGAAAATCTAATGTCACATACGCAGAAGCCAAAACCCAACCGTTAACGAGCCAGCATCTCGTAATTCTTTCATATTTTACTGTCATCTCAACCGGAGCTGTCAAAAATAATATAGCGCGTCCTTTTCCACACAAAGTTTTAAAAATCAGCCGTTTTCCGCAAAAACAAACAGTTGTTAATTTTTCTCAAGATTAGACAATTGCTTGCATAGTAAAAACTATTACAATATAGTGACGGTTGACCGTCATCGACTATGTGTTTAAACAATTAACAATAATTTATTGATGAATATGACGCGTAATATCAAATTTTTTTTGTATGTATCGAATACAAATTATATTTTTTCTATTTCGTATATTAATCGTATTTAAAATACGAGTGATTAAGGGAAGCCCCATTGCCCCTCCTCAAATACGCCCTTGAGTTGCATATGGATCTTTAAAATCGGTTGTGATTGTCATTAAGCAGCCAGATGATGTATATTATTATACACAATAATAATGAGTGGAAATTAATTTAATTTTTCATTAAAAATCGATAACGGGTTTTTATTATTACATAGAACGAATCTATTTTCATTTGTTTACCGATCATCTGGGAATCAAATCGTTAACACCACACACCGGTGGGTGGCATATGCGTGTACTTAACGAACCATATGTATACATGTAGTATTCTCTCGTAGAACAAGTGTGCCATATATAGGCAGAAAGTATACATTCTCACACGCGGAATAAAATATAAAATACTTAAACCAATAACGGTTGTGAGTCCGTTATCCTAGGTATAACGATGGCGATTCACTCGATGCGTTTTCGGTTGTACTGCACATTCCGCCAGTCATCCCACGATAGATTATTAAAAAAAAAACTGAGGTAAGTAACACAGACGTAAAAGAAGAAAAAAATCAACGCGAATGATAGGAAAATAGAGATGAGGTCGACGAAAGGTCGATCCTCCCTGCCGTCGTTGACCTCATACGGAACTCTTCGACCGGTAGAAGTATACAGCTATATATTATTCGATATGTTTCGCTTTAGACACTTACATGATGTTGTAAATTATCTTTTATATCATTCCTATACTTCTATGGAAAAATGGCAAAGTGATAAATTGACTTTTGCCATTTTAACATGGGCTTAACAATTTTCTGTTATCAGTAAATTATGTCTATAAACTTAAAGCATAACATGGATAATGTAATGAACATACAGATGTTCGTGTTACAGACGTAGCGAAAAAGGTATAATATAAGAGACACAAAGAGGCCTAACTTAAGCTTAGATTAAATATACTAGAGATGGGCATTAACAATATAAAAACGGTTTTTATATGTTGTCGGTTTTTAAAAAACGACGTAAAAATAGACAATTTAAAAAGCTCAGAAGATCGGGGTAGTTATCACAAAATAGCAGTTTTGTTTGGTATCATCGAATTCTGTACTACACATTCATTCACAATAAAATATGTTAGGTATAAAATAAACAAAAATAGATAAATAGGCAATAGCTTAATTATTTTAAAACTATTACTTACGCGTCGAAGACAATGACTGATGGTATATAACATTAATCGGTATTATTATATACAAATTAAAATATTAACGTTTGATTTATCTGTTTGTTTTTCATCCTATTTTTAAGTACCTAGTTGTAAGGTGATCTAATTGTCGCAATAAATATTATTTTGATGTGCCTCTAATAAAAATAAATTACATTAATGTTGTAAATAATTACAAATTGTAGATCTACACATCTATGACGTTTAGTGTATGCCGCGCCTAAAGTACCATTAATGTTATTAAATAATACAATGCAATGGCTGATACTAAATAGAGGAAATGCAAAAACTATTTGGAAGTTTCAGATTACACAGTTTTTTTTATATATTACAACACTATATTATTCATATAGAGAATATTACACAAACATGTATAATATACTCACTATTCGTTACACACTAATGTAATTGTTGAACGGCGTAGGTATGTATAGTATGAGGTATGAATACAACATATTATATTGCATACTAACTATTTCAAGTATAACTTTATTGAACAAAAATTATAAGAAATATCAAATAAACGTTTTTAAATAAATATTAACACGAGGAAAATTATTAACGACAAATGAAATCTAGGGCTCAGGCATTTAGAAACGTAAAAAATGTTTTTTTAGGAATTTGCGGGGGGGGGGGAGGCACTTTTATAGGCGTGGGTCTGAATCTACGACTAACATTAACTCCGCATATTTCAATAAATATCCGTTTCAAATCACATTAGGCATCATTGTGTCATATGTTAAGGAAAATTCTTGATTATGTGGTTTATTCCACGTATATTGACTCATGACATGAAATGGAATAAAGGTGACCGAGAGATGTTGATACAAAAACAATACACAGATCAGTTGATAAAATGTTCTTTAGCAGAAGCCACAATCAAAGCGATTCCTTTTTCTCAGACATTTCCTTAAGTATATAAATGTAACTATTTCAGAAAGAGTTTTAACATGCGCTGGAATATAATGTTGACTGTGGTAGTACTCACTGTGAACATTTTGGCGTTGTCCAATAATAAAAAAAAATAATTATTAACGTAAATTTTGAGTAACAAAATTCGATCTATGTACAGCTTTAATGTGAATAAAAAAAAATAGAAAAAACACAACTATGAAAATTTACAACATTATAATAATTTTATTTGGTTCGGGTTAGGGTTAGGACAGCACATTGACTCGACGATTGGCACGTCTTGCTACTAAAACCATTTCTGTGCAATGGTTGCGATGCACACGTGTCGTACTTTGGTAATGAACAACAAAAAAATGTATGCGGACAAAAAAAGGATAGTTAAAATCGTGCAGAAATAAAAAAACCGGGTTCGCCGAAAACGGGTCCCTAGAACACACGGGGCTAACTCTTTAACCACACCCTCACCTCCACACGGTCCGGTGAGTCTTTTGTTTCATCGTCTGCCCGGTCCGCCCCCCTCCCCCAAAATAAAGAACGACAAAAAATAAAAACTAATAAAACCACTGGCCAAAAAATAATCTATGTAGAACAAAGAGAAATGTGTACACAATAAAAACGCGCACTTGCAATGCTATTACAGCAACACGAAAATGTTATTATTAGTATTTAGTACTATTTTTGACAACCGGTTGTGCAGGAGTAGAGTTACGTGTTTTCGGCATATGGTGGTTTTTTTATCGGTTTTCTGCAAGCGAGGGCGGACGAGGGTGTCTGGAGAATTGAGAAGGAGGGGAGACATTTTGTTTGTTGTTTGTGTCCTCGAGAAGAAAATAAAAAAATAATGATGGATTTTAAACTACTCGCCAAAAAAAACTAACATAAAACACTTAACTGCGAATAAAAAGTCACAGATGGCAGGTAGAACACAATTTTTTTTATTGTAATTTAATCAACTGTATCACAATTCGCTGTTCTTTAAGGACGCTCTCAGGACAGGATGTACGGTAGAGATTGCAGAAAAATATTATAAAAACAGTTTCCAAAAAATATAAATACAATATATTTCAAAATATTTAATTAAAATAACATTTTTGCTTTAAATCGTAGAATTTTATCAAGCACAAAATTTCGGAAAATCAGTTTTTTTAGTACACTAGCTATATTATTTCAATTTTTTTTTATTAACTTTGTAGACGCTAAAGCTTACTATAGTTTGTCCTTAAGGCTTTGTATTATCAATGTTTTAAATCTAAAACTTCGTTAAAAAAAACACTGTTGCTAAAATAACTTAAGGGATTTTTATTTAAAAAACTATCTATGTATGTAATCTTGTTAACAAAATAGTATTTCAAATTCAAACACGTTTGTATTGATATGCATTTAAACACAATACAGGGTGAATGACTCGCTAAACATGAGCCAGAATTTAATAGCCAGTCAAAAACGTCACAATAATATAATATATGTTACAATACATTTTATAATACGTGTAATTTGATCATTTCTACGACATGATTAGATCGTATTGCGGTATTTATTATCAATGGTACTTTGATGCCAACTGTGCTTATTAAAAACTTTTTATTGAATAGATGAATTACCGTAAGTTTATGAAAATAGACAATTGTCCTCTTAATAAATGAAATCATACAGTTGTCAAAATTACAGTTAACGTTGGTGCATGCCGATGTGCAACGACCGAGTCACCGGCCATTCCCATGTTACTTGTACACGATTGCGTTTGAACGCAATTTTATTTCACAGACTATGAAAAAAAAAAAAACTTATGTATGAAGTACACATGGAGCAACCGATAAATATTGGAACAAATAAAAAAAAATGTACACTT
This sequence comes from Adelges cooleyi, assembly GCF_023614345.1. NCBI lineage: Eukaryota > Metazoa > Arthropoda > Insecta > Hemiptera > Adelgidae > Adelges > Adelges cooleyi. The sequence goes on along the minus strand of NW_026096579.1, from coordinate 11,829,568 downwards.
ACAAAAATGTCAATATCACTTGGGAACTTTCGACACGGGACCCGGGTACACGGATTCAAACTTGTAGATCAATGTATTGAATATCGTATACTATATCTAGTCCTGTCCGTTACGGTTGAACGACAATAGTGTAATAATAGTAGTAATAATAATAATAATATGTGCCGGAGGAGTAGGACGATAGCGTTTTGCGGGCTTCCGCCTATTTCGGCGGTGTGTATTTTTTTTTTCATTCGAGTTTCAACAGGTTTCCTTCCTTCACGGGTCGCGGAATCTAGTCTATTGGATTTTGCTGCCGCGGGCACGCCGGGGTCAACGCACACCACGATCGGCCGTTAATCTTTTTAGGCACACCCATAGCAATATTATTATCAACGAAAACACCGGCAAACCTAAAATCCATTAAACGCCGTCGATAATTACAAAGTAAAGCGATGAACATTAAACGGCGGCTGCGGCGTAAAAAATCTACAACGGACCGCTTTATCAAAACTTGCTCGATTATTCGACAAAACGCGGTACCAATATAATTATCGTTGTTTTTGTATATATATATATATATATATATAATGTAATGATCGACTTTATGGTTTAATTATGAAATCAATCGCGTTATTAGTATTAAGTATTATTATTGAGCAGTCCGGGTTTTCGATCGATTGTAATAGGGATAATAGACGATAATACTATCATGTCGAACAGAAATTTTGATTTTTTTACGACAATTTTTTTAATACATGCGACCACGGTAACCGACGAACACACGACCGGAGTACTCGAACAATAAAAACAATTATAATAAAAAAAAGTACTATCGCGAATTTCGCATACAGAAAAGTGAATGCCGTATAATAGCACGCTTGAAACGAGTGCACAAATGTGAGCGAGCCTTGAATTAATTCCCATTGCTCTGGTATAATAATAATATGTGCCCGTACACGAGTCTCGCTCTAAGCGCGACACAGCGTTCAGTTAAACCGTGCACGTGTACGGTTTGTATAACACGTGCACGGTAACATGGTATTATAATGTACGTATTCGGTATACAAACTATCAAGTGTAAGGTGCAGTAAATGTCTGAACTTCATATTTGGGAAAGTAAAGTGTTTGTAATACTCGATTTTAGCGACTACGCTAAAAAATATACTATTTCCTAACATGTTCAACGTGATGGTTTCAAAAACGAAAAAACCAAACGCATAATTTGGGCAGTGGTCAAAATTAAGACTACACCATAATATACATGTTAGCTTATGATATTTGCGACCTAAGAACTGTAATTTGCAGTGACGTGCAATCACTATATTGCAGCGACAATGTATTATGTTAAGCCCTATTAACCTGGTTTAACTATGCAATATATATCCCTTTGCATATCCATCTGAATATACGATAGGTTAGGTACGATATAATATACGATCATTAAAATGTGTACACTGTACCTACTACCTGTATAAGGTATTTTGCTTGTAACCATAATATATATTTTTCTATTGGTATTTATATTGTACTGTACACTATAACAGTTATACTTATCCATAACCATTGTGTTGAGTAAATTACAAAATAAAAAATGTAATAAACGATAATAGTTAAAATATCTAGTCTGTTGCGTGATTGTTTATTAAGAGTATGTATAATGTGCATTTAAAAATATTTATAGTAGTCTCTGAACAAATAATTAATAGTTCTAAAGCACCGTTCGTAAATGTATTGACTTTCTTGTCCTATCCGACACTAGAGGTATCCGCGACCTTATGTCTTTAGACCGTTACAACATTGATGTCAGCAGTTCATATTATAAATTGAATACGCTGAGGATGTTGACAGGAAGCACACGCGGTTGTTTCCAATTATTTTTGATATGTATTCAGAGATAGTCTTTAGAAAATGATATATCTTACATCGTCCTTGAAACAGATTCATTAACAATAGACGACGCATAAAAACGTTGTTATATGACTTTATTAGGATTTAGGTTTTGTTCATAATGCATTAAAGCGATCAAATGATATGAAGAGTACAGAGGAAAACACAAAAAAGTAGTGATGGGAAACCGAAAATCCGGATTTTTCAAAAAAACGCTTTTTAAGTCATTTGAAAATCATATAATTGTTAAATACTATTACAATATAAAGATGTGTACCTAAATAAAATTTGTTGATAAAAATTTAAAAAAAAAACTCTTAACTTTGTCTATAAAATGCTTTCGGATTCCGGATTTTCGGATTTCAACAAATCCAAAAGCAGTTTATCTTTGGTGTTTTGTTTTATTTTCACATATTTATCAAAAAAATGTTACTTAGATATAGAGCTTTATATTGTAAAATTATTTAACACTTATATGATTTTTAAGTAGCTTAAATAGCGTTTTTTTGTGAAAATCTGGATTTTCCGATTCCCATCACTACAAAAAAGTCACTTTTATTCGTTTAGATGTACTGTATTTTTAAACATGTTTTTCTTACATAAAAAAAGCGACTTTTATGGGTTTTCTTTGCACTCTTTAAACACTATTTAGTTACTAATTGTGTTTCAGAATCCAAGTATATAATATATTTAATCTATTGCCTGCGAAAGTGATTTAGTCCTGCTTTGCTTGTTTTCCGCTAAATGGTCGGATAACTTTTAAGTTCATGTAAAACTGTTGAACAACATTTCAACTTTGAAGTTTCGTGACTTACACTACTTTTGCTCTCGACGGCTCATATATAGTTAAAGGATTTTTTTCAGTTCAAATAATAACCACTATTAACGTGATCGGGTGGTATATGTTCCAGTAACCAGTATGCATTCTATATGTGCGAGTGGGTCGATAGTCTGTTGCCGAATTTCGCCTGCGTACTTATAGTTCATGTGACGCACGGAAGCAAAAGTCTCTTTATGTACCTACCATTAAACATACATGTCATTTTATTGTTTGTGTAAGTATTATTATAGAACTTTAGATGCAGCCGTTCCAGCATCTTGGGAGGGCGGTGTATTGTAATCATTGTCAATAAAGTTAACAACAATTTGTATGGAGATAAACTTAGTGGTGGAACATAGATAAGAAAGCTACTAGCAGCTAAGTCATATATTTTTAGGAGGAGCGGCGGAGGACAGTGACCGACCGCGCCAAGTACCTACATCGTGGGTCAATGATCTGCCTCCGTGTTCCGTTACTATAATATTATTATTGCTGTGTTGCTATATCATCGCGTCAACGGTCGCTTTGTTTTTTTCGCTATCTGTCTACACGCTTTAATATACAGTATGGTGGCCGTGTTGTCGTACCTTTTACTCTAGCCCTCTCTTTCTTTTCTTAGCGTACGGCCAGACAAAAATGATTAATAAAAAACATATCCGGGATACCGTTGGAAACTTCTACAACAGTTATTTTTAGTATAACGCCTTTAATAAACAATTAATGAAATCAAGAAAAGTACCTACGTCTTTTATGACAACTATATACCGTATAGAGTGCCCTATATTTTGGACTTTTACGAATTTTCATATCTTCCACCCTCAATTATTGTCTCTAAATGACATCAAAAAAATACTGGTGCTACAACTACGCTGTATGATGAGTGCAAGTCGTACCAGTGAACGTGTGTATTTATATATTATAATATGTATGTGTATTAGGATAAATGTATATAAGTAATAATATCGTATAAAACGTTCACTGGCACGACTTGCACTCATGACTCATCATGCAGCGTAGTTATTTTAACAGTAATTTGTTTTATGTCATTTGGAGACAATTGAGAGGTGGAAACTATGAAAATTCGAAAAAGACTAAAATAAGAGACACTACACTACCGAGTACAGCGTCATACCTTTAATTATTGTAATTTGTAATTATTAATACCTTAAACTGAGGGCAGTAAATAATTAATAACTATTTCGATTTTCTGATTATAAAGAATGTGTTATTTCTCTATTTTATTTTCACTACGTAGCAGCATAAGTATTGTTTTTGTACGAATATTGATTTATAAATACAATCTAGTCACGGCGAGTCAAAGCTAATAACTTACGTTGAAAAACAACGCAATCGATCGATGTGTAAATTGTTTTCCAAGCCATTTTTTGTACCCACATAAAAAAAACATAACTCGAAAAAAGAGTATAACTGGAGATGTGTAGAGAAGCAATTACCCTACCATGCATAATGTTACTTAATAATATATTTATGTTTATAATATGTACAATCCTACAACTCCTAAGCGTAGCTTACTACCCTCATAAAAACATAATTGAGAAACACTAGTTACATCTGAAGTAAGTTAAAAATAGGAGCCTCACATCCCATATAACTTTTCGACTTCATAATTTGTTTATTACAGTTACAAATTAGTATGCTTTAGTTATTTGTTTATAGCACAAATATAATTCTTCTTGGTTTTTTGGCTAATTCATTAATCATTGGAGGGTTACGACTCTTCACGTGTCTATCTTTACAGGATGTTGCATCTTCGCCCAGAGCAAAATCATATCTACGTCTATATTTCATCATATTATGATACATTATCAGTAACCCAGTGTGTAGATGACCTAGATAAGTTAGATCCATTAAAAATAATGATACAAATAAGACAACACAATCACATGCAGGTTGAACGTTAGTTTTCATTGGAGACATTTTTAAGTGGAAAATGGCGCCATTCGTCAAATGTAGACCGCAGATCTGAGATCTCGCATGTGTAATAATAATTGAAATAACAGTATACCAGTCATCTTGAAAATAATACAATATATCACGCAAGGCCAATGCGATATCGCTACGCGACTATAATAATTCATTTGAAGAGTTCATTGCTATGCTAGTTATAATGAAAATAAATTGTCCTGTTTAACCCAAACTTTACAAAAATATATTATCATTATTATATCGTATGGCGTTTGTCACTAATGTCAAGAGTAGGTCTGTTTGGACCAAGTTCGGTGTCCAGGTTGCAGATGGTTTTCTAGTTTTCACCATAAAGGTTTCTGCAATGCTTAAAGAAAGGATGCTAGTCTCTCCTCCTAGACAAACCCATGCTCATTTAGAGAGGGCCCCCCCATGGCCGTATTCGAACCAGCTATGGTGCTTGCCGAGTCTACCACCTTAATCTACTCAGCTAATCCGGTCCCTATACATTAATAAAACATTGTGGAATATTTTATATAATCAAACAATGTGTTATTGTCTAATAATACGTAATAATATCAGGACTCCGAATCATATGACACGAAGGATATCTGTCCTGATCTTGCCGGGAGCATCCGGGTCTAAATCTAAAATAAAGATTCATTAGATCGGAGTCAAGATAGGCAAGCTTCGATTAATAGAATTTAGAAAATGTGGAAGAAATTTTAATAGTCGAGGTATTCTACCGCGGACCGCCCATAACTCTATTTCCTAGTTAAAACCCAACTTACCTATACCAATATTCCAGCTTTTAAACTTCATTTCTTCCAAATTTTCTCAAATTTTACTCATGGCTTGACTATGAAATCTGTCATAAATATGTAGAGTATGAAATTTACTATTATTCAATTTACCTAAATGCAATACCCTCTCAAATTCAAATAAAAAATTATCAACTTACATGGATAAATGTGTATGTTATTTTTGTCCCTACTCCCTAGTCCCTATGACTTGTGTTTCTATCTAGTGTTTACGGTAGATAACACTTCAAGAGGCAGAGATGTGATTTGTTTAAAATTAGTGAATTTGAGAAAGATAACTCAAGCGCCATCTCAATGTCGATGGAGTAGTAAATGCAATAGAAAAGTCATTAATAATAAAATTTCTATCAAGGTAATTTTCATAAAACATACAAAAAGCGGATAATAAATGAATAATGATCAATGTTAATGTGAAACGATTTTAATAGAATGCCGCAGTGGTAGAAGATTGAATGGTCGCATAAGCTAACCACAGCTAGTTTAACAGTTATCATCACTTATCCCGGTCTTCGACCTTCGCGGTAGTTTCATCATCGCATGTCATAGCAAACCCTACATTGTCATATAAATCAGATTTATGTAATAAATAATTAATGCCATCGATGTTTACAAATTATATGGTTTTTTTTTTTAAATTATTACATTTTTTGTTGCTCAAGAAAAAAGGCGATAATCTAGTGACGATGAAAGGTGATATCATATTTTCTGTGTTTTTTTTTTAAGAATTCACAAAACATTTCAGACGCTATTGATTCCATTATTCACCATAAAATCGCCGTTCGGTTGAGTTGTATCGCGTAAACCGTATCTTTCTCGCATTTATCACATAGCTATTGTAGAGTATGCTCACATCAATGCTATGCCGACAAGGTCAAAATCCTTTTACCTCTCGAGATCTACAGCGTACCTGACTTTGTGCATCAGTTAGTCAATACTCCTTCTATAAGCATACACTGCGAGTAACAAAGCACACGGCTGTTAATTCCTCAAGTACATAACATAATAATAAAATGTATAATACACACTTGAAGTAATTGAGTGATAAACACGCACGATACATTTGACAATGAGCTTCAGTTGCTATTAGGAATAGAAACTTTTTTATAATTTTATAAAGGCAAGTTTGCTGATTATTCCTATCTATCAAAAAACAATATCACATTGTATTTGCAATTAGTGTTACTTGTATAATATATTTAAACTTGAAATTATATTTGTATGTATTATGTACGGTATCCCTACATCGTACATTTATACACACCTATATATTATTATAAAGTTTTCTCATCCGTTTAATAACAACCTGCCATTATAACATTTTTTCGTACGGTAATTTCAATAACGTTGAGGTCAATAAAACCGCACAAACAATTAGTACAGTTCGTTTAATCGACTTAAAGGCAAAACAGTTATCTGTAATGTGTGTATGTATTTAGCATTAATAAACTTCAGAGTACACATTGGTAATATTCATTGAGTACCTCTATGAAATAGCAAAACTAATATAATAACAATAATTTACAATGTGCATTAAATTATATTTTTAATGTCTATACTACTTTGTCAACATTGTTACACATTACAGATATCTACATACGTAGAGCATAGAAAAATCAGGCAAGTTTTCTCAGTAAACAATGTTTTAACAACAATTAAGTTTATAAATATCAGGCGTGGATTCAGGATGTCTGATTGGGGGGGGGGGGGCATCAAATAATATCAATGTTAATTTTTTTTAAATCAGGATAATTATGATTGAGACGAAGTTTACCTCGAAATTATTTATTTAAGTAGACCAAAATTGAAAATATTACGTGCTTGGTGTCCTAAATGATCCATATTTTTCATTTCATTTTAGTTCCAAAAAGTAAACTTCAATAAATATTTAAAATTTTTATTGTAATAAATAAACAAAAACAAATTTTAAATAGAATTGACCGAAAACCAATATCATTTTTACAAAATATATAAAATATAGAAATATGTAATAAGAATAATTAAATGTTTTTCTCGTGCAAGTTTTAATATTATCCTATAGAAGATGAAGTTAAATATATTATTATTATATACGTATACCTATAATAATTTTCACCAGCCTCTTTTTTTTTAGATTTGGGGAGGGGGCATTGCTCCCCCTTGTATCCGTGCTTGACAAATATATGGACTTAATTTATTATGCAATAATGTGAGTTGTAAGTAAATAGGTGTTGTACACGGGTTTATTTTTCAGGTGGGATGGGTTTATTCGTGCGGAATATTTCAACGAGTACTTTTGGCGAAGAATTTATATTTACTGTATTTTATCCCGCAAAGTCATTACAGCGTACTATATTGTATTATTACATTTTTAAACAAACGACATAGTTTTGATTGTCATTCAATTTTTTTCGAACTACGCAAATCTGGAGTCGAGTACTACGTTTCCATGTATCAAATAACTCGACTGGCCCCTGTGATATTCAGAGTAGTTCAAATTGAATTTTAAATATTTGAAGTATAAATTTTGATTGGCAGACACTGTAATCATTAATAACATTTTTTTTTAAGTATCGTCCTTTAACCAGAAATTTAGAAAATACGGTTTATTTTCAAAATTAAATTAAATTTTGATTTCTTGAGATGTCACTAGGCTTCAGGAACATACTGTATACCTATAAATGAAGTACGCGGGGCTGGTAAACCAAACGCGGAAAACAAGAGGCAACGAATATAAAAGCGTTTAGTTGCGCATCAAGCGGATTGATGAACCCACGACTCATGTTGTCCACTGCCCGCGATAACTGTACTCGGCGGCGTCCGTTATACCACAGAGTCGGTGGTACTTGCGGCGGCCACAGCGATAGAGCGCGAGCGGAACGATGGCCTTACGACAGTAGCCGTAGTGCGATCGATGGCTAACGGATGCAACGCGAAGCTATAAGAGAGCCAGCATCATCCATCGACTCGTTGCGGGCACCACGACCTGACCGAGTGGTGGGCGGCAACTGGGAAGTCGCCGGCCGGGCCAGGAATTGAAGATTTACCGGTAACAACAATGATATTAATTATTATTGTGAATGACCGAACAGCGCACAGCCTTGTCCCGGTACCGACCAGTCGCGTGTCTCTATGTGTCTATTATTGCGCGGACGCTGCGCTGGCGTACAATTTTTGTTCAACCGCCGACACAGGCACGGACGCTATGAGTAGATTTTCCGAGTTTTTTTCCGGTGCGTACAAGAGAAGAGAGAGCGATGACGGGTGGCCATTTATGTTTCTTCCGGAATTCTGCGTTCACCATAGAGTACAGAGAATCAGGAATTTCGGGGGTTATTGACCCGCCAGCCGATTTCGGAAAATTTTTATTGATAACAAATGAAAACCATAGCTGTTAACGAGAACACGGAAGTCTGCGACGACACCCGTCAGTCGTTGGCAATCGTCGAAACCTTATTATCAGATATTCGTACACGTGGACCTACCTATTTACGCTTTCGGGTTTGGTGACTTTTAAGTCCTTTTATCCTTTGTCCTTTCATCACTGCACACACACACACACACAAATTTACAGTTTTGGTGTTAAAATAAAACGATGTTTATGACAATAAACGGTTGTTGGAGAGAGGGGGGGGGGTTTCGTTTAAAAAACAATCAAACTTTTTTTTTTTGAAACCTTATAGTATATTGTGAGTCGTCTTGACAAGCTTACTTTTCTCAATGTAAAACAACAAAACAATACCTTTCAATCGGTCTAGACAACACGCGGTCTAAGTCTATGTTAGGCATTGGAGTAACGACCGAAAAATCGGGTTGAACGAACCAACTGCAAATGAATAGACAAGCCTACGCGCGCGCTTATAGTTTCTTCTTTTAACACGGTTGTTAACGGTTTCCGTAAACACCGTTTAACCTGAATTAACCTTAAAACGCACGCTTGCACATTACTCTAGACGTTATTCAACAATACGCCGTTTCTTCAATACATCAAGTACTTGGAATAATAATTTTAAACGCAACTGTTTTAAAAAACAAACAGTAAACGTGCCATTACTTGATTATTTCCCTTGATTTTGCATTTGAAAACTAAATCACTGTCAACATGATAGATAAGAAAATCACTTAGGTGACAATTCACAACGTTTTTACCTATGTACATTTTTATTATAAAATAGTTTCGTCGCTACTACTTTTATTTTGATACAGTGCAAGTTAAGATTAATTGAAAATGCTCCATTAAAATTTTAACTATCGCAATTATCTTAATTTATTACGATTATGACAACATATATTACCGACCAATATAAACTGTAGAATAATATTAAAACAATTAAATTACAATAATTTTTGATATTAAATCATAATACGATATATCATATGTCGGTAAAATAATATGCCATAGCTGTTTATAACTAAAACACCAGAAAAATACGTTGGTTTGTCTTTTAAGCCCCTACTTAGGTCCACTATAAAAAGATTTCGTTGGCAATACATTATTGACACAAAAATATAATGTAAATTCCCATTATTTTTAATAGTATATTATGTGAAACAGTGCCGTCAAAGTTGAAACCTTCTTCAGAGTATTAACTTGTGACGGACACAAAATTTAAATATACAGTTTTACCTCCCATACTATAAGTAACCTCTTACCACAGGACATTTCCATACACAATTTTAATTTTTTAATTTTATTATTCAAAAAATATATATTAAGTCTTAACTCACATAGTTACATCTGACCGAATATAGCCCACTTACTCAGTCGAAATACTTGGGTAATTCAGGTAATATTTCTGAGGAGACGATTTTACAACAAGTATATTAAAGCAAAAAGGTGACAGAGAGAGTAGGTACTCATTCGGAGAATTAAACGTCCTAGAAAATTTAACTTTTTAGACTAATCAAACGTAATATTTTTTAGCCAAGTTTAAATCCTTCGCTTAGCCTAACTTTAGCGCCTACGTGTAAACGTAATAAATGTAAACGTAGTAATACGAAACAATAAAATTATAGTTAGGTGGGTAAGGTACTCACCGGAGGAGAGACGATACCATTTGCGAGCGGGTGAGTCCTCGGTTTTGAAAACTTAATCTCGCCGTTGAAAAAAAATGAAAATTCTCGAGCAAAACCAAACACAAAACTGTAGTACAATGTTGATGGTGACGGCCGATCAAATGAGATTTATGGTACGCACACAAATGAAACGGTTGCAATAAACACGAAAACGAGTAGAATAGTGGTAAAATATGGTTATGGCATCCGGGACGTTCCGACCAAACGGCGGGTTGCGTTGCACTGCGACCAGTCGAGTTGGCGCGCACGGTCATCGGCTCGATTGGATTTCGCAGATTCGCCGGCGCAAGCTTGTCACGGCAGACAGTATGACCACGTAATCAGGTGCATATACGCCGCTTGAGTGGGGGGAACGGGTACCGTTGCGCGACGCCTTGTATGATCCCGTACGCAGCGCAGCAACAGCTGCAGAACAGGAAAACACTATTTGACCCGTGACTAATAGGAGAAAGGGACGAGGCCGATTCACATAAAAGTACAAAGCTCACATTTATGTAAAATTGAGCACCGGCTCTTAAGAGCACTCAAATGGGATATTTTCTTTTACCATTTATTTCAAATAATTTATCCCTTTTAAATAATCATATAAATTTATATTATATTATATATGTGTTTAAAACGTATATCCAATATTGTATTAAAAATCAGTTTTAAAGTTGCGAGGATAATTGTAAATTGCTATTATTATTATTATTAAGACTATACCGACATGAACAATAATTATAGGATAATAGCGCAAATGAATATAAATTATTTAAAAAAAAAAATCTCAAAAATATTCACCAAAACAAAAGTTATTTCATTTGTCAAATTTTTGTGGTTCACCCAGTATATATATTTTTTATTTGAGATTCTGCTTACAGTACAATTTATCTCAATGAATACTTGTATGTTTTTTGCAACACATTAATTTACAAAAAGCTTGTCATTACATAATTAAATTACAAGGAGATAATTGATTTTTACGATGAACATCACATATATTATTATTTATTACTACTATAAAATTTAACTTTACCTCTTATACATAGTTCACAAACCCCAAAACATAAATTAGATCAACCTTCTAAATAAAAAATTAAAACGTCTCAGTGCTATAATGCCCATACACATCAAGAAAGTCAGGCGAAAAGTTTGGGATTTTAAACGGCCATGTTTGATACGTAATAATGACAGAAACATTACTCAGAGCTAAAGCTATCATTGATGCAGTCATCATCTCTGCAGCTATAGCCTATATATTAAAATTTACATGGGATACAGTCACATGGCGCACACATAGTTATGAATAATTATTATAAGACATTTTTAAACTACTATAAAATAATTATCTAAACAAAATGTATATCTTATTTTTATACCGTCATAGAACCTCCTAACAGACCAACGAAATCTACATATGAGGTATATTTCATAACTAATTATATATAATAATGTTTGAATATTTACAAGACAGAATAAATCTAAATACGTTTACCTGATTTCATATCGCCGCCCCGATAGAACAATGACACAACTGCAATAATTACAATTTTACAGGGGAACCAAAAAATCAAATTGCTTTCATATCAATAATTCACGAATGCACAATTAATTATGAAATTGGGGCTTGGCCAGAACACAACTACAGTTACATCGTGTTTCTATCTTATGCGTTTGCTATTGAAGCATTTAATCCATTTTACCAAATTTTGCAGTTGTGCCATTGTTCTACCGGGGTGGCGATGTACATAGTGTATATATTTTTAAAAAAAATAAATTTCCATATATTATATTCAAATTGCATTAAATGACCAAAATATAATATTTGGATCTCTAAAATGTTATTTTGTTTTTTCTGAATATATATTTATAATTTATATATATATATATATATATCACCTGTAACTGATTTGCCAAAACCTTATGCCAAGTATGTTTGCATGACACACTTTAGTTTCTATGCGAAGCTGAGAAGGTAGTTTTTAAATTTAAAGCTATCGTTGTTTTTTAAAAACAAAACACTATTTCTATTAATTCACTACTTGGGTCCATTTTTTATCTTACCTTGCTGACAGTCCTCATTTTAAAACAAGTTCCTAAATTTTTTTAATTTTTGCTTATCATATAGGTCGTTCTAAGGGTCATTTTTTACTTCTATTTCTTCTCCTTCACCTTCATACCAACTATTAAAAGTCGGCCACCCTGTGTGCTATCCTGTGGGGGGGGGGGGAGATCTAAATACTTACCACAGTACCTCTACCTGTCGTAAGAGGCGACAAATGGTGTTGCGTAATGTCGACAGCTGGTGTACAATTTCATCAAACAATATGAAAAGTTCTAAACAAGACTTAAATAGATTGTCTTATCTCGGATGTTCGCATGAACAACAGGTGAGAGGAAATGACGTAACCCTCCACAGTCCACGTGTCTACGTTTACTTGGTTTTCATCCCTACCTAGAGCTAAATCATAATATGTTCTACTCTAGTAACACCTCTAATTTTAAAATTTAAGTGGACATTTTTGCGTCCAAAAATGTGTTACGAAAATGTAACCTATTTATTATTAATGCTAATAATATTATTACATTTAATCATTCATTCGATTTCATTCAGTCGTGTTAACTGTTTTGTGTGTTTTATCGTACTTCTGTTTTTTACGATATAAATAAACGTTAAACTATAACTAAACATTTGCACTTAAATAATATCATAATGTTTTGTATTGTATCATTATTGTAATAATCATGTTAAAACATTGAATCATGGTAATTATGCGGACCAGTAATGCTAAAAACATATCAATGATTCAATGTTACCCGTAAAGCGTGGAAAATAGACGTTAGTTTAGTGCTGTAAACAATGAAACTTTAGTTATAGTTTAATATTTATTTCTATTGCGAATAACAGCAATACAATACAATACACGAATGAAATCGAGTAATAACTAGGTTATCTATATATATATACATATATATATATTAACTAGATTTCGTAACTTGAGAATATCCAAGGAAATTTACTATTTAGTATTGACATTCCCCCTCCTCTCTCCCGGCCGAAAACATATCAATGAATTTTACTAAATTAAAACATTGCGTCGTTGAAGTTAATTCCATCGACGTTTGCATAGTTAGTGTCTATTGGAAATTGTAGTACTAGGAAACAAAAAACATCAAAGGAAATCATTCCTTTATCATACAAAATAAAACCATTTTAGAAAATGTAATGCTATAGATTTGTTTGTTTACATATTTTATTTTATGGAATAAGATGTATACTAAAATTATACTTTACATTTTTTTCTATAATAGGTAGGTACACCATATTTTTGCGAAACATGATAAAACGTTAATTTTAACTAAGTGCAAAAATAAGTAATGTTCAAAAAGCTTTTGTAATTAACAATTTGAATTTAAATAAAATAGTTATTTAAATAATGTTTATGTTAAACAAATGACAAAAAATAATTTAATTAAAAAAAACATTCAAACTAATCGAAACATTAAAATAATTAATTTGGTATTAATTAATTAATAATTAATTAAAAACTATATATTATGTGGACTGTTGTTGGTTTTTAAAGTTTCGACAATAACCTGAATATTTAAAAAATATAGAAATCTTAAACTATTAAAAAAAGTAGATACAAATTATTTACAAAAATACAAAATCATTTTTACGACAATATTCTTTGACTTTACTCTAGAAATCTTCTAGCATTGGAGTAGTACTTGGTAGGTCTAGCCTGACGCAACTTACAGTGAGGCAGAGACGTGCAGCTGCTTGCGCCTTGCACGATGTCGCCCGCGTGCTAGACAAAGGCCATATCTATTCGGTCCCTTGCATTCCCTCGCGGAGTGACCGCACTCGTGATACCGATAACGCCTCTTGAGTCAAAAACCACGGTTATCTACTCCTCGGTAGATACCAAAACCAAAGTGTCACCCAGCAGCCTGAGCGCACGAGGCACTCGAACCACTGCTATCACCTGAGCTACAGCCATGCTTACAGCCTCCATACCAGAAAGCCCCTGAAGCGTCTCCTCCACTTCTTTCGCCGTTGTTCCCTGGCTCGATGTTACTCATGATAACCTCAACGTGCTTCCCACTAACCGTTACTTCTACTTCTTTCCAGAGGGCGGCGATCACAGCCTCCTGGAGCCCTGCTGTGGATTAAGCCTCGAAAGGACTCCGAGTCAGTTGTAAATGCGATGAAAGAAAGATATATTTAAATAAACTACAGTTAACACGACTGAGGCGTTAACCGCCACCACCGCTACTAACTCATCTTACAGCCACTTACTCGTATATAATTTATAATATTATTTGTACACAATTTACTAGTTTAAAATATAACAAACGTATTCGGACAGTGCACGCGTGTACAAATAAAATGCTTATAGAAATGTTTATATAAAAGGCTTATAAGAGCAATACTTAATGTAAATGATCATTTAAAAACGATTCGAAATTCAACATGTTATTGCGTTTTCGCTAAAACGTAAGATCGGAATTAATAATTCGTTGGAAAATTATGGTCAAACTAATTAAGAAATGTATAAAACTTAGTGGAATAATCTTATGCAATTAGATATACAAAATTAGACACACATATATAAAATTTAACCATGAATTTATTATTACATAATATCTTATATTAGATTCTGAATTGCTACGTAAATTGTAAGAAATAGATTAGGGAGTATAGAGTGAAAACCGTGTATATACTGCGAGGAACGGTTACCGCGATAAACAAAAAGAGAAAAGTATAAGAAAAATTAAGAAGGCAAACACGGAATCAGAGGGAGCAAATAAAGTAAAGCAGAAGCAGGAGTGAGGACAATTTTCATCGACATATTTAATGCAGAGACATGTCTAATTAAATTAAATAAATTATATGTCCCAACTGCCATATAAGTTTCAATCCGATAATTGTTCTCATGTTTTAGTAAGCCAATTGTAAATTTTAAAAAGCGGCAATTTTTTTCTGATTTTATTAGGGGAAATTATTAGGAATAAATGGACATTTTATATTCAATATCAAACAGAGATGTTATGACCTCGTGTAAATCGGTCAGGTGGAAAATAGTTATTAAACTTTCAAACACAAAAAAAAAATTAATTATTAAAACCAATACCTCCTCCGCTTCCACCGAAGGTAAAACATTATAGCTCCAAGCCCAAGCGTGTACAATAGTCAACATGAACATAGTATAGTTTAGTACGTATAGTTGTTAATGTCGGTTTCTTTCTAATTTTCCTGAAAATTTCCAACCTCTAATACAAACATAGTTTTAAGGGTCAACATCATATACGTATTATAATATGTTTGCTTGTTTCTGTAATGAGAAAAGCTTAATCCCTGCTCTTCCCAAAACTTTAAATTATCCAAATTAAAAAAGTTTAATTGGTATTAGCAATGTATGTAAGATAATTAGTAAGCTAGGTTTGATTACGTGTTGTACGAGCCAAAATTAATTAGCTCTTCCTGGGTAAACATTTTCCACGAGCCTGAAACGTAAACATAGTATTTGAAAAATGGTTAATGATTGAAATACATGTTGATATAAAAGCTTTTAAATTTAAAAATTGCATACAACAACTGGCCAACAAAATTAATAGGTACTTCAGCCTTGAGCAAAGCTAAACTATTTAAGTATATATGTATTATATTTATTTAGCTTAAAAAAATTTGTTATTTTTGTTTTTGGCAAAATATAACTGACTCAACTCATGAAATAATTTGCTTGCAGTGAAAACCCTGAAATTAGACTTTATCCTCATCGAATCATCCGTAATTTCTAAATTCATGTCTATGTTTATGAGACAGTACCTATGTATTTTTTTTAAGTATTAAGTGTTCTAAAGTTTTATAATTTATTCTGCAAATTTTTCTCAAACTAATAGGTAAGCGTTAAGCGTTTGTCAGGTGACATTTTTCTATTTAATTTTTACCATAAATGGACTTTTATGAATGCTATTTCGCCTGAGGGCTGAGTAGTATTCCAACATTTCGGTACCGTTGACTTAATTGAAGTATTAAATTATTGTTTATAGTTTATATTAAACTGATGTCTGATTACGGCGAGTTGTAACTGCACCCGTTCAATAATTTTCTTTTCAAACTTACAATATTAAAATAATTATTATTTAGCATAGCGCTATCTACTGTTCTACTCGACATTATCCCGTTTACAGTAGAAAAGAAACAGTTTGGCCATATTAAACACTTTGTAGTGTTTTATTTTATTAATAACAATTTTAGCGTTTTACAATAAATGTTTGTTATCTAGCTTGCCTCGGCCTTTATTATTTTAAATTTACATCCAATCCAACAAAATATAAAATACAATATGCTTGAAGAGAATTTTTTTATTATTACCTACTAAACAAAATATTAAATTTGATCATGTGTTTCAGTCGCTTGTGTTGTGAACTTGAGGGTTATTGTGATATCGCAGAGCTGATTATACTAGTGAAAACAGTAATAAGAAGGGGAATTCGTGTTTTGTGGCATTGTGCTTCTGCGCAACCCACCTATCTCACTGTCCTAGTGTAGTTTTCATTACCGTTACCACTACCATTACCATTTATACCAAGTATCAGCGTGCCGTCTATTCCATTTCAATTGCCAAACAACGGAGGCCAGAGCGTTGTTGCTGCTGTCGCCGCCGCTCTGTTTATTTGAATTGTAGAAAATTACATATCTTTTTTCATTTTGCGTGTCGATATCTCGTCGGCCGTCGCGTGCCGTCCTTGTGAGCTTCGAGTGCGTGTGTGTTAATGTGTTGTGTTGTATTTTTCAATCCAATGGCGTATACGTTTGATGTGGACGACGACGACGGCAATTAGTCTTCAATTGGATTTCGTCTGCTTAAAAAAAATCGCTACATTTTATTTTTATAAAAAATAAATTAAGAAACCATACCAAACGCCTAATATAATGTTAAAAATGATGGCTTATAAACACTCTTGATATTAGGTCTCCGCGCGGTGCTATTACCACTCGGAAGGCCCCCTAAGTAACTGTTTTCTCTTAATTCTTAAAATTTCTTTTTAATTTTATAAATGTTTAATATTAGTGTTTTGAGTAGATATTTTTTGTATATATGTGTATAAATTCGTTTGTCACGTTTTAAGTGTTCTGAATAATATCAGTTAATTGCAATGGGAAATCATAACAGTTTTAATTTAAACCACAAAGATCATCTGCACAATGCAAGGATTAATTCCCTACACAAAGATCCGACTCTCAGTATGTTGCCGATGGAAAAACTAGGAAAGGTTTGTTTCCAGATATTTTTCTTAAGGTATTCGGTAATTCGGGTAAACATTTTAAGCTATAATTTATAATTAAAAATAATGATTCATTTCTATCCAAAAAAATGACTAAGATTATTCATATTATTTTTTTTCGGTTATCCTGATATTTAAGTGCTCTAAAACGTCTAGCTATAATGTCCAACTGTCTTGCTTCTGTATTGATAAAAAATAAATGTAGTCTACAATATTGTTTTAGCTTTTATACTTTTCGCTAGAGCCTAAGTATAGACTGATTAAAACAAATTTTCTATATCACTGGTTTTTACTTTTTTAATATAGATCTAAATGTCTGTTATCAATATTCACCTCCCTTTCCACCATTTCACTCTACTCCTATCCAATACATACAGATAACAATTTATTTGGATCTCAAATGATCTTAAGGATCTGGAAAAGCAATAACGAAAACTTAACGTGTTGCATATTTAGTATTTATTAGTTATGCTCTATCATTGTAATTTTCAACGAAAGTATATAATTAATATATTAATAGTAGAATAATAAAATATTGCAAGATACCAAAAGATTGAGTCTCATTCTATTAGAGCAACAATTATAATAGCATTGCTACCGAGATACACATATACAATACAACTGAAGCATGGACCTTTTTTTTGTTGAAGGGTATCTTTTATTATTTTATTACTTAATTGTGTATACTGCACAAGTTGTGGTAAGGTTTTTCTAGATTGTCATATTAATATAAGGTATAAAAGTTGTGTAAGTTCTTGGTGTAATCTTAAATATATATATTTAAGTACTTGAGATTACGTGTCTATTAATTATTTTATTGATTTTTATAGTTACTAGTTCAAAAGAGTTTAGAAGAAGATGCAATTAATGGGATAGGATGTGGTGTATTTAAGGTATTTATATATTTATTTTAATTCAAACTAACTTTGTTTTTTTATGTTGAAACTACTTTTGTTGTTCTTAATCTACCTATTATTAGTAATTAATTCAAACTAGAATTTATATATTTTATTAATTTTATATTATATACATGTGATATTAGATAAATACATTGGTAAAACTAATCCAGTATTCACACTTGGATCTTGTGTAAGAGTATTATACACTGGCCCACAAGAGAAGGAACTCGCACAAAAATTAAAACACGATACTCTCGTATGTGCCTGCAAAATAAGGAGTAACGCTTTTTATTTTCTGCGTAGGTTCCTTTTCTGGTAGTTCAGAATATATAAATCTAAGTTCTTCCTAAAATATTTTGAAACTAAAATTTACTCACAGGAATAATTAAAACATAGCCCAAAAGAAATATAATTATATCTCCAAAAATATTTTATATTAATTTTATTTCCTCATATAAACATTATTGTTTTTCTTTAGCGTTATTTGTTTCCACAATACCCAGAAATGGCCCGTAAGCTTTTTGCGTTTTTAGTCACATCATCTGGGGGTCCTGCATCTTCTCATGTCATCAGTTACTCCAACTTCAAAAATCAAACGGAGCGATTGCTAAGTGTTCTGGCTGATGACCGCCAAGTATTGATGTACGTCATGGTGAGCAATTAATTTTATTTATTTTAAGTTTTAAAAATTGTCAATTTGATTTTTATTTGCTTCTGGCTATTATTTGAACCCTAGTATACTTATCTTATTTTTACACATTTATTGCTAATAATTTGTCGAAAATGACAATTATAGTGTACATAAATATGTTAAAATTACAATGATTTTTCTATTAATTTATTATAAATTTAATAAAATAAGTAAATAATTATATAAGATCGCTTTTTTAAATTGAATAGCTTCATGCAAAAAAGGCCTTGAACCTTAACTTTAAACTTTTGGAAAAATGAAAAAACTTTTGATATGTTATATATTAAATATGATATTTCATATTTAAGATGCTTGTTTACAATGGGTTCTAGTAATGGGACTAAAGCCGTTTTATCATGTATCGATGCGTCTAAGTAAAGTGATAACGAATCTGTAATAATCATGTTTTTGATAAGATATTGACTTAGGCCCTTTTTGCACAGTAATTTAATTTTACTACAAATAAAAATTACAAAATAGTTTGTAACATTTATCTGAAAAACATGCCTTAAACATCAGTCTTAAATTTAATATTTTTCAACTATAACAAAATGTAATTTTAAGTAGATATTATCCTTCTTAAAAATCTTCTATTTTGTTATCCTGAATTTCACTATCATCTGAATCTATCTCTTTCAGTGTACACATTATGTCCTTATTATCTATAGTTTCACATGCCATTTTTAAAACTAATAAACAAAAATGTAATACTTAAAATAATATTTTACCATAATTTTCATTACATTACTATAATTTATATATACTGTTTAAAATCACCCCTTATTTATTTATAAATATTTGTCATATCAAAGAATCTATAAACGGCATGTACTACAACTATTTGTCAAATGGATGAATAATTACTTACGTGTATTACATACTATTAGTTGATTTGACGATATAGGGTTTGTGCGACCAATGCTTGTTGACTGACTGATAATAGCAATAAGTCGTTATATCTTTTCTTTAAATATACTTATCAACATGTATGAGAGATTAAGTGGGATAGAAGGGCCTATGATAAACATGCTAAAAATAACATCACAAATAGATGTCGGTTCTAGGGTTAAGACAGAAATAATTGTTTTTTTTAGCTAATTGATTTTTTTATTTTCTGTATGGTAGTTTTAAAAAAAAAACTAATTTAAAATTTAATTAAAAACAGATTTTACTAGTCTAAGTTGTTTTTGTTGAATAAGTTAAGAAATATAAATAATATACCTAGTATGTAACACGTCCTAGATTGACATAAAAACTAATTTTAATACATTTTGTGAACTGATTTTAGTCTGATTTATTTATTAAGTTCTAACTATTTTAGTGTTAACAAATTACTATTAGTAAAACAGATTTTGTTGTTTGAAAGAAGTACTCATTCTACTTATTCATATATTATATCTTCAACTATTGAAAGCATTTTAAAATTTAATGTATATTTTTCATTGACATTTTTATAACAATTCTAAAGACCTATAGAGATATACACTATACCTAGTATATTTTACCAATAATGTCCAATTTTAATTTTAGCTTTGATGTGGAACTAATGTAAAAGGTATTATTTTTACAATGTTTTTTTTCTGGACTACAATTTCTTCTCAACTACTGAAACGATTTTTTCAGGTACCAAGTTTACAGATCATAAGTCATACTGGAAAGGTACTTCAGAAGACTAAAAATTTAATAAGTTCACTCTTTCCCCTTCAAAATTGAGAAAATGACCCAAAAAATTTACATATTTTTCAACTTAAAATTATGGCAGCTATAATTTTTTTTAAAATAGTCAAATTTGTATGGAATATTCTTAGATAATTATTCTACTATCAATAAACATAAAAAAAAAAAATATCAAAAACGGTTCTTTAGGTGTAGTTCAGGGACTAAAGCGCTGAAAATTGTACTGAAGGTAGATCTAGAGTGAGACAATTACAAAAACAATTTTTTCAAAAATCTAAACAAACTTTTTCAATATAGAGGAAAAGTCAAAAAAGAACTCAATTGACTGATCCGCTTCCGCTGACGTAGGTTATATTCCGTACTCTCTGCCTCTTCCCGTCACTGCCAGCTGTTTTCTTTGGCAACCCCTCTTCGTATTAGCCGTTTATCGTATGATTGATTTTAATTTCTGTTAACAAAAGTTTCTTGCTGTACTCCAGGCCCTCCCCCACTCTATCCGTCCCCATTATCTACTGGTCCTCTTTTTAACTGATGTATCACTGGTTTCCACGTTTTGCTTAATTTCTATCCATCTTCTCGGATGCAAAACTAATATCAATAAAACTGATATTACTTATATTAGCCGATATTCCATTTTGTTTGTGTATTAGCTGACCTTTAATGCATTAACTTAAGGTTTAAGCACACTTAAATGTTGTATTTTATGTTGCAAAAGGTATTTTATTGTGATTAAAAATACAGGATTCCATTGGCATTGACAGTTAAAGACATTTAAATGACATCTATATTTGTATCTAATAGATCCTTAATGACTCAAATACTATCTATTAAGATTTGAAATATGTAACATTAGATCATAAGCTGTTAATGTTACTATTATACTATTACACATAAAATAATTCATTTCAAGTTTAAGTATAAAATTTTAAATTTATACTTAAATAATAAAAATAAAAACTCATTTTTAACTAATATTGTTTTATAAGATACAAGTTTTATAGCAACAAAATATTACTATTTTAAAAAAAAATTATAGCTGCCATAATTTTAAGTTGAAAAATATGTAAATTTTTTGGGTCATTTTCTCAATTTTAAAGGAGAAAGAATGAACTTATTAAATTTTTAGTCTTTTGAGGTATTTTTCCAGTATGATTTATGCTCTCTAAACTTGGTACCTGAAGAAATCATTTCAGTAATTTAGTAGATATTGTAGTCCAGAAAAAAAACATTGTAAAAATAATACCTTTTACATTAGTTCCACATCAAAGCTAAAATTAAAATTAGACATTATTGGTATAATATACATATATATTAGTGTTTTGGGAGGCCCCTTTTAAATAAATTTACTGATAAAAAGGCACTGACAGTGACCTTAAGTATAGAGTTCTAATGTTGTAGATTGGCTAGTTACTGAACATCATGTTATAGTTGCATGATAATTGATACTTGTTAATTTTTAAGAACGATTTTGGTTATACCAAATTAATAGAAAGAATTACAATAGATAGTGCTATTTCTTTCATGTGGTCAATCTTATTATGTCAGATTGACCACATTGGTCAGTATACAATGTACATTATTTTTTTATGTTATATGTAAATTATATTATTAATAATTGGGATATACTTTAATAATAATGAAAGCATAAAAAACATATTTATAGATCATTGATGGTAAATTATTTTAACATTATTAATTAATTGTATAATATTATCATATAGTTTTATATATTTAATAGTATAAATAACATTTTAATTATGAGTATAATACTGTCAACTGAGATAAAAAAATAATAATAATGAATTTAAGAAACTCGTTATAATTATTATATATTTCAACAATAAAGTAAGTAGAGTTAAAAATATAACTAGTTATTATTATAATTTATAACATAATGTAACATCAGTTAAACAAAATTAAATTAAATCGTGTATATTTTAATAGCGATTTGGCTATGATTGTTGTAAATGACCTAAACAAATCTCAAAACCGATTAATGCAGATTTAAAAAGTGATTTTATATTTTATATTAAAGAAATATCAGTTTTCAGAACAAAAAACTATAATACCATTCGACTGTTTAAATGTTATCACATTCGCCGTCATTTTAAATTAAAATTTGTATTTTGTTGAAACTATAAAAACGCTATTATGGCATTATGAATCACCAATTTGTAATATCACCGTGTTGTACATAAATAACAGTAATAATAAAGGTCTATGTGGTAACATTTGTTGATAAACAAAATTATAATGTTAAATTTAATTTGCATTTGAGCATACGCAGATTAGAACACATAATTTTCTACACTTATTTGAACAAATTTAGGTTTTATTGACAATATTTTAGCATAAATATTTGTTTTTGTTTCTACTAATGAATAACATTTGATAAACATGATTCAGATAACAATGACTAATGAGTAATACATATGTATTACTGTACGTTCGTATTCGTATTTTTTTTTTATAAAACCTTTTGTGGTCTCTTGCAAAGTTACACATTTTTATTGTTTTCTTTTTTTCCTTTAAGTTACATCGTAACTTATTTCATCGTATCGTTTTATTTTATTTACTTATGTTAGCGAATTAACCCATATTTATTTTTCATTTTGCTATAAGTGATATATTACTTGCATTTACGAACCAAATAATAATTTAAACGAATCGTTTTTTAATTGTTTTTAATGTCTACATTACCTACGATAAACTTTTCAAGTATATGGGTTAATGGTAGTATTAAAAAGTATTTATGTTACTGTTCTAGTTTTTCGATCTACTGATAGTGGTTTAGTTTCAATGTCGTCGAGAGATGGTTTTTTTTCTTATATTTAAGTAAATATTTTTGTAAACTGATACTCGGCGTGTGTCAATAGTGTACACCATGTGTGTCGTTTGCCTAATGATTTAGTGTCGTTATAACAATACGTTCTTAGATAATTGTTCTAATTTTCCTTTTGTGTAGTTGTAAATTTACACAAGACGATTGTAATATTACCATAATGCTTTGTCGGCAAACAACTAACAACAGACTGTTAGTTGTTTGTTACTAAACTTGACTAATTACTTTTTCCCTATGTTTAATTATTATTTATTATTTTGTATACCAGTTACACCACCTTTCTATTCTTGTCACACGCATCATATTTTTTTTACAACTTTAGGACTTAACGAATTTAATTGTCGTTTTAATCCGAAAGTACTCGCGTGTTAGATTTGTTTAGTACCTACGAGTACATAATACATTGTTACTATTTGGTAAATATAAAAAATCCTAACATAAATAATATAATGAACATTTTATACTTTATTGGCATCTGATATTTTTTGAGTTAAATTTAGTTAGGTATAAACTATAAAGCTATTTATTTATCTCGTAATAAATAAAATAATATGTTTGTTAGATTTTTCTAATGGTTTGAGTAACCATTTTAATGTTATAAACAGGACAGAGGAATAAAGTGTATCTTTATTAAGATACTAAGCGCTTAGCGCAATGTGTCTATAATTTATGCTGGGATAATTACTATAAAAATTATATATTATATAATTGTGCCCTTGTCCTTGATATTTGTACTGTAATATATATATATGCATAATATATTTGTTGAACACGTGCGAAACGGTTGGTATTACAGAATTTTTGACTGCGTGACGTCAAACAATAGGTAACACGAGAAACTTTTGTCAAATAGTTGTAGATTATTAATAGTCAGTGGTATTTATAACTAATGACTGTATGCTAGTCTGTACCAATTTTTAGGAACTTATGTACTGAACGCGATGAACAGACTTTTGAAAAGATATTTTTTATATTTTTTAACGTCTTTACGAAGAAATTATTATGTATAGCACAGTCGTTAAAAAATAGCACTGTTAATCTATAATAGTTAGTGATTGGATTTTTAAAATAATATACGTTTGATAGATTAATTAACCTTACAACAGAGGATATATCAATGTTATCTATTAAATTCTCAACATTTAAGGTGTTCAGCGCTTGTACTATCTCATGAACTTAATGAATCACTATGACAACGATTTATATTTTGTTTACTTCTAATAAGTTTTGGACGTCAGCCATCTATGCAGAATTACATTCTGCAATTTAACAAACGACTGTGACTAGTTTTATAATTTCAAGTATGCAGTTGTCCTATAGCGCTATTGTTTTTAACAATATACTGTTTTAAGAAATTTACGGGCAAGAATGCATTTTGTCCTAGATAATTTTACACGGTGCAGAAAGTTTTTCACTTGAGGCCATTGTACATACAAAAAATAAAGATATTACATATAGATATATTGTGCAGTATATAAATACATATTTTGCACTCTGAATTATTAGAAAAATTAAAACAACCGTAAATTGTGCACGTGACCCTTTCATTGTCCCTCTTTAATTTAGCTTATGCTCGTATTTAATTAAACACATTTTTAATTTGGGTTTGGATCATTTTTGACAATTAGTTGGTTGTTTGTTAGATGTATGCTGACGGAAAAGAAGAAATCGATCAAGATCAATTCCGGGATCTCCTCTTGGCCGTGTATAAACTTGCGATGGACCATTATCCGGAAGGACCTCAATCGTGTCGATATATATTTAAGACTGTTCAAGCCATCGTCGACTCGGCGGTGAGACCACCTGTTATTATTTCATCGATCGCTGTTTAACTAATTTGTTCGTAAATATTTTTGTAAACAGTTCCACAAAAAGCTAATCCTCAAAGTGGGCTACCTGACTAATTGGATCCTCCAACACTGTCCCCGGCTGATAGTGTTGCTCCACCGGTATATCGTGCACATTCTATCCACCGGCTACAGGTCCGTTATCGAAAAATGTCCGTATTCCAAACCCAATGTGAGTATTACTACCTACTGATGTGTACAGATATTTGTTATTATATTATATTGTGTTGTATCTTTGTAATACATCTCATGTTAGGAATCTAACGTGAGTAATAAACATATAGCGTCGTCATCAAACTTGACGTTTTGCCACCTAACAAAAATGATGGTGTGGTTTTAGGATCTCGAATTGACCACTCCGGTTCTAGAAAAAGAAAACGTTTTCACAGCCGAGAAGAATCCGTTGTTACCGCTGTCTCAAGTGTGGATATTGTCTACCACACTACCGGCGTTGTACACTCAGCCTATTATGCATTCCAAACCGACGCCCAACTGTTTCAACACTCAAAACTTCCTATCGAAATTTGTAAGTGAAAAACTTACTTATTGTACATATTCACACTAGGCGTAAAATACAATAAAACCTAATTATAAATAATCCGTCGCACTCTAGTCATAAACGTCGCCTTGTTCGGATATTACTAGGATTAGTTGTATCGTTAACACGTGCTTTGACGTGCACGTTCACATACATTTCAACGTTTATTCATGTGTAGTCATTTCGTTAAAATAAACAATCATATTATTTAAAAGTTCTTCGTCGTATTCCGGTGGCCTCTTTTCGTTTGGCGTTTTATAATACTGTAACATGTAAGTGAAATTTAATATTCTATTATAAATAAAAAATATTTTTCTTTGCTCACGTGAAATCGTTTAAGGCAACGAAAAGTTCAAATACTTGTTTAATAAAAAATAAATAATAAATTGTGTTATTAAAACGCGGGAGGACAGTTGTGAGTGTCGAGAACATAATTTAGTTGAATTGTGAAATGTTATTTACTCTGTGTTCTGAGGTTATTTCTCGTTTAATAAGAGCAAAAGTATGACATTGCGTGAAAGTTGCTTGAAAATTTCTTCTTTTTTATATCATTTACAGCGGCGCAGAACTCGAATGTTCTAAATGGTATGCAAATTGTTTTTTTTTTCTTTTTCTGCTATCGACCAGTCAACAACTGATGGCTAACCATTGACGATTCTGCAGTCCGAAAAAACCAGTTTCTGTTAACTGTAAAACGTGTAACGCATTTACACACGCGCAGCAGGGGTTTCATTAATTATTTCGCTACTACCTACTATTTATTATTATTATAATATATCATTATTATAATTTACCGTTAGCTTTACAAAGAGTTCGGGTCATTAAATTGGCTACGTGCAAAAATAAAAACATAAATAATAATCTTGATTTTCAAAGAGTGTGTGTGTGATGGATGACGCCGCTACGGCTTGTTATTATGAAATCTGTGAATCTTATTTTTGGCTCAAAAAATATTAATAAACAAATTCTATTATCACAAAAAATAATACCAGTATGTTTGTGTGTTTGTCTAGATAAACCGATTTAAATTTTGTGGCTATTATGTTCCATTTTGACGGGAACTTTTTCTCAAGATCTATTAAACGTAGATGTTTGAAATTTGTACAGTTGATGTGGTTGGCTGAACCCGATATGTGTTAATAATTTCGGCTCTCCAGCTGACAGCTCGAAAACTTGTATAAGTTATAGCTATTTTTGCTTTTAGTCTAATTTAGGTACAAGTAGAATTCGATTTGAAGAAATTATGTGCGATGATTTGGCAGCGAGGTTTTTCATGTGTAAAATGGTTGTCCTATTCTAGAAACATATTTTTTCTTGAGGAATAAAATGTGAATTTTGCCGGAACTTTATCCGGACCCTCGCTAAAAATACTATCGTGACTCAATGTACATCATATCCCCATTGGGTTTCGCTTGAAGTTTCGACCAACTACTACTATTTACTTGCTCATAGTAGATTTATAGGTTTACGATTTCTTTGCTTTCAAAATTAGTCCATATACCGACTTGAAAATGTGCCAAGTATTCCCTAAATGGTACAGGCCTGGCCGTCTTATGACCTCAGGTTAAACAACTCGCTACGCAATGATCTAAAAATGAATTTTTTTACCAACTTGTAATTAAACGTAACAATCCATTTCCTTTCTTCCATCTTTCGTCTTAATTTAAAAATTGTGTATTATCGTGTAGAATTAAAAATAAATAGGATTTAATGGAATTATTTTTATCGTTCAACCGTTTCTCTTCTTTTGACCTTTCAAGTCATATTATTTTGTTTATTATTGTTTATGATAATGATATGTCAAAATGCATAATGTAAATATTATTTTAATAAAACAATAATATTAACTTAATGCCACAACTCGTATGACAATCATCTTTTATAATTTATTCGATGTCGTGTCTATTGATGGAACTTGGGATATAATGTATTCGGTATTGTTTTTAATATAATAACAAAATTGCGATTATATAAACCACGTGTGAGCAACGTGTGATGAGTGCTGCGGTTTCCTAATATATCGTACCTTGGTTATTATTTTTATAGCTGTGTTCCCTATTCAAAACAATTTATATGAGCCTGTATTCGCTATTGGTGGTATCACATGCGCGAAAGTGGTTAATGAAAAAAACATTTAAGTACTAAGAATATTACACTCCATGTTATACATACGCCTTAATTATAATTATTATTAGACGTTTTTTAATTAATTTGACTTTCGAAGATGCTAGGTTAGCGTATTGTAATAATATCATACCTTGTGCTTAGTAACTACAAAACTAAAAAACCTTTTTATATCATACAAATAACCCGCCCAGGCCTCTCAAGGATATTTTGATTTTGATATTACTTGATAGATGTAATCAAATAACATTTGGGACTGCGCGAGTTCTAATCAATTTATTCAATATTGGATAATATTCGTTTTGTTACTACATCGTTTTTGATCAACTACGGTTTATTACATAATATATTTCATAATAATTTAAATTGCGTGTACTTACATTTCATATCCTTCGAAAACTTTCCTGGCATGATCCGTTTAATTTCTTACTTACCGGTACATCACCTATGTTTTTTTTTATATTATCTTTCAGTTACTTATAAGGTTAATCCGAAAAATAATTTTTTTCTAAGCTAAAATATAGACAGGCATTATAAAAAATTGTAGTTGCTTATCAAATACGATTTATAATAGGTTATCGAGGTCAACAAATCATACGGTGTATGGTATGATCTAAATTGCGATAAAATGGTAGCAAATATAAGACTGAAATAGACCAATAACGGTCGCCGATGTTTATTAAATTTAAATTTACTATAATATTAAAAATAGAATGTTAAACTGCGATACATCCTGTAACAATCTTTCACGCGAACTGCTTTTCAATATATTTTGCATTATAAAATTATCGCTGGACTATTGTTTGTATAATATTATTATATAACGTATCGTTTGTGTATATTGTGTGAATCGAGTGACCGTGATATACTATTCAGCCGTTAAGGTCAATGCCGATTGTCCTTGATAAGTAAACGTTCAAAAAAGTGCGAGCACTAGTTGAATTTCCAATAAATCAATCAACATGTATTGCACGGTGTGTCGCGTCAGCTAAAAATTAGTTTGTAAAATTATGAGCAGTCCTCATTTTCCACCAAAATTATATGAGGAAATAAAACGCACAACCTTGACTAAACTTGTCATCAGGGTTGTTATTGGGGAAACGATTCACCCGCCTGTTCAGAAGTTTTTTCATTAGTAACGTTTTTTTATCATTTAAACTATAATCGACGCTCTTCTCGTTTGACCTCGATGTAACCGCTTAATGGGAGTAATGGTAATTTAATTGTTTGTGAAAACGATTCGTTTTGTGTGAGTGACAATCAATAATGTGGAACAATAAATAATAGTAGATAGTGTTTTCCGTTGATGTGGGTTTTGAATGACTTTTTATCGTGTAGGACAACCGCAGCGATAAAATTTTAAATGCGAATTTGTAATACAAGACTTATTTGCTTGTGCATAGAATAAGTTGTAGTAGTTATTTATGCGTTTATCGTTTTCTAATTAATCAAACGGAAAGAAGGTCTAAAATAATGCACATCTCTCCAGTAAAGAGGTAAAACTTGTACCTTTGCTAGACTTCATAAACTAATTGTTTGTAAAATGTGTTACACAATTATTATATTATTAAATAATAATATTAGCTTACATCATTACTTGTATAATAAATAAATTCAGATAATATCGCTACACGAACATAAGTAGGAACGGTTTATCGTATTATGTTATTAATCTAATATTTAATAAATAACCGTTAGTTATAACTTACAAGTATGAAAAAATTAATATTTTTTATTGATAAATATATTACTTAACACATAATTATTATTATTTTTGCTGGCTCGCCAATTGGACAGGAGGACCCTCGTGATTTGGCACTATTATCGCTTTTTTAACTCTTGCGTGGGTATAAAATATATGACTTTTAAAATATTTAATTTGACTGAAAATACATTTTTGTAATTAAACAACTAACGTGCTTTAATTGTGTCATTTTAGCGATTATACATAATAGCGCTTCGAACGTCGTTTATCGCGAATTAAAATTTTTTTTGTTTCGAGTTGTATGTAATGTATGCAAACGTAAATCCTCTCCCTTCTCTCTCTCAGATTGAATAATCAAACGATAAAGGCGTGACCGCTTTCTGTTGATTTGCAAATCTTTGTGGTGTCTTTTTGTAGACTAAAAAAAAAAACTAGTACTTGTAAAAGTTATCTAATTCGGACAAGGTATTTTGCCTTCAATGTGGGTCAGCGTCGTCGGGTGTGCGTTAAGAAGTTTTGTTTCCTCGTCGGTTTACATTTCAAGGCGACTGCAACTTGTGTGTGTGTGTTTTTGTTCAGTTTTTTTGAAATTTTATTATTATTATCACTATTGCTCGGTGTGGAGATAATTCTTCCATATCCTTTTCGGACACGTATGCCGATTAATAACGTTATTATTGATAGTCATCGAGACTAAGAATAACGGACTGAGCAGCGTTGAACATATTACAATAATATAATATAGCTGTTGTTGTAGTGCGCGTGTGCTGTGTCATGTGTGAGAGCATAAATACATTATCTTTAAAAACGAAATATGCCGATTGTTTTAAACGGCGAATAAAGAGACTGTGAGAAAGCCAGTTAGCACTAAATTATGAATAACTGATTTAATGATACGTTTAAATTGACCGATGACGAATTGCTATTTTTTTAATAGCCGGTGGTTAATTTCAATTACTTAAGTAGTGTGACACCAACGACGTTAATAATAACTATTTAGGTACTAGAATAATAGCTGAGTAGGAACACGGCAATTTAGAAATATAGGCCTTGATGGGGAGGGGGGGGGGCTAAAAAAAATAAGGGAACACTAGTATTAGTTGGTAATAGAAAACAAGCTGAAAGCATCCGAGCTTTTATGTTTTATATTTCTATTACAGTTGGACTTTTCGTGTCCATCACATTGGACACTATTGTACAACAGCAATCAACACGGTATCGGAAGTAATAGGTAATTATTTCCAAATAACTAATTTATATTACTTTTATTTATTAATATTTTTTTGATTGAATTCATACGTCCCCAAATGTGTTTGTTTGTTATTTACGTTTCATGTTGTAACAATACCGTATATCACTAAAAACGTGTCGATGAAACATTTTCTTTTTGGTTTTTGTTTTTGTTTTTTCTTGCACAAATAGATTTTTACATCACGTGTTAAGTTACCGAGGACCAACGTTAACGTTCCTGCGTGGCGACGAAGGCGTTCTGTTCTGTATAGGCGCGACTACCGAATGGCGGGAATCCCACCAATACTGGGGCGGAGACGATTCCATCATCTTGCAAATACTTCCCCAGTACAGAGTTGTAAATCGTATGTCTTCCATATTTGATTTTCTTCCGTTATGATTAATTAAGCGAATGATTCTATACTCAGGTGGCCCTAAGTCCATGTATTTGAACACTACTATTCGTGGATATCCTAAGGGCATCAGGGCTGGTAGCGATCCCAGAAAACCGGCCATACAAGTTGACGATTCCTTTCAACACGTTGTCCATTGTGGTATACCATATAAATTGGAAAGCATCGAAGTGTGGGGTTGTGGTACTGTAAAAAACAGGTAACATTTTTTTTTTAACGCAAATATTTTTATAACTACTTTTCCTAGTCTGGCTCGGATGGTAACGGACAATATTTTTTCTCTTGGTAAGCAACTGTAGACAAAAAAAGAAGGAGCAGCCAATCCTCCACTTTTGAGTGTCCAGTATATGTATGATCTGTGTTAAACCCTATTTAAGTCGTGTCTGGTAGAATTTTAATCATAGACAATATATATGTTATATATATATATATATATACACACACACACACATGTATATATATATGTGTTCAACAAGAAGAAAAAAATCAAACATCACCACAAATTATACTTTAAAAACAAAATTGTTATGTTTATATCTAGGGAAATGCAATTGGACATAAAGACATGGCAGATAAAGGAAGCCGAGAAGAATAAAACATTAAAAATGACATCTAAAGAATGGCTTGATCACCCAGACCGATACCTACTAGAGCTAGCTGGCCGACAGTCATACTCAACTACTTAAAATGTTTATATAGTAATCATTTTAAGTTCTTCTCAGTCCTATTTACAGATGTTAATTTAATTTGTGTTTGTGTGTACATGTTTTTTTTATATATATATATCTACCTATCTAGATGAACCATTAATACTTAATCATTTTCCGACGTACTTACAGCTACAAAAGTATTATTTTATCAGTATTAACCGAGTACCAAGCTAAATTTTTATTAAAAAAATCATACGTTTTAAAATTTGACCATCAACTTCTGCTTAAAACTTCTAAATCTTATTGTAGAATTACAATCCAACATAAAATTGGACTTGAGAGTAATGTTATCAGTAGCTGAATGTTTTTATTTCTTTTAAACTGCAATTAATTAACTTAATAGACTGTTCAAATAAATTTGTCAATTTTAATCATCTAAAAGTGGAAGAATATAATTCTTTATCGAGTGATAAGCCTGTGATACACCCATCAGCTCATTGTATAAGCAATTATTTTTTTAAATTAAATTACCGACGAATTTAGTAGCGAGGCTGAGGGATTTTCAATCTCAATATTTCTTAAAGAATTAATTAAAAATATAATCATATTTTTAGTGTTCCATTTTTGTGAATTATTGTCTTTTGTGTGGATAAATCAAGGAAATTATTCTTGATATATTTATTTGGCGTGAAACACATATTCAGAGTTCAAGATTTGTATCTATATAAAGCCATATTAAAATAAAGTGTAACAATGTATAGTTATTTTATTTATTTATTACTATTTATAATACAAATAAGAAATTAAGTTAGTTAATGTAATACTAAATTGTAAAAAATCACCTTAAACCGTTCTGTAGATAAAGTATACAACCATTCATATTATCATAACAAATAATTTTGCAATAAAAAAAATTTTAAAAATAATATCTTTGGTTTTAAATTTGTCATTGCTATTCATTCCTTTCTACTAAATTATAATATTTTTTCTAAAAAATTTAAATTATTCTTGCTTACATAATTTACCATCAAAGTTTGTTTGGCCCTTGATCAACAACATAACCACCATTAGTTTGAAACTAAATAAATGAAAATTATATGTAATATTTATAAGATTAAAAAACCTGTTTTTTAATGTTAATATATTTATATAATACCTTATCTAAGTCCGTTTTGTACAATGTATAATTGTTTTTTGCACTGGGTTTCCACATCATTGCCGCTACAGTATTTTGCACTAAATAATTGGGTAGTTTTTGCTGACAAAAAAAGTATAATCATTTTTAGTATAATAATTATTGTTATAAAGCATTGTTCTACTTTTCTTATACCTCGAAGAATGGTCTACCAAATCTTGGAACATCTGAGTAAAGTTTGATTTCTTCTAAATGAAATGTCTTGCACATAGGCGAAGGCTGTCTGAGAATAATTTTAATCTTGCAAACATTGTTCCACGCCTAGTTAAAACAAATATTTAAAAAGCAATATGGCTATAATTGTGTTTATACATATACCTCTACTGTGAATAGAGAAAAGTAATCTTGTGCATCGTTCTCATAGTGAGGCCATTTCATTAGAGTACGATTCTTAATGGCGACTTCCCAGTTCCTAGATCCCATTGGTGCGCTTTGATTGTTTGAGCGCAACAAAAGTACACTGACGCTAGCTGTATAATAGTTCCTAAACGTTATTTCGCCTAC
This sequence comes from Adelges cooleyi, assembly GCF_023614345.1. Classification (NCBI taxonomy): domain Eukaryota; kingdom Metazoa; phylum Arthropoda; class Insecta; order Hemiptera; family Adelgidae; genus Adelges; species Adelges cooleyi. The sequence goes on along the minus strand of NW_026096579.1, from coordinate 11,795,487 downwards.
CTACAATATACATTTATCGGAAATATAGTTATATTTTTAATATTACTATGAAACATAAATAAGAGTACCTTGGAGTTTTTTTGTAATTTTAGTTCTATATAAGAACAACCGGTAAGTACTTTCTGTTTTTTATGTATATAAATAGGAACAGGTCCTTTCACATTAAAATCCAAAGGTCGAGCCATAGATGGACAATACAATAAACAATTTAAGCCTAAAGGAACAAAGAACAAAAACGATTTGAATAACAAAAAAGTGATGTTAATCAGTTAAAACCTTGTTGGTTGACGTTCATTGTGATTATCTTGATTTTTCTTCTACATTATCCATGAATACGATTGAATTGAATGTTACCAATAATATAATAACAAGTAAGATCAATAAGTTGTATAGTAGTTGATTTTTATTCGTGCTATATTTTATGGCTTAGAGTTGTATCAATAATTGCCATAAAAAAAAATGGTTGTCTTAGAAACAAACATTTATATGAGTGATCGAATGTAGAAGTAAAACTTCAACTGTAAGAGAAGTAAGTACATAGTTAAATATTTCAAATCTGATCGTTCCCGGTCCCAAACGTGATATTATCAAACTTACTTATTGAAAAACGTATTATCACATATTATCCATTATTTATGCCTCGCTGTATAAGAAGTAGGTTAATATATGGGCTGAATGTAAAGAAGGAGTTACTGACACCTTGCGAATATATTTTTTTTACTATTATTCTATATTATTTCTATTAAATTTCGTTTTTTTAAATTATTTATTATATGACGTACAATATTGAATGTATAGAAATTTAAATTTTAAATATTAAAGAAAAAGGATTATTTATTTATTACAAAAAAATATTATTTACAAATTACAATGTATACAGTATAATAGTATAACTAATTTATTTCACATACCTATAGTTATTAGCAAACCCTTAAAGGTCGTCTTGTATGTAATATGTTAAATTTATCAAACAATTATGTACGTATATAACTTATATCAAGAACAGTCTCAATGAGTATTTATTATAACTAATAAATATCAACACTGTTAAAAGTATAGTAGAGTTATTTAAATAGTTTAGAGTTTTAAATAGTAATTTTCCTTAATAAAAAGTTTTATAGATTTTTGAAAAATCATATGCATTTGTAGGACAACACTCTTAGATCTACTTACAAACCTCAAGTCCAAAAACTACACAAATAAAAAATTATTAAGTTAATTTTAAGTTAGAAAAAATGTAAATATTTAGAGTAATTTTCTCCATTTTGAAAGGAAAGTTGTGTACTTCAATATGTTTTCATTTTCTTCTGTAGTTTGTGTGTATACTTTATGGGACATAAAGTCATATCAACCTGTGTGTAAATTAACTAAAAATTAGTAAGTAGTAAAAGCTTTTACCAATTCCCCTCCCTCAATTCAAGTGCTACAAGTTTAACATCTGTATAGTCCTTTCAGACTTCTTAAGCCAAACTATTCAACATCATGCAGTCAAACAAGTTTTGGCACCTAAGGAAGGGGCTAAAAGTTATTTCTTTCTGAATTCTGCGAACAGTTGCCTGTCCAAAGAAAGGAATGGCCAGAGCCGAGAGTCAGACCACCGATTGTCGGTTCCCATGTTGCAAAATCATCCAATACGGCAACAGAGCTCGCCAATTGGAACTACTAGTCAAAGACAAATTTGTGATACAAAAATAAAGTCATAATATAACCAACTCCATAATTAGATATATGTTATGAGTAAATATATTATATAATGCAGTAACATTCAAATTTTAAATTTTATAAAACTAAAACAAGAACATTTTCTGTGAAACACACAATTACAATTAATATATTTGAAATTTATTTGGGCACAAATATCAAAACTGAAGTAGTTTTACATTAATAAATAATACAAAATATCTCAAGAAGTTGACATTTTTTTTGTCAAAAAGAAAGAAAAAACATATTATCTATAACTTATATATTATAGCCTTAACTATTAGTTTAACTTCTAAAACATTAACTAAATATATATAAAAACCATAATATAACTTATAAGGCTATTGATAGTAATAGTTAGTACAATACAATAATTGTAACAAAGTACCATAATTAAATAATTTAAGTTTAATATATCATTTTAAAACAAATGCAATATAGATAAAATCATAATAGGCCCTAAATTAATATAAAATATACACACAGAATTTTCTACATTTTGTAATTTAATGTAAAAACTCTGGAAGTTGGACAACAATAATATTTCTTACTTCTATAAACACGATAATAACAAATTAGGAGAGAATCCATTATACAATTTCCTTATTTTATCAGACTTTGCTCAGAAAAACTTGATTATTTTTCAGACTTAATTTTTTGTTTTTTATAAGCCATGTCGTAGTTAATATGTTGTGTCATAACGGCTGAAAGTACAAATTCTGAAGAGTAAATACCTGAAAAAAATAATAATATAATAACACAAAGAATGTAAAAATAGGAATATTTTGTTTTATTTCATACATCTATTAATTTACTTGTAATAAAAATGACCTCTACTAAATGTAACAAAATGAAATGATTAATTAATTAACGCATACGTTAAAGAAACTCACCAAAACTTGCTCGAATAAGATCAGCGACCAAATGAAGATCGTTATTGCAAGCAACTACAATATACATGTTGGGTTCAATTTCTTGTATGGATCGCAATGATCGCCTTTGTTTTTCGACTGTGCCACCGGCAGATTCTATTATTTGACGAACTACAAAAGCTGGAGGATGATTCACTCCAGGTGTTACATAAAATATTTTGTCTTTGAACAACTCCTGACGACTTGAATTTGATAATATTTTAGGTACTTTACAAACTACTTTCTGATCAACTGAAACTTCTTCAATAGTATAAATAGCTTCTCCTGAAAGTAAATATTATTTGTTTTTAAACATATTTTCAACACTTAAGTATGAAATTATCAATTTTAGGCTTACCTAAAAACATATGTTGAGTAGACGAATCTTTGAGCCAGTCTGCAGTTACAATGTGTTTGACTGTTGACAAACAACATAAAAATTTAGTTGTACGGACAGACTCTTTCATTACTAAATGGGTGGCATCAGAAAATTTTTTCGCTATTGTACCACCAAGTTGTAAAACCATCTAGTGAAAAACAATACAAAATGATAAAAACACGAATATGTAATATTTTACTACTAAAATATACTCGTTGTTCTTCTTTGGCCAAGCCAAATCCAGAAAGCATAACACAAGGTCGATATTCAATTGGTGGTGGATTGATATTTGTTATTATTATGTCAGCTGTACTCAAATCATTATTTTCTTGATCTATAAAATCTGGAAGACCCGCACCAGGTCTCGGTCGCTTTCTTTTCGTAGCTACAGGATTATTACGTATTCTGTCATACAACTCTTGAGTAACATTAATCGGAATTTTCCAAGCACCTAATTGCAAATACAATTATAAACTAACAAAAATTCTATGGTTTTATTAAAATTGTTAAAAACTGCAAACCCATTAAATGATGCACTAAGCTATAATCAACTCGAAACGGATTACTGAGATTAAATTGCTGATATTTAGCATTCTCAGGCTGGTACATACAAGATAAATGACCAAACAGAATTTCGTTTAACCACTGTACATTTACTACAGGTCTATTAGTATCTCTAGCTTTTTTTACTTTTTTACCCTCCAATCTATAACAAATTAATTTTTATACAATAAATATATTTAAAAAGTAATTTTATTTATTTATTTTCACTTACTTTCGGCTTACTAAAATGTTATTTTCAGCAGAAAAATAAGAAGTTACACGAGCACCCGTTAGTTCTATCATGAATTTAACACGATTACGCTCTTCGCTCTCAAAGTTTGTCAAGGATATCATCATTTGACGGCAAGGCCTTTCTTCGCAATATGGAGTAGGAAAATGAAGAGCATACCACGGGGGCATAAGTTGTTGTTTTGTAATTATGTCACTAAGCCAATACGCTGTAATACATCTTTTACCATCTCGTAATCCCTAATTGTACGTTATAATTATATTTTAATCAAACAAGTAAAATCGGGTATATATTTTTACCTGTTGAACAAGCGGATGTTTTTGTGTTTGACAAAGAATGTGGGTGAGACGCAATGTATAAGAAGGCTCAATTTCACCGCCGTGATCTAATATAATTTGTTTCCAAGTTGGGACATCATTGATTGTATCTGCACATCGATCGTACTCAACAATCAGGAAAACACAACCAAGCAAACACTTATCAGGGGGTACTGAAAAAAGTATGTACTTAATAAATGAAGAACTAGTTGAAACATAAAAGAAAACTGACTAACATTTAAGATTAGGATTGTGTCCGAAAAATCTAGCTTGATGAGGTAGTTGCTGTTGATGACCGACTGTTTGTCCTGCTGCACTTTTAGCTAAGACTGCTGCTACCCTTACAGCAGCAGACTGGTTATAATTTGCAGGAATTACTTTATTGTTTACTGGAGTTTGGAGAGATGCTCGACCTACTACTTGAGCAGCACGATTCGAAGGAGAACTGTTTGTGACGTTATTTAAAACTGTTCTTGACTATTGATCACCAAAAAACCAATTAAAAATATTCTAAAATTAACAAAACTCACATCTTAAATACCTGATATGCTCCTTGAGTTCCTTGTGGTTGATTTTGATGTTGAGCAGCATGATGTTGAGCAGTCATTAGTCGCAATTGTCCAGCGGCACTAATTTCCTGGCCAGACATCTGTTAAAAATAAAATAAGTTTAAAACTCTCTTAACAACAATAAACTATTAAAACTGAGGCTGGATTTATTTGTATGGGGCTAAAGTGATTTGTTTAATTATAAAACCAGGACAAAAAATGGAAAAGTAAAATAATGCCTTAATAGTCATAATAACATAATACTTTGCCTAAATCCAGTCCCATTAAAAATTATTACATATTAACAAATACTGTTAACACATTAATAACATAACTATTTTACAAATTGATTTGTTAATTTCATAGCATGCTTATTAATATATTAATAGGCATTAATATACAGAGTGGCACAAATATTCAGTGGAATATTTAATAGTGACAATTAATAAATTGAACTCATAGATTTGATAGAGTAACCTAGTATTAGTAAGCAGCTAAATAATTTTAATTAAATCTCAATATATATATATATATATATATATACTAAGTTAAAAATAGTCAATTATTAATTATAAGATTATAACTTTTTTGTAAACAATGTTAATACAAGCAACTAAAGTAGTTTAACTAAACTATTTACAAATAAAAATTAGTTTTTTTAACATTATTGTACATTTAAAATATTATACTACAAGCTATAGAAAAATGTACATACTATTTATATAAAAATAGTAATTGTTAAACATTAGAAATATTTTATGAAATCAAGATAAAGAAGAAAAATTGTATACAACATATAAATTTTAAATTTTAATTAAATAATTTGTTTTTTTTTTTTTAAATACAAATTAAAAAATGTCACAATTTGGGTTATGTTCACACAAAAAATAATAATTAATTCTACAATCTGCAGAAGTATAGTCAATAATGTTTCTTGGTTGCTATTTATTATGTTCTGCATGTCACGCAATGACGAATTTACAGAAGTGTCAATACTTTGACCGTATTTAGAAAATTAATTAAAATCTCAGAACCTCATTAAATTCGCCATTACATAAAATATGGACAATTAATAAAACTGATCATGCATTGGTAGAATAAATAGAAAGAAAAAGATTAAAGAAGTCATTGTTTAGAGATCACACTGCTATACTGCAAAGAAAAATAATTGGCCAAAAAACACATTGGTCCAACATTTTCTTTTATTTTTACCTGTTGCGTTGAACTTGATGATGATATGCCATTTTGTAAACGTATACTTAACATATTAGCAAGAGCAGTTTTAGTCTTTGGATTAACAACCAATGCTTGTTGATTTGTTTGAGATGTTTGCTAAAAAAATATGATTTTGGATGCTTTGAGTAGCAATTTATCTTTTTCCAGAATAAATTAGTTTTAATAAAAAATGTTACTTTTATTAAGTTTTTAACAATCCGTAAAAAGATAACTTACTATTTTTCAATTTCAATAAACTATGCTTACAATAATTTTATCAATAATTTAGAAATTATCTTTAATATTATTATTTTATTTGCAATTATATAAATGATCGATTAGAAGATTGTAGTAATTTATTTGTATAATTATTTGCACATGTATTTGTGCAATAATGCTTAACAAGCATTATTCACTAAACTATTTACACCTAATTAATATTCTGCACAAAACAAAATTAGACTTCTTACAAATATTATTGACTATAAAAAAACAATACTTACAGTCCAGTTACAAAACTAAATTTATAATAAATAAAATATAACATAGTTACATAACATATTTTATACATTATAATATAAGTTAGGCCCTTTCAACTGAAATATTACTAAATGCAAATAAACAATATGTAAAAAATGCAATCTTAAAGCGTGTTTTTGTTGTCAATAAAAATATAAAATTTACATGCCTACTTCCAATAAACCGCATTTTAACATAAATTACCCAAGTGAATGGAAAGTGCTATTTATTAAAGGGCAAAAAATAAACAATATATTACAAATATTGATCTAGTAGCCATTTAGTTATTTAAGTTTGCAAACAAAATTAATTCTTTTACTTTAGTGTTATATTATGAAACTTTTATTATAAGACTCAATCAGAATACTTGAGTACCAATAAATATACTTATTGAACATTTCTATTATTATAAAACTATTGACAGGTTTTCTGTCTAGTAACAAAATAAGGTTTGGTATTAAATTAGATACACATCTCACATACAATACACTACTTATTGAAATATCTCTTAGACAAATTCCGTTTTTTAAAAAATTAATTTGTCTACAAATGAATAAAAATACTATTTATGTAATGCAAAAAAAAAACAAATTTACATCCCAGAATAATATTTACAACAATACAAAAATCTTCTGTAACAGAATTATAAAAAGCCAATTCCCTTCAGGAAAAATTTTCTTTGAGAATAATTTTAATAATACAAATTAGTTACATTCTAAAATTAGCTTACGTACCAACAAAAAAGAAAATATTCAATTTTCTTAGAGACATTATTAATAGGAGATAGGTTTGTAGGCAGTTTAAAATACCAGATTAGAATACATTCATAAAATACACCGCTGTAGTCATATTTCTAAATCTGTAGCTAATTTATAGTGTTGAAACTCAGCATTCCAGGTGCCAACGGGTACAGATACGACGGGGGGAGACTATGGAGGTTATATCCACTCCCTTATATACTTAAGTTGTATTTATTAATAGGGAACTTTCATATTATTTTTTTTAATAATATATTATACCTATATTATGTATTGGAAGAGAATTTTTTTTTAGCCCTACCCCTAATTTTCCGTCATAGATCCGCCTCTAGGTCCCAAAACATGAATTTCATCTAAAATTTATATTTTGTAGGTGTTTATGCATATTTTTAATATCTTAACCGGTTGTTTATGTTTCATAACAGTATGTAATGAATACACAGAAAACATGGTATAAAATATAATAAGTTGTCCGTTACCAAAAGCCCATTACTAATTTAAGTACAATGATCCTTCACCATTATAAATTTGTATTAATTACTAATAACATTGATTATAAATATTATAGATAGCCTACTAAGACAAAGTTCAGTTCTGTACATTGACACAGGACGGACGCAAGTAGAATCGTTTCCATAGAAAATGACACTACTAGCGCCTGTTCCTTGTCGGAGTACAGAACTGAAATTTGTCTAGGTGGGTGATCTATAATATTTATAATCAGTACTAATACTTACAGCAAATGCCTCTGAACCCGTAGATGGCGTTTCTGTTTGATCATTGGCTGGTAAAGGTACTGTTTGTTGATTCTGTGCTATTGGTGTTGAAACTGAAGCAACTTGGGAAGGCTGCACAACATTTTGTTGTTGCATAACTCCTGTAATTGGCTGACCAGAAGCAACCTGCTAATGAAAATTATATTACATTATTTCATTTTATTATTTCAATTAAAGCCTACCTGTTGTTGCATGACCTGTTGCTTCTGTGTAGCATCCATTTGTAATTGTTGCTGCAATCTTAACTGATGTATTTGTTGACGTTGATGTAGTTGAGCTAACTGAGCAGAAGACATGTTTGCAGCTGGTGCTTGTTGATGTCCTATGTATATATATATATATATTTTTTTTTAAGTTCTATTCTTAAGTTTAATATTGGAAATTAAATTTCAAATAAACCTTGTTCTGTAACGGCTGACTGTTGCCAAACAGTAGTTTGTGGTTGGTTGGCCTGTTGGTTGTTTACCAATGTGTTATTAACAGTTTTTACATTTGTAGGCAATCCAGTCGTTACTGTTCCCCCTGCCATTTGTTGTTGTTGTTGTACTAATAACTTAAAGATAAAAAGTTATACTTATTTTTTTAATTTAAATATGGCTTCGACTACTAGGTCATTAGCCTTTAGTTTTATACTTATTTGTCATAGTATGTATATTAAAATATATAAATTTGAATAGGCGTGTAATTTACTTGCTGCTGTCGCATCTGATTCCATTGAGCTTGTTGAGCCGGTGTCATTCCAGAAGTAGATATAAGCTGATGATTTAAAGTACGAATTACTGTTGTTTGTCCATTAGGAGTGTTTTGTCTAATATTTGAGCCCCCAATTCCAGCTACTTGCTGTTGACGTGCCTATAAATAACAAATTCTAGCATTAATGATTAAATTTATAATAATCTAATTTAAAATGACTTTTTTACATTGAATTGTTGTAGCACAATATTTCTTTGCTTTGTTAGTTTATTAATGAACACTAATCTGTCAGCTGGGTTCATAGCTTGTATTTGTTGATGAGTTTTAGCATCCATGTGTATCATTTGTTGGGGTCCATGCTAAAATATAAAAGTTTATTTGTGTAATTTATTTATATAAATAAAACATTTAATAATTTGGCTCTATTCGGCTTACAGGTGATTGCTGTGACCAAATAAGTCTTTGATCTAAAGGTTGCTGAATAGTTCGTTGAACAGTTAATGTTTGCTGTTGTGCCCACTGGGTCTGAGTGGTAGGTTGTGTATTTGCTACATTAATATTATTTACAGGCTGTTGTGCTTGTTGTCCAATAACTAAAGTTTGCTGTTGTTGAATTTGTTGAGTTTGTTGTTGATTAACTTGGACACGAGACTATAGTGAAAATTTTATTACGATTATGTGTGATATAAAATTATAATATCAGAATAAATTTACCATATTTGCTGAAGGAGGCGCCATTCGCCACTGAGTTGAAACAGTCCCACCACCTTGTTGAACAATACGTTGCTGAAACAATAATCTTTGCTGTTGTTGTTGTTGTTGTTGCTGCTGTATAAGTATTTGCTGTTGTGTTTGAGATGGTGGCATTTGTTGACCATTGGATACTATACATATTTGTGATGGTTGAGAAGACTGAACATTCTGCAACTGTGGTTGTTGTTGTTGCTGCTGTTGAGTATGAACTTGTGCGTTCTGGACCCCTTGTTGTTGTTGTTGTTGTTGTTGCTGTTGCTGCTGCTGCTGCTGTTGCTGCTGGAATTGTAAAGATTGGTTGTTTCCTGTTTGAAATTGTAATTGTTGAATTTGTTGACCTTGTTGTAATTGTTGCTGTAACTGATTAGGAATTTGTTGCTTTTGTAACTGAGACATCTGAGCTTGTTGGATTTGGACAGATTGTTGTTGAAGTTGTGGAATTTGAACCTGTTGAGGTTGTCCTGATTGCATTTGGACATTTTGTTGTTGTAATTGAGATATTTGAGTTGAATGTTGTCCTGTTTGTAGTTGCTGAACATTTGGTTGTTGTTGTAGTTGGATATGCTGCTGCCCTTGCTGCAACTGGACAGTTTGCTGTTGTAAGGTAATCTGTTGCTGGCCAGGCTGTAGTTGTGGAAGTTTTTGCTGTGCTTGTAAATGTTGTTGATTTTGTTGTTGTGGACCTTTATGCATTAATTGTAGATGAGTTTGTTGTGGTTGAGTTTGTTGTAGTTGAGTATGGTTTTGTTGAATTTGCGGTTGTTGCTGATTTGGTTGAAATTGCAATTGTTGTCCATGTTGTAATTGAATTTGCTTTGCTTGTTGAATTTGTTGAGCTCGTATTTGTTGCTGCTGCGGAAATTGATTTTGTTGTTGAGGAATATGTATTTGTTGCTGTGGCAATGTTTGGTTATTAACGTGGGTTTGTTGTTGTAATTGTAACTGTTGAACTTGCTGTTGTGAAAGACGTTGAAGTTGTGGTGTTGACATCAATGACATAGTTGGTTTTTGTTGCGTACCACTTATCAGTTGTTGTGTTCCCTGAGATACTTGAGGTGATGAAACCTATTTTATTAAAATTTATTAAATTAAATAGTATATATATATACTTATATTTATATGCTGAGATAAACTGGTAATGAATAGGCATATTATGACATGTAAAAATACAGCAATGTTAAACTTTAAAATAAATAAACATCAGTTATTACTTGAATGGGTTGAGATGTTGGAGGAGTTGATGGTTGATTCCATGGTAAGCGTTGTTTCAACTGTTCTAATCCTTGGTTTTTAGTAACAACAACTTCAGGCTGTTCAACAGGTGCTTCAAAATCTGCAAAACCGGTAATTGTTGACAAACCGCTTGTTTGTACTTCTGTAAAATAATTATATTAAAAATGAATAATACAAATAATTACTTATAATACTAAATATTAAATAGCAATAGTTTACTATGTGGTGGATTATTCGAAGTGACTGGTAACATAGGCCTAACAAGCAGTCTAGGGTGATAGATATTCTCAGGACATAATTCTCTTTTTTTCAAACTATCAATTATCCAGTCAGGAGTAACAATTTTGATCTTCTCAGAAGCTTGAGATAGCGCAACATCATATTTTTTCTAAATCAAAGAAAAAAATGGTAAATTAATTATATTAAAAATGATAGAATAGTCTTAAATTATTGCATACCCCTGATGGTTTAGTTATTACTAAATGTGTGGTTTTATTTAAATCTAATGTCAGACTAAAAGTGCCTCCATTATAGGTAATCAACGCCCATAAAGTTTTACAATCATAAGCATTAATTTGTGAGACACATGCCACAACACCTTTAAAAAGGTTATCTTCAAATGGATTAAACGGTTTTGTTCTAGAATTGCATTCTTAAGGAATATTACACAAATGCAATTAATCTATGTTTCAACATAAATTTTGTTAATCAATATTAGGTTAGCTATCTGCTGTAAATTCAGTATATCAAATCAAAATCCTAAATCTATAATGTACATCTACTTATTCAGTCATTCAAAAATTCTGTTGCAGGAAATATTTCATCATAATATATAATATATTAAAAATCAGTCACTTTAACCAGACCACCTTCGATGTTGGGGCCTGGGTATTTAACACAATATTTTCTAGGGGAAAAAACTATAAAATAATGTAAATTGTAAAAAATATGAAATATACAAATCAAATTTTTGGTGGTCCTTTAAGAGCCAGGCCGACCTTGTTATAGACTATAGTATACCTAGATTATAGTATATTTAAAAAAAAAAATTTTAAAGCTTTTAATTTAATTAGTTTATCTCAGAAACTTAATTTTAAATTTACAGCATCCTAAGGTTTAAAAATCTTTTCTTTTACAATGTATTTAAAGGATACGGCATAAGTCTGTTACATATGACAGACATACGAATCCATTCAGGAGCTACAGTTATCACATCATACAGTTCTCTTGCAGCACTAACATCATCTTCAACAAAATTGTCACCAACAATGCAATGTGTAACTGAATCTGACAATAAACATGTAGATTCTGCATTACTATTTTTAAGAATGGTTGATACCTAAATTAACATTAATAAAGATACAAAAAAATTAACATTAGTTTTACTTAACACAATATTTAATGAATTTATATTACTTACGTCATCTCCAATTGAACCGCTGGCAAAATACACAATTTTCGCAAATAAATTATTTGCGACTTCAACAGGCAAAGAATCTTTGATATCATCAGTTTTTGAAGTTGAATCCATATTTAGTGTTTATTTTTAATTTTGAATACTTCCCGGGAATCCAACTTACATTATATTCATAAACTACTAAACAATAATCTCAATTTAATATAATTAAATTCTGAATTAATTACTCAAGGACGATAAGTAATAAGATTGTGGCAAGTTCACATACTTTTCAAATGAAAACTGATTCAAGTAATTCCCATATTTTGAGTTTCATATTTATTTCAATTAAAAATGTAATGACTATACATCGCACTCTCAAAACTTTTAACTTATAAGAATTTAGATTGAAGAGGTGTTTTGATAATGTTGTAAACAAAATACAATCATAATAGCAGAAACGCTTACGGTGTTGCCAACGAAACGATTAATGATTTTGTATTGCGCTTATAGCTGATAACGACTACATATACCATTTATTGTAAAAGTTGGCGCCACTGAGAGGCGGTTTTTTGTCGGGCGGAGATTTGTCAGGCGAAATTTTGTCCGGCGGAGTCAATAGTCAATGAGAATTGAGACACAGATTGAGATTGAGATCTGTGATTGAGATCTACCACGGAATAGACCAAGGTTATAAAGAAGTAAGAAGTAAGAACTCTATTTCTTTATAATCGTGCTGTCTACATAGTTATCAATCTGTATATTGGTTTTCGGGGGTTGCTACCACTTATTCCATAGTGTATAAATTACCAAAGTCTAGTTTTTATCAGTAGGTGGAATTTGTATTGATACGGATTACGGACAGCAAGTCACTGGTTGTTGGACGCTCGCTTGGCACCGTCGCTTCGTTCCGCTAAACCAAAAATATACTTAGGTTTGCAGACTACAGTCTAGGAGGAGGTTGCAGGTTTAAATTTAAATTTAAGTTAAAAAACTGTTAAGAAACTGGTCACTGGGAAAAAATTGTCCATGGTAACGTATGCAATTTGGGATAAGTGGTGTTGGCCCGTTAGCAGCACGAATTGAAATGAATTATTTTAACTCATGGTTTTCAGTAAACACTGTTCCTAAATAGGAGAATGGTGTGGTGGTTTTTTTTGGCCAAGGGTCCGGATAAAGTTCCAGAAATTGTTAATCATTTGTTTCGGAGTAAAAAAATGTTTCTATTTTATTTGTTCCGGAACAAATCAAAATATTTGTTTCTATCCGATATTTGTTATGAAACAAATGAACCTATTCGTTCCTATCCGATATTTGTTCCGGAACAAATCGTTCGTTTGTCCCAGAAAAAAAGTTTATTTGCTTCGGAACAAATAACTATTTTTTTCGGAGCCAATAAACTTATTTGTTCCGAAACAGATGTCGGATCGAAACAAATAAGTTGATTTGTTCCAGAACAAAATAATATCGGATAGGAACGTTCCGTCGTCTATTATCCATTGTCTCGTGTCCAGTCCTATAATCACCAACTCAGACACGACTATTTTTTAAAAAACTTATAGAGTAATTTGAAGTTAAAAAATGTGTACGTTTTTAACAAATTATTATGAATATTAGGTATACCTATGTATATTGTATAATATTGGAATATTAGACACTTATAGGGTTTTTACTTGGTATTATATATTTTTGTAATTCTAAGTGTTAATTCTAGTGTAATTCTAAGTGTTATTATATAAACTATTTAGTTTTAGAAATAAACTTATACTAATTATATGGACTATAGGTATATTCAGTAGCGTATCTAGGATTTTTCCACGGGAGAGGGGGGGATATACAGATTTTAACAGCCATACCTATTCAATATAAACATATATTCATATTATTATATACCTGTTGCATGTAAACAAAAATTTGGATTCTTAACTACAAAACAAAGTCTAATTTTCTTGAGGACAGTGAGAGAATATTGAGTACTTCAGCAGGCATGACCGTTATATTTTAAATTATGTTTCAAATAACCTCCCGGGGGCCCGGGATATAACCCCCCCCGTAAATATGTCACTGGGTTTAATGATATAATATATGACTATTATTGTTTTCATTAATTGCCACAAATTCCAACAGAAAAAGTATATAAAACCAAGCATACGAAATACAATATAATATTATGAAGCTATCTAATAATTTAATTATACATTAAAATAAAACAATAAATGCATATACAAATGCATAATTCCAGTTCATTGGCTATCCTGCATACAGCCCGTTTTTTCTGAAATCCCCCATTTTTAATTATTAATTTAAGACGACAATTCATATTCATACCTATGAATAGGTAAATTATTTATTAAAAATAAATAGTAGGTAGTTCGTAAAATGATAATCACGATTTCGTACTACTAATTAACTTGGTATTTACAGTTTAGTACATTAATTGTTACTTGTTAAATATTTATTTTATAATCTCCATATTTTCATTATACATTATAATTATTATAGTAGGTACTTCTAGAAATATGTATTTAATGCAAGTACAATGACAAATGTTAAGTTGGCTACACCACAACTCGCAAGATACATCTCTTATTAGTTCAGTGGCCGCTACGACGGCAAGAATGGTAGAAAGTGTAGTCTGCATTACCTGAGAATTGGACAGTAATCAGTATTCATTGGTACCTGCTACGTTAGCGTAGCTGTTGCTGGACAAAAATTCAAACGTAATTCAAACTATACTTAGTTTTAATGGAAAAATTCTGTACCAATTTCTCTTCCAGTAAAAGTAAGATTTTTTGTATTATTATATGTTTTTTGATAATAGTATTTACAATAAATTATATTAAATATTAAAAATGTATACTTTACTACAATAATATAATACATATATTTGTATTAAAATATTATATGTATTATATACACCAGTCCATTTTTTTCACAAAGATTTAAAAAGCATTTAACAAATTACTATTGTGTTAAATTGGGTATATTATGTACATAATTGGTTTTCATTGAATTGGTACCACAACACTTACCTATTCAATTTTATTAAAATAGTACAGAAAAAAAGAATGTACGCACAATATTCATTTTTTTATAGTTTTTTATTTTTCCAAAAAATCTACAATTAAATTATTATTTTAAGTGTATCTGCTACGCTTTAAAATAATTTTAAAAAAGATATACCGTAAGGAAAAAATGAATTTAAACAATATTGTTTTGAATCTATTTTATTTTTAAATAAGTAGTTGTCCTTGACACTTTCTTCTATGAGTCTTAAAAATAATGAACGGTATTTCATTTATATATATTGTTTCTTTTTTAAATATGTGGTTTAGTCAACAGTAATTTATTTTCTTGTATAATTAATGATATTAATTGTTTATTTACGTGTGTATTTGATGTAGTGGTATGGACGTTATGGACAGGACTTTTAAAATCTCGAAACTTTTCTTAACAAAGTTATAACTTCAACAAACAAATCTTTACAATAGTTATTCAGGAGAATTATACTTAGGTATCTATGCCCCTTCTTTCTATCATGTGAAAGCAAAACGAATTCTTAAACCATCTCCTAAAATAATAATTAACTTTCTCGGTCAGTGGCGTAATAAATATTTAAATAATTAAGACATTTTACTTGCAAAAACCTGAAGAAAAAAAAATACATACATACATAGGGTCATGATCTTTATCACAATCCTAAAATGCCATATGTTTTCTACTAAAAATGTATTTTTTAATTAATAAAGTATGGTAGCAGAGCAGATTTTCAAATTTGATTGAAACTTATTATATTTTACTCTGATGTATGACTAAATAAACAAACAACTTTAATCATCCTTATGTCAATATTAAATAACAATAATTTCTTTGCAGTCCCCCATTTTGGTCCTACAGTTACTCTACTACTTAAATATTATTAAATATTTTATATTATGTACTCGTTTCGATACTTGGATCTCAGAAAAATAATTTTAAATCATCGCGGTACGTTGCCTAGACCGATCTTCACTCCCTCAGTGTGTTCTCTACCACAGTTTGCTCTTATCATTAAGCAACTTAACGCCTACCTATATTTTTATTCATCCAGCTCTGATTTCTTCACCCATACTAAATATTTTTTCTTATTTTCTTAGTCACTTCCCCAAGAATCTTTCTTTTTTCCATTTTACAATATCTTTCTTTAATCTAATTATCCACTAATTTTCCAAAATTTGTATGGCTTCATTGACGTTTCCATATTGGCCTCGTCGGTAAATTGTGCATTTTTTATTCCTAGCCTTAGAATTTCTTTCTTCTCCAGCCTCCATCTGTACTTTTCTTCTTTTAATACATAATACACTGCCAAAAATTATGTTTGGTCCTATATAGCTAGTAGTTTTTTCCCATTATTACTATTCCGATTCCCGAAAAGGGCATGCCTTTTCGCTCTCTCTACCAATCCTTTCAATTTTAATATTTCTTTCTTTATTCAAACCATAAAAACTCTTGTACAACTGTCTCTGATACGGAAGTCTAGATCCATTGAATTCCGAAATCCACAGTAATAAAAATGTTAATTCTCTTGTTGAATCGTCCTCATTTTTCTTACAAATTCCTTACACAGATATTCTGCAGCTGTATAGTGTTCATCTCTCGAGCGTGACAAGCCAAATGATCTTTCTTCTTCCCATAATTTGCTAACTGGCGTCATCAGATCTATCGGACCATCTTAAATTCTCTTGATTTCATCTACCTTAACTCTCTATTATAAATTTTCCTCCTTTTCCAGCTTTAGAACTTAGTCTGTCTCATAAATAAGGAAGTCACAATCGGCGACTTTTCTCATTTAATCGTATTCCTACTCTTCTCTAGCCAACAATAGTTGGCTAAAGAAGGCTATTAACCCCACTATACGGAGTTAATGTAACGCACCTATAATATAGGAGTCCATCTTATATAGACTTATACTTTTGGTGAACGATTATAAAAATTATTTATAGTAAGAAATCAGTGTAGTGATTTAAAGTTTGTCATGGGTCCAGACGCAAATAAAATGAAAATTATAAAATGTAAGAAATTCTCAGGTCCATATTAAAGCTATAATATTTGATCATACATAGGTATTATACAGTTAAATTGAATGAACTTAAAACTAAGAAAGCCATAATGAAAAAATTGCGTTTATCCCATATTTCGACGAGATGGCGGTCAACTGCTGCTGCACCAGCTGTGTCTTCAGGAACTATCGACTCATTTGATGAAGCTGAAAACTTAGCTAAAGCCAAACCCTACTGTGATGTTCCGGGACCAACTCCATGGCCAATTATCGGAAATACTTGGAGAATGTTACCGATCATTGGTAATGACATATAACTATTGACTTTGATAAGTAAACACAATTGAATTATATTTGGTTAAGTCTTTCTTGGTTCCAATAGGTCCTTACCAGATATCGGATTTGGCTAATGTATCGTACGTACTTTACAAGCAATACGGAAAAATGGCAAAACTCGGTAATCTTGTTGGACGTCCGGATTTATTGTTCGTTTACGATGCCGACGAAATAGAAAAAGTTTACAGACAAGAAGGAGATACGCCATTTAGACCCTCTATGCCTTGCTTAGTTAAGTACAAGAGTCAAGTTCGAAAACAGTTTTTCGGTAGACTTCCCGGAGTAGTCGGCGTGTAAGTGTAGGAAAAAAGAAAATAATATAACTATTTAATACTTAATTAAATGTCACATTGTATATTATAGGCATGGAGAACCATGGAGAGAATTTAGAACTAAAGTTCAAAAGCCAGTACTACAGCCTCAAACCGTAAAAAAATATATACAGCCCATCGAAGAAGTCTCCGACTACTTTATCCAAAGGTATAAAATAATATTACGTAGTTGTACGACTATAGAATATAGTAAAACGATCCCGGATTTTACAAATAAATATAAATGTATTAATTATGTTTAGAATGCAAGAAATGAAAAACGAAAATTCTGAAATGCCTGCTGATTTCGACAATGAAATTCACAAGTGGGCATTGGAGTGCATAGGTCGAGTGGCTTTAGATGCTAGACTGGGTTGTTTGAGACCCGATTTACCTCATAATTCAGAGCCGCAAAAGATTATAGATGCAGCGAAATACGCTCTTCGTAATGTAGCTCTGCTAGAACTAAAATATCCATTTTGGCGTTATTTGCCGTCAACGCTTTGGAAGAAATACGTGTCTAACATGGACTATTTTATCGAGTAAGTTGGTACCTAAATCGTTGTTTGTTTAAATTCAACCATTGGTTAGTAACTTAATAGGTTAGGTTAATAGATAAATTAGTTTTATTAAAGAATGATTTTATAAACAAGTAATTTTACCTACATTAAAATAAACTATGATGTTTTAGAATATGTATGAAGTATATAGATGACGCCATGCTGAGATTAAAAACCAAACCAGCGATAGTCAATGAAAGCGAATTGTCTTTGGTGGAAAGAATATTAGCTAACGAACCCGATCCCAAAACTGCCTACGTATTAGCGTTGGATCTTATTCTTGTCGGAATAGACACGGTATTTTAATTAGTAAATAAATTACAATGTACAAAGTGCTAATTCAGATTATTATAATATTTTATTTATGGCGGATTTTCTAGATATCGATGGCTGTATGTTCAATGCTTTATCAAATAGCGACGAGGCCTGAAGAACAAGAAAAAATATATCAAGAAATGTTAAAAGTGCTTCCCAACAAAGACGACAAATTAGATGCGAGTAAATTGGAAAAAATGATTTATTTGAAAGCATTTATCAAAGAAGTATTACGGTAAGTTTGATCGTGTGATTTAAAGTTATGCAAATAATATTTAATGACATTTTTAGGATGTATTCAACTGTGATAGGAAACGGTAGAACATTACAGAAAGATATGGTCATTTGTGGTTACAGGATACCAAAAGGCGTAAGTAGAGACTAGAGTACCTTTTATTTCATAT
The DNA here is from genome assembly GCF_023614345.1 of Adelges cooleyi. Classification (NCBI taxonomy): domain Eukaryota; kingdom Metazoa; phylum Arthropoda; class Insecta; order Hemiptera; family Adelgidae; genus Adelges; species Adelges cooleyi. The sequence goes on along the minus strand of NW_026096579.1, from coordinate 11,776,531 downwards.
GTTTATATTAAAATAAAGCCTCAGATATGACATAAATGGCAATGTCAGTCATTGCTAACAAATATAATATCCTGAAATGCCTTGAACAATGTTTTCCCACACTGAGACGAAACATATAAAAACATTATTTATATCGTAAAACACGAATGAAGCTGTTGGGCGATTACTTTTATCGAAGTACTCTACGTAGCAGCCAAGATCACTTACAGTTTTTAACATTTCGCTCGACCTTTCTGTGGCCTGACAAACTTTAGTGCGATCCGAGAATTTCCACTTTGTATTTAAAGGATATATTTTATCTGTCTCCAAATTTAAACCGTATGATGAAAAATCGTGATCACATGACATTCTTAAGCCCTGGAAACTCAAATATTATGATCTTCAAAATATTTACAGCTTATCAATTATCATTATATATTACTTATGATGCACAGTGGTTTATAATCTAAACATACAGGTAGCAAAAGATAAAATTAGTATAAAAAAAAATGTCGTAATATATAATATGTCATTGTATAAATAAACTAATATGTAAATTATCACCCACTTATTGTCCGTAGTAATAATATTTCAATAATAAATGTAATCAATTTATTACAGATTCAGCTAGTATTTCCAACTATTGTTACGGGGAACATGGAAGAGTATGTGACGGACTGTACACAGTTCAAACCCGAAAGATGGATGAAACAGTCGACCGGATATATTCATCCATTCGCATCGCTACCATATGGTCATGGACCTAGAATGTGCTTGGGAAGAAGATTTGCTGATTTGGAAATGCAAGTATTCATCGCCAAGGTAAATAATTGATGCTCACTAAATCGTTTAATGTACAATATATAGTTCTAAATCAGAACTATATATTAGTTAGAACGTCTAAATTTCATACTATGTATAATTATTTTTTATAGTTGATCAGATCGTACAAGCTGGAATATCAATACGAACCGTTGAAATACAAAGTGACATTCATGTACGCCCCGGACGGCGAATTGAAATTTAAAATGACTGAAAGGTCTTAAATGATAGCTGATAATTTATAAGATATGCTATTTTTGTATAATCATAATGATTAATAAATAAATGTATTTTTTAATTTTTTTTTACCTGTGTTGTATAGGTTTGCTCGCCATTCTTAGCTTTTGGCATAAAACGAAATTTCATGTCAGTATCTTGAAAGTTCAGGTCTTTATGATTCCAAATGCGATAATCATAGCAACTCGTGTTTACATCACCCGATTCCAAAATTATATCTGTAGAATAATTCAATTAATTTTGTTCCTCTCTTTTTTTTAAACTACAGTTACTTCGGTATTTAATCGAGCGGAAGTTTTAACCCGTTGAACCACATAAATGTATTGTATGTTTCCCTTTCTTCTGGGAAGATATTTGAGTTCAAACTGTACTCCTGGCCAGTGCCGTTACGTGATAGTTCTTGTACTTGGTTATTAAACGATTACAACGTGAAATATCATAATCATATCGACATTGTTGTTTAATATTTTCTTTTGGATGTACACTGACCGTTTTGTTTTCTAAAAAATATGCATTTGACGTTTGTAATTCGTTGTTCAGTTTATGAGGTCTGTTGTAGCAATATGCAAACACATGGTCCCATTGTTTTCCGATTTCGGCTGTGTTTAAGGGTTGGACAATGTTGAATTGTTGTTCTTGGTTATTAAAAGTGTTTTTAAAATGATCATCAATTTCTGTTTGTTTTGTTAAAGTTTTACAGTTTGTTGAATCCTTGTGGCTTTCAGAGAGTTTTAGATACTTTGATAACCTATTATTTACATATTGCTTTGTTTTATCTAAATCGGATAGATTTTTAAACTCGTGTTCATTTGATAACTCTATTTCTGACAAACGGTATTTATTTTTCCAATATTTGACTGTTTTTTTGTTTTTATTGTAAAACGTTCCTTCATGATTAATCATAACATCATCATCGCTTTTGTCATAAGATTTTTTAGACATGCTAGAAAACTTCGGAAATAATATTGCTCAAATCTGTATCTTATATTAAGTAACTGAAAAGGATAAATGATACAATTATTATTATAATCGTGGGTATACCAAAAAAACTAATATGAAATAGCATTATATGGTATTAATCTAGATTATTTCGATCTGTATTGTTCATAATATAATTAAACTAAAAGGTTACATGTTTTATACCATATAATGCTTTATACCATGTATAAAGCGATACATATAGGCAATTTTTCACAAAAATGTAATTTTACCTAACTTTATTTTGTGAGTATTAGCGTCATAATGATTAAATAAATAACAGAATTTTGTTTTTAATAAGTACATTGTACAATTTTACTGAAAATGAAAATAGAATATAATGTCTTAGCTCTTTAGCCTTCTCAAAGAACTCAAAAATTCCCCCTCCAAGAGATCTTTTAATTTACTTCAAAATCTATGTTTAAAATCGTTTTTTTTTTTAATCAAATCAATGTAAACCAAACAAAATATTACGAAATTAGAAAAAAAGCTCAACCTCAAGCACTTTTAAATTGGCTGTAAATATTATTCAGACTTGAACGTACAAATTACAAAGTACAAATTTACGAATCTTAGCCTATAATCTATAGAAGAAGAAAGTCCTAGCTGAAATTAACAGGTTTCTCGTGCATTTCTATGCACTGACAGTGTCCATCTAAAATAGCTAGATAGGTCATGAGTATGTAAATCAAAGAATGTAGCGTAGTTTTCCGTCCTTTCACTATTTTTGCAAAACTCCATTACTTTTTCTCTCAAACCGGTTAGACAGGTTTTAAATCTAATATTGGCTGTACACAAATGTAAACAAGAGGAGGAACGTAAACGCTGGCTATGCGCACACCAAGCTGGCTAAAACTGTGGTCAATTTATGAAAGCGAAAAACCCTACCCATCCGCAATAATAATGTTATGTTTTGGTGTCCTGTCCGGCGTGTCCTAGAGTAGTATGTATTAAGTCTCGGCGATATGATCATGGAATGGTGAAAATACTTGATTAACATAGTGAAGGCGTGCACCGTAAAATCATTTTTGTTCTTATTCTTCGTTGTTCTTCGTTACTAGCAACATTAAATGTTAGAAAATCATGATATTATATCGTGTTGTGTGTGATTGCAATGTCAATAGTGTAAATTTCAAATCAAAATTTTCTGTTATTTCTTTGAACAAGTAATATATTTTCATAGCTGCAAAATTCGTACATAAGGTAAACAGTATATTATTAAAAACTAGTAAATCGATAAGTCGAATTAGAAATTCATTATGAAATTAGGATTTTCATTTTCATTACAAACTCTAAATCATGGGTCTTAACTCTTAGTATTTTCTTTGGACAGTCAGGAATTCTTTATCTTATAATCTAGATTATAAGCTAGATTAATAGCTTTATTTCAAAGAACATAAGACCTTTACAGTTTATTAAAACAATAAGATAAAGTTTTTAATACGAAACAAGAGCACACATGTTATAGACAAAAGTTAAGTAGCTAAAATATATAATAGAAAGCTAAAATCAAAATGGTATCACATAGTTAAAATAATACGTAGTTATGGTAGTGAATGGTGACTATGACTCAAATTAATTATTTAATTTAAACAAGTAACTAAATATTTTTTCCTAGAGAATTTATAAACATATTATATTTTAATGGTTTGATTAATATTGAATATTTTTTTAATAAATTTGATTAAAATAAATCTGAAGCTTGGTATGGCCACATAATTTTATTTTACGTTTATGCTATTTTTATTTTATTTTATTAGCACGAATTTAAATTTCTTACTACAAAGAAAATTATTAAAAGAGCGAGGAAAAAACAAAATGTATGTGTATTTAATTTAAAAAATGTAATTCTATAACTTAATTATAAATTATGTGAATCGCTAAATTTAGAAAAAAAAAACAAAAGAGAAAGGGTCAGCTTCAAAAATGTTCCTATTATCATCATTATGTTCTAAGCACACATAGCATACATCATTTACTGCAAAAATGTTACCGAATTCGATAGTCCAAACATCAAAAACTAGTACACAGCAATTATTCTTTTGTATTAATGTCTATGCCAATATTATTTTTAGTTTAAGAGACTCAGAATGATTATATATGCTAAAAACTATTGAATGTAAACAACATCAGTCACTAAAAACTGCCCGTCAATTTGATCAATATTTATAAACGCTCTTATTACTTTTTGACTTTCTCTTTTCTTCACGGCTGAACTATTTGACTTTATTACTGAGTATACAAAGACATATTTTTAGGTGTTCGTAATTATATATGATTTACTATTTATCTAAATACCCACTCGTTGACACAATTTACACAAAATACGTGATTTGAAAATCAATAACATTCCTTCCATACCCTAATTTTTAATTATATTACCTGCCACACATGGTATCGGTCACTTTGTCCGAATTTCAAAGAAAATATTTGGTTAGTAAACAGTACTTACACCGGTCAAATGACCGTCGAATACCATCATATTTATTTTTCGCAATCTTACTGGACATTAATAATTGTAATTTCAAGAAGCAAGAACACAGTCACTATAGCGAGAAAATAATAATAACCTACCATTAAAGATTTTCTTGTATGCTCTATAAGTATATACATATACACCAGAGCTTGAATTTAACAGTTTATTTTTATTAAAAAAACAAATAAAGTTATAATTTTATGTGTTTTTACTTTAATTTTTAAATAGTTTTATTTAACTTTTAAAATAAAAATGTTTAATACTTAAGTGATTAAAAACTTTTTTGTACAAAACTAGTATGCAAGTTTTCTACAAAGCAACTTTTTTACAAAAAAAATGTTTTTAAACATTTATTTCAAAAACTTTTATTTTAGATAACTTTTATAATAAAATTATTAAATAACTATTTTATTGAAAAAAATCTATAACTGTTTCAAGCCCTAATATGAATAGTAGGTATTCATATTAGGGATTTTCTTCAGTAGTAATTTACTAGAAAGATACATTAAATGATTCATCAATCATTAAAGTTTACTCTCAGTTGAATGTCCGAAGCTAAATAAACTTAAAACTAAGTATAGACTTTGTATTTATTTTGTTAGGACTTAAACATGTGCTACGCATGACTTAATAGTCAACTCATGTTATTATAAGCGGAATTTCTAATTACCATAACTTGACCGAAATCATATATCTATTTTTTCGATTCAACGTCCTCAAAAAAAGAAAGTAATATCTTCTTATAAGCCGATTGTCTTCGTAATCATAATAAATACTTAATGACACCCATTAAATTAACAACAGATCCGTGATAGTTTGACAACCATGAACTGCGCGCGTACAATACAATAGGTGCTCTCTCTACTAATACATTATATATATAATCATACTATCATGCATTTTTGTCAACATATTGACAGCGATAAATAACCTATAGCATTAAAAAAAGAGTTCCACGGACGATGCTAATTCAGTCTGTTCGCAGGGCTTACCGACGCGATAATGTCGTTACTAAGTAAGCGGCTCCGAGGATTGAGCTCTGTAGCTGGTCATCGGCTTAAATCGAGTTTAGTAAGTGCTAGCATACAGAACGATGCGGACTACGCCAAAGACTATGAGGACATGCCTGGTCCGAGCCCGTTGCCTTTGCTAGGCAACAATTGGAGATTTTTGCCATACATCGGTACGTAACCGTTTATTAAAAGGAATTTCGCCCAACTTTTTAGCATAAAAACTGAACTACGCAGAATGCATTTTTCTCGGTTCATGATAGTATTAAAAAACAAAATAAAAATAATTTTTTTGAAAAAACAACATGTCTGTTTTTTTAGTTAGTTTTTCTAGAGTATTATTCACTGATATTTCTCGCTTGGACCATGTAAAACGCATACTACGTTGCTATATTTAGGTTAAAAAGAAGTTTAAAATGTTGTCACTTGTCAATGAACACTGTGGTGGTGTGGTGAAAAAAATAAACTGCCAATAAAAAATCTCCATAACTATATTGTTTAACTTTAAATACTAAGCGGAACTTTTTATTCAGAACCCCTTAAATAATGGATAATAATGTCTTCTGAAAAGTATACATGTTTGCTTATTTTACAGGTGATTATAATATTACCGAAATAGACAAGTTATCGCTGAGACTATGGAAAGAATACGGAGACGTGGTGAAAATTGGAAAACTTCTCGGCAGACCAGACATGGTGTTCTTGTACGATGCGGACGAAATCGAAAAGGTTTTCAGAAACGAAGAGCTCATGCCACACCGACCATCGATGCCTTCCTTAAACTATTACAAACATGTACTGAGAAAAGATTTTTTCGGTGAACTAGCGGGTGTCATAGCCGTGTAAGTATAGTTAGGTATACTATGGTAGTAGAATACAGATATATGAACATAATACACCATGGAATTCGAAAGGTAGTAGCTCATTTCATGTACAGAGAAAACAACGTGGTAAAAGCGACGAGTGCGGCCAAAATTAGTCACCACGCTGTGCACCTAGAGTTATTTCATTGACGGTTTAATTGTTTTACCATAGGCATGGCGAGAAATGGTATCAGTTCCGCAGCAAAGTGCAACAACCTATGTTGCAACCGAGGACGGCTAAACATTACATTGGGACCATTGAAGAAACGGCCATATCGTTTGTGAATAGGTAAACACTTAGCAGGTGGACTCGCTCTTTGTAGATATTGAAAGCTTACAAACATTTAATGTATCATTATGTTTTATGATTATTATTAAAAGGATTAAAAAAATTAAAAATCACAATCAAGAGGTTCCACATGACTTTTTAAACGAGATACATAAATGGTCTCTTGAATGTAAGTTTCCATATTTAACATACATAGTTTACAAAAATTACACAGCATAGTATTTGATTGAAATTTAATCATAACTTATTATAATTTGGACAGCTATAGCGAGAGTGGCATTGGACCAAAAACTCGGGTGTCTCGACGATGACTACGCGATGAACTCAGATACTCAAAACTTGATAAATGCCATAAACACATTTTTTGAAAACGTACCAGTCCTTGAACTAAAAATACCTTTCTGGAAACTTTTTAGTACTCCGACTTGGAAAAAGTACATCAAAGCGTTAGACACCATTACGAAGTGAGTAATCAATGTTAATATTTGTTCTACGAAATTTGTAATTAAATACCTACCTATATTTTCGCTGTTGTCTAGGATTACTTCAAAACATATTGATAAGTCTTTAAATAAACTTTTATCAGAAAAATCATTTTGCACGGACCATCAATCTTCGCTTTTAAAACGAGTGCTTAGTTTAGATCCATCTAATCCGAAATTGGCACAGATACTATCGTTGGACATGTTTATAGTTGGGATCGATACTGTAATGGTTGATTAGTTTTATTCATATAGTATAATAGAATACAATTCTATCAATATTTGTTTAGACATCTGCGGCTCTTGCGTCAGTTCTTTATCAGCTAACTCAACATCCAGACAAACAAAAGAAAGTTAGAGAAGAAATCAAAAAAGTATTGCCCTACGCAGACACCAAGTTGACATCCGCTAAATTAGAACAACTACAATATTTAAAAGCTTGCATTAAAGAAACGTTAAGGTTAGATATAAACTGTATTGGATTTTTACTTTAATAAATTAATTATTACATAATATCTTGGCACCAGTCTTAACTTTTAACGTTAACGCTTAATTGTTTTATGATTACAGAATGTACCCGGTTGTACTTGGAAATGGCCGTTGTATGACCAAAGATACTGTTGTAGGTGGATACAAAATACCAAAAGGCGTTCAAATTGTATTCCAACATTATGCTATTAGTAATAGTAGTAAATATTTTTCTCAACCAGACCAATTTTTACCGGAAAGGTGGTTGAAAGGAACTCATCATCGTCATCATTCCTTTGCCAGTTTACCATTTGGCTACGGTAAAAGGATGTGTTTAGGCCGTAGATTCGCTGATTTAGAACTTCAAACAGTTTTAGCTAAAGTAAGATTGTATGACAAATAGTTTATATTGGCTGCAGTACTGTTACAGTTACTGGTTACATATATTTATATAATCCTTATAACCAAAATTATGTTTTAAATGTTATGAACGATTAAATAATTTAAATGTGTTATTGCTATAGATTTTACAGAATTTCCAAGTTCAATACGAATATGGTAGTCTTGATTACACTGTTCATCCGATGTACATGCCACATGGACCATTAAAGTTTAAAATGATTGAAGACTAGTGCAAATTATGATAGTTAAAACTATTAAACATCAATAAAAATCTAAATTTATTAAATTATTTGTACATACTATTGTAGTACATTTTTGTAAAATATTAAATGAATACATATATTTTAGTATTTAACCAGTTCGAATTGACTAATGACATTTTTTTCTATCTAATGTGTATTTTAGCTAATAAGTAAGATTTATAACTATCAACAAATTTATCCAAGAAGATTACAAAAAAAGCTTAACTTTGAAGAAGAACCATTTCAATTCTCATAAATCATAACTAAAATAGGTATAACCAGTAAACTGTAGAGTATTGATAGATTAGGGACATATAATTATTTCGTTTTTTAACTAGGATATATATTTTAACCTAAAACTCAAATGGTACATGGGGGGCAGAAGTAAACTTCTCTTCATTTAAAAACCTTAACCCCTACCCTTAACTATCCTAAAACAACTCAGATAACATATAACATATTATACAATTTTGTGTTATACACTTGTAAATTTTGGTCACGTGGTCATTTTGTAGGTTGCTATGTGTGAGTGAATCAATTACCAACAGATATTTGAAAATGTTTTCATTAACTGATAATAACGAAAAATGGATTATGGCTAACTTAAGCAATGAATATTATTATAGACGGACGATCAACCTTTATCGTATCCATCCTAACACAAAAAACTCATATATAAATACATTACTGTCATTACGTACAATGCTTTTATCGATATTCATATTTGTATTTTTCCAATGTGCTCCGACCCTATTGTAAGGTCTTTTTTTAATTTTTAATAAAGTATCGATGAAAAGCATCTCAAAATTCAAACGGCCACACTGTAAGAATCGATATAATAACATTGATTGTTTCTTGTTATCAAGAAAAAATGTTATCACTTAACATTGACATCAACAAGGTATTATCATTTAAAAATTATTATTTAAATGTACTTGGGTCTTCAATTGTTTTTCTTGTTTATGAGCTATTTTTCTTAATAGCTATTAGCTTATATTAAAATTTCAGAATATTAGATACTTATTTTTATTACTTTGAAAGTCTTGGTAAAGAATTCATAATGTCGTATATGTTAGCGCATTTATTTAATGGCTGGCAAGTCGACCAGGCTATTCTTTCTGAAGAAGACAGAGTTGTGGTAAGATTATTGTTTTTTAAAGAAAACGTTGTTAAAAATATGTATGTATGTACAATTATTTTTAAACAGGTTATTCGTTTTGGCCACGATTGGGATCCGACTTGTATGAAAATGGATGAAGTTTTGTACAATATTGCAGAAAAAGTAAAGAACTTTGCAGTAGTTTATTTGGTGGACATAACTAAAGTACCAGATTTTAATAAAATGTAAATCAATAATTTTATATTTTATATTGTTTTAAAACAGAACCAAGATACTTAATACATGTTTTTATGTTTATATTAGGTACGAGTTGTACGATCCATGTACAGTTATGTTCTTCTTTCGTAACAAGCATATAATGATTGATTTGGGCACAGGAAATAACAACAAAATTAACTGGGCACTTGAAGATAAACAAGAAATGATTGATATTCTTGAAACGGTTTATAGAGGTGCAAGAAAAGGCCGAGGTTTAGTTGTATCACCCAAGGATTATTCAACAAAATACAGATACTAAGAATTTATATAATTAACTTACGATATAAATTTTAAATTTTTAACCTAAAATAAATAATTTCGAGGAATGTAAATATTATAATTTTTAAGAAATGTAAACTAATAAATTTAAACGTAATACAGATTAAAAAATAATAAGAATTGGATAGTCTAAATATTGATAAATGATTAAGAGGACGTTATTCCCCCTATATATTAAGGAGTTTGGTATAGGCAATTTTTTGAAAAATCTTAATTTAAAGGTTAAACTGCGATGTATAATTATTAGTTCTGTAATTGGGACTCTTTTTCGGCGGTTAATTAATTTTCCTTAACAGCGATTTCAAAAAAATACAGAACAAAATAACATAGCTACGTCGAATGCGTTTTACTTGTTCCATATTGGTTTTAAAGCAAAAACTTCTATTATAAAATCGATAGATATCAACATGTCATAGGCAATCGACTATGACATATCTGATTTTTTAAATAATATCGTAAAAAAAAGTTGTGATTTTAAATGTTTAATATTAAGTTTTTTAAAAAAATGATATGATCTTGTCTCCAAAATCTTGTAATCTTTTGTTCTGTTTAGAATTATAAATAATAAATAAATAATTGTGACGCGCTTGAGTCATGAGTTAAGGAACTAAAATATTGGTTTTATTTTTAAACTGCCACCACGAGGGTTTGTCAAACCCGAATCATTACGACCATAATATGTAAAATTACTCAGGGTAGGTATAAAAACAAATGCAGTAATAGGTATCCGGAAATTAAATACATCTGTATTTCAACATCAACTTAAACAACACTTATAAACTATTGTAATTGTCAAGCTACAATATTGTTCAATAAATGCTTATAAGGTTTTTTTTTTTAAATGTATGATATGTAAGATTTATAGTTATTTATTGACAATATAAATTTAATTGGATATAAACTAAGATTTGAATTTAGGTATGTGATAATAGATTAAGAATAAAACTATTAAAATTAAAAAAACAATTAAGTAGTTTTAAACTTACGTTAACACTGGTTGTCTCTAATATATGTCATAAACAGGTTTTGAATATCGGCCCACCGACACTTTTCACACTTACTCCCGTCATTTAGCGTGATGGTCGTAAGTTTTTCATTGAAATAAAAAGCTATGTAATATTCATCACTATTGCTTTTGAAAAGTACAGCCATGAAGTTTGCAATCCATGGAACCATTTTGGAAGTTCTCCAATAACGGTCCTCCATGTTATTGTAGTTAGTTGACTTTAACGGAGCACTGTCTTTGGCTAGACCCAGTATCACATATAAATGAAGTATGTTATGAGCGTTTCCAAAATGAAAAGGACCATTTGAGCTGCGTCCTTCAGTTTTTGTTCTAAAAATAAAAAGTAAGTTATTAGTTAAACAGTATAAATAATTACTTATCAAATAACATTTCATTTTAGGATTGTATAGTATGTAGTTCTGACAAAAATTGTGAATTATTGATCGACATAAATTCACACAAATATTAATTACTAAATTCCAGAGATAACGTCTAGATTATATTGTAAAATTTACACGAACCAGACTGTTTATATTGTCACAATATACACTAACGTCGTATAAACTAAGCACTATACAATAAGAACTTGGAGCAAATAGAGGTTAAATATCTATAAACTTGCAGAGGAAGGTTTAAATTAAATTTTAAAAGTATTATTAGATAACTAATATTAAATGACTTAATAACTAACTATTGATTTTTGTCATACTGCGGCAGATTGAGTGAGCTGATTAACTTTAAATTTCTGATAGTACCTTCTGGATTCAACTTCCGAACCATCAATAATCCAAAAAGTCTACGATATGATTATATATTAAATTTTAAATAACTTGTCAAAAAAGTCAATCACCATATCTAAGTCAATACGAGAATCAAAAAATAAGAAAAATTAAACGTGAGTTATTTTAAAATATACCTATTTACAAAACTATAATACACAATCTGAATACTTAAGTTAATTAGTTTTCCTAAAAAAAGTTATCAAAGTACAATTCAAACATATTTATAATGGTCATAATCGATAAACAGTAACCTAGTTGACGAATAATCATTATACCTGAACATTTCAAAAAGACTTGTGGCCATAGGACAAGCTTGTTTTAAGTTCGAAGGGTTTCCATAACCAGCAGTATAGTACCATTTAAGTTCTTCGATGTATTTCAAAGCCTGAACAAATGTTGTTACATATCAATATTTATTAATTTGCAGCCGTTAATATAATAATAATTATCATAATAAAACACTTACTTTGAGATCTTCTCGGCAGAATATCCTGCACGACGTGGGAAATGATCGGTTGTTATAAGACCTTTCTAAGAGACACGCCTCATATGCATAGTTAATGAAACCAAAATCTAACCATCAGAGGTTGTTGTGCAAATTACGTCTTTCGAGTTTACCAAGTTCTCCAGGCTCAACCCCCATTTTGATTGCAACCCTTTCTAAAACATTTTTTATAACGTCACTTTTTTTTAATTTTTCAGATTCAGCAATATTTTTCGAATAGTTTTCATTGAGTTCATCCACCTAATGAAATTATCATTTAATTTAACTAAATCCACCTCATCATAATTTAAACAAGGGAAAACTCAAGTGCAATTCACCGTTACCATTAGTAACTGGTTACTATTCTCCCATTCGGTACGCTGGTAATGCTTTTGATTTGAAAAAACGTTGCAAAAACATTTCTCCAGTATCCTTACATATTTGCTCTGGCCTTGGCAATGCCTGCAGTTTAAAAATGAGGTATACCTTTTAAAATATTATGTTAATAGGGCACATTGTCATGGTAATGTCATGGCATGCCGCATGTCCGCATGTCCGCAAAAATCTTAACTGGTGTATCACCTATTTTACAAAACAAATTGCATGAACATTAATGTCCAATTTGGTTTATAGATTGTTCGCACCATTTGAAACTGAGAAATACAAGTAGATGTACTTACTCGGTTCTTTTTTAATTTCATCAGAGGAAACCAAACTGTATGCTTCGTGGAAAAATGCCAATATGGATCGGAATGTTTGTAGTCCGGGTAATTTGTATCGATACTTGACCTACAACTATAGTCTTGGATATATTTTTCTATCTTCTCTTTAATCTTTGGCCACGGACATTTTTCACATTTACACCCGTCATTTAACGTTATGGACGTAAGTTTTTCGTTAAAATAAAACTGCACGTAATATGTTTGTTTTAAGAGTTTGCCGGTTTTGAAGAGTACAGCCATACAGTTTGCTGCCAATGGAGCTATCTTAGAACTTCTCCACATTCGGTCCTTCACACTTTCATAGTTGGATGACATTAATGGAACTTTATCTTTGGCTAGACCTAACATGACATACAAATTCAATATGTTTATTGAATTTCCAAAATAAAATACACCTTTTAGACCTTTTCCTTGTATTTTATTTCTGAAATTAAAATTAATTATCGTGGTTGCAATAAATAATGTTATGTATACTTTACATATAGTGTATGGATAAAATGATTTGTATAAATTTACTTTACCGGACACCATTTTTTTTGCCGTACCAAGTGCCGTGCCACTAGAGGGCTGAGTAACATACCACGGTACCGTGACACTAGTGTCATATATTTAACATTTTTATTATGTGACCCGCGTGTTATTCAAAATTCAAAGCACTTAGTATCATGCTGCAGTTTCATCGTGTGAACGAGTTTTTAGTGTGACAGTGCTTAACCCACTCGGTCACGTCACTCGCTCTCGACACATTAGGTATGTTCGTTTAAGAAATAAACGGTCGACACGAATCATCTTTTCGATCAACCTATGATGCAATCCCCCGGATTTGATCTCCCCGGTCCCCAGGAGACAATGGATAGTGCTTAACAGACTCAAACCCGGATATGGACGCACAGGAAACATGTTACAATCGTTTTTGATGTTTTGGTTTTGCGCCGAAAATCCGTTACGACACCTCCATTTTCACTTTTTATTTGTCTAGCTTATAGAAGTAATATTATAACTTAAATAATTTGAATTACTGATGTAGAGTGGTTTTTAATTAAACTATTAGTATTATGCGAAACCCCTATCAAGTAAGATTGTGTTTCTTCCGATGCGTGTTGTAGCACAAAAAAGTTTAGTTTAACAAAATAGTTTTATAAAACCATTTTATTTCGCAGTTTATAAAATTCCATGATTTCAATGTAATTTTATTTGACTGCCATCTTGTAAAATTTGATTATAAATTCTCTATTTGCGTCAAGTATAATCATATAGGACTAGATCTATTCTATATAAAAACTGATTATATAAATATATATATATACAACACGGGATAACCTAATTGCACGCCAACTCTCGTACAAAGCGTACCCCTCCAATGCTAAACGGTTAGTTTATCTACCTTTGTGCTAATCATAAGATCATATTATTATTGTTGAACACGTAACACAGTATGCACTATGGAGTATTCGGTACCGCTCAGTCGTTGTTAGTGTTGCGCGTTGTGCTGAAAAGTGGTCAACGTCCGAACACGGGTGCTGTAACGTCGCGATACTCGCTATGCGTAACTTAATCATTTTCGTAACGGTGGCCGCCGTCGTTGCGGGACAAGTGGCATCGTACAACGTGCTGGACGCCAATGATGGAGCGTTGTACTTGACGCCAATGATTCGCCAGGGGGAAATCGAAATGGCCAGGGACGCGTGCAAAGTTAAACCCGTAAAAGGCAACGTAGAAAGCTATTCCGGCTACTTGACCGTCAACGACACGTACAATTCTAACATGTTCTTTTGGTTCTTCCCCGCGGCTAACTCGCCGGCCAACGCGTCCGTATTGCTATGGCTGCAAGGCGGACCGGGCGCGTCCAGCCTGTTCGGTTTGTTCAACGAACACGGCCCGTTCTCGGTGGCCAAGAGCCACGGCCTCAAGTTGCGCACTCACGCCTGGACGTCCACACACTCGGTACTCTACATAGACAACCCCGTGGGCACCGGCTATAGCTTTACCGACAACGACGCCGGTTACAGTACTGACGAGTCGCAGGTCGGGCTGAACTTATATGAGGCGCTTACGCAGTTTTTCACATTGTTCTACGAATACAAGAACAACGACTTCTACGTTACCGGCGAGTCTTATGCCGGAAAGTACGTACCAGCCGTTTCCTACGCTATTCATTTGAACAACCCGAACGCGCCCGTCAAGATCAACTTAAAGGGATTAGCGATCGGTAACGGACTTATTGATCCTATTAACCAATTTAACTACAGCGAATACCTGTATCAACACGGTTTCCTCGACGGTACGATTTCATGTTTTAGTAATAAATAATATTATCGAATCTTTTAATTCTTAACCTAAAGCATGTCAAATATAACTGCATATTATGCCAATGTTTGAATTTATTTAAAATGTAACTGCTCATTATACCAGTTATGAATACTTTGTTTTTGCGGTGTACCTACGCATCTAAGACTGTAAAGACTAAAGAAAAAAGCGCTGCAACGTAACTATAAAAAAATAATAAATATATGTCATTATAGGTATATATTATAGGTAATAATATACCTATTATTTTTTTTAATGTATTGGTTTTTGGGTTTTGCAATGAGTTAAAAGCTTTAAAGTTTAAATTATTATTGTAAAATAAAAATCAATGAGTCATACTATAAATTAAAAATAATATATTATATTATAAATAAATAATAATAATATGAGCTACATTATAATAAAGTCATAATTTTAGTCTATCATAAAAAAATTGGTGGTTCATAAAATTCTGAAGACCCTGTATGCTGTATAATACACATTCGACCAACTATATACAGTGTACTGTGTATATACAACACATTTTTAAGAGCCTTTTTTTTATTGAAAACGAGTTTACTCTTGACCCCTAATGGCTTATGTATTTTCTGGCTACGACTTTTGATCGATTGAGTAATGTGTTGCTCGAGTAAGTCCGTCCAACTGTTCCAAAGATACAAAAAGCATGTTGTAAAAATCAATATTTGCATTGCTTCGCATTGATACTAAAATATTTTTGAATTTTATTCTAATAAATTGTTTAAAAATTTGTCCTCAACGTAAATACATAGTAAACTTCGCATAGAAATATAATGATAAAATATAAATAGATGTACTTTGTAGTTAGAACATATTTGTAATGAATTATGTATTTAGTAGATTCTAGTTATCTAATATATTTATGATTTATATAATACGTTCTCGACGTTGTGGATGTTGCATTATTTTCATTACGTTTTAATAATTATAATTATTCGAATACAATTTCGATAACGATATAATTAACGACAGGTCTTCGTCTTACCTGCCTTATAACAACCAACGCTTTGGTTATTTACACAGCTTAAGTACAATTATAATTGAATAGAAAACGGAAAATATAATATATAAGAAATTAAAACTAATTACTCGACTAGTTTTGCTGTATTGGTATGACCGCATCAACTTGAAACACTATTAGTTACGCCTAAAATAATATTGTATTTTTTTATCTAACTCATAAAACTTAATATATTTGTGCAGAAAACGAGAAATCGAAGTTCCAGGAACAAGAAAATATCGGCTTACAACAGATTTTGGCGGAAAATTACACGGATGCTTTTCTAACGTTTGACCGTTTGATGGATGGCGACATATATCGGTACCCTACACTGTTCCGGAACTATACCGGCATGACGTACTACTTCAACATGCTTTGGGCCAAGGAACCAACACCGTACGGTGACTGGGAATCTTACGTTCAACAGGAGATCATGCGACAAGTGTTGCACGTCGGCAACCGGCCGTTCAACAACGGTTCAATGGTCGAGAAACACCTTACGGACGACGTGATGCGTTCGATAAGCTCGTGGCTGGCCGAGTTGCTCAACTCCGGGGAGTATCGCGTGCTCCTCTATTCCGGTCAGCTGGACATTATCGTCCCGTACAGGGGCACGATGCGTTTGGCTAAAGCGTTAAACTGGAAAGGCGCCAAAGACTTCAACCAGGCATCGCGCACTATTTGGAGAGTCAAAGGAGACAACGACAATCAAACCGACGTAGCTGGATACGTCACTACATCAGGCCCCCTGACCGTCCTGTTGGTGCGAAACGCCGGTCACATGGTGCCGGCCGATCAACCGGTGTGGGGTCTAGATCTCATTAACAGATTTACCGCAGGCAAACCATTTTAAAAGACGGTTTATATTATTAATACATTTTGTTTAAGATGTTAACTCAAAACGAGTTGGACTACAATCTGCGAGTCTATGATTTTGTGTTAGTTTTTAAAAAAAATATTTTATGTTTTAACACGTCATATTTAGTTTTAAGTGTCTTATAAATAAAAAGTAAATCAAATATTATACCTACAGACACCACATTCTTACTTATAATTGTTTATTTTTCTTTTGCATTCATAATTATATTAAAAGAATAAATATTTTGGTAGATTTAAAACTAAGAATAGTATAAAGTTTAAGTTTAAAAAAATCAAGAGTCTGAAAACATGAAGTACTAAGGAATATTATCACGATCAATAGAGTAGTCTAATAGATAAAAACCTCTATTATCCACCAAGTTTCGGTAATGAAACACAAATTATTAGGTATTTGTAAAAAACATGATATTACTTAAACGTCACAGTGTTTTTTTAACTAATAAGGATAAAACCAAATTAATAATAAGGACTTTAGACTATCCACCTCTGAAATGATTTAATTTAAAAACTTAAATTGTTAGATCTACTCTTTTGAGCACCAAACCACAGAATTGATTAAATCAAATTTAATCTATCCCAATATGTGTACAAAGTGTATGCAATATAATCATTGACGTTACTTAAATAACATTATTTTGCTATTAAATACTTTTATTTTGTTTCATACTTACAAAAAAAAAATTATGTTCATAGTCCAAACGAATAATATTAAAAAAATATTAATGGTTTTACAAAATATAACAGTACTACTTAATACCTATTTAATAAGTTATCATTCCACTTAGGTACAGCGTACACATTTAATACATATATATTGTAAATTGTTTTATTATTATGTTTTTATTAAACGTTGATGTACTTTGTTCGTAAATGATAGAATGTAATTATATGATAATTCGCAACATGATAATTACTGAGTGAAGTTCTATTTTTATTCTATTTAAAACCGTCGTTCTTATTTTCATAGGATTGTTGGAAATAGGCAACAGCCAACTCATTTTATTTTACTTTGGTTTTTGGTATTTGATTGGGGAAAAACATTTATATAAAGTAGTTTTCTAATATTAAGAGTAAATCGAATGTAATCTGTTCAGTTATTTAAAAAAAATAATTTTTAATATTTTTAGAATATTCTATGTATAGATATTAAAATTATACTTGACATTCAAATAGTTATCAACTAGAAATATTGTTTTAAGAGCATTTAACTTTCATAAAATATTTAACATTATGACCCAATCCACAAATACATTTATAATTTATTAAATTTTATTTAAACTATCAACTTTATTAAGGTTTTGGACTATTAAGATTAACTAATACATTTTTTTATTTATTAAAGAATATTTACAATCTATGCTGCAAGGCATAATAAGCAAATAGTTACATTGTTATAATATATACAGAGAGAGAAAAAAAATGAACAAATAAAAACGGTGATTTGGTATGAGGAGGGAGGCTATCCAGTGAAAGACCCAACGTGATTTTTGTTCTAATTATTTTTAATTAGATTAATTTGAATTATTGTACTAACAGATCTCGACACCAATGTCTTCGGAGTCGGTGAGGTGGATTTCCGGGGAGTGAATTTGACTTCCGAGGATATTGGGATAAGTACTCCTTGGAATTGCGGAGGGGTGGAACAGATTTTTTTAGTGTGAAGGGAACAACTAATAAATTAAAAGCCAATAAACCTTTTTTTTAATGGCGAGTAAAGTATTTCTTTTTCGTTATTTTTATTTTTTTTTAGTTTTATAGGCATTACATTTTTTATATTTATAGTCTCTTACATAATCGTGTAAGGACTAATAATGTTGTTTAATTTTGCGTTTCCAACATTACTTGGTGTTTTCATTTACGCTATACAGGGTGTCTTGCTGGGTTTTTACTATAAAGAAACGAGTTCTTTATAAAATAATAATTTAATTGAGATGGATAAAATTATAAAAATGAATATTTTCATTTCCTTTTTTCGGTTTTATAATTTTTTTAAATAACTGTTATTATTTACACACATACAAAAATAATCTTTTTAGGATCTACATAGTAATCGTCATCAGAAAACCATTGTCCATGTCTAGTGTCATGCAAAATTCAGATTTTAATTGTTTTCTAGATGAAAGCAAAACAAATTCGAAGAGGTAATGCTCTTGATATGTAAGACTTAAGAGTAGGTACAAGTGTAGTGACCATTTTTTAAAAATCGAGTTTTTGAGTTTTGACAATTTTTACCATTTTTTAATAATACAATTTTCCACTAGTACAGGGACATTGACAACATTAAGAAACAAATGAGACTTAATAACAACATAATTCTTATAAGATAACACTTGCAAAAAAATATATAATAGATATTGTAAATAAATTGCATGTTTTAAAAGCAGTCATATCATGTCTAAATTAATACTCTATTAAATGAAAACATATATTACTATAGGTTATCCTTGTTATTAGAAACGATAATGTAACCTATAACCAGTGAAGTATTAATTAATAATTAATGAGGTAAAATGTAAAGTTTGGATAAAAATAAAATATTTAAAGGTCGAATATAATATAAATAGCAACTTATAATTAGTAGTTTATTAGTTTTTACTTCCAAATCAAAATATTATTCTGGAATTCCTATACATGATATAACATTTTTCTTCCTCACTCCTCAGGATTTTCTGCTTTATTTTACTCAACAGCAAGTACCATATAGTGTTACCACAAAGACTTCCTACATAACCAAAGGTATTATCATATATTATTAGGTATTAAATTCAATATCTAATAATAAATTATTTCTAAATAAAAATATGAAAATGAAAAAGAAAAAGTAAATTATTTACTAAGTTATTTTTAAAATATTATTTTTGCGATGTACAGAGACAGAGAACAAAAGAACTCCGTTCACTTATGGCCGTAAATTTTCAATTAGTAAAAAATTAATTGCATACATCTTAGGTGCAATATAAATGACCAAAGTCGAACGATTCACAAAAAAAAATTGCTACATAAAATCTGAATTCGGAGACTGTATGCAGTACAGCGTTATTGTAAAATAATTTTTTTTTTTTTTAATAATTGAATTGAAATATTTTTTTTTAGAGTTGGCCATTCCGCCTATTTGACCACCCCAATGAAATTCCTTTCGGTAACGGTCGTCGTGCGACCTGGCCTTGGTATTTCGGCTATACTAATATAGTAATATATAGTTTTGGGTTATGTTCGCGGATTAAACTTATGTTATCAAAAAGCTAAAATTTCCTATAAGATATAACTATACTGCCCTACTGAGCAAAAATCGAAAAAAACACTAGCTACAAAAAATAAGTTCCTACAGTTGCTTTTTTACTTGGTTTAATCGGTTTTTTACAATGTTTCTTTTTTGAGTTACGGCACTTTGGCTTAGCAGGCCAGTATAGTTTCAGAGTGTAAGTACTCGGCAAAAAATATATCTTAAATATTTTTTTGAACGCGACTCGCGACATAAGTAGGTATGCGGAACGTCAGTTCCATCGTCCATCTATGTCCGGCCTGTCGCACATAATATTTATATGGGACGGCCTCTAGCGGTAAAAGCAGGAAATTCGTTATCATAAATTGATAGAATAATATGGAATTGCTAGCTTCATATTGTTGTCAGTTGAAAATATTTAATTTAAATTTAAAATTATAAATGTAAAATTAAAAAAAAAATGTTTTACTTCTTAATAATGTATACTTAAAAAAATGTATTGTTTTAAAACGATTTTATTTAATTAACGATTTATGGAAATTTGTTTAATTCCAAGATATGGTAAGAATTTATTATAAATTAAATAAACCACCGTTTTCAGTTTTAGATATATTATTTGAGAATGGCCGCTAACTTGGAATGTCTAAAATGGAACAAGTCTGTTTATAAACTATCAGCAGGTATTTTTTTTGTCTATAAAGCCTTTGGATAGAATAATAATTTTGTTGTGTAACCTAAGCTGATTTATTTTGAATAGAAATATGTAGAACGAAATACTCTCTTGCTCTGAAACCATCATGTTTAATGAATCTAGAAACAAAAAGTGTACCAATAATAAAATTAAGATTTTTAGCAGAATCAAATAAGTTAGCTTCACTGGAAAGTTTGAATATTATTAAGATATATGACTGGTCCAAACCTGATATTAAAATCTCAAGGTATGGTCTTGTTGTATTATAAAATAATATCAATAATATAATATGATTGACCTATAAAAATTATTTTTAGTGCAAAGTATATGGGAAAAGGTAAAGTTTTAAATTTAACTAGTAATTCTACCGGACATCAAATAGCTACTTGTACGGATGATGGAAAAATTCAATTATGGAAATTCAAAGTAATTAATCACAAAATTTATAACATTTGTTTAACTTATTTTCATGAAATACTATTTTTACTGTGAAATTCGTCTTTATAGTTGTCAAATTGTGTAATATCAAAAGAGTTGAAAGGGCATTTTCAACAAATACGTGGTATTGAATTTTCTTTAGACAATAGTAAATTAGTGTCATGTTCAAATGATAAAACATTTAAAATTTGGGATTGTCAAACTATGAAGTTCTTAGCCAGCAACATGTTTCATCGTAACTGGGTTAATATGGCTAAGTTTTTTAATCAAGATAAACTTGTAGCATCTTGTTCCAGAGATTCTCTTATCCAAATATTTGATTGTTGTTCTGGAAAATGTGTTATGAAGTTTAGTCTCAATCCAGGTTGAGTATTAATACATTAACTGTCCAATACACATTTAATTGATTGAAAGGTATTTTGTTACTATACATATAGATTATGCCGAGTCGCTTGCACTTAAAGATGAGTACAATGTCGCTGTGGGTACTGAACAAGGATCGGTGCGTGTGTACGATTTAAGAGTACCAAAAATTGTGCAAGTATATAACGAGCACAAATGTAAAATAAACTGTATTCAGTACCAAAATAAAACACCTTGTTTAATTTCTGGATCCCAAGACCAGACACTTAATGTAAATATTTTTATTTAACAGTAATTGTCTATTGAATAATATTTGTTATGTGTGGTGCTGTTGCTTATTATAGGTTTACGACACTCATGAAGGTAGGTTTTTGTACTCCATCAACCATGTTGATAGTATAAAAACTATGGATATCTCTTTAGATGATCAACTATTATCAACAGCATCTTTTGTTGCTAAAAACCAAGTATTAAAAGAAATGGTTCCTTATTAAAACTATATTTATATAATTCAAACTGTTTTCTCATTACAGATTACCATATGGAAGTCGGACTCTGTAAATGTTTTATGATATAGTGTAATTAAGACGTTATTTAAACTCGTATAACTGATATTTTCTTTTTAAGAGTAATTCATTCCAATGATTATAAATGTAAAGGCGGAATATTTAATTTTAAATTAAGTGTGTAGGTATTTAAAGTATTTTTTGTTTTTAAATAATTATCGAGTTTTAACAAATTGTTGTCGTTAGTAAATATTTTTTATGCTTACTGTACATTTTTTTAACTGACTGATTGTAATTCATAAAATAAGTATTTAAAGTGTATAAAACATTACTATTTGAAATTAAAAGTTTTATAGAAACACGGGTAAGATTACAATTTTTTAATTATAATATAATTATTATTATCATAGAAATATTTCGCATAAATTCATCACTCTCTGTATATATATATATATTTAAACATATTGTACTAATGTCATAATTTAATGGTGAATGAAACTGTATCTATATTTATAGTAATACATTTATTATATTATCAATAATAAAAAATTATTAATGTCATAATTAAGTTTAATTTTAAACGGTTGATAAAAAATATTTGTATTACCTAATTTTTATTAAAATAGTACAGTAAATATGATGCTGGGTGAAATATTATTTCAAATTGAATAAAAAAAAATTAATGATTCATTTTTTAACGCATGATGTAACGATAATTTTCTTATTTGTAAAAAAAAAAAACATCTTAAATTGTGTGTACTTAACAATTATTTCATAAAAAAAAAAAATGACGTTAATGGTATGTATATAAATCATTCGCCCCCCCAAAAAAATGTAGTAATTTAACAATAAACTTATTATTTTATCCATATTTTAAACTATAATTTACATTCATACAAAAATAATCCCAAAATTCAATGTGATTCAAAATTATTAGTGACATTAGATAAAATAGTATTTCACAAAGAATAATTGGTGATGAGAACAAATGTTTAGTTTAACAATAATTAACGAATTAATATCAATTGAGATAGCAGAGTTTTTGTTTGAACACTCACCATATTGTTAAGTAAAAATAAAACTTTAAATCAGCTGTGTTTATTAGGGTGAAAATAGGTACAGTTTAAATTCCCAGCTAATTGCTCAAAACTGTGTAAGAATACACATAAATGATTAAGTTGTTGCCATCGTTATCGTAATGTATAATACATTTGGTGTAAACCATTGATTAAACGACACGACAGTTAATATTATTTATAGTGTGTATTATATTTAATCGGCAGGTCTCTTTTCGCCAAATTTCTTGGCATATTCCTCGGCATTCTTGAAAAATTTCTTACGGTCTTTTAAATACTCTTCAGCCAACTCTGCACGTAGAGGATGCTCAGGTTCAGGATCATTGACTAGTGCTATAAGAGCTTGAATTACTGTAATAAAACAACAAATTATTATCCAAGTAAATACTGCAGTAAATAATGTAGCACATTGCAATATACCTTGGTCAGCTTTAGTAGCAGGTTTCCAATTTTCAGCACTGATAATTGGCAAACATACTTGACCCTTCTCATCTATGTTGGGATGGTATATTTTTGTTTTAAAGTTAATTTTAGGTGGTTTAAACGGATACTCTGCTGGAAAATTAATTTCTATTCTAAATGCTCCTTTATTGTAAGGTGGATTTTCCTAAAATTACAAAAAATATTTTTTTGTATTACTAACTATTTATAATCTTGACAATCTTAAATCGAAGTTCATACAAATAATTTATTCCTCAAATTACACGCCAATGAACTACTTAATTTTTCACATATATACTTAATGTTTTTATTAAACATGTCTTTATACCTATAATAGTGTCTGTAATCAACTTTTAAATGTTATCACTTTGTTTTTTTTTAAGTAGTTTGTGTTTGATAAAGCGGACAAATCGCATTCTATTAATGGCGATTAGCGGAAATTGAACATGTTAAAATTACAAACTAATAAATAACACCAAAGAGGTACCCAAATTAAATCATTTTTACTGTCAAGTTAAATTTATAGTTGTTTTATATTACCTATTTAATTGGGGTACCAAAATTTATATTAAGTAGAACTTTTCTGTGACTAAGCATATTGACACAGTTCATGCAAAATACATTAAATCTTGTTTTTTGCCAGATTATTATAAAACATCCTTAAACAGCAATTAATTTTTTAATCCTAAATTTTAGTTGAAAATATACATCTACAACTTACTGGTAAAATCAAACCTTGCCAAGCTAATATATTTGATTCATCAACTTGAATATCACGAAATGATTTAAGTCCAGAGTCACGAATATCTGCAAGTTCCTAAAATATAAAAATAATATGTAAAATAGGTAACAAGAATACTTGAATTTATAACTACAAATATATCCGGTAAAAATGCCTAGGCAAAAAAATGGCCATAATTACTTTATTTATGCAAAATTATACATGTTAACAAAATACCTACACTTGTTGGCAAATATAGTATTTATAACATTATACTACAATAAAATTACCATTTAATTTAAAAGCCAAACTTGGGTAGGTAACATAATATGCTTATTTATAAAACATGAGTCTTCTATAAATGAGTGCAAAACAATATTTCTTAAAAATGTAAGTTTCTTTAGCATACCGACTTTCTTTATTTCGTATTGTGATAACGTACTACACAGTACATATAAGAAACTTTGGTACATGAACTAACATTTTATAATATATATCAATAACAAATAAAAATCTTTGAAAATTGTATTATACACTTTATTGTAAGTAAAAAATGTATAATGTTAAGCGCGTAAGGATATATTTCCAACCTACCATTTTAAAAGAACATACAAATTTAAGATTTAACAAAGCGCTTTCAACAATTTACATAAACTACTTGTAGGTCATAGCATTATATACATTATTATAAATACTGATAATATATATTATATTGATAATCGTGATTTCACTAAATTAGATTATAAATGTGTTTTAGTATTATTAAATAGAAATGAGTTGAAAACTAAAAATTAATGAAACCTCTATAAAATGTTGAGAAAAAAATGAATTATTAAGTTAATAAAAGTGAAAGTTTATACATTTTTAAAATGGAAAGGCTAAATAAATCAATAAGACACATTTGTTTAAATTGTCAAAAGTTTTACGAATTATCATGGTCCTAACTTAGTTAGTACAATTGAAGTTTCCACACTCATTACCTAGTGAACACATCACACATTTACAAGCAGATGATAAAAATGCATGTCATGGTAAAATATTGATGATTTTTAGAACAAATTTTGTGATTTAATGAATAAAATTATGTAATTTGTACATCAGTGCAACGAAACGCAAGTAAACATATCTCTATACTCACTTTTTGAAGTCTTCTAGTAGCAGCCATGATCTATATAATGAAAGTGCTCACCAAAGAATATTTGACAAGACTAAAATGAATCACTATACAGGAACGATGGCCGTCGAAGTATGTAATAATTGTATGTAAATGCAACAGTATCAGTAATGAGTATTACTACTGGTAAACACGAGTGTATAATTCAATAAATAAGTCTCAATATACTTAAGTAAACATTGAAATTAATAAATTAACAAAATTACACCTAAAAAATAAATCTGTTTTCGAGTCTCGTCTCGCTCGATGCTCTTGATTTCCAGTTTTTTTTTTTGTGTAATCAAAAAAATACCTACTGATCGACAGTGTGGCCACGCCTGGTAATTATTATTACCGCACAGCATGGAGTAATGACTTATCGTAGTGACAAATTATGCTGATTAACAAATTCATATTAATATGAGACATAGTAATTAAACGTATTAAAAAGATATAGGTACTATTGACTAGCATCAAACCATTTTCAAAGCACAGTCGAAAATGTAATATTTAATGATTTTAATAACTCCACAGGGCAAAGATACAGAAACCATGATAATATTGTAAATTTACTTAAAAAACGAAGGATCCGTTTTACGCGTATTAAATTGTTATAAGCAACAAACATGTTTTGTCAAGCCTCTACATAAATATTATTTAAAATTGGCTGTAGTCAATGTTTGGCCTTGATAATGCGACCTGGAAAGCTAAGAAGGGACTTTACATTTAGAGGTACCTACCCCGCAATAAGAGTTTTCCCAACAGGTCGATGTGCCATCAGTTGTACATTAATACAACGAAATCTAAAAAGAAAGCTATTTAGGCATCGCCAATCAAATGCTCAAAAACACTTGTTAACTACTCGAACAAACATAGTTTGTACCACTTTAATTATTACCAAATACTTCCAACTTGATATCACTTGAATTATTTATTTATTAATAGATTATACGGTCTGGGCCCTTTTGGATATAACAATTAAGATAACACATAATACAATACAAATTGAAATATAGATACAATACAATACAATATAGAAATTATAGTTTATACAAAATTAAATTAATAATAAATCATTAAATTGGCAATAATTTTAAAATTTGTTAATTACGTCTAGTTACATTGACAGTTTTAAAAAATTAAAATAACCTAAAGCAGTCTGCGATATTTAAGCTACAAATTGTAAAAAAACTATGTGTGTGTAAATACTTTTGTGATACCAAATTAATTGTATGATTAATTAAAGAGTAAAAAAGAAGAACATTGTTTTTATAGAGATGAGAGGGAAGGGAAGGGAATTGTCTATAATTTAGACAATTGAAACACAGTGTTCTGTTTTTGTAGTATTTGTGTTAAATGATGGATGATGGATTTTATTTATCATTTGATAAACTGCCACCCACGATGAATATCAAAAATAATAGCTAACCATGTGTGTACCTAGATCTTGATACGGTACGGTATGGACTTGATTCGAGTTTTATATATTCCCGTTAACAGTCACTGTTCAGCCAATGGTAGATTGGCTTACAGGGCTTAAAGTGGGAAAAAATTCCAGGGGGGACTAATGTCTCCATATAGTTTTAAGCGTTCCATATTATATAATTTTATGTATAATGTCTAATGCATATAGTATATGTAATATATAAACAGTGATTGTGTTATATACTCATCTCACTTTTAACCCTGAATAATGTTCAAATTTGTAATTTATTTCATAAAAAATTTAAATCACAAAAAATACTACATTTTTATGACAAGATATCAATGAAGAAACTAATGAGTGCTCTTATGGTGCGCCGATACTAAGAAGTGAATTTAATGCCAGTCTTAGAGAATTGAAAAATAAAAAAGCCCCGCGAGGTTAGGTTGGGTCGTGAAAAATGGAGAGAAAAGTTAAAAACGTTGTAAACCAACCTAATACAAGTTGAAAAAAAAACTACATTTTTAAGAATAACTAATGTTTTATACAAATTTAATATTTTGAAAGAGAATATTTTTTCTCATAATATTAAGTTGTAAGTAGTGGTTGTCTTTTAAGAAAAATAAAAAAATCATCCAGACAAAAAATATTTATATCATAAAAATGTAGTGTTTTTAGTGCTTTAAATTGTACAAGATAAAATTCAAATTCTACGCTTGGTGGGGTGAGCATGCTTAAAAAGATATGTGATAACAATTTCTTAATAATCAATGTGCATAAAACCATGGTATTAATACCATAAAGAAACCACAGAACCATATAACATAATATTATATTTTGTTATCACTAATCGAATACCTATTATAGCCGTTTACAATAACTAATAAAAGCAATTATTTTTACACTTATATTAGATAGTCCATAATTTTTATTAAATACATTAATTGATAAAATTAAAGTAACAGTCGATTTAAATAAAAACCGATTTAATTTCAACGGAATTCTGAATTATATTGACTAATGTTTGGTTATAATTGGAGCGTTCCGGCGTACCTTACTAATAATTTGTTAAAGGGGACGCTTTTTAACCACCATTAGAGGTAGAGGGACTGAGTCCCCTTGCGCCCCCCCCCCCCACTTTAACCCCTGGATTTAAAGCAGAAAGAGCGATTATTGTAATTACTGATCTCGTGTGAAATGTTGTATAGAGCGTGTAGAGCGATGTACATTAGTAGTGTATGATGAGAATATCTGCTTTACAAATTTACAAATCTAGATTACCTATTAAACTCTGAATTTTGTCGGATTATCCAGAATATCCGAAAAGGATTATTTTATTTTTTAATCTAGATTTTAGATTATTATTTTAAATAAATGTAATAACACATTATGCAAAAGAAGTTTTATTATTTAATCTGAATTCAAACAAAATGAATAATAGTAACAAATCCATTAAATATCCGGTTATCCGAAATTTCAGTCTTATCCTTAGAATACCCAATATGCTAATATGCTAAAATATGCTAAATTACTAAAACTACACAGTGGATCTGCACGTGTGATATTATGTGGTGGACCGAGTGACAATTACCATAATATCTTCTTAAGAGGACGTTATTCCTTTAAAAATAATCGTAAAAAACGTGTTTATGCCAAAGCGTGTTGATCAAAGTGAAATAGTCATAGAAAAAACACGTTGATACCTTTAAAAGGAGGAAAACTTTTAACTAGGTTCTCTCGACGGTATTTTTAGAAAACCTAATTTTTAACTTAAATACAAGTATTTAAAAAAGTTTAAACAATTTTAGAATTAAAATATAATTTGTGAATGTTGGGTTAATAATATACAAAAAAGTCGACGAGAGAACCTAAATGAAGTTCTCATTATTTTAATTATATAATAAAAAAAATGTTTACATTTATTATTCAGCCAATAGGCATTAGAGAATATTATGGTGAATTACTATTAATACCGAGCGCTTTACATAGCACTTCACCTCTCGTTCTAAACTTAAAACTTAAATAACTTTAAAAATAACAACCTAAAACTGATTATCGACCAGTCAACATTTTATACCAGTATTATATACCAGTCACAAATTATATAAAATTGCAATTAATTTAGAAGATATTGATTGTCTTATTTAAATAGAACACTCAGTATTTAGCTTGTTTACGTATCAATTGAAATTAGTCATCACGGGCTTACATACTTACACGTCATTTGTGTTTCTTCAAAATGTACAAGAATATTGTTTATTAGTTATTATTATTTATATTTTTCATCTCCGGTCAGTGAGTCATACATACAGTAATGAATACTAGTATTCAAGCATCATTTGATTATAATATCCGTTCTATTCTTCAGAGTCGATATACAGTTGAATCAGTTTCCCGTTTACTCGTTGCATGTTTTAGGAGTGGGAGAGAGTTGCAACATAAAGAAGTACAGCAGCTCTACCTGGAACCACCATATGTCGTATGTATTGAATAAAAACCGATTGTTAGACTCATCGCAGTCATCAGCGAGCCTTGTGGTCACGCTAGATAACTTGAATTAAACAAGACGTAAGCGGTCAACAAGCAGTTGCCTGTTGCGATTTAAAAAACAGTAAGTACTAAAAACCCGTAATTGAAATTATAAAATGCTTAACATATTTACAGTACTTTTTGATTTTGTTAGTAAATTTATAAGTAAGACTACCTTGAATATGATAATGATTTAGCCATTCAATTGATAAAACTTGTAATTAAAAACGGTTCAATAACATATGGTAACATAGAAAAAATTTGTTTTTGTGTAGACAACAATTGATATTACTCTATGAATACATTTTTCATTGTGTTTTGTACTTAAATCCTAAAATAAAATAAAAATTCAATGATAAACTGATCTTTTTGTTAAATAGACTTCGAAAAACATTAGGTTTCAATTAATTCGTAAGCGATTGCTTGCTAAATACTCACTAACGACAAACTTTTACTAGTAATTACATCTGTGAAGTTTGCAGTCCTAAGATTACGCGTTAACTAATTTTAGCAATAATTTTTAAAAATAATATTATACTAATACCTTTTTTTTGTTTTTATTGTAAAAGCATTTTTTTTTTTTTTATTAAGAAATATATTTTATTTATTTATAATCTATACAATATGTATAATCAGTAAGTCTGATGACAAAGATACAGTGACAATATTCAATAATGTAGGAATAGGAAGGCTCTCAGCAGTGCCACCTGACCAGAAAAATACTAATACCTAAAAATAATATTTATACAATATGTAAATGCCAACTTTAGTATTAAAGCTATCGAGACTTTCAAATTTGTAAACAATTTGTTTTATAGGTACAATTAAATGTTATTTAACAACTCAAATAATAATAATATAAAAAAATAATATATATTTATTCAACATATTATTATAAGTGTGAAAGACTAATGAATGGTGAAAAAGTATTTGACCGTGTATAAAATATCTTACTTCCTCTTTCCCATCTGTTACTATTGTACTGTTAACTATTTTTCACTACATAAATGTATTTTTGTAGAATACTGCTACTTCAATCTGCTTCAGTTACTAAAAATTATAACTTTATAATCTAATATAATGCATATTTGTTATTGTTAATATGTTCACTATTTTCAAGTTTTTCTCAATTTAATGTTTCACTACAAATGATTGTAATTTGTATTTTGTGTAGTGATTTTTAGTAAAGAATATTTCATTTTTTACCAATAAAAACGATTTTTATTTAAAATTATTTTTAAGTTCCTATTCTATACAAAATAATAATAAACTACAATATAGTTTGATGTTTATTGTTTACACTTACACACCATCAATCAGTAATTGTACAATGTTGAGGGCCGATAATAATCATCAGTCACAATGTACTAACTACTATTCCATATTTACATTCGAATTATTTAGAGATATTAAAAATAAAATTCGTTTTTCGAGTAACATTTAATTTATATCATAAAATTGCAAGAAATTATGAATTTTTGTTTTGTTTTTTAAATTCATATTTGATAAGTAAAAATGTAAAAAACCAAATTTTGAAACTATTTTAAATTTACAAATAATTTTTTTTTTTAAGTAGCCATCAAATCAAATTCATATAAATATTATACACTAAAATTGGTACATCTGAATGTTTGCTAATTATTTTTACATATTCAGATAAGCGATGCTATACACAAAAACGGCCACCGATTTTATGCGTGATTCCCGCCGTCAACAAAGGTACCATCGTCATTGTTTATGGATGGGCGGATGGTATACTATGGTGAGGGTACCTCTGTTGACGTCGGTAATCACGCATAAAATCGGTGGCCGTTCTTGCGTATAGCATCGCTTATCTGAATATTTAAAAATAATTAGCAAACATTCAGATGTACCAATTATTAATTAATATATAATATTTATATGAATTTGATTTGGTGGCTACTTCTTAAAATAAAAATATTGTAAATTATTGTGGTACAATAATCTCTAATTAGTTAAAATACTTTATATTTCAATATTAAGGATATTTTTAAAAGTTAATTATGTAACTATAAAATAAAATACAATTGACTACACTATTTTTTTAATACAACCAAATATTATAAATTTAAGTAAATATTGTACCATAGGTTTTTACAAAAACAAAAATATGTATTGTAAAATATACTAAGGCCGAATTTTGGGGGGTTGGAAAGTCAACCTCTTTCATCAACTCCATTTACCACTTTTATAATAATGAGTAATGACTAATGACTATACAAGTATTTTATGTTTTCTCGCATGATAAAAATTTAAAAAATCGAAAACCCTATCGACTTTCTTTTATACTACTTACTTTATATTGTCCTCTTGAGTAATTTAATTTTTTATGTTTTTAATAGATTTTAATCGTATTCAATTTACACCGTCATACAATGGAGTTCAA
This sequence comes from Adelges cooleyi, assembly GCF_023614345.1. Classification (NCBI taxonomy): domain Eukaryota; kingdom Metazoa; phylum Arthropoda; class Insecta; order Hemiptera; family Adelgidae; genus Adelges; species Adelges cooleyi. The sequence continues at coordinate 11,744,457 of NW_026096579.1, read as the reverse complement.
TAGATTATGTCTATTATCTGTGTTGCTAGCTTGTTCTTTGAATCGCATTTCGGGACATTCTTATCATTTAGGACAATGTCCAACCATGGAACCAATGCCTGATTTTGTAATGGAAAAAGTAAGTCTAAGGAATGAGTTTGATACTTGGTATAGGTTATATTATTATTTTTATAACATAATAAAACAATTAAGTATCAATTTTGATTTTTGTAAACCACAACTGAGATGGTTATCGGTTGAGCTTAAGTAAGATGCCGCAACAGAAATGGATTTGGGATTTTAGAATATATTACTTTTATAGTGAAAATTCGTGTAATTTATTTTCACGAATCGATTAATAGTTTATTGTCATTAAGACAAGTTAAAACATAAATATATATTTATTATTTTATAAAAATATTAAGCATTTTTGAGAATACGGGCTTGTCATTTTGTGTTAGTTCACAAAATAGTCGTAATACAAATTATACAAATATTAGTTAACTGATTTTTTCATACAAACCTTACCTTACCTCACATTTGACTCGGCCAATGCAAATAATTTAAATCGATATCAAAAATGCAGGGTTTCACAAATATTGATACATTTAATGGACTATATCGCGGACCACATAATTAAGGGACCCATAAATGTCTAGAAAAAATGTCTATTGAATCAATAAATCTTCAATTAAATGTAGTTTAATTACAAAAACTCTTTTATTTCAACAACTGTTATGTACGGGAATTATCTTGTAGTTCAAGCCTTATTTAATTGTAAATGTATTAGTTATATTGATTAATTATTAATTCATCAATCACTATTTATATTTCATAAAAAAAATTCAAATTATTGTCTTAAACAGACGTCATCGATTAAAGCGTTGATCATTTTACTAAAATCTAAATTAAAAATGCGATATCAACTATCAACTGCAGTAAACAATGAGTAATTAAAATATAGTTTTTATCGCGTGTTTGTACGATATTTATATTTAAAATTAGTTAGTTATTATTATTAGTATTGCCCAATGTCTTATGTCCATAATGTAGTTAAATAATAATAATAATAATACAAATAAGTTTGTATGTTAAAGAAATAATAAAGTTATTATTATATAAAATATAATAATAATTAGCAATAACTAATAAGTAATAACTACCTACATGACATAATTATGAAATTAATAATAATATTATAATAAGACGTAATAATATCGAATGATATACAATCGCTTTATATAATTATACAAGTGAAACAAACATTCTTTGTGTTTTGTTAATTGTATGACTTATCATTGTGTGTATTTTGCATGGGTTTTTTCCGTATATTATAGCTATATTATTTTTTTAAAGTATTATTATTGCAGCATTATCATATTCAACTGCGCAAAATTACCCAGTAGGCTCTCCACTATATCTATGTAAAAAATGAAATAATGACGTTTATCAATAATAGGCATTCCATTATGCCTTGTAGCCAGGATAGGATAACCTATAATATAGGATAACAATAATATTATATTAAAACATTGCATACATATTTTAAACGTTAAGTGATGATTAATACAAGGTATTTCACAAGATAACATTATGACAAATTAAACAATTTTTTTTCTAGGGAATATTTTTAAGATTTTTTTTAAAATTAATTTATAATTATTTGCGCTATAAACACCACTTCATTTAACTGTTTTACTTTTTTTTTTAAATTCAAGATAGCCATTTTATTAAGAATAATTTGCTGAACACTGACTGGTCGACAACCAGTTTTAGATAATTACTTTTAAACTTAAATAACTGTAAAAGTAACTATTAAAACTGGTTACCGACCAGTCAAAATTCTCAAATTCTTGAATTAAAAAAAAAATGTAACAAAAAAAAATTAAACCACACAAAAATTTCACACCCAGGTACTTAAAATACCTGGGTGTGAATATAAACGCTAATAATAATATGCACAATGAAATAAATCTGAGAATAGCGGCAGCAAATCGAGGTTATTTTGCCACGAATAAGATGTTCAAATCAAGATTAATGTCAAAAGAATCCAAAAAAAAAACTCTACACTACTTATCTTCGACCTATCACCATGTATGGTTGTGAAACATGGTCAACAACAAAGGGTGACGAAGGAAAGCTGTTGAGGTTCGAGAGAAAGATTCTAAGAAAAATCTATGGACCTATAAGAAACCCAGATAATGGGGAATATGAGCGGAGAAAAAACGCGGACATTGGAAGCCTATTCAACAGACCAAGCATTAAATTTTTCCTACTAGTCAAAAGAATAGAATGGGCTGGATATGTCTGGAGGGCCAAACACGATCTGATCAATAACATTTTAATCAATAACCCATCTGGAAAGAGACCACGACGAAAACCGCGACAGCGCTGGATGGACCGTGTAAAGAATGATCTAAAAAGAGTTGATGAAACAGCAGAAGTAGAGGACGCGGGTGACAGAGATCGTTGGAGAGACTAGTGGAAGCCTTCAAGGCGTGTAAAGCAAAAAAAAAAATATATTCACTAGAACAAAAATTATTTAATTTTTCATATATTTTTGAAACACCCTGTATATATATTCATTATACAGTTTCTATATGGTTTGATATTGTAAATAAAGCGATAATATATTACATAGCTTCCGGTTAAAATAAATATATTTTATGTTTTCCTTGTCTCTTTGTCATTTTAGATGTACTTCGTAATTTTATTATATTATAGACCGATCACGAGTCTATATAGTACAAACTTATTATAATTTAACGTGTTGCCATTCATAATTTCGATATCTGACAAAATATGATTACATTTCAGTCAACTAATTTGGAGCGTTTTATAAAAAACACGTAGGCCTATATAATTCAACGTTAATATAAGCAATAAAAATATCTATTTTTTTTATTCTCTGCAGTGGGTATAACCATAATGAATTAACTGTGCATGTTAATAAAACAAAGCTATACCGAGGTGTCATAATAAATAATTATAATTAACACTGCCTTCATTACTTTACCATTTCTATTAAAAAGAAGCCAAGTTAAAAAAAAAATATTGTATTTTCTATATAATAATTTATAAGTAAATAATAAATAATAATACAAGTTGAATGTTGTTTATTCTTATTTATTTAGACATTAATTTATATTTATTTAAAAAAATATTTATAATAATAGTATGATAAAGAGTAGGTTTAATTGAACCCAATGTACTAATCTATCAATGTTTTTAAAGTTTTTAGGACCATGGTACGCCGTACAAAAGACGTCGACGTCAAGTCGGTGTATGGTGTATAATTTTACAAACACACAGGAACCCAATACATACAAATTGGAACAAATTAGCGAAAACTCTATCATCAATGTAGCTAAATCCAATAATTACCATTATATTGGAAACTTAAAGGCCGATTCGAGTTTACCATCTAGAATGTCTGTTTCTTTTCCTCTGAGTAAGTTCTTGAATTTTGAAAAATTAATTATTAAATTCGCTTACTCTCGAGCTTTTTGATACGTTATGATCTACACATATGTATAAAATCCGATCTATTAAACTTATCACCACTAAATTTTTGCCACTCGATTATCCTAATCGTACAATTTATTTATACAATACCGTTTTTATATTATGTTTGTTATATAAGTATATTAAACAGGGTGTTAACTACGACTTGGCAGAATTATACAAATCTTTAAGTAAATTTGTACAATATATAAATTTGTAAAATAAATCCAATATACCAAATATTTATTTTTTATTTTATAAACCTTGATTTAAAATTAAATTAAATTTACTTAACTACCTAACTAGTAATTTCTATAATTTACATTACAGATGTTGCGGGAAAATCGTCTTTTGTTGTGTTCGCGACTGATTATATAACCTATGCAGGTGTATACTCATGCCAAAAAATACCGTTTGGCCATAGACATTCTGTAACCATTTTATCAAGAACAAAGGTCCTAGACAAAATGTACCTGGATAAGGTAAATCCAAAACAACAATTGCTTCTGTATTATTAAAATACCAGGTGATTCTTTTAACGCCCTATACTAGTTTTTCTTTTAAAATAATTGCAATTTTGTAGTGTTTCTTTTTTAGAACATTATATAAATACAATATTTTTCAGACTATCACAGCATCCTTGATAGCAATTTAAAAAAAATTATCTAAAAATAGCTGTGGAGAATGCATTTTACTCGGCCCATTGTGATTTTAGAGCAAAAACACCTATTAAAATCAAAAAATACAAATATTTCGGAGACATCATATTCGATTTTAAAAAAATTAACGTAAATAAAGATGTAGTTATGTGAAATAAGTAAAAAAATTTTTTTTAAATATTAAGTTAACCGAAAAAATGATTTGCCATTGTCTCTAAAATGTTGTAATCTTTTTTCTTGCTCTAAAATCACCACATAGCGAGTAAAACGCATTCTTGGTAGATATGTTTTAATGCTAGAAAATTGGGTGTGTATAGTCGTCTTAAGAATAATATGCTGAACATTTTGACTGGTCACCAGTTTTCAATAATAAGTTTAAAAGTTGTTAAAGTTTTAAATTTAGGACGGGAAATGTTTTGCGTTTGAGTAACGTGTGCACAATGCAGATAAAAATAACTCTATCTCCCGTCCTAAATTTTAAACTTTAATAACTTTAGAACTATTTATTCAAGACTGGTTATCGACCAGTCAAAATTGTTGACAAATTATTCTTAATTTAAAAAAATATATACGCCACCATATAAGTTTTAAAAGTTAATAAAGCTCTAGAAAAAACTAAAAAAGATAAAAACTTGAATGTTGTCTAATATTGCAATGTAGCATAAACAAAAATGTTTTCAAAAATAAAATCTACAAAATATAAAATATTTTAAGAGAAAACTATTCTAGGGCTTCAAAAGAATTACCGGGTATATATTATATTGAAATACCGAGAGAGATAAATTAATCGAAGTTGAATCATCGCAATTTAACATTGTTTTTAAATTTATAGATGCGCAGCCGAATAGCTTCGGCTAACGTGAGTCCATTTGATCTGTCGATCATTGACCAATCAAAGTGTAACCATCTTAATACATCTATGCGTGTGGAAATAAACGATGAGACGTTCAGTGCTAAAAATATCGGACACGCGGTTTCTAAGGTGGGTGAAAAAATTGGACAAGGCGTTGAGTATGTTATTGACGGCGGCAAGAAAGTCTACAGTTCTATCAAATCGAAGCCCGCCGAAGAACCTGACGCCGAATGGATACCTTAAGACTGGCTAAATGCGAATAAATCTTATATTTTTATAATATGACAAAGTTCAGCTAACTTATCAGTATAAGCCGAGATGCAGCTATATGAACAACATTACTTTTATACATATATATTTTGTTTACATAATTAATTATCTATTTTTTGTTACTATTGTATTGTAGTATACCTTTGACTGTACGTTCTCCTAAGAACAGAGACAATATATACCCATAGACTTATATACCCAATAAATACTTGTAAACTATTTAAGTCTAATATACTTAGACAATATTCTAATAATAAACTATAATAACTTAACAAACTATTTTTATTCGAAGAGAAAAAAAAGAGTGCCAATTTTTTAAAAAAATAATATTTTGTTACAATTCATGTTTTAGTATTTTACAAGACTTGTAGTCTTGTAGTTATGTGTAACGATGTGCTTTTTAGCTTGCCTAGTGTATAATAAAATATATTTTTTTATTAATAGATCCCTCAGAGCAGCACTAAACGGGGCCCCAAGCTCTGAACCGAACTGATTATAATTAGTTGGTTCAATTATCTTTATTACGAGGTCTAACCTTAATTGGTTGGAGTAGTCTGGTTCTCCAGGTTGGGGGTTAAGCGTTGGAAGGGCTAACCACTCAGTGGTCCAAAAAGAAAAAAGGTGGCCAAAAATAAATGAATTAAACGTTGGAAAATATATTTTTTGTTTAGGTTGTTACAATACCAGTCAAACAATCGAAATAAGATATCAAAATATTGATTTGAGAACTTACTTACGACTTGTTGAAGTTAACAGAATCGAACATAATTTGGTTGCTAAGTTACGATTTTAACTTCCATGCATGATCGAGTGGAAATTTAAACAGCATGAAAGAGGAGGGGAGTTTTTTTTGGTTTTTGTGTGTTTTAGCCGTAATTTTAGGACTTTTTAGTTTAAAATCTGTCAGGAGGTAAGACTCATATGTAACCATAACTTAGTGAACAGTGAACAAATCGGAAATACAATTTTATTTCTTTGTATTGGCTAAAAATAATTATAATGTACGAATGGTTATAATAAAAATATTTAGTCGTATATTTTGTTAAGGGGGCCGCAGCATGGTTTTTACAAACAAATATTAAGTAGAGGTATCAAAAAAATAAAACCGCCACCTCATAGGTAACGTTTTTCTCTATACATTGTGAGAATTTTGTAAATTTACCCCTTAAGGAGGTCGGAGCACAACTAGTTTTCATGCGTTTTAAATAGAAACATTTAAAAACTAAAGGGACTCTTTTCGGACGTTTCAGACGTAAAACCCTGACAAAATTAGTCCTACCTAGGTTGGATCGATTTCAATTCTGTAAAACTTTTTGAGTTTATCGGCCTCTTATTTAGGTTATTGTTGGAATAGATATTCGATAATTTAATTAACATATTAATTTCTATTGATAATTTTAATTTCTCAAATTCAGTTTTAAGTAAATAAAACAGTTATTCAAAAATCAACTTCCACAATAACCTAGAAAGAAGGCCAATGAGATCTAACAAGTTTACAAAATTAAAATCCAATCATTCTATGTAGGCGTACGTAATTTTATCAGGCTTTTAGGTCTAAAGTGGGTTCTCGCACCACCGAAATAGCTTTAACTATGTTTAAATAAATGATAAACGTTAAAAAATATAATACCCTAAAGCTTATACAAATTAAACTGGAAATAATTGATATGGTCGAAATTTATTGAAACTACTTTTTTCTTAAATATTGCCTATATAGAACTCCTTAAAAACCATCCACTTTCAATTCCCTTAACACCCATTTTTTGACAATTTGAAATTTAATATTGAATCTTATAATATCCGATGTTATAATTAAATTGAAAAAAACTGTTTTATTTGTATTAAATTTCATAATTGATTTATGTACTGGATAAATAAATAAATAATATATACGACTAGTTTATTTATGTAATAATATTTAATATATTTCCATCTAAAGTAACATAATATGATACCTACCAATTCGTTTGATTTTTAATTTAAAATAACGATATACTTTATTTTATTTGAATTATTATGTATTTTTTCGATTAATAATATATTGTATTTTTGTTAGGCTAGATATTGCGTATACGAACGTTTAATTAAATTACAGATGTCGGACCAGACCGATGAACTATACCCAGTGTTTTACAATTCGCCCACGAAGACATCGGTCGTTATGAAGTCGGAATAAACGAGCCGTGGGCCGTAGGCCAGACAACATTAGTCGAAGATATTGTTGTTTTGTCGCAGGATTCTTATAAAAGGTAAGTATTGTCTATAATATTATGAATTTGGTGTTAAATGAGTGTCTTGTTCCAAACGCTATTTTTCGTGTCTCGTGTAATTAGTATTGTATATATGTATGCCTAAGTATATGGTTATTTCCAGATCCGAGCTAACCCGAAGATCGATTTCAACGTGACAGAGAAGTAAGAAAGACGGTGACGCAGTGGCATCGTGTCTCGTGACTCCAGCTGTTGGTCCATCGCTGGATGGCTACTACGTTCACCGGTCTGCTTTAGTCAATCCGTCCGGTCCGTAAAAACGAATACGAAAACATTCAGGAATGTGACGATTTGGTGCAAAGTTTATGTCTTTGAATTATTGGAGCCCAGCAAGTTTGAGAGGCCATCACTTTATTTTAAGACTGTTAAGTACACAATATTTTTGTCGGCCAATATTGATTATTTTTACATTAGAAATAACAAATATATTATTTATAATTCAGTTCGTTCATACATTTATTGTTTTGTTTTTTTTTGTTTCGTTTACTTTTATTTTATGTTTATACATTTTTAGTAATTAATTCCCGAAACGTATTATTTATCCGTTTTTAATATATCAAATTAACTGTTGTATAGTGAGCTTTAAAAAATAAAATTACAATCAATTTATAATTTTGAATAATTTTTTTATTAATTTCTTTCATCACCTTATTGATACATATTCTATGTCGCTAAACACACTGCATTCGTTAGTAGACATCCGTTTTGGTTAAAAAACTAGCTACGATATCTATTAGGTTAAAAAATAATTTGCAAAAAAAGAGAATAAACATTAAAAATTATCCAGATATTGCAGAACAACTTTTAGTTACGTGTGTAAATGAGTTTGCTTTAATAAACGGTAAGCAACAAATAAAAACATATTATTTTGTAAAATACATGGTCAGTCAGTCAATGAGTGTCACATGTTTGGTGTCCTGGATGATATTAACGCTATTACAGTGTGCGTCCAGCCTAAGATTGCGGCGTCTCATCGTTGGCGACCCGTCCGCGAGAGCCGGCGGCTTCTGTTGTTCATCTCTGCGGCGGCAGCGCCTGCGGCATTTGCGGCCAAACTGTCGGTGGCATGGTAACGTCCGGTGCAATGCGTCAGAAGGATTAGGATCTGTAATATTTAAAATAAAATAAATTAAATGATTTTTGATCTGTATAAGTTTGTGTAGACGGCCGTATGAAGATGAATATACGTAATACGAATGTAATATTATGGTGCTTAGTATTATTATCATGAAGAAATAGGCAGTTAAAAAGTCGTCGAGGGTCAAAGTTAACATTTTCTCCTATTTGTAGACCTGCCAGCTATGCAAGTATTAGTAGTTATTGCTAGGGAAAAGTTTCAAAATAAAAAAAAATTAATTTTTATAATTTCTTAATTAGTTACTGCCAACTTTGATAATATATATTATATTATATCAAATACTATGCATAATATATGTGGACAGTTGTGGCTCCCTAAGTACATTTATGTGTGCATTAAATTTGTTTATTGTTGTTTTCCGGTTTAAAACCTATAACGTACATTACAGATTATAGGAAATCCAGGACAGTAAGATCAATGGAGACGGGTCATAGTGATGTTGGCAAGGTCTTCAGGAATTATTATAACAGAAATTATAAAAAGTAATTAATATAATTAAATGTGTTTAGACACAAAACACATCTAAATACAAAAAATCGTGATTACAGAATTAGTAACGGTACATAATTTAAAAACTTTTTGAGTTGAGAATAATCTATTAAAAATTCAGACTGGTCGAATAGAAAAAAGTATTTAAAAAATAATAATATATAAAATCTACAAATTTACTTATCATTAAAAAAAATGTATCTTATTTTAAACTGATTACTACTGAATAATACATTAGAAAATATTAAATATCAACAAAAATTATGCATTACACGATATAATGTATGCTTATAAATATTATATAAATAAAAAAGTATTCCGTTTAAATGCGTTGCAGAAACTGATTTTAAAAGATCTGAAAATATGATGGTCAAAGGGATTTATACAATAAGAAAACTGAAATATGAGTGAAAATTGTGTGCTCAGTGTTAACTTAACATACAATGACGGATGACCCTGTATCAAAAACTTATTCTGTTGAAAGTAAAAAACCATTTTTAGAATTAGTGATAAATAGCTTTTGGTAGTAAAAAAAAAGAATCATTACCATTAATATTTATGTTTTAGCGAGGAAGTAAGTTATCCATCCGACAGAGATTCACTACCGTCTACCAATATAATAAAGTAATGACCCACCAAACTCCAAAGGACACAGTTCAAGTTCATAAACCTGTTTCTTGCGTGTAGTAGCAAAACGGTCCTGATATTCCGTGATAACAATATTAACTCAAATATAGGATTATGCAATTGTACTTATAAAGTTCATTAGTTCAATGACTTTGTCGGCACAACACAAACGTGGTAGGCAATATCCTTACACATATAACAGGTTTCTAGGTATTATAATCATGCCGCAACATAAATTCAGTTTGGGATAAATGGAAGTCGAAGCATATACTTAAAGACATAGCGGATTTCATAGGAAAAAATACTTCATTAATACGAGACTGATAAGGTCAACGAACTATTATATTGCTAATAAAGGACATCTAAAATCCAAAACGGTTCTTTTGTAAAAAAAAAAAAAAAACAACTTGAAAACCCTGTGAGTTGTGGGTACGATATTTTGTCGGTTAACACATTAAAAATGTGTATAAATGAATAGAGGAATAGTATACACGATGGGTAATTTGACAAATGCCACAAGCCGGTTCCGATACTTAAAGTTAAAAAAAACATTTAATTTTTTTTTTAATGTATCATTTAGTGGATTCTGTTACATGCGAGCTTATCTTCTCGACTCAAAGCATACACGGAAACCGCAGGATATGATGCTAAATGCGTCGGAGGGAGACGTTACCTGTATATATCCTTGAATTATTAAACACAACACACTACAAAAACACCAAGAGGTCAAACACTGCCGAGTACCGATCGGCGGTCGTCGCGGTTAGTTGGTTTTGGTGGTTGTGCGAAGATTATCGCGTGTTTATAGCTTAAGTGTTAGAATACAAATAGGAAGTTAAAAAATTTCCTTTGGTATCCTAATAGCTGTAACACAGGATATAACCTTATTGAAACTTGTGTTTTTCGCTACGATAAAGGCACACAGTTTTTAATAGAAAATTGAAATCCACCGGATAAATTCATCGCAAACGCCACAAAGCATCTAACAAATGGACCTTTTAGAGTAATGAAGGTAATATAACAGAAGTATATACAAATAAGTAGGCCTTTTTCTTTTTATGACTAAACCCCCTAATACTCAAGTACAAACATTTCGCGGGAAAATAATTATATAGAGATATTTATACTAATATTTTGTTGTGTTTTATTTAAAAACTATAAATAAGCAATAAAAAAGAATATATGTATGCTAATAATGTAAATTTTTAGACTTAATAACTAGTAACTAAAAATATTTTTTATTAATAAAGGCTATTAAAAAAAAAAAAAAAAAACTAGTTATAAAAATAAGATATAAGTTATAAAATGGAAATAATATTTCTTTGAATAACTTTTAACTTAATTAAGTGCTAATTTTTCATTATTTATAAGGCAAACTCGAAATCAATAGATGCAAAAGTCAGCCCCGACAAAAGTATAAAATTTAATATTTCCAAATTATTGTTAATATTAAAATAAATATGTTTGGTCTTAAACAGTTCAAAACATATTAATACCATTTTTACTATATTTTAAAATGATAAAAAACAAGTGTTGTGCTGTATGGAAGTTTTAGTTTAAATTCCAGTTATAAACAGTTATTTTTCAACAAATTTCAGTTAAAATTTAAATTTAACTAATTTAAACTGTTTTCAATTATATAATTACTGTATTTTAAAGTAATATTGATAAAAACTAAAATCGTTAACAATACGAATACATAACAACGTACTATAAAATTAACTAAATAATTAGAATTCTTATTTTTATAATTCAGCTTATCAATGGAGATTATATTTTACTTGTTTGAAATATTTTATTGAATAAGTAGGTACTAATTTATGGTAAACAAAATGGTTGTTAAAGTGGTACGTCGTATTATTTATTTAAACAGTTCGTGTAGAAATCACCTCCGGGTAATAATTCTGTTGGATGTTTCCTAGTTTCGTCCCTGAGTTCATCTCCGGAAGTACAATAATTCAAATAAATAATACCAGTCAATATATTATAAAAATACAATTCTCTTGAAAATACTTAATACTTTATGGAAATAAATTAATGATTTATATTTCAGATTACGTTTGTTGTATTTTTGTTTTTCATTGCGTCGCCTGTATTGGGCACGTTGATCATAGTAGAGAAGACCAAGGAAAAAGCCCTGGAAATAACACACAAGTACCCAAATTGTCGTGTTCATTATGGCAGGTAAACTATTAAATGCTAGGTCTAGTAGACAATAATTATTTTATGGGGTATGGAGGTACGTAAAATGTCAAGTATACTAGGCGCATGTGTTTTGTTTTTATTTTTGTCGTTAAGAATTATTTTTATTTAATAAAATAATAATAATGCACAAAAGTGGTTTAAAGCTACTGAGTAAAAATTCAAATTCAATTAAAAGGTTCTTCCAATAAGGTTTATTATATTTGTGTAAAATCTACCGCATTTTACGTAAATTGAAAACAAAAGTGCTACCTAAAATAGAAATACTTCTTTTTTGTGTAGTTGTTTGTCTGGTTATTCAAATTAATGATAGGTTTTACATTTTTTTTTCTAGTTCTTTGTTGATCCTGATATACTTGTTGTGTTATTGCTTATTACAAACGTCACAATAATAATCATCGTTTACGTAAAACCCCTTGTTTTAATTGATTCGTAAAATATAACATACTCGCTCCAATGCGTAACAAGTATCCGGTCATCGATGAGTTGGCAATTAAACTTATAAATATTAATTAATATTAACCAAGACGTCATAAAAAAGAAAAATACATCATCAGATTTATGATAAAACGATTTACGAGGACAAAACCTTATTATAATTTTGTTTTGTTAAGATTTCAGCATTTACATTTTTATAGCTTGAAAGCTATGTATGAAGGTTATTGTTATAACTATTTTATATTTTTTGTTAAATTAAATTGTGTAACTAAAACAAACCTACATACTCGCTCAATAAGAACGTCACAGTTCAATATTTTTTCTTTTTTCTTTCTACCATACACTTAAAATTGTAATATTAAAGTGAATGTCCAGTAACATACACTGTACAACACAAGTGGTCTTCATTAAGTTATCAGAAAATAGCGTTTTATAAAATCATTTTATTAAAACCTAATAGTGTTCATAGATGGGAAAAATTATTATTTGTATTCATTTTTCATATGAATATCTTATAACTACTTAAAGATCCGTAATAAAGAGAGAGAGCTTCGTAATAAAAATAAAATCAAAGAATCAAATATTACATTAAGTAAAACATAAATTTCAATTACATTGATTTTATAAAATATAAAAAAATGATCGAATACTTATTGCCATTGAATAAGTGTGGTGTTGTAGATCGACTCTTCGAAAATAGACAAAAAATAAAAATGTATCTGGTTTTGAATTAATTATAGAAAATAGGGATGGGCTGTACCACTTTTTACCGATACCTGATATTCCGATATAAAATTATTGGAATATACGAGCAGTTTGAGGAGACACCTAATTATATTTAAAATAAGAAGAAGTACACCGTTTTCCTTTGCCTCAACCCCCCCCCCCTCCCCTTACACCCTGGATTTATATTTATAGATATATTTTAATTTTATCCAAGATGTAATTATTTTTTAGATTTCGATCATTGTCTGTTGAAAACCTAACAAAATATTATTTTAAGCACATAATAATAATAACAATTGTATACTTTTAAATGAATACAAAATGTATAAAACGAATCAAATACCAAGTAAATATGATGGCGAAATATACTACAAAATATTTTTTTTAATAAGTAATTTTATAAAATTTCGTTTCATAAATTAGCAGATATTTGAAATTACTATGTTCTATATATTTATGAATAAATGTTTTAAGTCTATAAAAATAAGAACAAATAAAAAAATCGCAAATTGGATAATTATTGTTTATGCACCCGGGATGATCATTAAGACCAGTTTTTCTTAACAATAACAATTCGAGGCGTCATTAAGAATATGCAGATAATTGTTACATTACAGTCACAAAACCCGTTTTTAAGTATTGGACACGTTTAAATAATCGCTGATCAAATGAGGTGCGTAGTTACAAAACCAGTCGAACGATTTTTTTCCTTTTAAGATAACAGACGAAAATTAAATTGGTTTGACATTTTAAATTTAAATTCTACAATATCAATGTACTCATAATTTATTTGTTTTTTTTTAAATAAACTGGCGTATTATTAGTGTATTGTAGTATTATAAACTCAATTAAATAAAATTAATATAAACTTAGTATATGGAATTTACAAATTCCATAGGAATTATAGACCGGGGTTGGTTAAAGAACGGGAATTGAAAGCAGGCGGGATTAAGGAGTTTTATATAGGCATTATTTAAGCTTTAATGCTTATTCAGTTATGTTGGAAAACTACTTTCATTTTAAAAATTCAGTTTATTCTAATTAAATAAAATGAATTTACTCGAAACGTTTTTTATTTCGTTTTTGTTCTCACACCTACTGCATACTATAAATATAAATATAAAAAAGACTCACATAGTAAAACATTAACAAAGTTATTAACGAAGTTACAAACAAATTTTTAAAAATAAATTATAGTTTATTTTTAGCGATATTTTACTTATAGGTACTTACCTAATTTAAGCTACGTTACGGGAAGTAAGCCATACACAAAATAATCAATAAACCGAAGACTGGGTGAATACCTATTAGTTAGCATTCCAAAAGTGAGGTCAGTGACTAACCTTAACGGAGATGTATCTGTCATCAATATAACAGCCGTGTGTATAAATTATTAGGTTTACTACAATGTTTCAATTTCAGGCATGACACAGCTACCGCATTTAACGAAATTCATTACCCAAAACCTTGGGTTTTTAGCATTTTCGACCAAGTTTACTTCCTATTATCTTTATAGAATATTAATTTTTATTTTTGAACGAAATGCGCATGAAAAATAAAAACAATTACACGTGATCTAGGTGTTTCAACCGTTTAAAAGATACAATAGGCAATAATATTAACAGAATATAACCAAGGCCAAACGTTGTTGTTATTTAGGGACAAAGTGCAGCGGGTAATGTCAATAACAAAACCGTTGTTGATATACGAACCCCAAAGCGATCAGTCGATAGATTTACTTTCAAAAGTCTGCGAAACGGCATTTAAAGGACCAAGTAAAAATACTGGATTCATTTATCCAGGTGACAAAAATATCTAAAGGCTATAAATAAAATAAACTGAAAACTAAAGCAGGTTTACTTGAATTGCAGGAACAAAATGGTGTGGACCAGGTAATATAGCTAAGAACTATACCGATTTGGGAGTTTATAAAGAGGAAGACATGTGCTGCCGTGATCATGATCATTGCACAAGGATTTTGGAAACAGGCCAGTGTTATTTTAATCTTTGCAATACTTCTCCTTATACGAGGTATATATTATTGAGTAAACAAATTAAAATTAACAAAAACTTACCTAAAAGTATAATAAATACTAATTCCTCATTACATTATATATATATATATATATTTTTTTTTTTAAATGCGAGAAAAGTGAAAATTACTTTAATTTTAAATACTACACAAGGTAAGATTCGACCACTGTGTTTCTGTGCTACAATACAACAGGTGGCCAATAAATAGACTACCTCTATGGAATTCATCATAGCCAGGACAAAAGAAGGATTTTCAAAAGTTTAAACATCTTAAACCCAAACTGTATTTAAGGTACAATTGTACTAATAATAAGTTTAGATTTTTATTATCCTATTAAAAAGAATTTAGATGGTGAGACTATTTATGTCTTAATTTCAGTACAGGTCTGACTATACTATTGAATAAAATATTTTCTAGAATAATTAAAATATATATTTCCTTTTAACTGCTATTATACATGTTTTTGCTATTTACAAATATGAGAAGAGGTTGTGAGAAGAAAAAAATATCTAAGAGAACAATTTAGCTAAACCAAACTATCTATTAAAAAAACAAATGTTGATCAGATATTATGACTGTATAAGATTGAATAATATGGAAATCGTATAAATCTTCATCAATTAAAAAAATGATAGACAAAAAAATAAGATATATACTTAAGGTTTTAATTGACTAAATAGTACATATGTTAGACAGGCTTAATATTATACATTTTTTAATCTAGTATAAAATAAAAATTACCAAAAAAGTATTTTTTTTTTATATGTATTCCCAAATATAACCCTATAAAATAAACTCTTTAAAACAACATTTTCTATTATTCAGGAGAAAAAAAGGGGGTTTCTGATTTATTTGTGCTAAATGAATGAAGCACATATTTAAGAAGTTAAAAAGAAATAAAGTAGGCAAGTATGTATAAAAAAGCTATTATAAACTATTACTATGTACTAATTAAAATTTCTAGCGTGTAAAACGGTACTGTCGATTTTGTTATCAACGAAAGATTAAGTTACCCAAATACTAAGGAGTATCGACAGAGACGGATTTATAGTTTTAGCACCTCTAGGCTATCAACAATTGCAGCCCCTAAATAAGTTCATAATATTATTTTATAATTATATGAGGGAAAAAATCACCATAAGTTTTTTTTAAACATTTTTTTTCTTCAAATTTATATTTTTTGGTTTGCCACAAAAATTTGCTGTCCTTCTAAAAATGCCGTCCTAGCCTACACCTAAAATCTTTCTTGTGTATTAGTGCATCTGTGATTTATCCTATCAGATACTGCAAGTGTCAATCAACCATTGAAGAAGAAATGATCAAATATTTTTATACACTGTTCAAATTAAAATTTTAGGTCGCACTGTGAATGTGATAGAAAGTTTCAACATTGTTTGAACAAAATCAATTCACCAACGGCCCATACACTTGGTGTCATATTTTTTAACATTGTCAAAGTAATGTGTTTCAAAGAAAACTGTTTATTTGGGTATTATAATAACTTAAATAATAATACAGTATTATCATTTTTGATATATTGCCCTTACAATTTGTTTACTCAGGGAATGTATTCAAAGATTTGAAATCATACCAAATTACCATCAACAAGGACGAAGAAGCCAGCGTATGACAACAGACAGACTGTTTAACGTTTTTGTAAACGTCGCATCAGATTTTTTGCGTTTTGCATTGTAAAAATATTAATAATAATAACAAAATTTAGTGTTGAAAATTAATTTTTTTAACTCTATATTAAACAGTGAAAACTGTAAATATTGAAACTGATGCTTTCATATATTGTTAAATATTTATCGCTATTATTATTACCTAAATGTGAAATGTATTATTCAAGAGTATTGTGTCTCAACTATTTCTTGAAAATCTCAGAATAATTTATATGATTGTACTTGCCAAATGTAAATTAATTATATTATTTATTTATGTTATATATTTATTAATTAATGCATACCTTAACACAGTGATTTTTGCTGCTTTCCAAACACAATAACTAATGGTTTCCCTTCTATCACAACACCATTGTTTTCATGTAGTGCTTGGCTTGAAATTTCAGCATCTAAAAAAATTATACTTTAGCTAAATATGTAGTTAAAAATTAAAAGAACACTTTTTTTAAAGAAAATTCCTTTATTATTATAATTTTTTACACAGAAGTATAGTTATGAACAAATTCTATATACTCACTTTCGAACTCTATAAATGCTTGGCCTTTCATTCTTCCTTGTTTCATAAATCTATAAACTATATCTTTATTCTGCAATTTCTTATATTTGTCAAATACTGATATTAAATGGTTTTCGTTAACATTTTTTGCAATATTTTTTAAATAAAGTGTCTAAAAAGTATACAACATTTGATTAGTTCTCAAGAAAAAACATTAAGAGGATGCCATATCTCCCCTCCCCTTTAATTAAAGGGTTAGGCATAGATAATTTTTACAAAATCTTAATTAGAGGTTAAAATGTGATGTGCAATTATTTGTTGAGTAATTAGGACACTTTTTTCTAGTTGATTTATTTTTTGGACTATCACTACATCCTTGTTAGCGATTTAAAAAAAAATGTCATCTTAACATATCTACGCATACTCACTAATATTAAACGATGGCCTATATGCTTTTCCATAAACACGTTTTTACGGTTGAAACTCAAAGGTTATTTGATGAAAAAAATATTTTTAACTTAATCGAATAAATTTGATGAGAAAAAAAATAGTTTTTTTCTTTGTAAAAACCAAAAACAAAACGCATTGAAGCTAATCCTAATTATTGACTTCTATCAATTACAAGTGTGGTAGCATAAAATATTATACATAGCATATTGACATAATTTTAATAATAGTATTTACTTTTGATGGAACTCCTTTTTGATAATTTTTAAAAGGAGGTAAATTTTTAATCTCATCTTCAGTAATTTTTGTAAAGTTATGAAGCAGTATAGAACATGTACTGCTAGACACAAAACGTTGACCATTTACTGAATTCATTTTTGGAGGGTTGGAAGTTTCGTTTTTTACATTTAATACACCAATACACTCATTAATTTGCTTAGTGTCACAAGTGTAAAATTTAAGATTTTGTGTTTTTGTGCAATCTGTTTGATCCCACAATGTATTTGGCTTATTATAATGTCTAATTGGCTTGTGTGATATCTATAAAAAAATCAAGTGTTATTATAAAATAAAAACATATGGGTTTCTAACCATAACATGTTACCTCAATAGGTTTAGATATGGATTGCAGTAATTGTCTTCGTTTTCGTAATATCATTTTTGATGTTTTTATTGGACATACATCAAGGTGACTAAATTTTTCATCAACGATAGAAGGTAAATTGTTAATAGGATGATCTGATGGACGTAAATCATGTTTTTGTTTTTTATCAGCTTTACATGATAAGGCAAACTGTAATAATTTAGTTTCAGTACTATTCGGCTTTACACATAGTGCTAATTCACGTTCATGACGACTTAAACAACTAAAAGCCAAAAATGTACATGAATTACAATACATATGAATATTTTGCCATGTATAATAGCAAAAAACATAAATATAAAAACTCACTCCTCTATTTTCAATTCAGGATCATAGCTATTATTATAATTTCTTTGATCAAAAGCTACCTCTTCAGCTTTAGAGCAGAATTCTGGTAATGTAACAGCTCCTTTCGTGTACTCCGTAACTGACACATACTCATGACTAGTAACAAAATCTCGTTCTTGGCTCAAATGCCTGAAAAATAAAATCATATCATAAAAAAAATTTAGACACGAGCAACCAAATGTTAACCTTTTTATGGAGGTAAAATATAGTTATCTTAAAAAAATTATTAAGTGTATAAAATTCATTCGGATGATATCCAGCATTGTTTAATATATATTATTAACACACACTCTCTCTTACGTTTAACGTTCGTTATTCCACTGATCAGGGCTTAGACGGTTTAGATTTGGCATTTTTGGGCTTATAGCTGGCTGCCGACCTAACGCTTCCAAACAAGTTGGCCCGAGACAGGGGTGCAGGTGGCCATTTCTTCCCCCAGACAGTTACCTGCCCGGATGAACAAACCGCCAGTGGCCGAGATTCGAATCGGCGACCGTGCGTTGATACACTGCCGCCTTATCTCACTTCGCCACGCGCCTGCACCATATTATTAACTCACTATGGGTTTATTTTTTAGTATAAAGATACTACAGCATAATTGTTAGCATACCTCTAATTAAGAGAAAAAAATTATTACTTTTCTAATGTTAGACATTTGTCAGCTTGTTTCAATGCTAAATTTTTAATTAGTAAATCTGCATCAGACTCGACATGAGCATCAAGACGTTCAAAGTCATTAAGAATCAAATACTTCGACTGTTTAGAGTTGGTCTTTTGAAAAGCAGCCATATTTATTCAATGTAGGTATATTGTCAGTTCCTAAAATAATTGTATAATTTATTTTAGTATAATAATTAATATAATAAATGTAGTAAAATAATTTTGTCTTCTCTATCTCCGGCTTACACTCCCAACTATATGGGGTCAGCCAAGTATAATAATTCTATAATGTATGTTTTACAATTATACTATAACTTACTTTAAATTGAAGAAATTACTTTAAATATTTAAGAATAATAATTGATTCAATAAATGTTTAAAATATGATACTTTGTTATGTTTTAAGTGTCCTATTCAATATTGTTATATTATATTTTTAAGAAAACAAGCCTCTTTTTGCCTTGGTAGCTAATACTATTTAGTTTTTTTCCAAAATGATATCACAGATTGGATAAAATCTAATATGTGATAATATTATACATACTAGCTTTAATAAGGTTATACACTCATGGCAAAATATATAGGTATTTCAGCAACATGTGTTATCAATTTTAACAACATGGCGACCGGTTTTCTCTCGTTAGAAATACACGGCCACATTTTAAAACCGAAGATTATCAAAAGTTTCTAACATATCTTGTTGCTTTGTCATGCATGCACATGGTCAACTACACATTATCTATCTTTAATCTTTATCATTTATATTTTATAATACAAAAATTGTAAAACGTGATGTTTAAATGTTGTACTAAGTGAAGTTAAAATTATAATTTATACAAAATGTTACAATATTAAAAATATCTATATGTTGTATGTAACTGCTTTATTTTCTTAAACAAATCTTAACAGTTAGATACAGAATAAAAAATGACGTTTTTATTCCGGACATCAAATACAATTTTAAGTGTACTAAAAACTAATCAAAGTAAGCATAATATGTTAACATTAGTCTTTTTTTTAAACAAGAATTTAACTTAAACCAATACATGTAATTAGTTAAAAATCGACTGTATTTCTTTTTTGTTCTTTCAAAGTACAATGTATTATAATTTTTATTTAAAATATATCATTAATTTTATGTACAATAAAAT
Source organism: Adelges cooleyi (assembly GCF_023614345.1). Classification (NCBI taxonomy): domain Eukaryota; kingdom Metazoa; phylum Arthropoda; class Insecta; order Hemiptera; family Adelgidae; genus Adelges; species Adelges cooleyi. The sequence goes on along the minus strand of NW_026096579.1, from coordinate 11,723,837 downwards.
TGCATCAAAATTAAAAAATACTTAAAAGACAATACTTATAGATTTTTACACTACATACATTTATCATTTTATGATATTATTTAGTAGATGATTAAAATTAACTATTAATTAATTTACAAAGTATAGTAAATATGTTTTTAATCCAAATTAATTTCTTAGGTATTATTTATTAATCATCTTAAAAATAATAGCTTTTCTAAAAAAATTTCATTCATTTTTATAATGTAGTATGTAACTTGCACGTTAATCTATCTATGTTATTTAGGTATTAGACAACCATTTCACAGGTGGGTTGCACCAACACTTAGAGAACTTAAAAAGAGAAAAGATAGATTGGGTCCACAAAAACCAGTGCACCGTAAAACATTTTTAGAATGGTAAGTTATAACTGTTATATGACGTCAAAAAACCCATCTTAAGGAGAAAAAATATATGTTGTAGTAAGCTTAAAAACAGGTAAAATTTATTCTCAAAAAATCATGTTTTAAGAATTCAACGGGAACTTGTTATATATAGCCTAGAGATAATTTTAGCGACCCCCATTAATTTATTCTGCTGTGTTTTTTGTGGGGTAACAAAAATATCTTTAAATTTGTATTTTTTATCTTAAGGTGGAACAAAGTCCTGTGACGCTAAAAATTGTTTAAACCCTTTTTATCAAGGGTTTTTAACTTTAAACAATTTGTTTATTGCTTAGGAATTATGATACAGAACTGTATGCATTCAGCAAACGCATAGGAGAATCATTTGATAATACTTTATTACAAAGAGCTCTGGTTGAACGATCCTACATAATAAATGAAGAAGAAAGACAGAAAGAAGTAGGAATTGAACAACCAACACTAAATTTAACTGATAACAAGGAGTTAGCAGAAAAAGGCTCAGCATTTTTAAATGACATCGTAAAAAGATATTTGCGTACTGTATTTCCTAAATTGCCTGAAGAGGGCATAATGTATGTATGGTAAAGTTATTGACATTTTAAGATTTTATACTAACTTTTGTACAATTTTAGAGGAATTCATGATTTTTTAACTAATGATGATTCACTTTCTCATGTATCATTCCATATTGGTACATCTGAATTGATTCTTTGTGCTGTAAGTATCATATGATATAATGTATAATAACAAAGAATAGTAATAAGCCATGCACTTTTGAAATATTTATAATTTTTTATGTAAAGGAGTGTCTTGGTACTTCTTATTCTCATTTAAACTCTTAATAATATACAACACCTTATTCTTTTTTTGGTAAAAATGTGTGTAAACTTCTGTATCTATAAATGCTAATTAAGGCCAGGGAGGTTTTTGTCACAATCTGTCTTAGAACAAGAGTACTATAGAACACGTTTTGATACTATTAAGTAAAATGTATCATTTATCCTCAATGAAGCTATTAATCCAGCTGAGCATAATAAATAAGATGTTTCAATAAATTACGCCTCGTAATCCCATAGTTATACATTTACCAACCCTTTGCCTGTTCACAGTAATATATTAATTTATAATTAAAAGAGAAAGTATGCTTACAAATGTATAAAAAATGTCAATGTGATAGTTATTCATATGTTTTATTTTAGGATTTTCCTGTTGAAAAATCTACTTTAGCCAACGTCTTGAAAGCATTAGTAGGTGCTTTAGTTGAAAGTTCTGGTGAGGAGCGAGCTACATTATTTGTGAGAGATTTTGTTATGACACAATTAGCTGACAAAGATATACATTCAATTTGGGATCATAATGAGCCTATTCAACTATTAACAGACTTATTAGCAAAGGATGGTATTGGTGCTCCTGAACCTAGAATTGTTGGTGAATCTGGCAAGAACACAATATTAGCTTGCTTTAGAGTAGGCTTATATACACCACATGACAAAAAAATGATTGGTCTAGGTAATTATTTTTATTATTATTTAGTCACTTTCTACTATTAAAAATAATAAATGTTTGTACAATTTGTACTTAAGGTTTTGGAGAAACTGTGGATATTGCTCATGAAATGGCAGCAAGAAATAGTTTACGGCATTTGTTTGGTACCGCTGACACTACTTTGATTCCATTTAACTTAGAATTAAATCAGCTAAGTACGAGAACTGAAAAAAATGCATCCATAAATGAATGGTCACAAAAAAATCTGCCTGTTCGACCAACACATTATAAACTTCGTCAAGCTAAAGCAATAAATACTTAATAAATTTATTTATGTATAGTATATATTATACATTTTTTAAATATTAGTTTTTTTTTATAATGTGTGTGTAAAATCAACAAGAAATAAAATTATCAATATGGTTGTTATTCAACTAAAAATTTGTTTTTCTTTTTTACTTTTAATGTATTATTACTAAGAGGTATTAAATGATTTTAGAATGCACAGAAAGCCAGTAATTAAACAAAATGTTTTTGATTGAATACTTAACTGTATATTAAGACTGTATCTTATGTATATATATTGAGAATGATCAATTTAACATAAAACACTCTCATGATCTATTTTACAATTTTAGATCATTTTAATCTTTTACATTTTTTGATGTTTACAAGAGTTATATTAACTTTTCAAACTTGAATGGTGACATAGAAAGTTTTTTCATCTACACAAATTACTTATTTGGGTTTGTATTATAGTAATAATAATTATTATTTTTAGTACTTACTAGTTTTTTTTGCAAATTGTAATAACATAATATCGCGATTCGCGGGCTTGGAAACTAAAGGTTCTCAATTGTTTGTTAGGGAATAATGTACAATTTTTATTAGGATTATTTGAATATTTTAAATTTTCAGGGGCTTCAGATCCAAACAAATAATTATATTGTCCAATTCTCCCTCCAAAAATATTAATGTGAGTTTTAAATAACAAAACAGTTATGAATTGTCCTAGATTATTTCTACTAAATTCGTCTGTATCTCATAGCGTATAAGTTTTGTATTGTACACAAATATTTTGGTGTGGTATGTTGGCTACCATGTCAAAAGTATATTTCTTAAGTTTGTAGTCTAATTTCAAAAGGTTCTCTCTATTGTTATATGGTTCTATCTATTCGGTTTACATTAAAAGGTTCTAAACTCCGTTTATTTTTAAATGTCGCTACTCGCTAACAAAAAGTTCCATCTCAAGACCCTTCTTGTTTCTCAACAGGAATTTTTTGGTTTCTTATTTTTCATAATTTGAATTCAAGTTTTATTGACAAAAAATGAATAGCTCATTATACTTTATGATTTAATGATATACAAATTAGAAAAATCGATAAGATGAAAGTATGAAATAAATGTAATCAAACCTTAAAAATCGGTTAAAAATGCTCTTCTGATCATTTAGGTAATAACGATATACAATCTATAGTTATTAGTTTCCAAGTCTGTGATATATTGAAATGTTTTATCTATTGAGATTGAGAAGCAAACATAACTGATTTTTTATTTTTATTATTATATTTCAAGTATTTTACAGAGGAAATTTTTGTTCGGTGACATTTTGTCGTACATAATATTTAATTTCTAACACAGTCAATTGAAACAAAATAGTAAAATGAAACTAGCTAACTCACTTTATGTTGATATTGGTACCTATATTACATTAATGTTATTAGAATGTAAATCCACGTGAGTTTCGATCACCGTTACCAAACGATTTAATTATAAGGATAAATCGTCTGTTTTTGTCTTCATGCATTTTTAAAACATAATATTTTTAATATTTCTACCTTTTACCAAACAAGTCACTGCCGGAAATAAGTTAGGGGGCTTATCCCAAATATTTCTCCATTTGTTTCTGTGTTGTAAATAGTATTATACTTAATTTATGCACCATTAAAAATATTTCATAATACAATCATTTCTTATGGTGAAAACGATAACACCAAGTAGAATGATGAAAAAGCCAAATTCATTTATATAAGATTTTAATCCTAATGACTTCGTCAAGTTCTTCTCGAGAATTTAAAACTGAAAAAACTTTTAATATATCATGACTTAAAAGAATAAACGTTGTCCAAGGAATATAATTCCAAGGACTTTGGGAACATTTGAAGATTTTATAAATTTGTTTTTTACATTAAGATTGTTTTATATATATATATATATATATATATATATATATAAATTGTATTTTTTTTTCATGTATAATTAATATCAGTAATAACAGATTACTGGGCTTCACTGAGAGAACTCGTGTGTAGGATAAGATATGTTTAATGTTATATTACCTAGTCCTATTTATAAGCGCTATGTTGTACATTAAAAAAAACACATATGAATGTTTATGTATATACACAAGTTGTACGTATATAGTTAAATGTCGATTCAATATGCCAAAAGTATGTGTCGGACGCTCGTGAGATATTTCAAAATCTGTCAGCATCCAGCAATAATATCAGTTCACACAGGATAATATTGTTCGACGTAGTTTTTAACATTATTGTTATTATTACTATATTATGTGCACTGTTTAATATAACCTGTGTCAACAAATCTAGCTAACCCTATTTTTATTTTCAACGTTTGTCGTCGACGATATTTGTCGGTGTAAAATGTTTATAATAAATTTGTTTGTTTACATAGATGTTTCGATGGTATTTTTTTATGTGGCTTTTACATTTTTTATAGTATCTACTGTATATTATTATATCCCTATAGCCTACCCGATAAAGAACCTTTATTTAAATCCAATAATAGTAGTTTCGTTACAAACCACTACCTTTAACGATAAAATAATTCCATCACCTATATATAAATGCCTAAGTTAGATGTCTTTTTAGGTAGTAGGTACATGGAAAAAAAGATATGCGATTTGAATTATTTATAATTATGATTTTGAATTATTAAAAGGGCACATTACATATAATAGTTAGGTAAACTAAATATTTAGTTAGAGCAACTAAACATTTAGGTAGCCTAACAATTTATTTAGTTATTCCGACTATACATTTTATCGTGCCATTATTTTACCTATATTATTTGTATGTTTAGTTATCTACCTATATTTCCTCTATGTATCTGATTTCTTAATTCTTCCTAAATTCGATAGTTTTTTAAAGTTATTATTATAATTTATAAAATAATCACAATATGCTCTGCATGCCGCATGTACCTATAATAATATATTATATTATATTTTCATACATTGTTTATGCGATAAGAGGAAACGCTAACTAGAAGTGTGGTAGAATACGAGTTTTATATGTATAACAAATTTTATAGTCCAATGAAATGAAAGCTGTTAGGCCATATGGGTTTGTCTCTTAACTCTAAACTATCCAGAAACACATTACATCAACAGTTTGAAATCGTATGTTAATTCTGTGGTCGTTTTATATTAATTTATACCTACCTATATAGTAGTGTATTATTTAAATTATTTACAAAATTAAAATAAAATATAATTTTTATAAAACTATAATATATTTATATATTTTATAGTTTACTAGTAATAACTAAATATAAATAAGTATTATATGTTTGCCTGTAGATAATATACTGCCGTTTGCTAATATATAGCGAAGCCTCACATTATTCGGTCTCGTAGGTATACCTAGCTACTTTTAAGTAGCTTTGCTCCTTTTTATATATTTCCCTGGTAACAAAAATTTTGCCTATCCACCTCTAAGCTAAATTTAATAATCTTGAAAACGAACGTATTTTGTTTTGCTATTACACCACAGAAATACAATACCTAAACGTAAACGTTACTGCGCTATAAACTAATAATAATTACATTAATTAAATATTATAGATTTCATAATATTCCGGTCCATCGGTTTACTTTGTATTTTGATATTGCTCTTGTAGAAAACCATCAAGAAACAATTCCTAATAAGTAATAACAAATAGCCATTATCACATAAAGCTATACGCAACGTGTTAGTTAACAAACGACCGGACGAAGAACTAGCTGACGTTGAATTCATCCAGCGGGTTATTAATTTTTGTATGTGTATGTGTTTGTGTGTGCACGAGAGCTAGGCGATGACAACTCGTATTGGCCTTATTTCCTGTGTGAGTTGTGCGTAGAAAATAAAACGAGAGAACACGAGGGAAATATGTGAAGTTTATAAAAATGAATATGCGCTTGCAGCTCGATGCGTGGAAGTCGTCGTAGACATTTCAACAGTATAATAAAAATTAGGTGCGCGCGTAAAATGAGTATAAAAAACACCGCGGTCGTGTATACAACCACTATACCACCGCATAATAACACACCAGCAGCAGACACCGTAGTCAGATTGTTCTTGGGCGATTTGGATATTTTAAAATAGAATCACTTAAACTGTTAAACAAAATATTTCGGTGTGCGTGAAGAACATAACGAGACGTACTTGTATAATATTATAATATTTTTACACAGTACGTAATAGCAATAGTATTCAAAAACTTACCTATGTCTTCAAATTGAATACGCTAATAAATTATTATAAAACAAAGCAACAAGGATTATTGTTATTTGATATTTAAAATATTAAAATTCAAACAAATTAAGACAAGGGCGTGCTGGTAAATACAAACGTTTTACACAGTTGGGCAAAAACTACGAGTAATTATTGATAATTTAAAAATAATTCCTAAAAGTTAAATTAAAAGAGACAACACAGTGCGGTCATAAGGCATATCCATTCCGGCCTCCTCCTATCCATCGTGGGGGGTGGAGCATAGTAAGGTAGGGTCAAACGTCTGTATAAATTATTATAACAGAGTGATTTTATTAAACTTCCAAAAGCTTCGATGCAAAAATTTTAAAATGTGTTAGGAGAATTCTAGTGGAAAGGGTTAATGATATTTTCTTAGGTTTGAACTATAATATAGTCTAATATATATATAATAATATATAATAGAGGCATTATTTTACAGTAGTATTATATATCAGTATTATATAAAAATACCAATACTCCATTTAATTTTGATTATTTTCGGAAGTTTATAGCGTACCGTAGGTATTTGATAAATAACGATTTTTAGTTTTTATGCAGAGATTAGGTAAATATTTAGATATATTAGATTTTTATGAAAATATGTGATTTTTTTTTTAACTTTTAGTCTTCTACGGAAATCGGAGTAGGTACCTTTCAAATAGATACCATTCATGATCTGAAAAATTAGCATATTATAACTCTTGTACAAACTCCGAAAGATATCAATTAGATTTTTCGTTTTAATTAACCAACAGTTCACCTACTTGTATTTTAAATTAAGAAAGTCAAAAAAAGATTAAGCATTTAAATAAGTTTTCTTTTTATTCATTTTTTTTTTTACTCAATATTAAGACAATATTACATTAATCATACATTCATATCAATAAAATAATCAATTATCAATATAATATAATATGATCATTATGTAAAAATTATTACAAGACTTTAAAGTAACAAAATAAAACCATCAATTATACGGAAGAATCGCACCATAAATGATAAATGTCGAAAGAAGGTCAGTGGATTTGGATTAGATTTTTTTATAGTATTAAAAACGGATATGAGTTACCTACTATATAGATACTAAAATTTGTCATGCCTTTATACTAAATGTTAAAAAAAATACTATACAGCTTTCTCAAAAAAAAGTATCCCGTTTAATAAAACTTAGGAGAGATCTAATGACTAATTTAATGTCCCGACTATATTTACACAGTATTGTTTTTATAATATCGTAGCTTTTGAAGAACAACGACCTAAGTGCCAAGACCCACTTTTTTTGAAAATGGGTTATTTACGGTTTTGGAATCAGAAACGATGAATTTATAAAGTCGATAAAGAATGTTGCGCTATTATTCACTGATAATTTGTCAGAATTACCGGGGTTTTTTTTGTACATATTACACAATAGTTAAGAAAATATATTTTTTTAATTGAAAAAGTAGAATTTAAAAGGTAAGTAAATTCACTTTCCTGTAAACAATTTAGTTTGGCCAACTGTTTATTTAGTTATTCCAACTAGAAATGTATTGTGTCCCTATATTAACCATAATTTTAGTTAGACCAACTAGGTATGTATTTTTTCCGTGTAGGTCGTTCTTGAAAAGCTGTACCGCATAATCGGTTTTAAATTCCACATACTTAGGAGTTAGGACCGACGGTCAGGTGTCGATTAGCAAGTATGAAACTAAAAAACTACAGGAAGAGCATCAAGGAGTCATGTGTGGCCGAAATATCCCTCTGTTAGCATATGCAAACGACGTCGTGATACTAGATGAAAGTGAGCAAAACATACATACGAAAAGCAACGGAGTCCTTGACTAGAAGTGCAAAAAAACTTGGACTAACGGTTAATGAGATCAAAACAAAATATATGCATGTCTCCAGGAATAGACGTCAATTGAATCAAACAACTGGGTTACTGGTCGGAGAATATGTTTTTGAATTAAGTATCTAGGTGCCAACATAAGTAACATAAATGATAACCACGAAGACATTTTTAAGCGCATTACAGCTGGAAACAAATATTTCTACGCACTATAGAGATTAATTCATTAATTGTTATCGAAAAAACCGAAAGAACGGTTAGGCAGAGTTTTAGAAATACCAGTGATAATGTACGTATGTAAAACGTGGCCTAAAACTCGATGTGAATATGTGAAAAAGCTAGCTGTCACGGAGAGAAAATTCCTCAGGAATGTATGAAATTAAGTCAAATATAGAAGTACATAAAATAATCGGAAAACCAAATATAATAGCTGAAATTCGATCAAGAGACTGAGCTGACTTGGTCACATAATAAGGGCCAAATCAATAACAAACTATGTTCAAAACTGAACTCCACGGGAAAGATACCGATAGGAAGGCCAAAGCAAAGACGGATCGATAAAAGCAAGAATGAATTAAGACTGTTAGGGATAGACCATTTTAGCGAAGTAGCACAGGACAGAGAGAAATGGAGGAAAGTTTTTTTGGCAGCGATGGACCTCAATGGCCTCTAAAGCTGTATGAAGAAGAACAAGATATGTACAATGTAACTATTAACTACCTATAGTGACTGTTTAATCGAATTTTTTGGAACGGATATTTCATAAAACCGTGGAGCTATATTGGAAACAATAAACATAAATATATATTTTACAGTTTTATGATGTCGAGAGCTATGAACCGGGAAAAAAAGGTGCGGAAAACCATCAGGGGCCGGCCCACGTACCGTACGGGGATGGGTGTGTACGCCCAGCGGGATCGGCCAATACTTGGTCCGGGCCAATCCCTTGACGGTGCGCGCGGCGATGTGTACAGCAACCAAGGCGAGAGGGGTGGAAGTGTGCGGGTGACGATAAAAATAAAATGCTTTTTTGACGGCAGCAAAACGGGATGACAGAGAAATGGACCAGTGTTGGTGAAAGGTTCGCCAGAGTTTCGGTGTTGTTGTTGTTGTTGCGCCACACCGTTCGCCAAACAACCCCGTCGATTTACATACGGCCACCGAACGTGTTGACAGGCCGATTTACTTGCGAGAAATATCTATTTTTTTTTTTTGGGGCAATAAAAAAATCATCGTCCATCGGTTGAAAGCGCTTTTTGACGTCTAGACATCGACCTTCAGGTCATTAATGTTTTCGCCGTAACGATTCCGCAATGCGATGAAACCCTTTTGTTTTTTTTAAATCATAAACATATTGCCATTGTAAAAAAACAAAACGGAAAACAGTATTGTGTTGACGTAATAAGTACCTATATTTTTTTCGAGAGCGGCAATGCACCCGTTTTACAACACCTACGGTTCCGGTGGTGACGCGGGGTCCGTGGAACAAAACCTGTACGCTGCCGATCATAATTGGACAGTGCCATCACAGTCTGTATCCAATAATACGCCCATGAAAGATATAGAAGGTAAGCAGTCGGCAGCGCTATAGCAATCATATAATAAACATATTTTGCTAGTAAACAGAAAAAAAGAGGACTTTTTTTTCATTTTATATAAAAATTAAAATATATTATGCCTGTTACCTATAATTAAAACTTGACATCTTAAAATGTTAGTTTGTCATCCTATCAATATTTTTTTGTCTATTAAATAAATCTTAAACTACAGTTAAACAATTTTTTAATCATACTTTCCAATTCATTTTTCTTAGTTAAAAAACCTAGGAATGTGAAACAGTCAACAAATCAACGATTAGTCATTGCAAATCTTAGATATTTTGTATAATAAACTGGGTTCTAAATATATTAATTATTATATACATTATGTACGTATGTAATTTTAGTCTAAAATATCTTATTTTAATTTCAATTCAATATATGAAATATTTCAATATAGAACATAAAGCTATAGACGTTTTAGTGAATTTAAAAAAAAGGTACTCGTCAAATGTTTATACTTTTACCTAATATAAAATTAAAACATTTTTCCATAATAACAGTAATTAACTTAACTTACTGTCTGAATTTCTTTCTTTAATTCTTACTGGAAAGCCACTTTATAACAGTCAAATAGATATGTATTATATATTTTATAAAATACATATATTAAAATATATGTAAAATATATTTTAATAAAGGCTTATCAAAAAAATTACAATTTATTCTAACTAGACAATTACAAGCTAGTCTAGTGTTAACTTTCACCAAAAAACCTAATGGTAAATTTTTTTGTACTAATTACAACACACATAGATTACATACATACGTGTGCCAATTTATCATCACATCATCGAATAAGACTAATTGTTATTATGCCAAGTAGGAGATTCATGATTAAAAATCAAGTTCAATTCTAAATTCAGTCTAACTTTTATACCAAATTCAAGTACAAAAACTACACTAAAAAATGTCATACAAAGAAAAGTTTCAACGCTATCTTAGTAGAATGGTTCATGATTTTTTTTTTAGTTTCGTCTGCAGATTTACAGATTACCTCACACAAATTAGTAACTATAGGTAATTTTATTATTTTTCAGAAATTTATAACTTAAAAACTTTAAGTTGCAAAATATATTAATTTTTAGTGTGTTTTTCTTTAAAAAGGGATTGATGAATTTTTTTAACAATTGGCCATTTAAAAAAATACCGTCGGGGACAATTTCTGAACTATAGCCTGGCGTTTTAAAGAAATTTGGCCAGTAGTTATTAAATTATTGTAGGCCTAAACACAAGAAAACATAACATGCACAATTTTCTCCTTTCCGCACTAAACTTAAAAATAATTACAGTTTTTTTTTCTTTAATCTCTTGAAATTGTAACTATAAAAATAAAATAAAAACCTTAGTTTAAATTAATTTTAAAATATTTGTTGATTCAAAACATTACCACTTTTAAAAATACAAACCTTCTCACATTTGTATCAAAGTTGAAAAGCAAAATGTGAGGCGAAAAGGAGACCTCTTGTGGCAAAAATCAAATTGAGTTACTGGTTATTCCAAATTCTGCAAATGTTGAGACCAGAATGGTTCTTCTATCTTGATAATTGACAGAGTTATATTTGTTTGAATTTATTTTCGGAAAAAGGGTTTTTTAAGAAAAAACGCTAAAGTTTTGAAATGCTGCCAACTTTTTATTTTACATGCATAAGGAATGAAACTTCACTAAAAATTCAAATAAAGTTCCCTTAAACACAATACATAATTTTTTTTTTTTACATTTGGTTCCAACCCTGATCGATGTTTTGGACTTTCCTGCAATTTGGATTCTCGCGACAGAGGTCCCTTTTCCCTTTCCGCCCCACGAATGATTGTTTTTTTTAATGAAATTAAAACTTAAGAAAATATAAATTGCTTTTAATACCTGAACACCGAAACGTTTGCTCTACCGTTTACAAAACAAAGTGATTTATTATTAAGTCCGTTCTCTAGAGTGCCGCATTCTATGTCAGATAATTTATATAAGTTTAATTTTTGTTGTAATTAGCGTGTTAATTATAATCTTAATCTTGGGTGTTCACTGTTCAATAAAATAAAATATAGTATAGATTTTATTTTATTATAACACCTTATATCCACAACAAAGATACGATAATATCAAGTTTAGTAAAATAGAATTTAAGATATCTCAAATACAAAATATAAATAAATTTTTATAACATATAATAAAATAATATAGATATATAGAGAAATGCAAATCGAAATATTATGTATGTGTATGCTAATATATTATACTGTTAAATATTATTTATTTTATGTAAATATAATACATAATTCGTAAACTAATGTTTTGTTGTAGCATGCTTGGAGACTGTATCTAATGCCAATATTCATGTCATTAAACCTGGATCCCATCATTCGTACTCAACAACTCTGCAGGACAATAAAAATCCGTCAGATCCAGTACCAAATAATCAAGAACATCCTAAATTGTCCGGAGTCGGTGCTGCGTTGGAAATGAAGCACTTGTGGGAGGAATTTAACGAACTGGGCACGGAAATGATAGTTACTAAAGCAGGCCGGTACGAAACCTTAATTATATGTACATAGGAGTTAGTATATAGCTATGTAAGTAACAGCCTAGGTTTTACCGAAATCCTATAATTCATTAAAACACCAGCACTATATGCTTTAATTACAACTATAATGATCAACTGCAGAAGAGGACATGTCGACCAGTTCAAAATGACTGCCAATGACACGCTTATATTAGTTTTTCGAAAATAAGTTGAAATTATCGTTTCATACGTATTATACTCTGTAGTATTATATAACGTGCTGCACTATAGCATAATTATATTAAAAATCGAATTTTTTTTTTTCATAAGCTACTTTGATTTGTAGGAGAATGTTCCCTACATTCCAAGTTCGACTGTTCGGTCTAGACCCAGTAGCAGAGTATATGCTTATGATGGATTTTGTACCAGTTGACGATAAACGATACAGATACGCATTTCACAGGTTCAAAAAGCATATTTGTAAAAAAATGTTTAAAAACATGTATTCCTGTTTATTAATATCCATCATAAACATTAACAGTTCAAGTTGGGTAGTAGCTGGTAAATCAGATCCTATATCGCCTCCGAGGGTGCACATACATCCAGACTCGCCGGCGTCCGGGAGTCAGTGGCTGAAACAAGTCGTGTCATTTGACAAACTCAAGTTGACCAATAACCAAATGGATGACAACGGCCATGTAAGTCAAGTGTTTTCTGTATTATATTATGTTATTCGGCAGTTGTGATGTGAAAATAGTCGTGAGAAAATTGCGGCAGTGGACCTAATACAATTATCGTCTATATCACACGCTGTTTAAAAATTAAGGTTAACGTTTTATCGGGGGTTGAGAAAGTACTTGATTTTTTTTTTAGATAATTCTCAACTCGATGCATCGGTATCAGCCCAGATTTCACGTGCTATACATTCCCGGACGGGACGAAGGTCCTTCACATTCCTCAAACAACTTTAAAACATTTATGTTCCCAGAAACCAAATTCACAGCAGTTACAGCTTATCAAAATCACAGAGTAAGTTACATGATTTACATGACGTGTGTGGTGTGATCTTTTTCAATAAAATATTTCCCAATTGTCATAAATTTATTAACATCAATCAAGATTCAAATTATGTGATACGATTCATTATTAAAATAAATAAAATAACTATAAAAAAATAATTTCTTAAAACCATATTTGGCATTTAAATATGTTGCATAAGCCTGGTATATAAATATAATATATAATAGCTAATTTATTTGTTCATTGTATCGGTGACACTGACATTATAATATATGTAACATAGTAGGACAAATATATAAGAAATAAAATCTACATATTTATTTACCACTAGGTATAGATATTGTTGCAATATCATAAAGCCATAAAATAAACTATACCTAAATTCACTGAACATAATTAACAACTATGTTATGTAATTGTTTGGAAAACACTTTGGCGTTAGTTTTAATTTATATTTTTAATTTTCAAAAAATTACTTTAACTTGTATACACGATATTCATTTTCTTTTCTATTTTCCTTTTGTTTAGATTACTCAGCTAAAAATAGCAAGCAACCCATTTGCCAAGGGATTCAGAGACTGCGAAACCGAAGAGTGGTAAGATCAATAGCGTACATAGTGAACATAATAAAAAAAAATCAATATTTCGCTTGAAATAGAGACATTGATTATGATCATGAATATGTCTTATTATCAGTTAATTCTCTATTATTAGTTATCCAAGAACTATCAATTTCCCTTATTGTCATCCCCAAAACTCCCACACTTCTCACTGTCCCAGCTCCTCCTCCCCCCCCCATCTCCAATTGTGTCACAAAAACGTCTCGCAAATTTTTGACAGACACAGTCATAACTCATAATTCATAAGACATATTTATGTCAAAAAAACACTTTCAACCTATAGTCTTTTGTTAGTTGTTTCGGTTAAAATATTTGACCATTATATGACGTCAATCTTAGTTATTATTATGCATAAACGACTTCCTTTTAAAAATATTGCGAAATGATTTTCTATACATTTTTTTTTATTTTACTCTTCTCTAAAATAATTGAACTGAATTCGCAAGTATTACACTGTTCACGATACCTACACACCATCCTAACAATTCGATTCTTACATTTTAATTATACATTCAAGAATAATATATTCATTCTGGAAGTAAACTGTTCTAGGTAAATTAGGTACACATTACACACAAACCAATTATAAAAAAAAAATCCCTGTTTTTTGGCAGACAGTAGTGGTAAGTGTTCGACGACCACGTGAGTTGACACATAAATCGCAATAAACGTCCAGTTACCGAAGAGTTTCGAAATGACAGTTCTTCCTTTTTTAGACACATTGCTTTTATATGAGAAACACATGTGTGATATTATTTTAATAAATTATTTTTTTAAGGAAGTCGTTATAATCGTTATTATTATTTTAATAGTTCGTTTTTTCCTTACGCAGCGGCTCAATGGCTATTGACGGCGAAACACAAGCCTCTAATAATAACAAACCGCAATGCAAAAAAAATGTTTCTGGAATACATAACAACAATAATTGCAGTCAGTTCCCAAATAAAGAGTCGGCCGGAAGTTTGGGTACGTTATTTATTCGTTTTTATACATAACAAAATTAGTACATAGTCAATTTACCGAAAAAATCTGGTCGGCTTGTAAATACATGTATTTATATGCAACAGCGTGTGTGTAAAACTAAAACAGTCGAAATTATATCCAAGTTTAGATTTTTTGATATTGTAACACAATTTAATCAAATGTTAATAGTATTATTACAAAAAACAAAAATATAGCAGTATAATTTTCTAAAGATTGTCATCTGTGACCAGTTAAACAATGAAATCTTAATTATCATCCTTAATCATCCTCAATAGTCACTATTAATATTCTTAAAGAGTAAACATTTTTTGTAAAAATTATAATTATCCACTATAAAAAATGCCCCCTCTCATCTTATGATGGTGTTAAGCTACGTGATGATGACTATGTAAAAGGCAATTTTCGTTTTTACTTGTAAGTTGGCCCCGGTCGATACATGGCTAATATATGGGTTGATCACTCTCTACCTAAAGGGATTGCTTCACAATCTTGGACCTTTGCTTCCAAATTATAACTTGACCTGCCCAGACGTCTCCCGACTGACCTAATCCGTCGGCTAATAGCTTTCCTGGTTCGGTTCCAGAACATATGCCATTATAGGAACGAAACAAAGAAAACAAATTCGTTTACTTATTGATTTCTGCTTTGTCTTGTGTCTCACGGGTCGTTTATAATAATATTATAGGAGTCTTTCTTTTAAAAACTCCACCAGCGTGTATATTTGAGTTTGTTTTAACGATAACCAAAATGAACATGGTGTTTTTGCTACGGAGCGCGTGCTTGAAGGTTTTTAAGTTACTATTTAAATCTTGTCAAACGTTTTAAAAAACATTAAAAATACAAGTGACAAAAAACCATTCTTACATACATTGTGCAGAGGAGACTTGAGCATAACGTTGATTACAAATACGGCGTACCAGCACCCGAGGACTACCGTCATTAATTACCCACGTTGTCCATTGCAGTCATTTATCATAATATTTTCGGGAAACGCTAAATAGGCAAGCCGCGTCGCGTTCCGTCACATTAGCAGCCTCTCGTCCGTATCTCTCTAAACGAGACAATTAAGAACTCGGGTGGTATCGAAAATAGACGCAGGGGTCTTATGTTTGGGCAATGGGCATAACGCGCAGTACTTTGCGAAAACTATTCTACCAAAGAAGAATTAATATCATACAATAATCGTGTGCTTCCAACTTGACGTGGAATTAAATCGAATATTATATTCATTTAGATTTAGTCGGATACCCCAATCGTTAGTTGCCGTTAGTTTCAACCCTGAACAGAAAAGCATCACTGTTAGGATCTGAAATTCATTTATTAATATACGAATTGCCTTCACTTTAAATACTATTATTGGTTAATGGGACTAATATTACACAGTACACATGATGTTAATGAGATTACCGCTAACAAAACATTTTATAAATTTTCTTTACTAAGAAAATATATAATTTGAAATGAAAATCTGAGTTATAATAAATAACAAATAATTAACTTCAGGCGGAAACAAAATTGAAATTATGTTATTGATATTATAGCACACAGACAACGGTTCAACGCATAGTTGTACCAAATAAATAAATTATGATTAATATACCATACAATGGTATATGTCCCTATATTAATCATAATTTTTATTGGTCCGACTACGTATTTTGTCAATGTAATTACATTTTTTTTATATTCTGATATTTTCTATTATTCTGTCTGAACACAAATTTGACCAATTTTATAATACTGAAAACGAAATATATAGTTTTCTATATCTTGATTTAAAAAATATCCCAAATTTTAAAAAAGATATTGTAAAATTTGAATATACTGTGTTTTACCACTACTGGGCATGTACACGTAATAAAATTAATAAGTCAAATGAATTTGTCTCGTTTAAACTGTCACGGGTGTGGGTTCGTTGGTTAATTTATTGCAGCACAACACAAACGTTTAAAGGAACACTGAACACAAGATGTATAAACGAAACAAATATCATAACTTATAAATAAAAATATCTTTGTAAACCGAGTATCCGACCGACAGTTATGTCAAACTATGTGACGTCTTGTGTGCCTTTGGCGTTTCCGACATGAGATTCTTGTGCAGTAGTACGCATATCTCTATTGCTCATAATACATGTATCACCGATCTTAATTTGTAAAACAATAAAAAAAAACAAAATTCGTAAAAAATATTTATATTAATAGTATCATATCAGATAAAAATAACTTTTTTTCTTGATTTCAATTAAACGTATATATACAAAGTTGAGAGAGTGTATTATTTCATGGTTAAAGGGTTACAAAATGTGAACAATTTTTTGAAGTTCATTAGGTCTCGCCAAATTATCAATGTTCGTCTAAACAAATGCGTTAATAATGTATATAATTCATACACAGTGTGAATGTATGTGCAGCTTCTTGCGTTATGCTTTTTCAAACGGCCGGCGAATCCCATTAGAATGATGGATGAGTACCATACCGCGTCACAAATATTCGTGGTCACACGTAGACAAAAATTATTCGGCATCAACTAACGTTTAGGGAGAAAAAAAATCCCATAAAACATCCAGACATCTTAATTACTAGTCGTTAACCTAAAAATAAACACAAATATTTCTAATACAAAGTATGTTTTAGCGTTTATAAAAGCCGAAATTAGTAATTATTCATTTTTATTATCATTATTCATTCGTATTATTGTTAGGTATATTATTATTTATGAATTAATAAGCATATAAAATAAAATAATATTAATTAATAATGCGTGAATATTAAACATAAAATATAATTAAATTTAAAGCTGTAGTAAAATATGAGATCATAACCCGCAAATCGCAATCAAATTGCTAAAAATAACAAACACTTTAATTGCAATTATTGTTATAATTGAATATTATATTAATTTCGCTTTCGTGGGTACCTATTTATGAAGAAGTTCTCTGATGCTTAAATACGTTACACCAGCTTTAACAACAGACGATATAATGTATTCAGTATTATGTAATATTTTAATACGAAAATTAAAACGTTAAATATACTTTATAGATGTTTTCCCATACAGCTAGAATACAGCGTAGTTTGTATATTGTTATATTTTCAAGTGGATTTAATATTGTGTACTTCCTTACCGTGGGTACCATTATCGTCGATACATAATGAACATCTAAACACGTCAACGGAATACGCTACTTATAGACATTTTTTTTAGTTATAATTTTATGTAATGGGAAATTATTCAAGCATAAGCATTATGTTTCACTGTAAACGTTTTATTTCATCAACACTTAACAAATTAATTGAACTCTAAAGCAATACTATAACTAGGTAATAACTATGCCTTAAAATGATTAGTTTACTATTATAGTCTCATTTCTCCAATATAGAAATAAGTGTTTATTAAAAATTCCCCAGCACAAGCTAAGCTTTTAGGAGTGCTGCAGTATTGTTATAAAATATTATATATTTTGTATTGTTGCAATAAAGATTATTATTATTAAAAAAACACACTTTAACTATGTGAAAATATAGCGAAACACACATTATAGGTATTCTATATTTTTAGTTCAAGAAGGAGACTCTGCGTTTTAACAATTAACTAAATTACAATTAGTTTAAACTCTAGTTTTTGATTATACTATTATTAGAAAGCAAATTCCTAGGTCAGAGTCAGGGTTAGCGGTCTATATTCTATTTCTTAACTTCTTTTATTTTTATTCACGTTATTTTATCAGTCGGAAAGGAATAACAATATAATTAATTTAACTATTAACTATCAACGGGTTTCGATAAAGAGTTTTTTAAATTTCCTCCCATTTTTAGCTTAGATGTGATAGCGAGAAGCTATTGTTTTTTTTTTACTACTTTGTAAATAATAATACCTTAGTGTCGTTAAATCGGCTAATGATGGAGTAATTAATTTTCTCGTTTGTTTTTTCTAGGCGTGGATAACATGTATAACAGTGATAGCTCGTCGTCGTCATCGACATCGTCTCCATCGCCGTCCCACCTGACAGTTACTATGCACGGACAACCTCAAGCGCCGACCGCCACGGCTACCGTTTCAGCAGCCCCTTACCTAGGCCAAGTGTGCAATTACGGACCAATATTCCCATCGCCGGCGTATCCTCACCACGGTTACTCACCGTTTCACGGATACGACAGGTACTTCTTCTCCTCCACGTCTTCTCTTATAGCCACCAAGGTTTAAACTAGCATAAGAGTCGCTGTTTAGACATAAGAGCGTGACTGGTGACAGTAGAAACGACACACCGGAACAAAAAGCCAAAAGCGCAACTGAGCGACTAATCTTACTTTATTAATGTCGTGGCGCCTAGTACGTAGGGTTTGGTTGCCAACTGTAGCCACTGCTCACATATAATATATTATAATTTTGACGCTGAAATGCATTTTAGTATAGACTAATCGACAAATATTTAGAGATTTGAGATTTCCATTATTAAATTAAAATTCACTCTTAAATCACTCCAAACATCGATAAGTACACGTATAATTGTGTGACTAACTATAGTCAGATCAAATATATTGAAGTATTTGTTCTTATGCCTTTTTAAAAATGTCTACTGACTAATTATGACAGATAAGTAAATAGGTATATCTAATGATATCGACTTTTAGATTAGGGTTTGAAAAAAAAACCGGAATACTTTATTATTTTATATTTATATAAATATGTATAATTGTTGTGTAGATTACACCAAAAAAACTCGGCAGCAGACGTAACGACCGGATACCATATGCCTTACCAACATCATTACCACCACAAGCATTCAGCATATCACGGTACCCAAAAAATAGCAAATACATTTGTGCAAAATGATTACTCGCCTAGATAAAAATAATATGTACTAAGTTTTATAAAAATCGATTTAATACTTAATATAGTATACTTTATTTTTATACGCGTAAATATTTTATTTTGTAATAGTTCTTCATTGCATTTTTTTATAAACGTGTACTATAAAAAGTTTTAGGTGTATACCTATGTTTTTTTGTAAATAATTTATACTGCACTTTTCTCTAAAAAATAACTACTTATTTAATACTGTCATATGCCATTGTATAGTTTATAATCTTGCAATATTTATAATGTAATATAATAAAAAATGTATTTAATATTCTAAATATAATTGTGATTATATACTAATTAATTATAGGCAGCAGATATTTTAGTAAATCGTCACAATTAATAGATCTAGTCCAGAATTTGACTTATATTTTTAACTGTTAAGTGTCAACATATAAATTAACAGATATTGTTCACTATATTATACGTACATACATGCTTCATTAGGTGATGTAGATGATATTTCTTGTGTAGTGTTAAAAATCATTTTTTCTGCGAGTTACGTATTTTTTTTTTTCATAAACGACAAAATATTTCCAAAAAACAGTTCTGAGATTAATTAAGAGACGAGTCCTAAAATGCGAAATCACTTAATATGTACACAAACAATCCGAGGCTATCTATTTATACTGGCATCTAGTGTTTATAGTATATAATGTATGTTATATGATAACTTCATCTCGAAACAGTATTACAAAATGTGTACCTACCAAATAACCACCACGCTCTCAAGTATTAAGGTTCTCTCAGCGTATGTGTTCGAATGAATAATTGACGGTGGGTGCAGAGGTCGCGTGTGCCAGTAGTTTCTCGGTACCACCCGGGTGTTTCTCGCTGCCATTAGAGGGGTGAATCCTGTAGCTCACATCCTTAAAAACGATATTTACAAGATGACGGTTAGTGGTGCACCTCACACGTTTTGTATTCATGGCTCAATCATTATCGACGATACGGAACAGTTAAATATGCAGTATTTACGTTTCGGACAAAGACAGATGACAATTTTGTTGTATATATATATATATATATATATATAATTTATACATCTTTCTTCTGTCCGTGTGTAAGTATTCAAACTCCTCCTAAACGGCTACATATTATATATGCTCTATTACAATAGTTTTACAAACCATGATTAAGTGTATACCTACCAACATTAAACAGGCAACCTAATAAATCTATAAAAAATATAACGATTTTACGAATAGCCCTAACCACAGTAATTTATTTTAAAACCACCGCTAAACTATAAAATTGAAATATTGTTGAAATCAGCTAGATTCAGTCTTAAAATAATTATCTGATCTTATAACAGCTATCTACTAAGTTAAATAAGCGAGACAATAAGTTAACAAATAATTTAGAGAAACACACTTCAAAATACAAATTATTCTCATTCTGAAATCGCACTCTCATTATAATTTACGCCTATTCCTTTAAGTATCCGGTGAATTGGTCGTGATGCTAATGAAAATCAAGTATAGGTGCATCGACTAATAAGACTACAACTAAATAATTGAATAACAAGAAAATTTACACTACGACGCAAATAAAAATATTATAGAAAATATATAAATTGTTAATACAAAATATATTACACATCACACATTACGGATTTTCCCGGGGTCGGGAAGCAGTTGATATGAAAACTGAAAAGTATTCACTATTTAACAGTAGTCGTGCAATTAAGGTGCACCGTAAAACGGACACACAAATTAGAATGTAAATTTAATGATACCGTGCACAAACAATTTAAAATACATTATGAACGAATAAAGTATTTAAAAAAAATGATACTTTTTCATAAGAAACGGCCACAATTTTTAGCTTCAGCAATAATTGTATCTTATTGTTTTAACAATTATTTCCGCCGCACTGCAAAACAGACGTTGTCCGTCTCTACCACATAAGGTGGGGAGAGGCGTAAAAAATACATATACGTATGTATCCTAGGTTGAGGACAAGATGTAAACATATATTATAAAAACATCAAGCGTATTTATTTATTCTGATCAATTCGCCACCATCCTAAACCTACATTTATACGGGCATAATATTTGATTAAAAGTTGGTAAGGGAGCCTCAACGAAGGATACTGAAATAAAATATTATTTTGATCAACATTTTTACCGCAATCATAAAAGTAGTTTTTATGACTTCTTAATGGTGCTGAGTTAAATGTTATGGCTTTTTTTCTTATACAGCCATACAGGACCTCCTTGAATGAAAAGTAAGTAGGTGCTAAGATTAGTGTCTGAGAAGCTCTTACAATGACAGTGACCGTTAAATGTTTAACAAGTATACTGCGTTCAAGCATGACGAAACTACATTAAGTTCACATGTCGTAAGAACTGTGGTTGGGTCAACCATGTCTCCATAAAAAAACATCAAAAGAGTCGTTTTATGGGCAGCCGTTTTTCGATATTATTCACAAACTTCAATAGACCGTGTCCTAAAGCAATATGTATAGTAATTAATAATTATACTAAATATAGCGAGTAAGTAATATACAATTAGAGGTACTCGTGCAAATGATTATTCGATTTTACTACTTATAATATTGTTTTGAATTGTTTAGTTAACTTTCTAAACTCTTAGTCCAAATCAAGTATTCTGTAAATAAAATGAATTATTTACTTACAATGATTACATAGAGTAGCTTTGAGACATAGTTCTTACTTTTTTGTATACAAATTAAAATGTTTAAAAGAAATAGTTTGTAAGTAGCGTAAATAACCTAAAAATAAGGTTAACATATCTTATTTTTAAGTAACCAAAATACATGCATTTTTATCATTTTCTTTGTTAACTATATAATATCTCAAATTGTACTCAAAAAATATACATGGTATATACGTCTAATTTTAGCTTTGATACGATGCTGAGAAGGTACTGTTTTTACAAAGAATGTGTTTTTTAATTTAATTTTTGTTTCTGAACACACGATATCTCCTAAACCGCACAAACAATTTTTCACGTTTAAACTATAAATATCAAAAAACTATGAACAAAATTGATGCGCTAAAAGACTATTTTAAGAGCTGAGCTTCCTCTAGTAGTCTACAATAATTTTTGTTAATTGGACACCACACTAAAAGTTATAAGAATTGTACATATTTTGTGTCTTAACATGATGAAAATATATTTTTATTTAAAAAAAAACGGCAAATTTCATAAACTTTTTTTAATTAAGAATAACCTACTACAAATTTTACTGTAAATTTATAATACTGTAAAACAACAAATAAAATTATGTTCAACGAGAAAAATCACAAAATTATTTTTTTCTCGACAAATATTTTGTCTTGTTGACTGTGAAATTTACACGTGTCATTTACATTTACACTATATTTACACGTGGTAAAAATATTGAAAATCACATAAATAATTATCAAAACGTGGCAATATTATGTTAATGATCGAATTAATTATTTTTTTCTCAATAAAATAAACATATTTGAAGGAGAATGGATGAACTTTTATACACCTATTTTGCATACGATGTCTGATCAATATATTACATGAAGAAATTAGTTCATAGGTAAAGAAGTTATCGTGGATTTAGACACAAAAAATAGAGCACATCATCAATGACTTGTAGTCATTAGCGTAACGTGTAAAACGTTTCGGACCGGGGTACTTCGACTTCTAATTCGGTTCTTCAGAAGTCAGAACCCCTCAAATATATTAGTATATTATATAAATAAATATATTAGTTAAGTATCGCGTTATGGATTACAATAAAAATACGTATCACAGAGTTTATTAAAATTTTGTTTTAAACGATTTTAAAAGATTTATACACAGCATTTTGTTGTGCAATAACAAACATGCTTTTAAAAAAGACATATTTTTTTAGGTGTCGTATATTAAAACCATAATATAGGTAACCACCGAAAATATTGGGGTTAATAGCAAACATATGTGTCGCGGCAACGGTAGTTAGCATTATTTAGTGCGACATAAAGCTCGGTTCGTCTCAGTGTCTGATTGTAATTTACAACGATTTGTATCTACAAATAGATGGACGAGAAATGCCGCCTATAGCTATAGCTGCCTGTGTGAGCTACCGTTTGGCGGGTACCGAACGGTACAAAGCAATAGAGCTGATGTGAGTGTGTGCGTGTGCCCGTGTTCATTGTGATTTATGAATAAGGCCACCCCGGATGATGCCGTGTCGTTGCTGAACCCGGCAGCAATAATTATTATACTATTGTACGGACACCACGAGTCAGTTCAAGTACATATTTGATATTATTTAGACAATTAACAACACATTCGGGCCTTGTCGCGTGTAACTGCTCTCCACAAATACCCATCAGGTAGTCGATATACTTAAGTGTACTACATCAATATTGATAATTGGTATTGGGTCGGCTCCTAAAAATGGATTTAAAATATTTCTATACTACATACGAAACAAGCTCATCGATGTTGGTAATTGTTTTGTTTTCAGCTATTTGGTATACGCTTAAAATGTTACCTACTTAAGTAGCATAAATGCAGGGCGGGCGGACTCTATTTGTGCTTATGTAGATGGACAACTATTTACAAAAAATAATTTTCGGCTATATTATTACATTATTTTTGAAAAATGTTTAAGTTTATTTTTTTTTTGGTGGGGCGTAGTGATATATGTTGACCTTATGTTTCTTCTGATTTTATTTAGTTAAATGATTCATATATTAGATTCCATTTTACTAAAACATTATTCTATTTTTAACTTATAGTAGGGATTGTGCATAGTGGAGGTCACAGGTTTTTTGGATTTATAACACGATAAAATCACTTTCAAATAAATGCGTCTATGTAAATTCATATTCCATAGATGATAAAATATACTTAAATAGACAAGGTTTCTTTTTGCAATAAAAATATAACCGCAGACCTAATTATTTTAATCTCAATTAAATTGTATTTTTAGTACTAGGGAAGAATGAAGATACTATTATATGGTTGATCTGTGATTACCTGTCTATTCTAATAATTTGTTGACGTTGTTGCTAATTAAGCAATATCATAGTCAAAACTGCGCTCAAAAATGTAAAATAAAGAAAAAGTTGCCACCCTTCTCAAAGTAAGGTTTATGATATTTGTATGCCTTGACAATGTATATCGTTAGTACAATATCTATATAGTATCCCACACAATTTCGAAACTAATTCGAATATTTTTCAAAAAGTTATAGCGCACCGTAATTTTAATTTGAAAGTATGTACATATTTTTGTTTTTTCCTCAAGTGGTGAATTTTTAATTTTTGACCCAATAAATTACCTTTTAGGTACGATTTCTGATCTATAGACTGCTACGTAAAAACAAATCGGTTCAGCGGGTTAGGCGATATCGTGAGCCCAGACACAAAAAATAAAATAAAAACAATAGAGGTATTCTTAGCTTCTTATCGAAGCAAAACTATAGATACATAAATCTGATCAGTAGACTGTAGAATGTAGATTACTGTTGTTTGTGTTAGAGATAAACCATCAAACTAACAAACCACAAGTATATTATGCTGCCTTGCTATATATATATTGAGAGATTTTAAAGGGTCCTATCCGTTAGGTCACCGCTAAAAGGGATAAAACAAAACCTCGTTGTCGGCAATGGTAAATCATCTGGCCAACTGCAGGTTTGATCCCGTTTTTTTATGACTCTCCAATTCATCACGTGTCTACTATGTATACATTCTGCAGACAGATTGCTTATTTTCGTACCCTATCCTTGTTATTAATCGTAAAAAACCTGACGTCTGGTTCGGGGTATGTTTCTGTTTTGTCCCCATGGATGCTGCATTATATAGTAGTAATACAACACTCTGCACCTTGCGCACGAAGCGTTTTAAAAAGCCACACACAAACAATTATAAACAAATGCGTAAACCCGTGCTCGTTAGGCGACTTCGTGATGCAGGTCCTGTCTTTTCTGTCGTATTTTGCACGGCACTTGAACACGTCAATCCGATATGGATGGCGGTCATGTGTTATACACTTTGACACACAAGATAGAGTAGATGAAAATAATGTAAAACTTTAAAAGAATAATTTGAAACCAATTTGGGATATACCTCGCAGCAACAGCAGGATAAAAAGGGCAAAAATTATTATAAACACGATATGAGACGTGTTGAAAGAAGAAAGGGATTATATATACAATATAATAAGGAAGAATGTTTAAGATAAACAGTAAACTCTACGCAGTATACAATGCATTAATAACCCGCACAAAATTCTTAATCCGCCCTTATTGTTGATAAAAGACAAATTATAATATTGACCCACATTTTACGCGTAAACCTAAGTTGTTACCGTGGGCACCGCAAAGTAACTTTGGAGTTTAGGGTGTACAATATTTTTATGACGTTTCTTAGCGGTATATTTGATTACGATGTACATTGATTTCGAACTTAACTTTCCCATTGTTAAGTACTGAAATATAAAAACGCATCGATACTTTTGGCTATCTTTATCGAAGGAATTGAAATTTCACGTTTATAGACGCGGGTATATATATGTACGTCAGGCAAAATGGAACACCGGCCAAGCCGGAATAGCGCGGATACCACTCAACAGTCAATTCCCATTCCTGAACCTTATATTACAAGCAACAGGAACGTCAAAAATGGTCGCACGTGGCAAACATCCAGATCAAGCCGTTCGTAACGTTTCACATTATGATAGTCTGATAAAACAAATTGAGTACATTCTTCGCCAATGTTTACCTGCTACAAAATTGAAAATGATGTCACACGTCATGCACCACAATCACTAGCCAGAAACAATAATAATTATAATTTTGTAATTTTAAAATATCATCTTTCGTAAAAAGAGCTTTAGTTAGTGTTGAATAGGGGGTTTGTTTCCCCTGCTCTATTAAACATACTGAAAACACATAAACAAAATATGTTCTACTATATTTTTATTAAGTACACACTATAGTGCGCTGTGGGGTGGATTACATAAACAAAAATGAAACTGATAAACATAAGTCGATATCGATTATATTATACGTTTCCCAAAATAATATAATTATAATATATATTGCTCGGTTCCATACAATTTATAACCTAATGTGTTGAACAATATTACCTGTTTACTACAAAAATATTGTAGTAAATGTTATTATGTTTTACCTCAAAGGACAAAGAATAAGTCCGGGAAAGGTGCATACCTCAAAATTAATATACTTAAACAACATTATTACCAAATTACAGTTAAATTAGGAATTTGAAACAAAAGAAGTGAAATGTTGATTTCAGTGTGCAGTTACAGAACTAAGAGCTGAAAATTAAGCAGTAGCATATTTAAATCAAAATATGTATATAACCTAAAAAACAATTGTGGTCAATAATTTTTAGGTATAAATCTTAGTTTTGAAAGCTGAAAATGGGACTGATGAATAAGATTGATGTAGTATTTCTACAATACTTTATACACATATATGTATGATGCGGAAAGCAAAAAGGGTCCTCTTGTCGGAATTTTCCAAAATTAAGTTAGTGATAAATTCTGAATCTTGATTGATTTTTTATCAATAAATTTGAGACCGGATATCTTTGTAGTTAAAAAATAACTAAGTTATTTCACTTTCAAGTTTGCGAATGTTACTCAAAATGAACTTTGCCAATAAAATACCCTTTTTCGCTTTCCATTTAAAATTTATATATATATACATACATTTATAGAGATTTCAGATTATTACGGTCGTTTTTTTAAACCGTAGAAAATGGGTATATTGTAATCATTATGGTAGATAATTCCGGATTTGTCGTCCGGTTTCATTGACTAGCGAAAATAAATCCGTGCAACGAAAATCATATTCTAATGTAGAGCATATAATGAACATGAACTAAACGATCTCTTGGGAAAACGAAAGCGTGCGTAGTCAGGAACAGACTTATCGGGTAGATGCACATATTACATACAGCTGGTACCTAAACGTTGATGGCCGATCAGTACACATTTTTGTCGACAAGGTTTGTTTGTGTGTGTAAATCTAATATTTTAAGCGAAAATAAATAATAATTAATATTATTTCTTCGAACCGTGTCACAGTGTTTACCCAAGTGACACGACGGATACGTATACACACATAATACTTGAATAGTAACCCGGATGGGAAGGGAAAACGACGACGACATTCCCCAACACCTATTCGAAGGGTGAGTTTTATGCTTTTGACAAATTGCTCCGCATCAAGGGTGGTCACGTCCGCGCCACCATCTTGTCCGGTGTACACCTTCCGGACAACTCACCGACCCCCACGGAGTTCTTGATAAAAATAACATAACAGTGTGTAAATTATTATTAGAGGCCACGTGAATATAGTAAATAACAATTAATGTCTGCGTAAAACGTATCCGTTAATAATTTATGCACTACAAACATATCCAAATACTAGTAAATTCAACCGAAGCAGATTAATGGTTTCCTCTAAAACAACAACATTAATTCGAAACACACGATTCACAGACTAGTATATACATAGATACGAATTGATTTGACCTTATTATTTTACCTAATCACGGATTATTCCAATAGCGTACTAAATGGAGAAGACGACGGGGTACCTCTCCTCTTGCTAGATAAATTTTAAATACGTTTTTTAGGAATTTGAAATGCATTTATTTAAATATTATCTTAACATAAAAGTATAATTTTGTTTCAGAAGAATACGTTTAAATAATTTGAAAAAAAATTGAATACAATAGAAAAGTGATTTCACTCTTGATAAGCAAATAATGAACATAATAATTTAGTACGGGACATTTTATGTTCATTATTTACCTTTTCAACTTACACTTAATTAACTATAAATGCATGGTAATGTTATAGTATAACAAAGGTCAACAATGAAAAAAGATTTAACTAAATTATAATTGTATTTATCGCCTGACTATTAAAATTATTTAATAAATAATTCCTAAATGGTTTCTAATTATTATAATAAGCAAAATCACACGTATACTGTAAACAATTTGGTAAAAAGACAAAAACAAAAGTTAATTAGTAGTTTGATAAAACTGACTTATTTCAATCCTAATAAATGGTTAATTATTTGTATAAGACCATTAATTATAGGTCCCCATGCCACAAACCAGCGTAACCAATCCAATAGTTGGCCGTATAAAACATGGGGTTTTTCCCATCTGAATAAAAAAAGAGTCAAGAAAAAGTAAAAGATAGTTGTGAATAAAAACTTTGTACCATACAAATTAAAAATTATATAACTGAATGATCTTTAGTAATATACTTGATAGGACACCATATCACATTTATCAAGAAGTATAGGCATTTTTTGCAAAATCTCAATTTAAAGCTAGAGCTTAAATAAAACAGTAATGAGGATTCTTTATCCTAGGTTATTTTTTTTTATCAGACTCACATTTTGCAAATATTTAAAATAAAATGCCTAACTGAGGGAAAAATGAGCTCGCTTTATACTTAGGCAGCCTTATTTCAAAACTGAAATGATGCCTTTGCATACTGTTGTGCCTGTGCTACTATTACTATGATCATTCAGAGACTACAAAAAGAAGTTACTAATTAGTCTCTATTAAATGACTCTATTAAATTAGTCTCTATTATTATATGATTCACAATAAAGTATAACTATACAAAACCTAACATATATTCAAAAACTAATAAACAAAAAGGATACGGATTACGGAACATGCGTTTGAGATCAACTTTTTCCTTGCAATATGGACAAGTTTGCTTTTTTCCAACAATACACCAACCTCTTATGCAGAACTCGTGAAATCTAAATTATAAATAATAACATATTTTTTAAATGCATAATAATTAAACTAAAAAATAAATCTTACATATGATCACAGGTCAATTGGAAAGTAGACTCAATTATTCCTTCTTCACCTGCGTTCAATAATAGTTTATTACCACAAACAGCACAAATATTTTTTTCCAAACTCCTGGTAGGTATTCCTTGTGGTGTATAATACTGCAAAAAATATACAATTAAAAAACAGCAGCTTTCAAGGTAATTAAAATATTTTACATTTCTATTAAAATGTTCCATTTAATAATAAAACAAAAATTCAAATTTAGAATATTACCATAAAATATATCAAATTTTTATAATATACCAGCACGTGGTTAATAATAACATAAATATAAAATATCGATGGCAGAGTGCACATTTTTGGAAAAATGAGTTATGACTTATGAACATCAAAATATAGTCTCCACACATTGTGTACAAATGTGGCAAGCCAGAGAATCATAGTTTTTATGACTTAAAAGTTTATACACACATGATATGGCATTATTAATTTTCAAAATATGCACTATGCCTTCAAAATGTATAATATGTATATTACAGTAGTTGTTGTTCTTTGAAGGGTCCACAATATTATTTTTTAATACTTTTCAAAATTAAAACCATTTAATTCTAAATACAATAGAAAGAGGCTACTTCTTTTTTGTTGCCATTGGCAAACAAATTGCATATATACGGTGGCCCTTGGTTTCCTCTTTCAGTAATTGTTATAAACTTATTTAAATTAAAAATACTTACTCCTAAATTGGATGCCATAGTAGATGCACAAATT
This sequence comes from Adelges cooleyi, assembly GCF_023614345.1. Classification (NCBI taxonomy): domain Eukaryota; kingdom Metazoa; phylum Arthropoda; class Insecta; order Hemiptera; family Adelgidae; genus Adelges; species Adelges cooleyi. The sequence goes on along the minus strand of NW_026096579.1, from coordinate 11,693,452 downwards.
TCAGCGACATCTTGCCCCAAGACACCAAAGTATAATCCATAGTACATGATAAGCAATCCACAATCCACCCAGACAGCTGGATTGACGTTGAAAACAACACTGATCCCAAAAAATGAGAGAATCATAATGGAATAACCAATGATACCCAACACGTATGTAAGTTTGTAGATGAAATAGAACCATTTGTACACCAATCTGGAGAACATTTATGCCATCACACTACACATAACATGGTACAATATTTTACATTAAGTGCGCGCCTCGAAGATGCGCTAGAAAACTATATATGACAGATTGCATTAAATTACCTAGGCGTTGATCCTTGTAAAGGCTTTTGTAGAGCTTTGCGTACAACTATTCCAGTCAACAATGAAAATAAAATCCAAAATATTATAAATCTCCAGAAAGCCATTATGACACACATAACAAACGGTACAGACCACAATGCTAAGGATGTGACAATCTGCAAGATACAAAAAATAAAAATAAAATAAGCCAAGAAAATATTTAGTTTTTTGACAAATATTATATAGTACATTTAAATTAAGAAGAATAATTTGTTTCTTTTGTCAAATGAAAAACAACACTTTTGATTGATAATCCAAGCTGAAGTGTTGCTTTTGGTTGACAACTTGAAACAAGCCATTTTTTTTAATGAAACATTAAATATTTATAAAAATAAAATACTTGGAAAGATTTAAAATGTCTTCTTTTCCATTCAAGTAATGTTATTTGAGCAATAATCATGGTAACCAAAAGAATTAAAAGCATTTCAGCATGCATTGATTCGTGACCTTTGTGTTCTTCATGTAACTTCCTATGATTTTCTCTAAAATATTAAAATAAAATTCAATTAAAAAAAAAAAAAATTGTTGCTCTAAAATTTATACAAGGAAAGAATAAACTAGATAATGAACTCTTTCAAATTTTGATTTACGCAGAACTTGATATGACATTTTTTTGAATTTTTATGTTTAGACCAATGATAACTTCTAAAATTATTAAAAAGATTTCCTAATATTAACTTATTATTTTATATTATATATAAATTAAGAAGCGTGTTAACATACAATAAAAAAATAATACATAATATTTTACCTTTTTTTTTGGAAAAATATCTTACATTCTAAATGTATACACTTATTCAGTTTTATACATTTTCATGAACATTTTTATCTCTATAATATGTTTTTATTTAAGGGACCAGGATTTGCTTCTTCCTTTTTTTAGATGCCAACAGGCAAAAATTTCTTTTTCATAGAGTGGTCTGATATTGATAAATTTTTTGAAATCATAATTTTTAATAATGTAATTAAAAATGTAATTCTAATGCGCCTTATAGAAAGTCTTTCCCTCAAAAAATACAATAATGGTAAGCTCTATGAAATGTGATAATTTCCTATTAAATTAGTTTCACTACCAGAATGGCAACAAGTCCTATAAAATAAATTCTTTGTTAACAATTATACACTATAGCTAAAACAAATAAACCTAAAAAATTGACGTTGTCAATATATTCAACTATTGCCTATATTTTACAACTATAATTTTTACAACTAGGCCATTAACATCTTTAAAATATCATTGTCAGGCAGGTATTATAAAACGTATGATTTAATAAATATTACAGCTGGATATAACACGTTATACTCTACAATCATAAGAAATACATTTTTTTAATAAATTATAATAATTTAATAATATGTTTTATATTATAAAAAGCTATGTCAATTTAAAAACATAAAAAAAAACCAATAAAATTTAAGGTCTTATAACAACAAATAAGATGACATTATTTACCTCATTATTTCTTCGCGAGTCATAGTAATATTTTCAGCTGAATTATCCTATGAAAAAATGAATTAAGTGTTGGTATTATTAATACCTAATTACCTTTTTTAGATATTCTGGTATAAATTTACTTCACCGGGCACACTTTTATTGTCAATAAATATTGGATTTTATACCAATTTCAAAAATCGGTAGATTTTTCTAGTTTAAATGTTAAAGTTACTTGAACTTTAGGACTTATTGTTTCACAAGTACGCAAGTATGCTGTGCACAAATTGGTCCAATCACAATTTGATAAAGTTAATGAGTTCTCCCACGTTTGACACAATGTGGAGGGTGGTTAACAACAATATTTTGTGTGGAATTGACAATTAGTTCATTGGAGAGGTGTGAATCTTTTACGTGAAAATTTGATTTTTATCATAGTGTGGAGCAGTCAATCATGTTTTAGAACTTTATTATTATTATTGGCTACTTATTTCTGACCCGAAATAAAGGCAATTCATGTTTGGTGTTACGGTTAATAACATCAAAGACACGACTAATTTTGTAGCATTTGTCCGTTAAAACTGAATAGAGTGCATTGTATTGTCTACCGGTGGTAGGGTGTAGGTTTCTGATAAAAACACTAAACAGCTTAATTGGGCAAGGTATAAACAAGTTGAAGGAAATCTGCTTATTATTGGATAGATAAGATCAGTGACCTGTCGTAAAAGGCGACTAATGTGACGTAGAGCCCTCCGAAAAGTGGCCTTCTGACTGGTCACTTCATCTTGAGACACACCTTCTTCGGCCCGCAATTAGCACCTAGTGCAACTAGTCGGTTTGCAGTCGTAGGGGATCCCTTTGGGGCGAACCATTAAAGCCAAGGAACATCAGATAAGATCAGTGAATATGTCATAATTAACCGAGTCGTCGGTGTGAATAATCAAATGTTTTAGAGTAGTTTTTAAACGATAAGCTGATGCAATTTAATTAATAATTTTTGAGCACAGATAACATTCATGCGCTCGCGCGGACGGCAAATTGGCCGTCCTTATAAATTTTTGCAAATATTATTGTCCAAAGTGCCAAGGAAGTGGTGAGAAGTAGTTATACATCTCTCCGATAGAATATGATCGAATTTGGTCAAACCAGTCCACCCCAGCAGTTCAGTATGACCACAAACTCAGTAGTGTCAGTATGACGGCCAACTTGCCGTCCACGCGAGCGAAAACGAGAATTTTTGCCTGTATTTTTTATACTTACGATCTGGATTTATATTATGAAAAAGGAGACATATAGGAAAGGTAAGTGTCAATAGAAATTACAAGAACCTTTTACCACTCCCTCGGTGCTCTGAAGAAAATTTTTCTCGAAAATATAAAAGGACGGCCAATTTGCCGTCCATGCGAGCGGATGAAGGATATTTCTATTATTTTTTAAATAAACATTTTTGGTCAACATTTTTTATGTTCCAATGTTGTGTTAGAGGTAATTGACTCTAAATATTTCAAAACATCCACCTTAAATAAAGAATAACTCACGAAAATGATAAAAATATAAGGACGGCCAAATTGCTGTCCTCGCCAGCGGCAGTGTAACTTTAGGAGGCGCGAGCGCATGAAGGTTAAGTTGTAACTCCCACTTATATAAATGGAGAGGCAATGAAAACATGTTTCTTAGGAGTAGACACCTAACTGATAGGTGGAGGGTTTGAGCTTTTGAGGGAAGTTGGTTTCAGAACTGGCAAGGCGGAAAACTCGGCTGACTGTAAGTCTAAAGTAGCGTATTTGTTTGGCAATGTGAATTTTTTTTCTCTTTAATTTTGGGAGTGACAGATGATGAATAATGCTGTTTAGGTATAAATCTTCATTACCGGGTACCTTTTTTTTTTTAAATCGATAGTACTTTTAATGCTGATTACGAATATGTAAGAATTTTGCCCCGCTCACACTTAGTTTGGAAGTTATATCAACATACGCGCGCACCCGGCATCGTACGATGCACGTCTACCCGCGCACGCTTAGACTTTGTCCGTCGTTCGCCACTCGATTATGATCGGATTCCTTGTTTACCTGCCTCCCGCCCATCGTGGTCCTTTTTTATTTTTGCTAGACACGATAATATTAAATTGGTGGTGCTCGAGAAAAACCAACTAAGTCTAAAATTTGGAATTTTCAATGTTCAAAAATTAAAATTCTAACGAAAATTAGAAATAAGATATTGTCTTATTTTTTCACATATGTATAACGAATGATAGAATTGATGTTTGACTTAGGTCATTTTACCCATAACACCATGTAATTTTTTTGAATCTAGGTATGACAAACTAATTTTAGTAAATAAAGATTTAATGCGCTTATTCCGTATAACGGGCGTCCATTATGACGAGAGCGGCGATCAACGGATGAAGTACCCAGCGGGCACAGGTAGACGTGCGGTGCCGGGCGCGCGCGTATGTCGATATTGGCGAACTTTAAAAGTCTGTAACTTCTAAGCTAAGTGCTAGCGGGGCAAAATTTTTACACATTCGTAATCAGTATTAAAAGTACTATCATTTAAAAAAAAAAGGGTGTCCGGTAAATTAGATTTGTTTCGTTGTTTTTAAGAGGATTTATTAAGTAGCATACTAGACATGAGACGTAATATGAGTACAATTAAAATAAATGTGATAGCAGAGGGATACCGGGAGTATGAGCGATAGATATGATGGCTAGCACCGAACTGATTAATATTAATTGCGCTTTAGTGATGACACGAGGTGCAATGATTATCTTGCCTACAGAATACTCAAATTACATGATACATAAACAAAGATAATTTTCAAAGTTCAAGTAGCTATAAATTTTGAATAAAAGAAGTATGTGGATTGCTAATTTGTTATCAGCGTAAAAAACACCGTAATTTGACAAAAATAAAAGCGTACTGATAAAGTATATTTGTTTCAATATTCCATTTATACCATGTGTAGATACTTACAGCAATAGCAGTAATATTTACAACTTCCATATTATTCACTTGAGTAGAAAATTGTTTTAAAATCAGTCAATACAAAAACATTGTTTATTAAAACTGTGTTGTTTACATCAACCCACTTCTAAAAGATTAATAAAAACATTTATAATTTTTTTAATATTCCATTCAATACATGCACTTTACTTACTTGCAAACGCCATTTACAACTAATAACTATACATCATAAGAACACCAAGTCCATTATTGATTACTTGTTTAAGTAAAATTAAAAAAATCAATAAACTAAATAAGTAACTTTATAGTTGAGTGTATGAATCCAATTTGGCAAAAACTACATTATTAAGTTTTAAATAAATAAATAATAATTAGTTATCATTATAAAATAAATATAATACTTTTATATAATATATTATACGGTAAACCTATACAAAATACTTTATGAAAATTAATGATTAGATAGTAGAACTCCCTAGCCACCTGGCGGCATCTCTTGCCGCTTGCGCACCTTGCACTTGATATCCATGTGTTGAAATCGATAAGAAAATGGGGTTATATGATATTGTTCTACGAGCAATTTGTTCTTATATTATGTACTTCTGGCAAAAAATAATACAAAATATATAATATATTTCAAGTTGATTTTACTAAAGAGACAAAAACTACTATTGTACATAAAAAATATAACTACGTTGTTCTCTTCAATGTTTTTTAGATCTAGGTAATTTTGTAGACTGTAGTAAATACACATCTATTGAATTTGACGTAGTGGTGTTTGGTTATTTTGAGTTAAATAATATTATCTATAAATTTTGATGGTTACACCTCAAAGAGCCACTCGACACGGAGCCACTCGACAAACAACCACCGAAAATCGACACGGAGCCACTCGACAAACAGCCACTCCAAGGGTTGTGCTACAAAGAGTTGTGCTACCAACATATACAATATTTATAAAAAATGCACGATTATTATTCGTGTATGTTGTGCGGCTAGTATTGTTTATTTAAAGGAGAAAACTTGTACATTTCATAATTAATGCAATAAGGCTTGGAATATTTTTAATTCACTGTGTGACCTGTCTCCTGTGTTAGTTTCTTTTTCTTAAATATCAACTTATATTTGACTTACTTTTATTTATAATGATAATGATAATTAATATCCAACAAAATATTGTAAGACCACTATCAAATATAATGACTTATCAGATATTCTCGATATAATGGGCAATGGCCGTATATCATAGACTTATAAAAAATATAACATTTTATTTAAATACATTGCCGAGTTCTTTTCGAATTAAACATTTAAAAATACAGTTTTGAATTTTTTTATTTAAGTTATAAACAAATCAGTTTTTATTATTGAAATTTATATAAATCAAAAACTTAAAGTATATGAAACAATATTTACAATATTATATTATAGTGATAATTAACCAACAATAAATTGTCTCTTGAGTTTGTAAAAAAAAAAATGTTTTTCAAAACATACTTACACGTTTTATAATAAGTAAAACAGAATGTTCATTGATAAAATTTCAATGAAATTATACTTTTTTTAAAATGATTGAATACCGATGTATTATACCTATCTATTTAAAACAATACATCGTGAATACCTCATACGAAACCATTCGATACCCGACAATAAAATTAAACACATTTACTTAAATACTTTACAACTTCCAATAACACAATAATAAATTATAGTTAAATATTATTTAATTTTGTATTATGTATTTTCATATCTGTGTATTAGTTATCATGTTATATATATGCCGAAAATAATAATTCCGAAAAAATTTAGAACCGAAAATATAATATCCAAAAAATATTTAAGTCGAAAATAATGTCATTGAACGTATTTTAGCTGACACTTATTATTTGAACCTTATAAGTTATAAATTATAATAGTATACAAAAACAGTGTTACGCGCGCCGTGTGACCGCGTTGTGTCTACTGTCTACACTATTTTTATAACATCTGTGATAAGTTCCATTTGTTATTGAAATATACAGCTATTTTTTATTTTGTGGTTGACATTTTTTTTCCATATACACTACCAATGCTTAATTGTTAGTATTTGTTTATACTTAGCTACACAATAGTAAATTCAAACAGGGACAACCTATGGTAGACTGGCGCCTTGCCGATGCTGAATAAAATGTTTATACATTAATGTATATTATTAAGCCGGCAGTAGTTTTTTGGGGTCTAAAATAACCGGTATGGTTCTTTTGGATCTAGATATGATACACTCATCAGACTTATCACTAATGTCCAGCTAATATATAAAATAGATAACTCCAGTTTATGTGTAAACAAGGGCAGATACAAGGGGAAGGCTGGAGTTAATAGTTAATAGTTTGTAATACAATCTATATTAAAATATAAACCAAGTCAAACTATAACGATAATTTATGAGTAGTAAATTCACATGACTTCTTAAAAACAATCCAAATTAACTCAGGTGCTATAATATAATATACATAATATTATCATTGATTATCATTAATCAAAGATATTATGTATAAATGCACAAACAACAAAAAAGTTCAAATGTATTAAATTTATATTTATAAACACAGATTTCCTTATTTCACACTATTATAATATACAAGTTAATAGTTAGCTATAACTCAAATTTAAGTGACATGTGTATTGGCGTTATCGATTGCATTATCTAGATGTTTATATACGTGTACTTAGAGTACACAAGGGTTTCACAAAATAATTGATACTTACAATTATTAGTGTGTGATATTATAATTATCGTGAAGTGCGTCTCATACGATTAAAAAGTTATTAATGAAAAGTTAATATTACTAAGTTTACTATGGTCAAGTTTATACAAACTAACGGTTGGTTACCAACTGCGGCCATCCATCACTGATCTTAAATAATTATAAGATTCGAGTTATCAAGAAATAAATTTAATGGGTCAACACGTTGACGGTAGCCAGTACATAACAAAAGACTGCAAGGAAATAGTTTTTATTAAAAAAATTGATGATTTTACTATTTTATCTATTTTTATTGTTATTATCGGCAGTAATAAACATATAAATTATAATATTAATCATTTGTTGAATAAAAACTAATAGCATACGTATTATTAACACAACGGATTTCATACAAGTTATTTTAATATTAAAGTTAGAAACAATTGTACATTATTTAAGAAAAATACTCAATTTAATATAATCAAGTTGATAAAAAATGTTTACTAAATTATTTCCACTTGGCTTAGTTTTTAAATTTTGAACATCGTTGGAAAAATAACAAAATATAGGTAGAACATTACAAATAATTATGGTATTAATCTACTTTACCGGGCACCCTTTTTTCCGATTTTTTTTTTAATCGACAGTACTTTTAATGTTGATTACGAATATGTAAAAAAATTTGCGCCGCTCGCACTTAGTTTGGAAGTTACAGACTTTTAAAGTTCGCCGAAATCGACATACGTGCGCGCCCGGTACCGCACGTCTACCCGCACCCGCTGGTTACTTCGTCCGTCGATCGCCGCTCGATTATCATCGGATTCCTCGTCTACCTGCCTCTCGCCCGTTGTGGCCCTTTTTTTTTTTGCAAACATAATTTCATCACGCTAATATTTGACTTGGTTGGGATTTTGCTATAGCGAACAATGAACAATTTTTGCCTCGCCCTATGCACATTGTTGAGACTTGAGGATGACTTAGTAGTAAATATTAATGTTTTATCGCGCCCCGCTAATATTATAAAGTATTACGGGCTAATACATGTTAATATTTTTTTATAATTTGGTTATTCATTTATATTTTATAATTCTACCTAATACATATTAATACAAAATAAATATATAATGCTGTTTTTCTACAAATTCTAATGAAAATTGTGGGGGGACACACACATCCATACACACACCTATATATATATATATATATATAGATAATAAAAATAGAAATAATTAATCAGATAAAAAAATCCAATTTATATAGATGGCCTATGGGTTATAACATAAAGTTAATGGGTGGAAAATATACACATTTGCGAATTAGCTAAAAATGTACTTTTTTAAAATTTTTATATCGGTATTTATCTCATTCTAACACTCTGCTTCTGAGTTTTTAATAATTAGTTCTAAATCAATAAAAAGTAAAAACCTTTATCAAATACTTTTTAATTTTATATATAATATATACATGGATCATTCATTCCGATACTCATGAAAATGCACACAAATTAAACAATGTTTAATAACTTTATTTGTTTTATACTTAAAATATATTTGTAATTTAATTGGAATACATGAAAGCAAGTTACAATATTATTCAATTAATATCGTTGCAATATAAATATTTTTTTTACCTATGTATTATATTAATAAATAAGTATCAATAATTTAAAAATGTATAATTATTTATAATAATAGAGTAAAAGTATTTAGAAACATAATAATTATTAATAATAGCATGAGTTAACAATAAATCCTGTGAGTAAATTGAAATGTTTACAATGAACATAGTAACAGTGTTTACTATACAATAGGAGTTTTAATAAAAATATATTTTTTTCTACAAAGTTACTCTGCTTTTATTTTTATTGACATACAATTTGGAAATTACATGTTTTGCTATTACTCCGTTAGAATACGTGGTGTCGGCCGCACAACATACACAATATAATCGTACATTTTACATAAATATTGTACATGTTGGTATCTCTTCGGGTGGCTGTTTGTCGAGTGGCTCCTTGTCGAGTGGGTCCGTGTCGTGCTCCCAATTTTGATGGTTTATAGCACTGTCTTGGTTTATAATATGAAAATAATTGTGATGTGATAAATAGCTATTATCTGATTATAATCAACACGTGACAAATTTAAATTTTCGACATTCGTGAAACGTGATTCGATCATCGAAATCGATATAATATTTTTATAATATTTTACATTACCTATTATTTTACTAGTATAATAATTTGATTTTTATACACGTTACTGTGTTAGGCAATGCAAACATGGCTTTACCTCCTTCTTTAATGTGGGAGGATTTAAATTTGTCAAGTCCGATACTTAAAACAATCAAAGAAAATTTCAAATTTGATCGGATGACTCCAATACAGGTAATTAGTTAACTCTTACATTATTCTTGTTGAATTTACAAGTTTTATTAATATTATCTTTTAATAGGCCGAATCAATAAGGAATTTTTTAGAGAAAAAGAAAGATGTGGCTGCAGAAGCTGTTACAGGCAGTGGAAAAACTTTGGCATTCTTGGTACCAATGTTAGAAATAATTTTAGTAAGTATTATTTTATTAATTGTTAAATTTAGTTAAAAACTAACTATCCTAACTTAAATTTTATATTATCTTAATCTATTATTAAATTTTTTAATATTATGTTTTTGCATTTAGAAACGTAATGACCCTTTAAAAACACATGAAATTGGAGGTCTTATAATATCTCCTACTCGAGAGTTAGCTACTCAAATTAGTCAAGTATTGGCTGAATTTTTAACCAATATTGAAGGTATTACACAAATGTTATCACTTGGAGGTAACTCTATAGAAACTGATGTTAAAGCATTTAATAAAAATGGAGCAAATATATTAGTTGCGACACCGGGTCGTTTAGAAGATCTATTAACACGAAAAATACCAAAATTCAATATTCAAAGATCTTTAAAATCAGTGGTATGTTATATGTTTTTACTTTATAGTATATTATATTTGTTGTTATCTTTATTTTGATCAAGTTATTTTTTTAGGAAATGTTAGTATTAGATGAAGCAGATAAATTATTAGAATTAGGTTTTGAAAAATCAATCAATACTGTTTTACATTATTTACCTACCCAAAGGAGAACTGGGCTTTTTTCTGCTACACAAACAAAACAGGTTGCTATGTTGGTGAAAGCAGGATTGAGAAATCCTATTATGGTTATTGTTAAAGAGAAACATTGCTTAAATCCTAAAAGGTAAATTTTTCAAAATAAATATTTGCAATTAGTGCATGTTTGCGATTAAACAAATTTTTAGATTCCCTTTTAATGCTTCGTACTAAATGACTATTTTCTGTAAATATTTTTATATTTACAAAAAAGCAATATAATGTATTTGTTTTGTTGTTTTAGCAATCAAATAGAATCTATGTCTACACCATTAACATTAAAAAATTATTACACGATTTGTGAAGCTGATAAAAAGTTGGCCTATTTAGTGCAGTTTTTGAAAACCAATGGATTAAACTTAAAATACATGTTGTTCTTATCAACATGTGCTTGTGTTGAGTATTTTTCTATAATTCTTCAAAGGTAATAAATTAAAGAGATTTTCTAAATGTTTATATTTATGCAAAAAAAAAAAACCGATTTAACAAATTTTTTTTAGATAACTAAATATATAATAAATCAGCAAATTTGTTAGTTAATTTTTAAAAACATTTTTTTATATTTTTCTAAGTTGTAATAAAATTTCAGTTATTGCTTTCTATGACATATATATTTAATAGTTACACGAATAAAACATAATATAACTAACATGGACTATTTTTTTTAATAAAAAATATTTTTCAGTTTAATCCCTAGTATAAAATTATTCAGTATACATGGCAAAATGAATAACAAGCGATACAAAGTATTTCAATTATTTTGTGAAGCTGAAAAAGGTAAGGTTTTATTGATGACTGCTAAAAAAAAACAAAATTTAATTATAACATAATTTACAAACCACAATTCTTCTTTCTTAGTTCCATTTCTAAGATTTAAGTAGAAATGATTAAATCACTTTACACTTATTTTATATGTGTGTAGATAAATCCTGAAATTCTCACTTTTATTCTATAAATATAAGTTTTTTTATATCTAAAAAGTAAAAATGTTAATCTTTATTACTTAGGGGAGGACCTATTGAATTTTAGAATTTTAATGAAAACATGAATAGTGTACACCCTGATTAGCAAATGATTAATTTAAACTCTTGTATTTCTTAAATTATAATAAAAAAAGTATATTTTAAAAATTTAATAATTAATATTTTGTTTAGGAATATTGCTATGTACAGATGTAATGGCTCGAGGCGTTGATATACCAGAAGTTAATTGGGTAATCCAATATGATCCTCCTAGCAATGCTTCTTCGTTTGTTCATCGAGCTGGTAGAACAGCTCGAGTTGGTAAAAATGGGTCTTCATTAGTAATGCTTATGCCAAATGAAGACGCCTATATACATTTTATTTTTTCTAATCAAAAAGTAATTACTTTCAATTAGATATAAAATTTTAAAAGTAAACGATTTTGGAATTATTTTTTATTATTTAAATTAGGTGGTACTTGAACTTTTACCTCCAATTAAAGTTGAAAATGTTGATCAAGTTGTTCAACGAGTTAGGAAACGCCAGCTAAAAGATAGGACTGTTTTTGATCGTGCCAATAAAGCATTTGTATCATATGTCCAAGCTTATTCGAAACATGAATGTTATTTGCTACTACGTGTAAAAGGTAATATATTGTAAAAATTATTTTAAATGTTAGTATATATTATTAATTTTAGTTTATCTCTCTCTCTCTCTCTTTCTTTTTGTTTGTATATATTTAGATAATATAACAATTTTGATGTCACCCATTAAAAGTATGTGAACAACATGTTCTCATACTTATGTACATGTCCACATCAATAGATCCTATATTTGTTAAATTTTTTCTATCTATTTTGCGTCAATTTGGTACCTACGCTGCATTTAAAGTTAAAATGTTTGATTGAATTGGTTTAAAAATTAAATAATAATTTTTGTAATTATAGAGAAGTTTAATTTATTTGTTGATATGTGTCCTCCGGACTTAAAATATGTTTTTCAAGAAGTCAAAAACCTACATTGTTTTTTTAAAGTTATAACTCTAGTTTAATTTTAATATTTTATAGATTTGGAATTTGGAAAACTTGCTACTGGGTTCGGTCTTTTAAGACTTCCAAAAATGCCAGAGTTGAAAAATAAAGTAATTAGTGATTTTGAGCCTGTTGAAATTGATTTCAACTCTATTAAATATCAGTAAGTTAAAATTAAAGTTATTTAATAATAGTACTAATATTAAATAATAAACATATTATATTATACTTGATATTTTTTTCATATATAGTGATAATTATTCATTATTTTGTATTGCCTCAAACATACAATTGAAAAAAATTTCAACTTGACCTCAAATTGAGGTTTAACCCAGATTAAGTATTCAAACCCGATTTGTTTTTTTTTATCATTTTTTTATAGCTTAAGTCTAATTTTCAATATTTTTGAGATTGAGAAAAAGTCTATATCCTTTACTATATCAATAAATATATTATTTGTTTTTAGAAATAATGAAAGAGAAGAGTCACGACAAAAAAAATTACTAAGTTATATAGAAACTGGTATTTGGCCTGGTCAAACCAAACATAAAAAAGGGATGAAACCAACAGTTGCTTGGGCAGATGCGAAACAAAAAAAATTGGAAAGAAGAGAGAAACGTAAAAGAAAGAAAGAACTTCGTAAACAAATGGAATTAGAAGGAAAAGCTAGGACTAAAAAGAAGCGTGAACAAGTTTTTACTGTAGATGAGCTTAATGATTTGGCAAAAGATATTGCGCTAATGAAGAAATTAAAAAATAAAAAGGTTGGTAATTCACACAAGAGTGATCAAAACTATTATGTATTTATTCAAGATCACTTAATATATTTTAAAAAATTGGTCAGTTAGTTATGTTAGTCTAGGTTAATATTTAAGTATTTTGGTCTCAAAATTTTATCTCCTTAAATATCGTTACCATAAGAATTTAATATGACTCGAATGTAATTTTTCTTTTTATGGTAAAAACTTGAATTTTAATTTAAATAAATTTTTGTATTCATAATTGTTAAATTTTATATGGAATGGCTCGTTGATAAAAAAGGATAGGCAGCCATAGATATTTTGACATTCATTACATTACATTGAGATCAGTATAATAATTAGTTAGAGTATCAAATTAATGAAAATCAATCATTTTACTAACGATTGCCAAAAATTCTGAACAATTGTAATTATGAACATTATATTATGATACTCAAATTATTATGAGCACATTACAAAACAGGAATATTATTATTTTAGTTTGATTATAACAAAACATTATATAATTTTATTAGACTTTTTATGCAAAATTACTACTAGAGTTTAGTTAAGACCTACAATAATGATTACAATCAAATAATAGTTGAATAACTTCTAAAACTAAATGGCAAATACACGTGTATTCTTAAATGCACATACATTATATTAACATTGTATGTAAAATAGGTACACAAACTTTTATTACACGTATCTTTAAAATAACACAAATAAAATTGTAGCCTCTAGTTAAAACAAATTTTTTTATTTTCAATGGGCGATTTCCTAAACAATTACCAATTTAACTAAATTATTATTTATGATAAACATCGTTAATTTTAGTAAAATTAACTATACTCATATTATTTTATATGTACATTAAAAATGTTTACAGCAAAGAAAAAATATTAATTAAATATTCAAATTATTATAGGACATTTTTAAAAGATTATTCTTTTATTGATTTACTTACATTAGTTTTTCCTTTAGATTTTTTTTCTATTTACAGTTTACCTATCACTTATTTAGAAGTATTTCTCGCTGTTTTTGCAATTTTTTATAAGTTCCATTTGTAAAATTGTTAATTGTTACCTAAGACTGTATAATGATATAACTTAAACCTATACACAATATTAATATGTTATATAATTATAAACCACTTTTCACATATTTGCAAACATACCCTTATTATTATTATTATATATATATTATATATTATATATATATATATATATATATATATTACATTAAATAATCTATTTATATGTTAGATATCAAAAATGCATGCCAATTGGCAAGTGTACAAGACATTTTTATGTGTCGAAATTCACTAGTAACTGTAATTTAAAAGGTCATAATTCATGACAAGTGACAACTTACGATTGATATGTCATTTTTAATAGCCGGTGTTTACTATAACTACATAATTCTAGTAACTTAGGATTTTAAACTGTCGTTGTAATATTACACAGTACTAACCATAATTAAAACAGTGAGCTTTTTGTACTTATTTAGTTAACTTAAGTATTACATTTTGGTTTCAGATATCTAAAGAACAGTTTAACACGGAATTTGGAGAAGTATAACCTAATATATAACTGTTGAAATCATGATTATTTTATTGTTAAATAAAATGTTTAAATAGTGTTTGTATTATATTGTAAACAATTTTTTTAAATAAAAAAAAAAATCGTAAAATTGTGTCACAAAATATTTATGTATTATTATTGTTACTTTTGATAAACTAATTTTGCATAATGTTCAAAAAGCATTGAAAACTTTTTTTAAAAGATGTAGTTATAGAATATAGAAGTACATCTGTACAAAATTAAAGATAGACCTGTCTTCATCTACATTTTGGCTCAAGTCCTAAATTTGTCCTCAGTTTTTGATAACATAAGAGAATGATATACCTTCTATTTATTATGAGATTTAGAAGGGATAATTTTTCTCAAAATCTTAATTTTAAAATAAAGAGTATTATTACAGTTAAGCAGTTGTTACGAGTGTTATATTTTCATGTTCTCTATTTTTAAACTAGTTCGCTATTCTCTTTCATTATTTTATTGTTCTAAACCATCTTATTTTGTCTGTAGTGGTCAAACTCTTAAAATTCTGATAAATTTTTAAAAAAAACATGCTACATGATATACATTGTCGGCTTGTTAATTGATTCTGTAAATAAAAAAGTTATTCTATTAGAAATATTAATAAAAATCGATAACATGCAGTGTATGGGATTTTTTTTAGTGCAACGTAATTGAGCTAAAATTTTCAGTCATATTATATAATATGTATCAACAGCAAAAATAAATTCATAATGGTGATGTTTGAGCCGTCGAGCAAAAGTGGCGTAAGTGTTGAAAATTTTAAGTTGAGAAACAAAAGTTTAACTGTAGAAATGCTGTATACATTTTGAAAAAAGGAAGCAAAGCAAGACTAGACGCAGGCATTAAACTGAATGTAGAACTATTGCCTTGTGGTGTCAACTAGATTGTGTGAAAACTTAACTTCCACCACTTATGCTCTTGACGGCTCATTTAATATTTGTTTTTAATCTTACGTTGTGTTATTTATTATTAACAAAAGTATGATACTAAATTTCTGCCTACGCTATCCTTTTAAGCGTAAAAAAATACGTTTTTTGAAAAAAGTAAACATTAACTTTTTGTATTTACGGTCAGTAAACTTTTTAAAAAATGTAGTTTAAGCTTAAAAGTGGTCCCGACCGGTAAAATCTGACTTCACCGTCGTTTTTAGCGTACAATTTTTAAAAAATTATTGTCAATAAACAAAAATTTGAAACATATATATATATTTTTTTTAAATGATCGTTAATAATCATACTGTATATTATTTAATATTTGTTTTTGGTTATAATTTGGCATTATTAAAATAACAAATAGAAGGGCAATATTCAAATTTGAAAAGAATAAATCAAACACAAGTCTAGTTCAGATATTGGTATTCATAAATCATAAATAAATCGGAAGATATAATGAATGCAAAAATTATAATATATTATGTTTTATTTGTGAAATACTGAATATGAGTTATTAAATTTTTAAAACTTGCGTTCGTTATGGGACATCCTTTACATAAATAAAGGTAAATTATTTTTTTTTTAAATAATTGAGAATTAAAAATTAATTAGTTTGCCAATTGACAATCGTCATTACTCATTTCACATTTGTTATAAATATGAATAATATGAAATAACAATTTATAGCAAAACGGACAAGCAAGTAGCAACGGTCCGTGTTTCATGGAAGAGAAAATTCCGGGAAGAAAAAATGGTTGGTGACGTAACGTCCGAACTACGCTACGCCATTTCACTTGGTATTAGCAGGCGGCCGTCGGCGTTCCCTTTTCGTCTCGCGATAACATAAACAAACATTTATTTTTCCTTCTTCCGAATTGTCGGCTCCATAAACCGTATTTTCTCCCCAAATGCTCAGGTCCGCACCAGTAACGTACCCCGTATCATAGTAACTATAAAAACATTAACGACACAACTAAATAGACTCGCGAAATAATGGGCGACAATGACAAGCTGAACATCGACAACATCATATCGAGACTATTGGAAGGTAAGTCGCCTCCGCCGACGCGCCGAAATTAAAATCGTTTGATGTCGGTTGTCCGTCATCCGTTTGTCCATTGTTTCATTTTGTTATTGCATTATAATTTACTCTTGTGGTTTGTCGTTATTTTCTATAGTACGCGGAGCCAGGCCTGGCAAAAACGTGCAACTGTCTGAAGGTGAAATTCGAGGGCTATGTCTAAAATCCAGAGAGATATTTCTCTCTCAACCAATACTGCTAGAGCTGGAAGCACCGTTAAAAATTTGTGGTGAGTATCTCAGAAAATTCAATTATTATGTAATTACCGAAATTACATTTTATCACGTAAACCAGGTATTATGAGTTTGTTGTTGGCGCTTTTTGTGCAAAAACACACTATGTTTGAATTTAATTTAATTATTGTGCGGTTTATGTTATTTTATTTCCGGACCTAAGTAATCTTATAATAGTAGTTAATAACTGATATTTTAGATTGATTCATTTCAATATAACATGACTCATGTTGTACTTTGATAACTAATGATGCATATATGTACGAGGATCGTTCGTAAAGTAATGCTTGTTTATTTTCAAAAAAGCCTAGTTTATTTTTTTCTACTAAATTTGTAGTTTTTGTTATAAATACATTAACTACATTTCAACTACATGTCCCCACATTCCTCTTTACTAATTCTAATACATAAAGGTCATCTTAAAAATTCTCTCCTTAATTTCAAACAGTTTCTTTGATCTCTTCATCTGTTGTGAACCGTTCTTTGGCTAAGCTTTTTTCAATTTGGAGAAAAGCCGAAAATCTCTTGGTGCTAAGTAAGAGCAGTAAGATGCATGGTTCAAAAAGTCCCACCCAAACGTGTTGAGAAGATCAGTTGTGGTACTAAACAAAAGAAAGAAGGTGTTGCCTACTACATGACAATTTCTGTCTTTGCACAGCTAGGCTCACAACTGGCTTGGCATCAGTTGATTTTCACATTTTTTTCAAAATCAATAATGCTTTAGCCGGAAAACGATCGACAATTAATGAAGCGATCAAAGAAGATGTTTGGAATTGGCTAACGAAAATGGTTGAAGACACTAGAATCTGATCCCTGCTTTGACTATGTTAAAAATAGTTGTATTTATTTACTACAAATCCTATACATTTTGTAGAAAAAAAATTTGATTTCTTAAAAATAAACAGGCGTTACTTTCCCAAACACCCTCGTATTATTTATTCATTATATAAAACTTGTTTATGTAAAATATGGTAACATAAGTTTGATGGTACTTCATGTTAAGCTTGTAAGTTAAAGAAACAGCTTGTGATGATTGCTAGTAATAATATTATCTCTTAGTTTCGAAAGGGATTTTTCTGTAGTGTAGATGATATTGTTAATACTATTGATTTTAAAATATAAAGGTAAGCTTTACTATTTACAAAAATGGTAACATTCATTATTTTTATATGGGATTCCTCCTGGCAAAAGATCCCATCTACCATCCACTTGTCTGTAAGCGAGGGTACCTCTACTGCTAGCCCAAATTGATTTCCGGTTTTTTTTGTTTAGCACCACTTATCTATATATTATAAAATCAATGACCATACTCTATAAATAGATTTATCAAAAAGGTATCGCACATCTCTGACATCATGACCCTAAATAACATTTTTTGAAAGTCTACCATAAAAATTATATTTTTGTAAAAAACAAAGTTTTTCCCTAGAACGTAGAAAGAAAGTTAAGTTGTAAGTTAGTATTGGAAATTATTTTCCTTCTGCTGTTAATAATATTCTTTTGCCTGGAAAAAGTCAAATGTAGTACAGTTATTTAAAATTTATATAAAAATAACAAATATCAACAGGCAGTAAAAGGGTATTTATTTATTAATAATATAAGAATCAGCATTATAATAACCAATATTAATATTAATTAGTAGTGTTATATATTTTTCAATAAGTATCAGGAAAATGAATAAATATTATCATATAAGCTACCAACGTTTTTGTTGTCACCTAATAAATACAAATATATATGCATTGTATCACTTTTACTTGAGACTTCATTATAATATATATTACTAACAAATTATAATTATTGTTAATTAGTGTTAATTATTTTGTGCTTTAAAATATTCTTTATATCTACTTGATAATATTGTATTTTTAGGGGATATTCATGGTCAATATTATGACTTGTTGCGACTATTTGAATATGGCAGTTTTCCACCAGAATCTAACTACTTATTCTTGGGTGACTATGTAGACCGCGGAAAACAATCATTAGAAACAATATGCCTGTTACTGGCGTATAAAATAAAATACCCTGAAAATTTCTTCCTGTTACGTGGCAACCATGAGTGTGCCAGCATTAATAGAATATATGGTTTTTATGATGAGTGTAAGTTACATTATATTTAACCATCTTAGTCGGCATTAACCTAATTTAAAGTATAAATTTACTTTCTTAAACAACGTAAATTTATTTTTTTTAAGTATGTGTAATTTTTTGTTTTACGTAGTGATGAAAAATGTATTACTTAAAACAAAATATTATTTTTTATCATTGTCTAAAATATTAAGGATAATTAATATGTTTTTCATTATTTAAAAGTAAAATTATTACTCTAAATAAGTAAATAAAATAATATTTTATTCTATTTTAAATTTTCCTAGGTAAACGGCGATATAATATAAAACTATGGAAAATATTTACGGACTGCTTCAATTGTTTGCCTGTGGCAGCAATAGTCGATGAAAAAATATTCTGCTGCCATGGTGGACTTAGCCCAGATTTGCAATCAATGGAACAAATTAGGCGAATCATGAGGCCGACAGACGTGCCTGATCAAGGATTATTATGTGATCTACTATGGTCTGACCCAGATAAAGTGAGTTTTTTTTAATTTTTAACTGGCCATAATTAATTATTAATTTTTGTTTGTTTCAGGATACTATGGGCTGGGGAGAAAACGATAGAGGTGTTTCTTTCACATTCGGTGCCGAGGTTGTGACTAAATTTTTGCATAAACACGATTTCGATCTCATATGCAGAGCTCATCAGGTTTGACAATAAAATATGTTATTCATCTCTTGACTATAAAAGTGATATTGTCATCTTAAATATTTTCTTAAATTAATGCTTGTTAATCTTATAGGTCGTGGAAGATGGTTATGAGTTCTTTGCAAAAAGGCAACTGGTTACATTGTTTTCAGCACCAAATTACTGTGGAGAATTTGACAATGCTGGAGCAATGATGTCTGTTGACGAAACATTGATGTGCTCATTCCAGATACTAAAGGTAAATAAATAGAGATAATATTGTAGACATTAGATTTATTTAGATTTTTTTTTTATAAAAGAACTAAGTTTTTGGTTTCCTAATATAGATTTGTTGTCCTTTTAAGTGGAAAGGTGGTTTATAGTAATTAAGTCAGATTCCCTGTTCACCTGTTAGTCGTCTGATTCTTAAGATAAAAACTAGTTATTAAAGGCAGCCTGGATGATCTATTTCTACAATAAGTTTTTCATAATGCATTTTAGTTTCTCAAATAGTTGCCCCCTCCCAAAATGATAAATACATTTTTAAAATAATTTATTTTTTATGAAGACTGATAGATTCAAGTACTGGAGGCGTATAAAATTCTATGATGCTAATCAATCTTTTCCATTGTCCAATTAGTAAGTGTTATTGGGACAACCATATTAATCCTTATCCCCTTGACTGAATTGTCTTGTCAGTAGGTCTAATCTTGTTAACAGCACGTACTTATAATAATTTAGAACTTCCAATGATCACCATATCTGTCCAGTGGCCACTAATTAAACATTATAGTTTAAAAATAATATTAACTAAAATGTGACTTGTGTTATTTGCTTTAATTTTGATTGGCATGCTTAGTTTTAATTAGTTCTATATTTTTTGGGGTAATAAATGATAACTACGTATGTTTTCCGATTATAATATGTCTTTAAATTTAAACAAATCTTAATTTATTATGGTTATAACTAAATGTATTTTAAAAGTGTCATACTTGTGTACTAAACTTTAAATGTTATAAACTTTAAATTAAGAGCTCATGTTTAGGCAGGGCCTAAATGCCTTCACCTTTTAAATGTATGGGATGCAACTTGATATAGGAAATTAAATGTAATTAAAATACAATGTGCATACAATATTATGTGTTCAAAATCGTTGCATTCGCATGTGAGCGAGTATAAAAAATCGACCCAAAATATTAAGTATAAAGGCCCCCTCTATCATAATTTTTGAAGTACGAAATACATCCCTATTGCCTTGTTTACACGTGACGAGTGTTTGGCCGAGACAGTGATATCGGCCGAGTACTTGACTATCTAAACAACACAGGCACATTACTCGGTCTAGTAAATAGAAACAGTTTCTATTCGCTCGGCCAAGTAGCAAAACAAGATGCTCGGCCGATAACTCGTCTTATGTAAACAAGGCATATGTAATGTTATTTGTTTTACTATTTATTATTTTTTGTTCATTGCAAAGAAATACATTATTTATATTTCACTTTAGAGTAGCAAATCGAAATATACATAATGCATTGACTATATTTAACTATATTTAATTTTCATAACTCGATTATATTTTACATAAATAATAAGATAACAAATTTCACTGCCCACACAACGATAGCCTACCTTAAACTCAATCTAGTCTGGCCCTATAAACATTATAATTGTATTTTTGAAATATTGTTTTTAGTAATAAGTTCTCTAAGTTTTTTTTTTTTAATTGTTTTATTAATTTGGTTTTATGTATAAAATTTATATATGTATGTATATAAAATGGAAAATGAATATTTGTAACACTGTTATTTATATACTTAAAAATTTGCTTATAACACATAGTTTTATACATTATAAATAATTATTGTGTTTGATTTTTGTTTTAGCCGGCAGACAAAAGAAAATACATGTATGGAGGGTTGTCCTCCGGTAGACCAGTAACACCTCCCAGAGGATCTGGTAAACAAGGAAAAAATAAGAAATAACCAAACTTGATGCAATATAAATTACTATATTTAGGTATGCTACAGCAAAGAATAATTTTAAAAAATCAATGTTATTTATATAAAGTATGGAAAAACAAATGAAATTTTTTTTATATAGGAAAAAATTGTATCGAGTAGCTAGTTAAAATAATATTGTATTTAAATCATTATGTACCTTTAAACTCCAACTTAACGTAAATCCCAAGATCATTTTTATTAACTTTAAATTTGGAGTATTTTTTTAATAGTTTAATATTATTGATATATTGTATTTGCACTTATTTTTCCAACTCGTCATTTCTTTTTTTTTTTTTAGTTAAGGCCTTTTAAGTTATATTTTATTTTTTTTAACTTAGTTTTTTCCATACATTTAAAACTGCATACAATTATATAAAAAAAATGACGTTGCCATTTATTCGGATTAGTTACTCCAAATAAATTGAAACAATAAAATGATCCACTTAATAGTTTTAATTATTACCAACTCTTGATAGAATTTATGTTTTACATGGATTGACACTCAATTTTCATCCTTAGGTATTTTTCTATATAATTTTAATATTTTCTTTTTTATCAATACTTCTGTTTAAAAAAAAATATAGTTTATGGTTATTACAATTGTTAGGTATCTAATTATTTAAAATTTTAATTTTTTTTTGTGCAATAGTAAAACAAAAATAATAATCATTACATCAGTATTTTATTTGATATTCATATTTTTCTTTTAAATAGAATGAACTGTTATTCATATTATTTACTATTTTCAGTGTTGTAAAAAGTACATAGAATGCAAAAACTATGAAAAATGGTGTTGAATTGTGAAAATCTGTAGAATCCTTGTAAAACTTCAAAATATATTGTAATGTACATTTTAAGTAAATTTGAATTTCTAGTATGGTGTCAACAATTGATTATACTGTGTACCTAGACTATGAATTTTTAGTAAAAAATTAACATGACAAGATTTTGTACAAATTTGGCAACATATTCTTAAATGTAATAACTTTAAACACCAGTGTTCATCATTGTTTTTTTTTTTGTACAACATCTTATTTACCATTTAAATTTTTGAAATACAACATTCAAGTTGAGAATTTCATATAAATTTCACTTTGTTTTTGGGAAAAAGAATATATGGTTTAAACCTATATTCTAGGATTTTTATTAATGCCTACGTGAAGAGTTATGTGATATCCATGACCAACACGCTAACAAAGGGTTAATTAATAATTTTAGGGCGGTAATTTAGATGACATAATTGTGTCTTGTGTTTGAAAAATTATTCTTAGAATCGAAATGTGTTGTATTTTTTAAACTTGATAGTTAACTGGCATTTTAACAAAAACATTTCTGTGTTGTAGTCAAATAAAGAAAAACAATTGGGGGCCACAATTGGTCAATGTTAATTGAATGTAGATACTAGACAGTTTACAGGTTATTTCTTACTCTTTTATAGTATAGAATAAATTTGACTTTTAAACATGTATTATAATATTAATTAACAAAAAGAACTCGTTATACTATTGCACGTCTAAATTGTACATTGAATTTAAGATATGTAATTTTAGACATTTCACAAATGCATCCTTGAGGGGGCTTTGGCTCATATGTGATAAATGTGCTCTAGTAGTAAAAATAGCAATAAACAATAAAATTATAATATACATTTTAGAATATAAAAAGGTTAAATAAATTTTGTTAGAAAGATGAAGCCATTTCAATAATGAAGGAGTCAATGAATGATAAAGGTGTTAACTGATATTTTTTCGAAAATTAATTTTATTGCATGAATATAAGTGTTAGTATATTTATAGAGCATCCCTAAATTGATATTTTTACTCTTATATTTCACTTTGCTAAGTTTTTTTATGTATTAAATATTATAAAAGTTCCACAGTTTTTTAATACTTAGTAGTTCCTGAACAAATTCAAAAATGTATGTCAGTTAACATACCTTTATCCACTAACCCCTTCTATTATACGAACTAAGTTCTACATTTTTATAATTAGTTTACTTTAATATACTAGTCTTTGTATACAAATACCTCTATATACATATAACATAGGTCATAATTTAGTGTAAGACTCTGGATAGGACGAGTTTTGTTTAACAGCCTCCCCCCCAAAAAAAAATATATTTTTGGGACGACAGCTGTATTATAAAAATGTATTACATGTACAAATCTTATCAACTTCTGGTCAAGACAATTGTTTTTACAATTGAATCTTTTCTCTACTATATTTTACTCAGCGACTGGAGTGCCAAGTTAAGTTTTATGGGTGTTATGTGATGTGCATACAAATTAAGTTTCGATCTATTTTTGATAAATTAAATTAATGAGTGAATATTTCTTAAAAGATTGTTTGTGCGATTATTATAAATTATCAAAGTTTCTAAACTGGTGCATTAGTTTCTTGCAAGTTGGACTTATGGCTGATACCATATATAGCTCCAGATTGGTTTCATAAGTATGTTTTGAAACAATATTGATGCTAAGTTTTTAAGTAAATAGTTGATGATGTAAGAGTGGATACTTGCCATTTGGAATGTGTTGTCCAAGTGAGTCACTCTTCGAAATAAAGAACAAGGTATTGTGATGTATGGTTTTTCTTTAAAGTAATATGTATATATATTTATATATATGATATAAAATGTTATATTTCTCCTCTACATTGATATATACAAAACACTTAAGGTATATTTTTAAAACAATTTGTCGATTTCATGTAAACAAAGAGAAACAAAAAAATGAGTTGCACAAAATTAATATATTAATTCTAAATTTAAAATTATTTAATTGGCTTATTGTATGACATTACATTATACTAAGTAGAGAGATTTCACAGTTGGGTTTGACACAATAAACGTATGGGCTCACCTTATAGTGAAGTTGGTACTGACTACCATCGCACCTCTTTACAATAAAAGGATAACTTAACTGTGGCCATAAATAATTACTTACAACTTAGATAGTCATATCCTGTTGAGAAAATGGGGCACGTCTATCATGAATATCAACTGCTCTAAGGGCAAAGTAATATTTATGTCCTGCAGTAAAAGCTGCTAAATCACATGCCATTGGTAATGGCTTTGCTTCAATTTCTCCCATTTTTTTCCACATAGAAGAATTGGGTATGGCTTTAGTTTCTTGACAAGCATACAATTCATACAACTTAACATCTGCCATGTTGGAAGTTAATCTTAAATCCCATATTAGTTGTACTTTATCACCATCAACAGTTAAACTTAATTTGGGTGCTGGAGGGACATTTTTCCATGATGGCTGACTGTTGTGAGGTGGTACTTTAGGCAAAGGTGGCGGGTATTTCATCTTTAATCCTCTAATATCATTAACACCATAAAACATCAAACCAACATTTGAATTTTCTTCTACACTAGTTGTAATTTGTGGTGGATTATGGGTTGTTACAGACGAGTGAGCATTATTATTTTCATTTGGTGTAGTTATAGCTTGTAAAACTGAATCAAGAGTAGGGCTATTTACGGTAAATGGATCCGGTGTACTATTTGTTTCAACAATAGAATTGTATGTTTCCGAATTATTGTTTTCATTGTTAGAATTAGTAGTTATTGATTGTGGACCATGATTATACATATTTTTTGTATTGGGTAAAATATCACTATTTGATGAACCTTGAACATCAATAATCTCAGGCTGAAGTTCTTCACAATCGCTATCTGGTTCGTGTTTTATATAAACTCTTTTAGACTTCGGACAAGGCCTATTGGGCATCTTTCTAGTGGTTGATACATTCAAGGTATGCTCATCGCTTGGCTCAGTTTTTTTAACAGAGTTTAAATTACGTTGCTGAATATTACTTGTAAAATGTTCATAACCAGTAGTTGCATCTTTTGAATCATCATCTGATATAGTAATAACTTCTGAATTACGAAATTTTCGAACAATTGGGGTAAATCTAAAAAAAAAATACAATATTTTAAGTACAGCTTCAATGTAACCATTGATTATAAATATTACAGATAGCTCAATGGTAGGTTTTATGTTTGTATGTCGATTGGGACCAAAAAACTGGCCAGTGAGCAATCTATATTTATAATCAATGAAGAAACCTTTAGCTTTAATTAATCATTTATTCATCAATAAATAAAATTTATTAGTTAGTTAATGGTTATTCAAATGTACATGTTTAAAAGGACATATTGAAACATGTGAAGGTGAGTTACAAGAAGTGATTATATAGGATAGGTATTTATGAATATAAAAAATTAAGATAACCTTACTAGATTCAATGGCCTGTTAAAAATTAATTTTAATGTTTTTAAGGGTGGTCAATATAGTTAAAAATTATATTATTCCTACCCTTTACAATTGCTCTAAATTATTTTATAAAAACTTACTACCTTTAAGAGAATACCATACTCATTGTTTATAAAGGGGTTCATTAATAGGTTAGTACATATTTCTCTTACGTTTAACGTCTGTTATTCCCACCGATTGGCTGCCGGTTAAAACAAAATAATTAAATGTAAATTTAATTAGTTGTTTTACTTACAATAAAGTTTTAAAACAAAACTATATTTTATGAAATGATGACCAGTAAGTTATTTATCTTTAGAATAATTAAGGGTACTTTTTAAAAGTCGAAAAACAACCTGTGTATGTGTATATATATATATATATACCTAGCATGATCTTATTATAGGTTTCTAAAGACGTGTTTAACAAACTAATATATACAAATTTAAAAAAGTAATGACAATTCGCTAACCATTAGTGTATACGTTAAAGACGCCATTGTAACTCATGATGTTTAAAAAAAAATATCAATCAATATGGTATACTTACGTATTGTTAATCATATTTGGAGTAACTTTAATGCCAAGCTTTACTGCATGATTAACTTTTATTGCTTGGGCAGCTTCGTTAGTTCTTAAATCGTTCTTGAGTCGGCTGTAAATAAATTCTAGTTCCTTTACTTTCTTTTCAGCTTCACCATATTGGGTCTGCCATTTGTTAACCAGTAACAAATTGGCACGGCTTACAAACTTCTCATTTATATTTTCATTATCAAGTATATACTTGGTAACTACATCGCTTATTACAGTATCAAGATCAGACATAGTCATCGTAGTAATTGTGCCGTTGAAGTTAATTTTTATTTGAGGTTCGTTTAATTCTTCTAGTTTTCTTTTTTTGACTTCTGTAATATTATTTGTGTCGGAGGACATATCAGTTTTACCTTCACAAGTATCTGAACTCGTTTCCATTTTCACAAAACCAAAACGTACAGAATAATAAAACTAATTATCAATTATCTTCAAGAATGTGAGAAATTACTACTTAGCATAATGCCTGTGCACAGGTTGTACTCAGGTCGAATGCGTGTGGTCAGTGGTGTAAACAAACCATATGGTATTACTATGATATGAAGTCTCCAAAGTAGTGCTACCACTTCAGAGAAACAATTATTACTTTTTTCCTTCGACGTCTTGACCGGAACGCTTAACGCGGTGTTGGCCAATGCTTTCACACGTGTTTCAAAATTCGAATCTCGGACCTCGGTCACTGAGCATTTCTTTCGGTGGGCGGGAAACCGTCTGGAGAAAAAAATGGCCACCCTACTGGTGCGGAAATGAAAAGAGAAACCACTGCACGGCGCACCATCATCCACTTGGCCAGGGTCGTAGAAAACAAAAAACCTGTCCAGCTCCATAAAAAGGTCCTTTATGCTATAATGGCCAACAATTGCATTGTACGAATTGAAAACAAAACGTATTTAATATAAATTCGGATTTCTTTTTGCAAATATATTACTGGTAATTTTAAATTAATATTAAGTTTCAATAGAAAATTGCCTATTTTTTACTTATTAATACATAGGGGAAAGGACTATAATTATTTAAAAATTAGGGATTATTAGAGAACCTATTTATGCTAGATTGCTGTATAGGTACATATATATATTTTTTAAATAAAATCCTCAAGTTCTGTATTTTTAAAAATGCTTCACATTTGCTTGTCATTTGTTGGAATTCTCCACTCTTCGGATGGATTATAGACTAATTAGATAGGTATAGTAAGCATCTTTATAAGTAATAAAAAAAACGACGCCTTCGCAAAAAAACCGTTTGAAACAAATAAACGCAAGACTTTCGATTTATATATTGTTAGAGTGGTCCTTAAAATAGCTTTTGAGAATTTCGACCGAGACATCCCATTAAATCGGTTCCAAACATAAATAATGAGCCACTGAAAATCTTAGTCATTATTTTTGATGTCAACACGTGCCTGCAGACACTTTCTTTTTAATGTACTAGATTTGGTCATACATGCAGCTCAAGTCTGGATCCAATTTTTCAAATAACTTTTTTTTGGACACATGTATTTTTGACGCTGAAAACGAAGGTGAAGTCGGATTTCGGTTATCGAACTTATTTTTAAAGTTGGTAGCAAAAAAAAATTATTATTTATTATTTTTTTTTAACGCACTAACTATTTATTTGTATATTTTAGTCTATAGGGATAACTTTTGGTATTTGGTTGTACAACCAAATCACTTAATTATTAATATGACGATAATATACAATGAAATAAGTAATAAATTCAAATTAACGGGAAAAAAATTTATCATTACAAGAAGTTAGCTGTCCTGCCTATATTGTAACCGGAAACGTTTTCTTGAAAATGTTATAGGCCTAGTTTGAAGTCTTCTTCAATTCAGTGGTTTTAACTTCTAGGTAGTACTGACTACTGTAGTTACTTTAAAAATGACTACTATATGCTATTCCCCTGATACGGCCTACTTTACTTAATTTTAAATTATCCACAAATTCACATTGAAGTATTCAATAGAGTTAAATTATTAACACTGTAAATTAGTTCCTATAAAATTTGACGATCGTCTAGACTCGGGTCTCTGCTGTGTTTACTTATTTTGGTGTTTGCTGTATTAAAATTATAAAAATTAGTCTTATAATTATATTTGTAGACAGTAGTAATAAAACTACTCTTTTTTTTTTTCAAAAATAACATTCAATGTGAATTTATCTCACCCAATAAAATGTTGGGTATATTATGTAAGATTCTTTATTACAAATTTATCGAAAAATATAAAAATTAATATGTTAAAAAAATGTAGATGGTTTTACTATAGGAAATAGGTTATTTATAGACAAACAAAATTCGCAATTGTGTTGGCGTGGTTAGTGTTTGTTGCCTGTTGGTCTACCTAAGCAAAACCTAATGTTATTGTTAAATACATTTTTATTCAATTTTATCAATATTTTGAAGTAGGGAATTATTATTATTATTATCCTTAAGAATTTGTAAGTAAATACATTTTCTAACAATTTACAACTTGTTATAACTGAATTAAAATGTTTTTTATTTCTTTTTGTTGTCACTTTATAAATAAAAAATATTCTTAAAAACAAACAAATACATAATTTAATAAAGTATTTAACTTATTTATTTAAATTAACAATAACAATAATAAATCGACTAAATTTACATTGATTTTAAAGGTATTAATCCTAAAATTGTCATTCCTATGCTTAGAACGTTTTTAGCCCTATTGAATAATAATAGTCTTTGTTCTGCAAGTGGAGTAACAGAATTTTTAACATTTAAAACTTTTAACGCTCTGTTAATAGAATTACATAGTCTGAATAAATAATTTACTAAAATACAAGCTTCTAAACTCTGTCTGGTTTCAGCTAAGATGTCTTCAAAACTAAAACAAAATTAATATAAATGAAAATCCCAAAAAAGTTTAAAATGCAAGTATATACATACCGACATAGTTCTAAAACTAATTCAATAGCAACAGGATCTTTAAGACATTGAATATTGACTTCATTGGGTATTTCTATATTAGAGTTCATTTGAATTAAACTTACTAAACGGCAATGTGTGTATTGTAATTTTATACCAGTATCCCCATTTACCTTAAAATGCAAAAAAAATTTTTTAAAAATGAAAACTAATTTCTTATTTAGAACTAATGAGTACTTAATAAAATATTATAACATTCAACATAAGGTTATATGAAATTTTGGTAGTTATAATATTTAAAAATGAGTAAGTAAAAGTAAAAATGTATTAATTGATTTTGGAAGGAAAATATTTAACTAATATAATGTATTATAAATACTAATTTATAAACATAGATACGTCTAGATATTTTTCACAGGTCGTGCACAAACTTAATTAGTATTTGCCTTTGCCAGATACTAAAAAAAATGATTAATGACCATTTGCACTGTCTATACTTAAAATTGATTTATTTATTAGTTACTTCAAAATGGACCGTGGCCTAAAGTACAGATATATTATATAGAAATGAAACATAATAAATACTAAATTAGGAATAAACAATACAAATCTAAAAGTATAAATGAACAGCGAGAGTTTACTTGGCTCAGTAATTCAGGACAGTCGATAAACCCCTCAAATAGTTTCTATAGGAATGATTGATTTGCAAGAACATGCCTATCTGCTAAGGACTGTAAACCTAATCTTATTATTATGGGTTCTTAGTTGTGAAGCTCATTGTCAATTTTCAATATATAAGAAGCAAAATTTAGAAATTTTAATATTCCTGGACTCTATCCTTATAAATTCACAGTTCATGCAACAACACGTCACTATGACCCGTAGACATACCTCTGTCTATATAGGTTGGTAATTACTAATTATGCATAATCCTCTGTATTGAAGACAAAATCGTAATAATTAATAAAACAAAAATTGAACTAATTGACATAAGCTAATTTTAGTATTTTTCAGAAGGATATCAACTTAAATAACAATTTGCCAAACATTTTAAATGGTTGATTAACAGTTTGTATAATTACCTAAATTTTCATTCATTATTTAACCACACTCCCTCTGCAGTCATCAATTTTAACATATATAAATATATATTAATAAATCAAAATTTATTTTGTAATTTTGAGGGACCAACAACTAAATTCTGACCCAGGAGCTATATTTGTAAACGAAAATTGGGCCGATAAAAATTTTTCCCCACCCTAAGAAAAACTGAAATGTTGTCGCCCCTGAACTCGAGTGGCTCATTTTGGGCAATTGCTGCTTCTTCCTAGTATAAGATTCCCTAACAATTTGCTTTAAAAAAATAAAATATATCTGGACTTAACTGGAGCCCCTAGTTCCCTGTAACACTACTGATTATTGAGGAACACACTTACTTGTAACGCCGATTCCCAAGAAAAATTGTAATCCTTTTTACGTTTTTGTTTAAGATCATTAATAATAATTGCTGATACACCTAATATATCTGATATTTCATTCTCATCTTGATCGTTTAATTTAGTTGCTAAAAACATAATTAAATTAATACCAAAATTATATATATATATATTTTGAATGAACATTTTTTAAAATAATTTTTAACAGAAAAATGTTAAACGTTATAAAATTTAAAAAAGTATTATTATGATTGAGTTGAAGCTTTCACGGGTTGAAATATCACGTGGATGATTTTCGGATATAACCATGTCAATGGTTGTTAACTGACTATTCGGACTCTTCGCAGAGTCCATCTTAGGGTTGTCACAACTGTTCCGCTGCCGTGACTGTACACTGTACGGTTAACAACCATTGACACGGATATATCCGAAAATCATCCACGTGAAGTATTATTATAATAACGTTTTTTAAAAGTATTAAGAAAATCTGAGTATAATACACTTACTTTGAGAAAATTTTCGTCTCAAAGTCATTATGGATTTTGCTTCATTTAGAAGTTCGTCTAATAATACTCCTTCACCTTTTCTAGAACGCATTCCATGAATTCGTCCAAATGGTATGTGCTGAACATTGATTTTTGGATCAATTTTATGCATAATAGATTTTAGTTGATAAAAATGTTTACTTTGAGTACTATCAACAATATAAAATAAGTTTTCAGAATTATAATGTTCATGACGTCTAACTGCAGCAGCAATATCTCGCGTTAAATATAAAGTAGATTTATCATTTTTCAAAACTGTTGTCTCTTGGTTGTTACAATATACTATAGCAGACCCATCATCTTTGTATTTTAAAATACCTAGATGTTCGAGTTTTTCTAAAATATCTTGTATACTTTCTTTAGCGTATTTAGATTCCCAATCATACCAATCAAATATAACACCAAGTCGTTTATACGTTTTTTCAAGCTCTTCAATGGTTATTGATCTAAAGTTAGTCCATAACTGAATGATATCTGAAGAAGATTTACTAAATTCAAGCTCATTAAATATAGATTTAGCTTTAACATGAACACTGTCGTCTTTTTCTGCCATTTTATTTGCAAGTATATAAGCTTTATGCAAGGATTCTATTGTAAAGCAACAATGAGGGTCTTGTTTTTTGAGTAGTTCTAAACCTAATATTATATAACCAAACTGTGGACCCCAATCACCCAAATAATTTAATTTTATAACTCTGCCGTCCATATATTCCATTAATCTGGACAAAAAATTTCCAATGATTGTAGAACGAAAATGGCCTACATGAAAAGGTTTTGCAATATTGGGTGAACTGAAAAAAAAACCTAATTAATAAATGCCTTAAAAGATCAATGTTTAAGATAAGAGTTATGTGTTTATAAATAACTTACCAATTACCTGAATTCAATAATATAAGGTTTCTTATTTAACAATTCAGAAGGATCAACTTTTTTAACTACATCGTTTTGAAGGACATTTTGTAAAAATTCATATTTATTCAAATGTATGACTAATGTATTTGAATTTATTGCAGTATCATGTAATGATTTATCTGAAGTTATGCTAGTTAGTAATGAGGTTTTGTTTTCACTTGACTGTTTCTTTAATACATCCAGTGACATGCGAAATCCAATACTATCTTCTGTAACTCCAGTCCCTATTTTCAGGTTAATCATTAGGTTATTTATTGTATCTGGCGTTTTTTTATTGATTGCAGTAGCCACCTAAAAAATACAGTTTAATTAGAATTGTTAACAAATTTAGATAGTATATATTTGTATTCAATTTTCTAAAATATTAATCAAATATAATTTTTTCAAGTATACATTTAAAGCATACAAATTAAACTTGCTTAAACAAAATTATTGCAAGATGTTTCAGACTAAAACAAAAATGTTGGGTTGTTAAATATTATTAGATTCTATTTTACTAAATTCCATTATATGTACGTTTGACTTTTTTTTACCTTTTCTGCTAAATTCCTTTTATATAAACTATAATATGTCCTTAAAGGCATATTATTTCGAACCATTTTTATTCAGCTAAAATCTCAACTAATGAAAACTTGGTGTCGAAATGTTTAACACATAATATTACTTGTAATTTTAAACAAAAATTAGTAAATTAATAAAAGGAATAATAATTATAATTGATACTATATATTAAAATACACTGTCCACTTCGATACTCTTAAGCCTGTATTATCATTTAACAATCATATCATGTTCAAAAAAAAAATCACATCGGTTTCAATTATGTGATAACTGATAACACTAGCAAAATCCATGCTGGCCAACAGCTACAATGTGAGCGCTGGTTAATGGTTAAACGTTACTTAGGTTATGATAGAAAAATAGTACCTTAATACTTTAATAGTTAATACAATAATAAACAAGTTTACATTTATTATTATTAAAAATAATATTTGAAATTTATATTTTATATGGCATGATATAAATTATAAATAATCATTTGCATAATAACGATATATTTTTTCACATTGGTTTGGTATTTAGAAGAAATTATAGTTTTTTTGTATATATTTATTACTTCTTTTTTAAAGTATAAAAACATTAAACTATAGTAGCGCTCAACGCTACAGCCTAGTGCCTACACGCTTTTTTTTATAGTGGTGAGTTTAAGCGTAAAACTGGTACTTTGATTTGGTGAGGGGGGAGGGTTGGATTGTCAATTAGAATTTAGAACTCGAAATCTGTAAAATCGTTGTAATCATTGGTGTAGCCAGAAATTAACCATTAATACAAATTATTCATTGATGCCGAAAATGATTTCACAAATTTCCTGTTTAAAAGTGAACAGTATCGCCTGAAATAAGAGACAATTTATCTTTATACTGCCTACTCCGATTCTCCCACAGATCACAGGTGCAACAGAGTTATTCCCCATAAGAACCCCCGTAATTCTTGAAAGTGTATCTTCTGGTTATTCTATACTGCCCTGGCCCCTGTGGTACATCTTGAATCTAGCTGAAACTGATAAGAGGGTGAGAACAGCTGTCAACTGAGAATATTATTAGACAGAATACCGACTACATTTTGCATACATGTATTACCTTGAACTTCGATTAAACATATTTTAAATCGTGTCCACACTCTAGTCTCTACAGCTAGCTGCATAGGGTTGACCGTTGAGCTGTTAAAGCGACATTCCATATCTTAGTTGCACAGTAAAGGAACTTTCAGGCATGATTGCCCGAATTGAGATGAATTCTCAGTAAAAGATTCGTGTTTCTGGGTAAAATATTTGAGTTGTGTAAGCACTAGGCTGTAGTCTGTACTCTATGTAAATAAGTTTTAGAAAAATGTCAAAACGTCAGTGGTCGAAATTATTGTTATTATAGTGTAATTATTTATTTTTACTGTCGGAATTATATTGTGTTCTTAAGATATGGTTCTTCGCTAAAATGCATTGTAAAATACCATATTTCACATAAAAAGCAAATTTTCTCCCTTCAACAATCGACAATTGACTTAATTCGTTTTTTAAGTTTGCTTTATTTTTAAAAATTTAATCTTCACTTATTTTATTTAAAAATTACGGTTGTGCGAGAGAAGCTTGACCCTGACCCTTGCGCAGGCGCACATGATTCGAAATTTAGCGCCTGCGAATTAATAAAAAATAATCAAATAAGAATCTATGTTGTTTTATGAAAGATTAAATTTCTTCTTGAAAATAAAAACTTGTTACATTTTTATTTGTATAATAATTTTGTAGACGTGACAGCGATCTACCGGCAAAAAATGTGACGCCTAATTGAATAGTGATAACCAAAATTTGTTATTTTACCATTTTCATTATCAACAGCAGTTTAGTCGACGTCTAGTTTGCGAGTCAAGTGCCGTGACTCAGTGTCGTGGTAAATATATTTTGTTTGAATACGTGCATTTAATGCGATATTTTGAACTAGTTAAAACGGTCGAGTGATTAAGGAACGACACTTTCATCACTTTCGTGAGTTTGAGTTTTATTCTGCTAAGTGTTACTGTCGTGCCGCCCTAAGACGTCTATAACACAATGGCTGGTCAAACGATCCAAGATAGACTATTGGCGGCTAGACATAGTTTAGCTGGACAAGGTTTAGCGAAGTCTGTGTGTAAAGCTACCACCGAAGAACTGATTGGACCCAAAAAGAAACATTTAGATTGTAAGTATTTCAGACATCTTTATCTACATGACCTATTATTTAAAAAAATATTAACTAATCGAAAACATTTTTTTAAATTATTTTCCTAAATTGTAAATTTACTGTCATCAAATTTTTTAATTTCCCAATATTGTGGGTCCTACTATTGTACAAGCCCACATTATCCAATAGTTTATAATACAAGACACGTACTTGTACATCTTTAGATTAAATTGTTGTTTGAATGATTAATCGAAAACAAAATTGTTCTTTATCCCTTCAGCTATGATTTGATTATTCTTGATTAATTAATTTTCTTAGTTAATTGGTTAATTTTATATTATTTATTATTATTAAAAACTATTTATATGCTTTTTTTGTTTTTTATTGTATATTTTAAAAAAAAATGATTCTTTATTTATTGAATAACAGGTCATTCCTAATTTTTATTATTTATTCATCGTTCAAAGCTTTTTTGTATAACTCTGACAAGACATGTAAGACATATATCAACAATAATTTATTGTTTATTTCGTTTACATTATGTACGTGCGTATGACATTTACCCACCTCAGGCAGCTTAGATTATTGTTTTGTTTAAGTGGAACAATATTACCATTACAGCTGGTTGCTAACCTAATGCTATCTAAACTTTACCTAATTTTAACTTTTTTAGAGATGTAATGAAAAAATTCTAATCAGCAGCAGCTGAAAAATAGTTTTATAATAACACTACGAGTGTTAGAAAAAATATGTAGGTATATTTTAAACAATTATATTATGAGAAATAAAATAAGATGTATCAATAAACATTAGTCAATAGAAGATGAAAGAGTTTCAATAAATTGTTGTCATTGTTTATACTACTTCATCTTAAGAGTATGTTGTACAGCCAATTTTCTAACGTTAAAACATACCTATGCAGAATGCATTTTACTCGTTCCATGATGATTTTAGAACAAAAATATTTATAACATAAACGAAAGATGACAAGAATTTTGGAGACAATATCATATCTTTTTATTTTTAAGTGTTACTTTCAAAATCGGATATGATATTGTCTTTATAATGTTATTATCTTTCGATTTCTTAATAGATGTTTTTGCTCTTAAACCAAACATCGACTTAATAAAACACATTATTCGTAACTATGTTTAAATTAAAAAGTTTTTAAAATCGTTGACAAAGATTCTGTAATCCGAAAAATACATTAACTATTTAAAATTAGTTAACTAATTTCAAGCTTTAAATTAAGATTTGTAAAAAAAATGTCTATACTTAACTTCTTAATAAAAATAGGGTGTATCGCGTCCTCTTAAGAATATGCCATACAAATTTGGAACTAATTTGTCTATTTTTAAAAAAGTTATAAAGCACTGTATTTTTAAGTTAAAAAATTTGAGAACTTTTTGTGTGTTTTTCTTGATATTGAAGAAGGGGTGAATTTTTAATTTTTTAAGCTTAATTAAATACTTATATGGTATAATTTCTGATGAATTTCTACATAAAAAATAAAAATGGTTCAGCGGTTAAGAAAATACTGTAGGTTCAGACGCACAAAGAAAAAAAAACGCACAATTGTAAAAACAATACTTTCTCAACTATACTCCGAAGCTAAAAATTAGTGTAGTCGTTACCGTTCAGTTACTGACTCATAATACATTAAATTAAATACATTAGAAAGAATATTTCACAATGGTATTTTGACACATTTTCATACATATTATGGAGATTTCCATAATATCAGATCTGATTGGTCAGATTAAAGTGATATACGCTGTGTACCTGAAATGCCTATGTAGTATGTATTATTTCCTTAATTGACTAAACATTAATTATGATTCAAGTGTTAGCATAACCAGTACTAGAAGTTTAAAAGTATTCATTACCCAAAATTGGTAGATGCCTGATCGAATGAAAGAGCACTTCATCATTATGGTTACCGGGTAATTGACTTTCTTGAGTACTTAATCGTTTAGACTACTTAGCCGTTTAATGTATGTACCGGGTACCCGTTATGTTTCGGGTTGTCAAGAACCAAGCTGTTCCAGGTATTACCTAATTAGGGAGACCCGGTAATGTAGGTGTACGGGTATTACCGACTAAAAGTTAAGAGCTCTCATAAATTTATATCCACTACTTTGACATTTTTGAAAACAACAAACATTTTTTAATACAGTTTTTTATTTTGTTAAATTATTGTTAATAATTAAAAATATGTACAATATGTGAACTAATATATTATTATTATATTAAATAAAAGTGAATAAACTTAAAGTCCTTTGAATAAGAAAAAGAAAATAATATAATTTATAGCCATCATCATTTTTTAAACAAAAATTTTCAAGACAGACTTCTATACTAAAGGGTTTCAAAAAAATGTTTTTTCCGTGTTCTACCCAATATTATATTCCTTTAAATAAAAAGAAAAGTGTCCTGATTCTTCTAAATTAGTTGAATGACAGAAGTTCTTAATCTGTTATTAGTCTTGTGGTGAGTGCGGCATGGCACTCAGCCGATTTCATTTTATTCATAACATAATATGTTTTTAGTCCAAAAGTACAGAATGTAAAATTACATTTCTGTTACACATTAAATAATCGAAAACTCATATTTAAATTTCACTGTTTTTATGGATCGTTTAAAAACAAAATATGGTTTTGTATTTTTATTATAGCTCCATCATATTAGTAGAACTGAAAAAAAGAAATATCATGTTGATGTGATCTGTTGAGTTCAGGGTTTTTTTTTAGTAGTTTTTTTTAGTTGACCTTGACAACATTTAATCCAACAGTTATTGGTTAGGACTTAGTTATCAATTATCAGTTATCACTAATTAATAGTTACTATATTTTCGAAATTTTATGTTTTTTCAAAATTATTGAGTCATTTAAATATATTATTCTTGAACGCAGATGAGAAAAATTGTATATTTTATAAGTATGCACTAAATCATTTTTAGTCTTATACCAAGTTTAAACTCAAATAATATATCTAAACTACAGGTGTTATTAGTACCTATCCATACTTTGTTTATAAAACAGAAAAGTTATAATGTTTAGATTTGTTATTAGGTTATTATAGAGGAATTTCAAATGTTTTGCTTACTAATATGTAGGTATTGCCACTTAGAGCTTATTTGTTTAATAAGTTAATAAACCTAGTTTGTTTTAATGATGTTGGATTAACAAATATGTAAGTAGTGCGGGTTTCTGATTGTTGTAGGATTAATAATGACCCATGACCCATGAGTTATAATGGGGATAAAGTAACATTCCGAATAGCTATACACCCTGTTGAGTATTGGTTAACTAGGTCATTGGGTACAAAAAGGGAGACGACAAAGTCCATGACCTTCCGAGTATTGAACATTTTCTTGACTTCCCGTTTAACTTCTACATAGCATTGTGAAAATGTTCCGTAATTAAACCGTGTTCAATAATAATTTATCTTGATTATTCTCAATAAAAAAAAACAAATTTCTTAAATTAACATAATGTACTTTTTGATGTGTTGGTTTTTTTTTTGTACGATACTAGTATACTATGATTTAGTACGAATCTATACATTTTGTTGTTATAATGCTGATTTTTCACCTAACTTAGTTGGCAGCATGCCAAATGACGTGGTGTTGACGAAATAAGTCTCTTTTATAATATTTGGTTTATTTGGAATATTATGTAGCTTTATCATTCGTGTCCAAAACGAGTAGCCGCCACCAACTAAGATAATAATATAGATTATCTTAGTTCATGGTATCCGCCCATGATGAAAAACATCCTTGTCGTGCGATACTGTCGTCGGACCAATATAATTAAAAAACTACACCATAAATATATAGTCATGTACCACAACATGAAACAGGACTCCAATGGTTGATAAAAAAAAGTAGTCATTTGGGATTTTTTAATAAAATGGTGTCCGTATGGTATTTTTTTTTATATTATCTTGCACGGATACTCTAAGGCGGGTGCGCCGATCGTTATTGCGGCCGGATGACAATTAGCTACAACTACGTGTTTTATAATATAACATTGCCCATTGGATAAATACCAGTATGACGATTGAGGGAAAATTACTTACCGGTTCATTGATATGAACTTAAAATACAGACAACGACGTCAAACTTTTGGACAATACAAATGTGTACACCATTGTTGGTACATAAAATATATGCATGTATTCGCGTGTATATGTGTATATATGCGTGTATATGCATGGTTAGGCAATTTCAACAATGAAATACTTTATGCGATTCGTATTTCGAACGGTCTTCAAAATAAAACTCCCTGATAAAATGATACTATATTTTTAGTCCATGGGTACAGAATGTAAAACTATAATATCTCCAATGTACATTAACTAATCGTATTTTGTAATCAGAAACTCGTATTTAAATTTCATTGTTTATATGGTTTTGTTATTTTGTATATGTACTATAGTACTATCTCATAAGTAGACTGTAGAACTGAAAAGAAACATGTAAACATGATCTATTGTTAGAGTTCAGGGTTTTTTTTATTGGGGCTGATGTGTGACCTTGACAATATTTAATCCAATAGTTTCTGGTTAGGCATCAATTATCATTTATCACTGATCACGTAGTTTATTTTCGAAATTTTATGGTTTTTTTTTTAATTTTATAAAATATATTATTTTTCAATAGTTCATTTAAATAATATATTTATATTCTTAACCACAGTTGAGGTCAAAAAATATAAAATCCCATATCGTAAACAAATTATGACAAAATTGAATTGTTCAATAACAATTGTATTCTACCACTGTAGAGGTTTTTAAATTGTAATTTACTAGTTCCATTATAAAATAATACAATACGTACAATATAAATCAAAATGAATTGATGTCCGCCGTTGTCGATTATTGTCCGCCAACAACCTGTGAAATATTAGTAGAAAACTAAACTGGACAACAAGTCGTTTCAGTGCGTTTCTAGATAATGATTATTAGCTATACAGCTTTATACCTTTATAGATGGTTAATTTTACTTCGAGAGAAAAGCCCAGTTCTTCAAAAAATTCGAGGCGAAAATTAATGGCGTTTCTTAGAAAAAATTGGGGAGTGGGGGGGGGGGCTTGGCATAATTAAACCGAAACGAATAGAAATATTATTGTCAGTATGAACATTTGAATATTATATGTATATGTAATATTATATCTGTAACAACTGTGAATAAGTGTGTAAGTCAAATTTTGGTCATAATTGACTAAGTACGCTAGGATGTAGTACGAAGTGCCTAGCACACCTTGAATAAATGTCTAACTCGTTGGACCAACAAGAAAACCTTGAGAGAGTTGTAAGTTCCTGATTATTACACGCTAACTTATGGCAGCTGGTCAGTTTAAAATCGCTCCCTTGTAAAATCACTGAATTCGACTTACATACTTATTCATTGTTGTTACAGATATATGATCCAAAATCGGAATCGTTTAATATTGTAGACTATGTGGGCTGCTATATAATTAATTGATTTTTTTTAGGCTTATTCTCAAGTTTCCAATCGGCCCTCTCCATGTATTTATGGTTTTTAATTAATTGATGTTAGATAGTATATTATCATGTTTAAACTACCAGCGTCATTAGGATATCCTATAAGTCAAAGTCCTAAATACGTTTATAATTCTACTATTCATTCATTATCTTGATAAAATAAAAAAACACCTTATGAATTCAGTAGTAGCGGTATGCTGATTTTAGACATAAATTTACTCTATTGTCTATAAGATAAATTAAAAAAAAAAAATGTATTGGAAAACCTGTAGAATTCCAGTTACTTATTACATCGGCGTGAAATTTAATATTCATACTTTATAAGTATTTAAACAAATTAGGTTCTTAGCTTCTATACGATTTTTATTTGGTAATTTCATTTTGTCAGTAGGAACGATGTTTTGATTACATAATAAAAAAAAGTTGGAAAATCACTGTTATATTCTCATATAGTATAATGTGTTTTTAATTACTTTTTTTTTTGTTTATTCGTGTATTTTTCATTAAAAAAGTATTATTGTTTTAAAAAGTATAAAACATATTTGTATGACAATGTATTATATGAATTAATAGGTCATTAAAATGTATTTAATATTCTATATTGATTATGTAAATAAAAAAACTAATATGCACTATTTTTAAACACAAAGATTTCACATATTTCCTATTAATTTGTATTCATAAATTTGTAAGTTCATAAAAAAATGATGTAGAAATCATTTTTTGCAAAGGTATTATGTGTAAAATAAAGAAGTCAAAACATATTTGAGAAATTTTTCTTGGGTTTTATTCAACTGGGCGCTAAAATATATTTATAAGTTTTGAAGTTAAGACGATTTTAATGAAAAATGTTCAATGGGGAAAATATAGCTCTATAGAACCGATTAGATAGAGATGTCCTAGAAACTAAAAATTTAAGCATTTCTTCTTTTGGACACAAACATTTCGGGGAATAGCAAACAACTTTTAAGATTTTAGAACAAGCGCCTAAGTACAACTATTTTTTTGGATTTGGCACAATTATTCTAAATTTGGTGCCATATTTATGCAGCATGTCTAATTTTTTTTTGCAAAATTGTAAAAACACGTTTTTCTTTAATTTTCAACATTTGTATAAAAAAATTCTAAACAATTTCTTATCTCTCAATGCCGAAATTTTTTTGAGTCCAAGTTGTTTCATTAAGATCTTAAAATATCTGAGTAAAAAGCATCTTTTGCATCAAATTTGAAATTTATTTAAACTTTTTTAACCGTCACAAAAATTGTAAAAATCAATGTCAAAAATATAAATTATAAAAGTCAATATTGAGTATTGACAATTTATTCTAAGCGGAGGAAGTCTTACCTAAAAATTATTTTTCAATAGTTTGAAAATATTTATTTTTGTTCAATATCTTAAAAATACTTACAAAAACAAAGATAAAACGCCAGTAATTTGAAGTAAGAGATCATAGCACGACAGAGCATATTGGGAACGAAGAGGTCACAGGTTTACAGGAATTATAGCTGAGAGTGATAAATCACTTTTAAAATAAACACTTTGATGCGAATATGTAGATAGTTAAATACAAAAATCAATAAAAACATTATAAAAGCTAATAATATGCTAAAAATGATATTTAGAGCATTAAGAGGATACTAACAGGGTTGATCGTCTGTCTGTTATAATTATTATTTTTTGGTGCTGTTTCCCAAGTATCATTATTAACAAAATAATGAAGTTTGACTACAGATTTTTAAGAAAATCATAAAAGTTTTCACTCCTTTAGGGGAAAGAGTTGGTGATATTTTTTTGATAATGCTATGTCTAAAGAATATTCTGTACACATTTGGAACTAATTCGAGTTTCAACTATTTTTAAAAACGTTATAGAGCACGGAAATTTAATTAAACAAATATGTAAATGTTTTGGATGTTTTCCTTGATTTTAAAGGCGAAGAGTGAACCTTTGGCCCTGTATAGTACCTTTTATGTATGATTACTGAATATAAGAGTTGATACATGAAGAAATCGGTTCAGAAGTTTAGGAAGTATCGTTAGTCCAGACAGTCGAAGGTATTATATAGAAATTATTTAAAAAAATATTTATAACAAGAAATAGAAGTTGCAATAATGGTAAACACAAATGACTTTTAAGAAAATAGTTATTTAAAAACTGTCCCATTAAATTATTTATCAACAATAATTGTTGATAAGTTAGTTTGTACCTAATTATACAGAATTTATTATTT
Organism: Adelges cooleyi; assembly: GCF_023614345.1. Classification (NCBI taxonomy): domain Eukaryota; kingdom Metazoa; phylum Arthropoda; class Insecta; order Hemiptera; family Adelgidae; genus Adelges; species Adelges cooleyi. Next base: position 11,650,415 of record NW_026096579.1, on the reverse strand, counting down.
AGCCTAGCAGACAAAATATGTTAATATGTGTTAATTATACCTATTATATTTAATAAATGTTAAATTATTCTTATATTAATTACAATATAAAAGCATATAATTATTATGTTTTTTATAAAATTAACGTGACATTTTTATTTGTGTTACAGATTTGATACATTGTACTAATGAACCTAATGTGTCAATCCCACAATTAGCTAATTTGTTAATTGAGCGATCACAGAATGCAAGTTGGGTTGTAGTATTCAAGTCCTTAATTACAGTTCATCACCTTATGTGCTATGGAAATGAAGTTTGTTAATTAAATTTAATAATACAATTTATACTATTTATATTTATATTTTATTTTATTTTTCTAAATGTATAGAGGTTTACACAATATTTGGCTTCCAGCAATAGTTCCTTTCAACTTAGTAATTTCTTAGACAAAAGCAGCTTACAAGGTAAATACGAATGTAGTAATCATTTTATCAATTATAGTAAAATACTTAAAATATTTGTATTTTATTTTTAACATAGGCGTGCACAAAAAGGGATTAACTTAAAACTATTTTATCCCTTTTTCATGAGGTTGTCTTAATATTCATTATTTACTTAATTAAGTCTATTATTGTACATGTTTATTTGTTCTTTTTCGGGGAAAGATTACTGGACTTATCCGGTTAGTCTGGTTTATCAGACAACTGTATTAATAAAATAAAATAAATGTATTGTATTTTTTTGAGGTTCTTATTATAGAGGCTCAGAGGAATGTGTTATACTTTTGTGCATCTGGATACTATATGAGAAATGCCTGCGCACGCCTTGTTAATAAATATTAGTTAATTATTAATAAATCATTAGCTTAAACTTTGTAATAAAAACGATGATGTTTTATTTTTATGAATGGTACAAATAGGACCCGTTGGAGTACGATCTGGTAAGAATACCGTTTTTAAACCAAAGTTAATTAAAATGTGTTTATGTACACAATTTTCATACATGTATTGCTTAAAGGAGTTTTGTAAATCTAAAGCCTTTATGTCATGCATTTCTAGTTCTACACTATACATTTTGAAATTAAAATATATCAGAGAAAAATTTATCATCATGTGTTCAATATAGTTTAGAATACAATCTACATTATTACATGCATGCAAATATTTATATTCATAGCTTTTTAAATGTAGTTTTGTGTTTAAGATTACCTGGTGTTAAGTATATTTTTATACTTTAAGTATTTTTTAAATGTTATAGGTTATGATATGTCACCATTTATAAGGCGTTATTCAAAATACTTGAACGAGAAAGCCTTATCCTATCGCACTGTTGCATTTGACTTCTGCAAAGTTAAGAGAAGGTAATTTAAAATATATTAAATATTATTTTATTATATACAGGGTGGCCCACAATAATTTCACAAATGAAATAACTATTGTTCTAGTAAATATTTTTAAGATTTTTTTTTTTTTAATAATTTATGCTCATTTGCGTTATAAGCACCACGGTTTTTATTGCACTTACCTGTTTTACTTTTTTTAAAATAATTTTATTAAAAATGTAACAAAAAAATTAAAAAAAGTTAAATAGTTAAGTGCAATAAAAAATTTGGTGCTTATAGCGTAAATGAGTATAATTTTAAAAAAATAAATCTTAATAATATTTACTAGAACAAAAAACTATTATACAAAAGTTATTTCATTTGTCAAATCGTTGTAGGCCACTCTGTATAACCATGAGTTGCTCAAGTTTTTTCTAGAAGGTAATTTATATTATACATTAAAATTTATTAGCACTACTCAGAATTAATTTGTAAACATATATGTATAATTTTTTTTTAGCAAGGAAGATGGAGTGTTACGTACAATGAATTCAGAAAAATTGTTGAAGACGTTGCCTGTTTTACAATCCCAATTGGACGCATTATTGGAATTTGATTGTACTGCTGCTGATCTCACTAATGGTGTCATTAACATGTCTTTCATGTTGCTATTTCGTGATTTAATTCGCCTTTTTGCTGGATACAATGATAGTATTATTAATCTATTAGGTATAATTTATACATGTAGATCTTTACTTATTGCAGTGTTGGGCATCTAACTACAAAAATTAAATGAATTTTTTTTTTTTTTTTTGGTCTACATTTTAAATTTAGAACACAATATTAAGTTTCTTTCTAAGGTCTTGGAAGCAACTGTCAGTTGGAAGAAAAGCATGCATTTTGACGTGACATATTGGAAAGAAAATAAAATTAATTCTTGGTTTGCCACATTAAATAGTACGAAATTTGTACTATATTTTATTAGTACAAATTATATACCCAGTAGATCGTAGTTCTGTTTAACAGAAACAATCGTTGATGTTAAATTTTTGATTAATAATAATTATTTAAGTAGACATCATTAGGGTATATAAAAAATTTTAGTTTACAATAATTGAAGGGTCATGTGGAAAGAAGATGATTAATGTCAATTTTTTTGTGAAAAGGAGCTACTAAGTAAAAATGTTTTTTCTTGCTCAAACCCTTGATAAAATGTCATTTTGTTGGTTAGTAAATTTAAAAAAATTGACATTGACGTTTTTCCCCCGTGACCCTTCCAATTATTAAATAGTTTTATATTTACTACGCATAATGTTATATATTTATATATTTACTCAGTTGAAGCTATCAGATAAACTAGAATCACAACATACAATCTCTAAAAACAATTTTTATTTTGTTCCGATAATTTAATATAGTTTGTGCTCATCACTGTACATTATTAAGTATACACATTTTTATATATTGATGAATTTTAATGGTATTCCTTGGTGTTATAGAAAAATATTTCGATATGAATAAAAAACAGTGTCGAGATGCTTTAGATTTGTATAAGAAGTTTCTTATTAGAATGGATCGAGTTGGAGAATTCCTCAAAGTGGCTGAAAACGTGGGCATTGATAAGGGTGAAATTCCGGATCTTACAAAAGTATGTCATTAAAAATAAAAATAATTTATGATTATGTGTATCTGTATATTTGCATACAAATTTAGGCTCCCAGTAGCTTATTGGATGCATTGGAACAACATTTAGCGTCTATTGAAGGAAAGAAGTCTGCAGCAAACACTCCAACTCAGGCAACTAGGTATGACATTTCAAATTATCTACTTATTTTTCTTAGATATTAATACAACTTTATTCTTGGAAGACATTGTCGATTGTTTGTATAGTATTTCAGTTATTGCTAAATGGGTATTATCATTTTATAACCACATGATAAAAATTAATATTAATAAAATTTCATTTTTTTAAAAATATTTATTAAAAATAGAATATATTAATACTTAAACCGTGATAAAATTAATTTTAATATATCAAATTTTCATATCTTTGGAAGATAGGAGTTACAAATCGTTTCTATAAGAGATAAAGAAAATTAAATGTTATCTTAATATTTAATAAACCGAAAAATGATAAAAATCGAGTTACATCCTTCTTCGTTGGACACGTCAATATACTTTTTCTTTGCTGTGTGTTGTTCTCTATGAATTAAATATACATTTTTTCTTTTTTTTACCTAACCTAGCCTAACAAGATATTTAATAAATTCAACATTTATTCTCAAATCAAATTAATCTGTTGCATTATTATGCTTTTAAATTTGTTCAATATTTTAAGGACCTAGTGCTAGTGCGGTATTTTGCTCAATAACATGTCTAATGGGAATAGGGATAAAGATACCTCATCAAATGATCAAATGTTTATAATTATTATTTTGTTTATAAGAAGATCATTTCTTTCAGGACACATAAAATTTAGAATTTCAAAATCTTATCTTTCTATTTCTGAAATAAAAAATTGTTTATATTAAAAATTACACTCCAAAACCTAAAACAAATTAACCACAAAATAAAATTGATATCATTAAAAATGTATTTTAATAAATACTATTATTCTTCTCTATGAGCTAAAGAGGCTCGATACTTCTTCCAATGAGACAGAGGTTTCTTGAATCAGCAATTGTGAATACTCTACACTGATTCCTTACCCTACCCACTTGGCTACTTGGCATCCTCATTAATTTGGCAAAATATTGCTTTTACTTTGGGTTATAAGGAAATTATTATTATAGGCCAGCACAAGTACCTATAAAAGCATTTGTAGTATCAATGTTAAATTATTTACTTTAATGAAATTCATAATAAACTTCCACTATAATAGGAACACTATCATTGATGTTCTTCATTGTGTTCCTTATCAAGAAAATAACTCGAGAGTTAGAAAAAAAAATTTTTTACCTAATTTTAAATACAATTAATGGTGATAATCAATATTTCCAGTGTGCGTAATATTGCAAAACATTTTTTACTTGGACATAATTCCTTAGGACGTTTTTTAACACCTAACTAAACTAAAACATTTTTTTTATTTGTACCAATTTTGTTTGTGTGTGTTTTCAACATTAGCCTAGCACAGTTCAAATGATATATGTTAAAATATGCTGATATTAGTGTGTGTTAAATATATGCTTTTTTACATTTATAATTAATAGACATTCTTATTTATTCATATTGACTGGATATTTCAAAAATTTTTAGAAGCCTTTTGATAATTAGTATCTTTTAGTTTCAGTGTTGTGTACCATAACACTGAATGCTTATACTATTTTGCTTGTTCCATGGTTATACGATTCTAAGGTATAAAATTTTTTAAACCAGAGGCGTACATGAAGGGAGGGGGGCGAAAGAGGCTAAATCCTCTCTTATTGCTTGTGTTTTACCTTTTATATAGTGTGTTGGTTAAATGGAAAATGAGTGGATTTTAAACAAATGCTCCAATCATTTATTTGAAAACCAATTTTGAATCATAAAGTTATTTGTGTAGGTATCCTACTTTTTAAGTTATTAAACTATTTTAAAATAATATATACAATATATACATTTTTTGTTTTCACATTTAAATTACTACTATAACTTCTTTATAAAAAAAATTAAATAGAATAGGTAGTTTTTGTAGATTTTTAGTTATAATTTTTCTTTTTTTTGTATTTGATTTTGTATTTTGTTTTTATCTGCTTTTCCCCTATCCTATCCTCGCATAATCTTGTAGCATCCATCGGACTGATGTAAAGACTGGTGTATCTGCCCTTTCTTCTACTAGCAGCTCTTTTGGAACAATAGCCCAACAAGCAGATGGTGTTGAAGAATCACTAAAACAAGCAGTTCTAGCTGAAGAAGAAGCTGTATTGAACCAATACAAGGTATTACCCCATTAAGACTATTTCTAAAATGCTTGTTTAAGTAGAAAATTAAATTAACAAATTAACTTAAATAAAACAAACCTTTTTTATGTGGTTAAATATTAGGCAAAAGTCAATAGTCCAGTTAATGGTGCTTCTGTAGCTGCAGCAAATAATCCATTTTTAGTATCATCAGAGCCCATTGTCGACTTGTTTTCATGTCCTGCTCCATCTTCACAGGTAGTATATTGTACTAATTGTTTTTTAAATTTTTGATTGAACAATGTTGTATTATATTTTAGTTGTCTGCCAAGGCCTCAGATGATTTACTTCAATTAAGTAATCCGTTTGCTGACATGTTTTCGGGATCCATGACAACTTCACAAGGAAGCGCTACTAGTACAATTGACAATGCGTCTGCCAACAACTGGATGAGCAATGGCTTTAATACAAATACCAGTAACGCTTTTGTTGATGACAAATCATTTACATCTGTGTTTGGCCAGACTGAACCGATCCAAACTAGTTCAGTTACAAACGCAGGTAATTAATAGTTTGCTTAGTATAATTATTATATACTTTGTTGTTAAAAAAAAAAGAACATTAAATTTAATATCATTCAAATTCAAATATTCCTGAAAGTTTATGTATAACTTTTAAGCTGCATATCCTGGGACATCTTTTATTTCCTCAAACATTTTATCATCGGAAACAAAACATAATGAGTCTGTTACTACGTCAATTGAAACAACTCAATCTAGAAAATCTAGTGGAGCTTCAGTACCTCCTCCAAGACCTCCTCCGCCATCCAATCCTACTTCATCCGTTTCAGACTTAACAGGTGATCTATTTCTTTCACAAAACACCCTTCAATCTTTGTATGGATCTCCTAGCAAATCTGATTTGAACGAACTTTCTTCAGGTATACAATATTATAAAATATTGTATTCACATTTCAGGCATAATATAAAGCCAGACTGCTGTTCTGCATATTTATAATTTTATGGTTTCAAGGTAGTTTCATTTTTAAGTTTAAAATACTTATAAATTAGAATTTAAAAGATTGCAAAAACTTTATTTAGTTTGAATGATTAAGGGGACATCATACACCCAAATTTCTAATGTAATTAACTACGTATGTGACTTAAATACGTAGAATGCAAAGAGAGTGAGTTTTTAGAGTAAATGTCGCATCAGATTTAAAAAAAAAATTTCTAAGGAAATAAGTTAAATTTTTTAATTTAACAATAGAATTTAATTTGTATAAAACAGTACCACATTTTTGTATTTTATTTTTTCTCTTGTATAACTCTTATAACTTATAAAATAATAACCAGTGACATGTTATGGGAGAGGAACTAAATAATAAAACATACGTGACTGCCTTGAAACCAAGTTTTTTAACATTTTTTATTTTTTAAATTTATATTATTATTAAAAATTATTAAGTAATGTTATTAAATATTATGGCCCATACTTTAGCCAGTTTAATTATAGTTTATACATAATATAACTATTTTTAAGGTGGTCCTAGTGTATAATTTTTTTCACCCCCTCAATTCTTACAAATAGGGTTGGCCAGTAAAATACTTATCACTTAACATTATTTCATGTATTTATATTTTATAATAACAACTATGGTTGAAAGACAATCGCAATCAAAATGAAAAATTAGAACCACCTTAATGCATTAAGCATGTCAAGTTATTTGTTTTTAGAAAAATAAGGCATATTTTTTATCAGATGCCAGTGCTTTTGCTGTTTTAATTCTTATACGTGTATAAATTTGGACTTTATAACAACATTCATAAAAATCGATTTTTTTTTAAATTTAACTAGGTTCGTCAGATTTAAATAACAAAAAAGTATTGACTGGAGACTTAGACAGCAGTTTGGCATCATTGGCCGAAAATTTAACCATCAATAAGGCTACACAACCACCACCGTAAGTATTTTATTCAATTTTTAAAAAAAAATTTGTTTTATAATTTAAATGTGTTATTACTTAAAAAAAGGGTTCAATGGAATTCGCCCAAAAATACTCCAAAGCCAGGAAGTGGGCAGCCTGGAATGGGTTGGAGTCCTCAACCTATGGCGGCTACAACTGGAGCAAATTACAGACCTATGGTATGTACTACTTTATTTAATAAATGAGACTTAAATCATTATAATGGAACTATCAATTGGTTTTAGATTCGTACCAATATATTTTAAGCTTAAGCTTAATTTGTAAATACAGTTGATTAGTTGTAGTTTATCACATTTTCTGTAAATTTTTATTTTGCATGTAATTATTTTTTCTGCTTGCCAAATATTGAATTACAGGGTCAAGGAATGATGTCCAACCCTTCACCCTTTGTATCATCTTATGGTCAGATGGTAAGTTAAAATAATTTGTAAAAAGATTAAGGTTTAACGCGTTTTCAAATTATTACTGCACTCTTCTTATTACTACTCTTATTATACTCTTCATATTTTCTTTATGGCTCTTTTATGGTATTGCTATTATTTTCTTAAATTGAAATTATTTTTTGTAAAGATTGTTAGTTAAGCCAATGCTGCTTGTTATTTAAAAACTACTTTACTGGTAGAAATTACATATTTTTTTATTTTTAGCGTTTATTTGTTATTATCATACGTGGACAAAATTGTAATATTTTTGGCATACCGATATTATATTTGTATTTTATTCTAACTTATTTATTGTTAATCAAACTAGTATAAGTATACTGCATTTATAATTATATTGCATATTATTCAAGTTTCATCTAAGTATACGTTGTATTTATTACATTTGTTTATGGTATATTTAATTATACTTTAAACTTGGAATTTCACTTACAAATTAATTATTTTTCATTACTTCAAACATGTAGTTATGTGTCAGAGATAAATTAAAGTGTTATATAAACAAAGTTACCAATAAATACTATTATCACCTATTAAAGAGAAATTTATGCATTTTTTAAAATTATCTTTCGCAGCTGTCTTGATTGTTGTATTTAAATAAAAAGGACTGTTCATAAATATTCAAAATGATGTTTTAATATTTTATTAAAATTAACTAACACTAATAAAAAGGTTTACTACAATTCAGCTGTAAAGTTATAGAACAAAACCAATATTATGTGATGATATCACTTTTATATTTCTCTATTATCCTTACCCGTAAAACAGATAGTAATACAAATGGACTTAGACCTTTCTAAAATGACTGATGTTTCTTATATATTTAGATAGGAACTGTTATATTTATTTGTGTTTTTTTATAAAGTATACGTCTACAAAAAAAAAAACAAATTAAACAATCAAAATTTATATGTGTAATGGAACATTGTTTTGTTACGATTTTATTATTGAATTGAAACTGGGTAATATATAAATCTCAAGTTTGCAAAGTAAGCAATATTAAATAACTAAAAACAATATCTTAACATTTTTGTTTGCGTAGATAATGTGGGTATGATGATACAAGTATAATAATATAGTATTTGGTGATAAAGTGTATTAGTAATTTTCATACAGATAGATTATTTTAGAACATAATATTTTCACAAGCTGTAATAATTACAATTTATTATATTAATTTTTTCTAAAATTATAAATTTGTATAATTATTAGTACACCTATACTATAATTTTTAATGATTTAACACGTAATAATAATAATTAAAACATGCAAAATTTCAATAACAAAAGTATTTACTTCCGAGATAATAATACTATAAAATGTCGAACCAGTTATACAATGGCATATTATTGACTTCATATGTCAATACAAAATAGGATATATTTCGTTACATAAATATATTTTTAATATTTCCCTGTGCTTAGCAATAATATTCTTAAAAACATGCTCTATTTTTATATTAAAAAATTTAGTTTCTATCACTTCTTTTTTATGTTAAGTTTTTGTTATTGCTTAAGGGTGTACAGCCCAGTTCTGTTGGTGGTAGCGCAGTAGGTGGTGGTAATCCTGGAGTAGCTGCTTCTTCCAGCGCTCAGACCTCTCAACCACAGCCGGCTATGGATCCTTTTGGTTTGTAAGGTAATTTTCTTGTGCTTTATTAGTATTTAGTTTTTCCCTTTTTTTTTAACACTACAGATGATGTATATATATGTATATATTTTTTTTTTTTAATAATATTATTGGTTTTGTTTTAGGAGTTAAAATGGGACTAAACATCTACCAATTTATGTGTGGCCAATGTATTCAATTTTAAATGATGATAAACGAAATATTATCATAATACTATTTTTGTGCCATACGTTTCATCATTGAGTTAGCAATGCGACAATTCAAATTGACTCTTATTGTTATTCAATTAAATAGTTTGATATGAAACAAAATTTGTATCTTTTTGTTAGAATTCCAAGTTGTTTGGTTTACTTTAGTTGAATTAATATTCTTACAATGCTTAAATTTGCCTTAGTTAATTTTTGAAAAATATCCAGCTAGAATTGAACTATATAATATATTTATATATATTTCTTTTTTGTGTAAAAAAAATTGTTCCTTTACAAATAAAATATGAGTTTTATAGAGATTTTAACTTAATTAAGTGCAATATAAAAATGAAATGTTGGCTTATACATATAAATATACCTCAATAATACTCCTTAATGTATTACAAAATTGTAAATAAAATACCATAATAGTTATGTGTTACATAAACACACCCATAATATTATATTCAAATATATTTTATTTATTTATTAATAAATAATTATTATAGTAATATTATAATGGCATATATTGCATTATATATATATATATTATATTATCTAGTATTAAAAATTGTATTGCTATTGTATTCCACAATGTAGTAAATTTGCTTTTAAATAGGGTTGGTTTAAATTGTATTATTTTTATTATAAGAATTTAGGGTTTTAATGAGGTTTGTATTCACAAATTTACCAAAATGTGGTAGTAGGTATTTGATATTAAAGATTACCAATATACAATATAAAACGAGTACACAACTCAACTGAATATTCTCATAGATATATTATTTCTTATTGGTATTTGGACCGATAATCAATGAAAAACATTATTATATTATATAAATTATTTAGAACTTTAAATTTCGAAATAAGTATAGAACGAATCTATCTAAAGGCAAACGGTTTTAATTTATTTATTAAAATTCCTCAATATAATTAAAAAACTACTTATAATATTATTATTACTCTTTTGAAAAATATAAATATTGTTATTAAATTTGTCAAAAAAGCTATTCAAATATGTTATTAATATAATATGTTATATTTTACTTTTATTTCATAAGGAAATCTCATCAATTTATGATTTATAATTAAACTATTTTAATTTTGTATTTTTTTTATCGTGTTGAATGACCATAATTTGTTATTATCTACCTGGCAAATATTATACTCACATTTAAACAATTGGGTACGAATGTGTAATTATAGAACTTTGAAGGAACATTATTATTGAATAATTTAGTAAAATGGGATAGTGCAATAACTATATTATCTGTTTTATTTGTCCAATTCAAAACAAAATTCTTCATATATACAAAAAAAAATGTACTTTTTCCTGTTAAAAATAAATAGTTTTTCTTAAACTAAAAACACTTAGTTCCATTTTTTATAAATAGTTAAAGTTTGTAGTTTTTAATTTATTAATAATTAATAGCTTACATCAAAGACTAAGTAAAGCTAAATACATCAATAATGTAGACATATGTTTAGTGTATACATAAATATTTTTAAAAAATGCAATCCTCACTGTTGTAATTTTTAATTTAAAAAAAATGATTATACTCACTTTTAACACCAATGATCAAAATAACATTTTAGAATAGCCACAGTTCTTTATTATTAACTCAACTATAACAAAGTTGAGTGCTACATTTAAATTGTATTTATAAAATAATGATTTAATAAAATTTTTAATAAACGAATAATTAATAGTTATTAAATAGGAGTGTTTAATTTTATTAATATGCTTTTTTCTCCATGGGAAATACAATATAAATGTATGGATAGATAGTTTAATGAAATAATAATTATAATAATAATAATATATATATATTAATGTGTTGTTTAGTTAAAATTACTTTGTATACTACCTTGGTTTATAAGAAAATATAAAGTTTAGTCATTTTTTTAATAATTTATTTTTTAAATATATTTTAGTAACCATTAAACACAAATGTACTACTTTTATTCATTTTTCAGAGCTGATTTTTTGTTAATAAATATGGCAAAAATTATTGAAGTAAAACTACTATTACCAACAAATAAAACTGGTTAGTTAATTTGAATACTTGATTCAAATTTTAACGTAATAAACTGTTGTCGTATTTATTTTATTAGTCTTAAATTACTAATTTGTTACAGTAAAAAATTACAAAACTTCTTGTGATGCAATATAATTATTAAATAAAGGTTGGTGAAGTATGTATTTTACATGATCCCATATTCTGTGAACATTTACTCTATTTATTGCATGTGTTAAATATATTAGTTTTATGTGTTGTAACCATTAATTACATTTATCATTATTACTACTGATTTTATAATATATAAGCGGTGCTTTGGAGTAACTAGTAGGTAACCAGTAATAACTGCCAGCAAAAGTACCTTGAAACTTCCTCTTGGGACTTTGTTTGTAGACGATTGAACGGATGTTAGAATCTTCTCTTGCCATCGGGAATCCTGCACACAAATGTTACTATTTTTGTGAATAGCACCGCTTATCTGTGTATTATAAAATTAATGTTATTACCTATTAAATAAAATTATTTCTATTATTATCAACTTCGTTTTAATTTTCTAATAATTGTATTTGTATAATCAATAATTTTAATTATGACATACATTCCAATTTAAAAATTAGAACTATTTATTTGTAAATTAGTATAAATTGAAAAATGTACACATAATGTTATGACTATTATTGCTATTATTATTATTGCAACAATACATGCCTAAAAGTTGGATTAAATATACACTACTAAAATAAATAATTGTGTTTTATATAAAAAAAAAAAACTATTACAATAGGTACCTATACCTTATTTTTCTATAACTTTTACCTTGTATACCACGCTTTATAAAGCTAATTAAGTTGAATGGATATCGAATAAAGGTGTGGTGATTCCAACAGAGTGGATGAGTGCAATTTAAGCATTGAGAACTGTCAATTCGAGATATAACTCCCACATGGTTGGTAGCCGCCCCGCCATTGCAAATCGTAGGTCTGAAATAAGTATAATAGGATATATCCACAGAATAAATGAAATCGGAAAGGACAATTTCAATGTAAACAAAAACGTGGTGGCCACGTTCTAAACCTGCTATAATCATAATAACTTATACCTATATTCTATACGCAATTCAAATAATAATGTATCATGAATAAAGCAGGTTAAGAATACGGCCGCCACGTTTTTGTGTGATAAGATTAAATTTGTTTTTCTTATGGCTTACTCTTTAAATCAATAGTGTTTTGTTAGAGAAGAAGAAATCCCTAAAATTTCAGATTCCTAGCTCAACTCTAAGCACTTACTAATGAAGAATATTGCAACGAACAAATTATATATTTAAAAAAAAAAAAATAACAAATAAGTGCACTAAAATTTAATAAATACTAAAATATACTATTTACTTATTAAAAAAATTAAATGATTTTTTTTAATGCACTTATATGTAATTTTTTTGTTTTAAATAAAAAAATTATTTTCAAATGCAATTATTTATTCGTACATGGCATTAATATGTATATAATTTTTTCATTGTAATAAAATAATTTTGAATTTTAGAAATTCCATAAGTTCGTTAAATTATTAAGTTTAATATTATTATTAAAATCATTAATTTTAATTCAATAAGAAAATAAAAAGAACATTTTCTGTAACTAAAAGGATCATTAGAGCTTTAAGAAAATAGTGACGCTCTTGTGTCACGAGATGAGGAACAAAAGTTTTTATTTTTTAACTCGCCCTGGAATTTGTCAAAGCCGAATTCAACACGACCATAATATAACGTCGGTCGTCGATAATAGTCTGTAACACAGGTTTGTGGGATACAATAATAAGCAAGTGGAAAATTATATAGAGTAAAAAAAAAAAGTAATGCAGTGTTAGGTACCTATTCCATAAATAAAATACAACTGTATTTTTAAAAGGATGTTATTTAAACTATTAATTTGACTTGGGTCTGGGAAAGGGAAGATAAAACCCTCTACCCAAACCCCACCCCTACGCCACTGCTTACATCTGCCTTTTTTTTCCTTTCTCATCTCTCTCAATTCCTTCCCATACTGAATCGTAACATGATGAAACTGCTCTGTGTCATTTTTCCCATCTTCTTTTACATTAGCCCACTTTTTCTTCTAACAGAAATACTCTTTTTAACTTTCTTTCCGTTATGGCCTATGTGTGTTAACAACCCCCAACCCATCCGAAATCTTTAATTCTCGTTCTGTTTCCATCATAACTCCCATCATTGGATTTATTTTACTTTTTAGGCCCTAGTTTTTCTATTTAATTAGGAAAATAATTTACTTGCGATATTTGTTTTTTTGTATTTATTATATTTAAAGTTGATTTCAACATAACACCTATAAAGTATTGTAAATGTTGAGCTATAATATTGTTCAACAAAGTCTAAAATCATTTTTAAAAAAATGTATACGTAAGATTTATAGTTATTTATTGACATTATAAATTGAATTGGTTATAAACAAACAAGATATGGTTTTAGTTAATATATATATATATATATATATATATTATTTTATGTTACAATAGATTCAGAATAAAATTATTAAAATGGAGAAACAATTAGTTTTGTTGTCAATCTAATTACACACATGACACATTTTTTTTAAATATTGCGACAAAAATATTATATCATAGAAAATAATCACTTTTAAGCTTGAAAAAAACATTATGCTAAGTGTTGAATGTTATACTAAAACAATATGAAATAGAATTTATAATTAACGTAAAGTGTATACGATTTACAGTTATTTATTCACAACACAAATTGAATTGGTTGTAAGCAAATACGATTTGATTTTAGTGTATTATACACGGTATATATTTTGAAAATTTCGAAATTTGCAAAAATAGAAAAGGAAACTAATCATGTCGTCAACCTAGTGGCTAGTGCAACCATTTTTTTCAATGTATAACGTTAACAGCTTTTCAATTTCGGACCACGCACATACTTCACATGTACGACTGTCATTCAACGTTATGGGCATGCGGTTTTCGTTGAAATAAAATGATACTTTGTATTCGTCATTATCGCTCCTAAAAAGTACAGCCATGCAGTTTGCAAGCGATGGAACCATCGTGGAACTTTTCCACTTACGTTCCTTCATGTCAATGTAGTTAGTTGACTGTAATGGAGCACTGTCTTTGGCTAGACCCAGTATAACATATAAATGAAATATGTTATGAGCGTTTCCAAAATGAAAAGCGCCATTTGGACCGCTTCCTCCAGTTTTTGTTCTGAAAATAAAAAGTAAATTAGTTGTACTAATGCATAATATTTTTTATAACTGATTAAAAAAACAATACGAATAGAGATACATTTATCAGATAACATTTTTTTTTTTAGGATTATATAGCATATAGTTCTGACAATAATAATTGTAAATTATAGGTCCACACACAAACATTAAATAACTACTAAATTCCAGAGATAATGTTAAGATTATAATTGTAAAGTTTATACGAACCAGGCTGTATATATTGTCTGACCCTCAAAATATACACCAACGTAGTGTAAACTAAGCACTATACAGTAAGAACTTGAAGCAAATAGTGGTTAAAGCTATATATACTTGCAAGGGGAGGTTTAAATGAAATTTTATTTTAAGAGTATACAAAATAATAACTAATTATATTGTTTTTTGTGGTACTGCGGGCGTTGGAGTGAGCTGATTAACTTAAAAAGTCTGATAGTACCTCCTGGATTCAATTTCCGATCCACAAATAATCCTATTAGTCTACAATATAAAGGGTCGCGCAATGGAAAGAGCGATTTTCCAATGTATTTAAATGGTGAAATCGCTCGTTTCTTTGCCCCACCCGTTATATATTACATTTTAAATACCTTGTCGAAAAAGTCAAATGCCACATAGAACGGAGTCGAAAAATTAGGAAAATTAAATTTGAGTTATTATAAATACCTATCTACACAACTATAATACAGAATACTTAAGTTTCTTTGTTTTCCTAAAAAAAGTCATTAAAGTATGATTTAAATATACATCACGGTCATGATCGATAAACAGTAAGTTTTTAATGAAAAAACTTGTACCTGAAAGTTTCCAAAAGACTTGTAGCCATAGGACAAGCTTGTTGTAAGCTCGAAGGGTTTCCATAACCAGCAGTATAGTACCATTTTAGTTCTTCAATGTATTCCAATGCCTTAACAAATGTTGTGCATGTCAATATTTATTAATTTGTAGCCGTTAATATAATCATAGTAAAATAATATTTATCATAATATAATACTTTGAGATCTTCTTGGCAGAATATCTTGCACAACGGGTGAAATGACTCGTCATCGTAAGACCTTCTTATGCGACACGCATCATATGCATAGTTAATAAAACCAAAATCTAAACATTTAATAAGACATCAGAGTTTGTTATGCAAACAACGTATTCTGAGTTTACCAAGTTCTCTAGGCTTAAGTCCCATTTGGATTGCAATCCTTTCTAAAACATTATTTATAACGCAACTTTTTTTGAACTTTTCAGATTCCGCAATATTTTTATTGAGTTCATCCACCTAATTTAAAATATTTATCATTATTAAAACAAGAAAAACCTCAAGCGCAATTCGCCATTACCATTAGTAACTGATTACTATTCTCCCATTCTGGTACGCTGGTAATGCTTTCGTTGTTAAAAAGACCTTGCAAAAACATTTCTCCAGTATCCTTACAAATTTGCTCTGACCTTGACCTCACCTGCAATTTAAATATAAGGTATACTATCTATAATATTATGTTTAATAGGACACATTGTACCTTATAGTTTTCTAAATTAAACGGTGTGCTAAATAAGTTCTGGAAAGCTCGTCGAATGCGTTTGGCTATGTCTTCTATTTTACTACGGAATACAGTGGCTTTGATATCTTTGTGGGGATCTCCATCCCAATTTTGAATGTTAATTATATCTGCCCTGCTTATTTTTGCTTTTGCGGTAATTTTGTATTTATAACCCTGATAACGTGTCCATTCTTTGAGAAAGTCGTCAGGCGGCAATGCCATGTTATGCCGCATGACCATAAAAATCTGAACTGGTGTATCATCTATGTAACAAAACAAATTTCATGAACATTGATGTCCAATTTGGTTTATAGATTGTTCAGACGATTTGAAACTAAGAAGTACAGGTGTACTTACTCTGTTCTTTTTTGATTTCATCAGAGAAAACCAAACTGTATGCTGTCTTCGTGGAAAAAAGCCAATACTGATTGGAATATGAGTTGTCCGGCTGAAGTGCATGGATACCTGACCTACAACTATAGACTTGTATATATTTTTCCAGCTTCTTTTTAATCTTTGGCCACGGACATTTTTCACATCCAGACCCGTCATTTAACGTTATGGACGTAAGTTTTTCGTTAAAATAAAACTGCACGTAATATTTTAGTTGGGAGAGTTTGCTGGTTTTGAAAAGTACAGCCATAAAGTTTGCTGCCAATGGAGCCATCTTAGAACTTTTCCACATTCGGTCCTTCATACTTTCATAGTTGGATGACATTAATGGAACTTTATCTTTGGCTAGACCTAACATGACATACAAATTCAATATGTTTATCGAGTTTCCAAAATAAAATACACCATTTGGACCTATTCCTTGTATTTTATTTCTGAAATTAAAATAAATGATCGTGGTTGCAATAAATAATGTGGTGGATAATTTACATATACTGCGTGGATAAATCGATTGGTATAAATTTACTTTACCGGACACTTTTTTTTTGCCATATTTTAGTGTTTTTTCCTCTTAAAAATAATCCCGTATCAGCGTTTCATCATGTGAACGAGGCTTTAGTGTGACAGTAAGTGCTTACACACTGCCGCTTAACCCATTCGGTCACGTCACTCGCCCTCGACACCTTAGGTATGTTCGTTTAAGAAAAAACGGTCGAAACGAATCATCTTTTCGACTAACCTATGATGCAACCCCCCGGATTTGATCTTCCCAGGAGCCAATGGATAGTGCTTAACAGACTCAAAACAGGACACGGACGCACAGGAAACATGTGACATCGATGGGCACTAAGGCTCTCCCCAATTGCGATTGTGGGCATCAAATCCAATCCTCAAAACATGTCGTTAAAGAATATCCCAGGAGGACTAACAGAACTCAACAAAGTTACCGCGGATACAATTAAATGGCTTGAAGACTTAGATATTAAAATATAGCCCTCCTATTATTCAACAGCCTATGTTACTTATTTAGAGTTATATTTTATAGTATTAATCTGTTATAAATGTTGAGTCTTGTAATTTTCATATCTTTTAATTAATTCATAATTTATAATTTATATAGTTTATATTGTATTGGTTATGTGTGTTAAAGATGTCATACGAAGAAATAATTTTAAAAAAATGGTATATAGTATATACACTAATAGTTTAGTGTATTTGAGGAGGTGTAGGGTGTGCTGTTTCAAAACAATCTTTTTGACGTTTTGGCTTTACGCCGAAAATCCGTTACGACACCTCCATTTTCACCGGTGTGGAAAGTGAATACACCAAATCAATACTTTTTCAAAACGTACAGTATGTACACTACACTATTTTAAAACAAACACTTTGGTGTACACTTTTTATTAAAACGAACAAATCTACAGAATGGTGATTTGATTTGTAGGGGATGGGGATGGTGATAAGAAAAATCGTACACTTTTGGATAGCTGATCAGGGATTATTGATAAGGTAATCAGCTGATAAGAGAAAATTCATAATCCCGGAAAACTGAGAGAGGCAAAAAATCAACTGACCAACGGTTTTAAGTACTTCAACTCTATAATTATGCAGAATCATTCAATTTTGACATTATCACTATAAGATATGATTCGCGTATCACATTAATATAATATAATAGTTTTTAGGAAAAATAATTTTACTTGAAGCTTTCTAGTAAGCGAATGGCCATTGGGCAAGCATATTTTACGCTAAACATATTCCCATAACCTTCTTCAAAGTAGTATATGAGATCTCTCATGTATTCTAAAACCTACAAGCAATTCGAAGATAAAGTTATTATGGTTCGTAGCATTGTATAAGCCTTTAAACTACATTGCATACTCTGAGATCTTCTTTGCAGAATACACGACACAAAGGTGGTATTGATTGTTCATCGGAAGACCTTTCTATGGCACACGTGTTGTACAAAGAAGACACCAATTTATAATCTGAAGCATAATAATGTTACAATAAGATTTCACTTCCTTATACTTTATTTTTATAACATCAAGCCTACCTCTAAAAAAACCTTTGGGTTCACGTTCAATTTTTTTTAAAATCTTTTGACTAACATTCTTTATATGATCGCTGTGCAAGAAGTTTATACTTTCTCTATTATACATCTTTTTCACAGATCGATCATTTTCCATGCAATAATCAATCTAAATCAAATAATGAAACTTAAAAGCAAAGACTTACGATAACACTGAGTGTATTTCTACTTGCCATTAGTATTTTGTCGTCTTTGTCACACACCGGAACAGTATCAATATCAATGTTTTGATCATTGAGAATAGTTTTTAAAAAAAGTCCTCCAGTTTCTTTACAATGTTGCTCCGGCCTTGTCAATGCCTAGAAGTATATTTTTGTATAAGTGTAGAAAGTAATTGTTATCGTATTATCTTATGTTAAATGATGAATCGTACGTAATAGTTTTCAATCTCGTATTTCTCGGTAAATATATTTGAAAAAGCATTTCGAATCCGCTGGGCTAATTCTATGATTTCAACGCGGCCTTTTTCTACTAATCCTTCTGCGTTTGTTGTAATACTTTTTGGTTCCCAATCATTAATTGCTTTAATATCTGATGGACACATTTCAGAATTTCCAGAAATTTTTAATTTATCACTCATCTGATACCGATCATAATGTTCCACCTTATTATCGTCCCAAGACGGATGATGCGTGCCATGTTTAGCTACCATGAAAAGCTGAATTGGAGTATCGTCTATATATTACAAAAAAAAAAAAATAGTTAATTTCAGTTATGTCCGTGCCATATTTGAAAGTAATAACCCATGTTGGTTATGACTTATGACTTATAATATTTAATATTATCAACTATATAAAGTTTTAAATGTTATCGTTGGTAAAATAAAAAGCAGTAATAATTCAAAATAATAAAACATACTTGGTAAATTTATGCTCTTGGAAGAAACATAATTGTATGAGGTTAACGTGGAAAAGTACCATTCAGGATCTGCTTCTTCATAGTTCGGACAACAAAGGATTTTCCAACCACAGTTAAAGATAATATTTATTATTATCGACCACTGCAATATACATACCAGCTTCAACATCGTATCGCTTGCCTGAACAGTGATCACTGACACAAAATATACCTATTTCTTAAAACTATTATGATGGTACAATCCAACGGCAAATAGGTATAGCAAATATAAGAAAAAAACAATACATACATACATTTCTCTCAACAACATTCAAAGCAACTCTCGAATTGACATCATATTTGTTTGAACACATGCATAACATACTTTTATTTTTTAACTTGAATTCGATGCGCAGCCGAATAGGTATTGTTTTTAAAAAAATATTTTTTTTCGTATAACTACGTATGGAAATGCAAGTACAATACGAATTATAACTATTATAATAATAATAACCTGGCATATTTATATCTAAATATGTGGTGGCGGGGGGTAAATATTGGCCATTTTGTAGGGCCGAACGTATTGGGAATACACTTTATAGGCGCTGATGTTTATGTCTTGCGAGATAATTTAAAAAATAGGTCTTGGGCACTTAAAATGTCTACACCGGGTCTTAAATAATTTTACTAGGTATTTTAATTTATATATTCATTTAAAACCTTAAGAAAATATTATATGGTTTTATCATTGTTATTACTTTTCTAAATAATTGTTTACTTACTTTCTTACACGAAAACACGTTTTAGGTTGTGTTTTTTATTGAAATAAGAAGAAAACATATTTTTTTGTGATGTTTTCTGTGCTTGTTTAAACAGTTACCTATTAGTCATACATCAATGCAATAAATAAGAAATATATCAAAAACCACATCTTTAACATCATTAAGTTATAATATTTTTTTAAGTGTAAACTATTAAAAATATAATAAAAACAAAAACAATAATTTCTATTATGAACGATAGTTTTATAGCTATTCCTCCAGCCTATTTATCAAAATTCTAATAACTCCATAAACATTTGTCCAAAACTTGATATTAAACATTTTTTTTACTGGATATTCATGATATACCTAATAAATATTTAAAAAACATATTTATTTACTATATATATTTTTGTATTTAGAACATTTTTAACGGGTAGAACGATTTTGTTCCAACGTGTACAGAACACTTTAACCAGAGGCCGAAATTTGGGTTTCCAATTAATAATGTGAGAGGTTTTAATTTCTACCTACTCTGAATTTTCGTTGTATAAGATTCGCTAGTATATTTATAATAAATGATAAAGTTTGTAAAAACACACAATAAGTATTATTTGTTTTTTCCGTCTAACTTACCTTAAATTAGTATCGATATGATATAACATATCAGTAGTAATAATACATTTAAAAATACTTAATAATGGTCTATGTATCCAGATTTATCGTACTATCAAAATATGCGCTAGTATATAAAACACAATTATTTGTAATTGTTATTAGTGTCTTATGTTTTTAGTTTTGTATCGGTATCAACAACATATGTGTAATAGCCCACACAAAAAACTTCTCTAAATCAATACACAATCACATAACAATTTTATAAATTTGGAATTTAGCGTACAATAATGTGTTGAAAAATAATTTTCAATGTTAATCAAAATGCTTTTCAATTAAAAATATGTGGGATTAATTTTTGTACCCTGAAAATATGTTCTAATATAAATCGTATTTAAGCCAATCCCATACCAATCTGGTTGGTTGGCCATCCAAATTAAAAATATAATTATTTTTCATCTGGAATTTTGATAGTTTTACATTTGCAATTACTAGTACATAACAGCGAGCATTATTTGAGAAACATTTAAAGGTAATTTGACACTAAAAATCGGTGTTAAGATCAAATTTGTAAACATAATATAATATAATAACATAATAAAGAAGTATCTATTTTGATATTTAATTATTTTCTTCAACTATATTATATCAAAACGAGGTCTATTTTTGTACAAAAACTTGAAAAACGTGTAACATTGTAATCAATGTCTTATTGTAATCGTAGATACCTGTACAGTTTTCTTTTGAAAATGTTTGTGTTGATGTGTGGACAAATAATCTAAATTACCAAACTCACTAAGAAGCGTACAGATATATACAATTTTTTTTCAGCGTAGATAAGAAACGGATAAGCCATGACGGAGTAATTTTCTCTTGTCCCTTGACCCGAGTTCTTGAAACTACATCAGTAAAACTATGCCGGATGTATTAGTTTTGCACAGTCTGTTTAAACTATGTGTTACTTTGTAGTTTTGGTGTGTTTCGTATTTTGGCTGTCGAATTCGCTTGGATGGGATCGTTTTACAGTATAAAGCGTCCATACGGTAAAGCGGAGCATAAAGATCACCTGATATTATTAAATAGGGCTAGCGTCGCGTTAGTAAATCGCACAAAACATAGTCTCTATTTTTATACCCGAAATACTTGCAACTTGGTTTTTTCCTAATTCAAACTCTGTTCATACCTAGTAAATGTTTTTGAATAATTGTAATTTCACGTTTTCAAAGTTCGATCCCTCTAAGTAAAAACAAAGTCGTCTTTTAAAAAAATTTCGTGTAATACAATATTCTACATTTCAGTAATATCTAAAATGACCTTTATAATTTCGATTTGTTCTTAGTAGCTAATAGTATTTAACTTAAACCACGTATATTAATATTAAAATAATTAACGAGCAATAATATTATTTGTATTATGTATATTTTATGTTTGTGATACATATTATATTGTATTGCAGTATAAACCCCTTTATTATTTGAATGTAGGCAACATAATATACGTTTTTTATTTATTCCTTATCAAAGTACAAAAAAGAGCTGATGTTATCAAATCAAATTATTAATAATGATTATACTAACTTTTGACTATCATATTTTATCATTTTCAAATTAAAAATGTCACATTACTTTTTTGTAACGTTTTTTAATAGTATATTTTAATTAATCTGTATAATATTACTAATGTAAGTTTGGTATGATCTTATTATAGTATAACAAATTATATACTATACTTATACATTTTTTTTTATAACACGTATTTATAGGAAATGGAAGAAGCATTACAATCTTTGTTAGGAGTAGGCGTTACAAATCTAAAGAAATCATACGGAGGAGGATGCATCAATAAAGGATCAGTTTATAAAACCATGGATGGGAAGAAAATGTTTGTAAAATTTAACTCTAAGGAAGGGGTAATTTTATTTGTGTACTGTATACATCTGCTCTACCATAATACAAACGTATTTTCGTACCTAATTAAGTATTAATAACTTTTTTCTTTCATAGGCAGATTTAATGTTCAAAGGTGAATTTGAAGGGCTGAAAGCAATTGGTGATACGGAGACAGTCAGGGTTCCAGTTCCAATTGTGACAGGTTCTACGAAAAATAGTCAACATTTCCTTGCTATGGAATTTTTGAATGATTTGTCGCAAGTTTTTAATACAGACAGCGAGGCATCAAGGACACTTGGTAGTAATTTAGCGGATTTGCATTTGCACAACCTAAAATCTGGAAAACCTATTAACAAATTTGGATTTCACATAAATACGTCTTGTGGATTTATACTTCAAGACAACACATGGACCGATGATTGGATTGTAAAATTAACATTTTATCTGAGTAGTTGTTTATTGCATTTAATAATAAAGTATTCTCTTAGACTTTTATTACGGAACGACGTTTACAACAACAAATTGATTTGCTGTCGAAAACTAAATCAGAATGTCCGTTAAAAAAGGTATAGGTATTAGGTATTAAATAAAAAGTACGAACTAAATATAATATGACCTTTTTTTTTAATTTTAGAAAATTGTTGATGATTATTGGCCTCGATTAAAACTCAAAATACCCAAATTATTTGACGGAATAAAAGTAATGCCGTCACTACTTCATGGGGATTTATGGTCAGGAAATGCTGCATTGGCTACTCCTAAACCAGGTTGGATATTAGTAAACATTTTAAATGATTATGTTTAAAGCTACACTGTTAAAACTTTAATTACAGCTATTTTCGATCCGGCAGCATTTTATGGACATAGCGAATATGACTTAGCTATTACTACCATGTTTGGACCATTTCCAAAAGGGTTTTACAAAGCTTATTATGAAAAAATTCCAAAACCTGAAGGTTATGATGCTCGAGAAAAACTTTACCAACTATTTCATTACTTAAATCATTGGTTGGTGATAGCTATCTACAAATAAATATGTCTTGTTTTTTTTTTATCATACAGTTTGTATAGGAATCATTTTGGAAGTAGTTACAACACTGTAACAGAAAATACTTTTGAGACTTTATTGGATGCCGTTGGATAAAACTCAATTTCTAAGAGAATCTGTAATGGAAACGAAAAAAGCAAATATGAACACCACAAAGATGTATAATGTCTTATTGGTTTTAGATGTATTCAGAGTTGGGATTTTTTTAATCAAATAACAAATAATAACTAATTAATTTGAATAATCTCTTTATTCGACCAAATCTAAGATTATTTATTTAAATAAAAAAAATTTGACGGTTATTCAAATAAAAAAATTATCTAAAAAATTCCCCTACTATGGATGTGTTTAAAAATTATTAATCTGTGTTGAAAATGTTTTTCTTTTTAAATGTATAATGGTGAACAGGTATAAACGAATAGGACTATAAAATCACCTCAGAAAAAATTCAGCCAAAAATAAAATTTAAAAGTCTTACAATATGAAAGTAGCTATTAATAATAATAATCGTATGGTGAATTTGACCAGGAGGGCTATATCTAACTTATGCCAGTTCAATCGCCTGAGGACACATGGAATTTCTGCCATGCTTATCGTAGGTTGATGGTGTGTGTGGGTCGCCGCTCAAAATCCGGGTGGTCACCCATCCAGGTTCAAGCAGCAACGGCCACAGCTTAACCTCAAGTGCCATGCGGCAGCTGAGGTGTCCACTGCGCCACACCGCCCTGATAGTAGCTATTGATAAGAGTGAATACCAATTGAATAAGAGTTATATTTCAAATTATGGGACATCTAAACTGCGAGACTTTTAAATATATATAATTTTTTTTTTATTGAAATTTGTCTGGAACAATTTTCTACCCCCTAACCCAAGGTCCATCTTAAAGAAAACTGTTTAAACACAAACCTAATAATTATGATTATTCGTTAAAAATAAAACTCTATCAAAAAAATTAATTCAGATTTTTATAGTTAGATATTTTTTGTGTGATACAATCTTATTTACATGATTATATTGTGAAGTCTAAATTCAAATGATAATAATATTTAATTTTTGTATTTTAAATACTTATTAAATCATGAATTATCGACATTAACTTTCACAGTTTGTAGTGTGAATTTATTATTCTTAATTAATAGTCTGTATAATATTTTATTAAATAATATTTAATGTTCCTATGTTTTTTTAGTTTCGGTGCAGAACTGAGAAGTTACCTAATCATACAGTTTGTTTAGTTCACAACGTTTTTTTGTTACTATGACCAGAAAAAATTAATATACTTTGTACATAAAAATTTATATTTTCCATTTACGTATATAAAATATGTGCCTTAGTTTTGTATTTACTACTTAGTTTCAATATTTGTATGTTTTGTTATTATGTATCTGAAAGAATTTTTGATGAGTTGTTAATAAACCAGTTAATATTAAAAATTAATTAACAATATTAAAATTCTAGGTTTAAACGTTGGCAAAACTAGTGAGAACGGCTACCTATTCAAACAATAATTAAGAGTTATTATTTATATTTTATATCAACTGATACTATTTTTAAATATTTAACTGATATCTAAATTCTAAAATAATTTACAAATATTTACAAAGACACTTACTTGAAATTTCAAACAATTATAGTTAAAAAAAAAAAAAAAATTGTAATAATACTTATATACAGATGTAGGTATTTATTAATCTAAAGACGTGTTGCTTTCTTAACACATACAACATACGTATAGACAAATAGACCAAAGGCCAGAACAGTTTACCTGTGTAATAGTGGGATCGCCATCATGGGCGTCCGCAGGAAATTTATCAGGGAGGGGCATAATGAAATAACGTTTTTTTGGGCTTACATTTTTAAACTTCTCTACAGATATAATATTAGAAAACAATTTTTTTCCTTCATCAATTTTAAATTTATAGATCTATACTAAAGTCAAAATATTAATGCAATGTTTATTTAAACAATAATAAAAGTTAAAATTTTCAAAATTATATTTGAAGTCCAGGGCCATCCTAGTCCTACACCTCCATAGAGCTCGGTCTTCTGCATCTCGTTCAATCATCCCGCGTTATAACAATATAATAAATATATATTTATTTGATTATTATATTCAAGCTTCGGCAACTTAGGCCATTAATATTTGAGGACAATTTTTTTTAGATAATGTTGTCGCATATTCAATTATTTTTCTGTTAAGTTTAGTATTGGTAAAGCCATAGGTATCTACTATAACTACACGAAAGTCGGGTAGCAAATTCTTACCTCTCTACGACAATTTACAACCACTTAGCAGAACACCATTATTAGTATTAACGATTTACCGTGATGGACTTCGTAGTGCAAAAAACTACTGTATTAAAATAAAAAAAAACCAATACAGTGCGGGTCAAAGCATATGGTGACAGGAATTATTATAGTTCACTTTCAAATAAAATCAATTGGTTTGTCAACGTTTATCGATAGTACTTAATCTTAAGAATAATCAATAGAAGTACAAATTAGGAAATAATTCAACTATTTTTAAAAAATGTATGGAGCGCCGTAGTTTTAAGTTGATAAATATGTAATTTTTTCATTTTGAATGGGAAAGGACGGATGGTCCATTGTATGGTCCATTAAAGTACATTTATTAGGTACGATTTCTGATCTATAGAGTTGTTGCATGATAAAATCGATTAAGTGATTTAGAAGATATTATCTTGTGTCCAGACACAAAAATAAAATTACATAATTTTAGAAACAATACCTTCTTGGTTAAAAGTTTGGATTTTTAGCTTGCTCTCTCTCTTTCTTTACAAAGGCCATTCGGTACACACAAGTCAAAACTATAAATTGCGGTTTTACAATTTAACTATGTCAATAATTGTCCTTGTCAAACGTCACTAAAAACCTACCTACATTTCTCGTTTTGTTCGTGGCCAAAGACGTTGCTGGAATTTTGTGTTCACGACTTTTTTTAGCTATATTGCGCTTCGTTTAGACGAAAAAAGTACCTATTTACTTATAATTTTGTAGCCAAAAAAATAGTGGCGAAATTTTACTGAAATAAACTCATCATTCTGGTGCAAGCACTGAACTGTATACAGTATATAGTTCAGTGGGTGCAAGGCACGCTCGAACCTTAACCGACCTCAGAACTGTTTTTCGGTATACGCAGAAGCCTCGTACAGCCTTCTAGCCTTGTATACAGACTAGCATTTGCGGAGTAAGAACCCATCTGTAATAACCCATTTAATATTTTTATAGTCATTGCATTCAGTACCTGCCCGCGGGTTCGTCCGTATGGATTGTACGACGCCCTATTCGAATATCGAGCGTACCGGCAGCGGCGGCGGCGGCGGCAACAGAGTATAGGTGTAGCCTCCTCCGCCGCACCGTCCTGGCCAAGGTCGCGGCGTCTGCGCCGGTACCGCACACAAACGCCGCCGCGCACGCCACGGTACGCCCGCGTAAACGTGGGGGCCGAGTGGTACGAGGAGGGGGACGCCGAAGTTTCACGATAACGCCAGCGTCATCGGGCGGCTAGTGTACGCTCTCAGTCAGTAGAACACGAGCTCGCGCCGTCGATGGCCCCGAGTTACACGATCGCCGCGACTAGTCCACCACGTTGTTTCTCCTTGTACGCGAGTTTTCTTCGCTAGCTTTGCCCGTTACGGTTGTGTGCACCGCGGTGCGGCTGCTTCTCGCGTTTGCACTTGAAACGTTGTCCACGGCCGAGAAGACGTGGACGCCGCGCGGTGTGCCGGATAATGGACAACCGCCGGACACCCGCGAACCCTCGCCGCACGCCGCTCGTCCAGCTCCAACTATCGTAGCTGTAAGTTCATGTAAGTTTTCTACGAGGGTGTCTTTTTAATTAATTTTACTCTATTTATTCGGTAAGTATATCGATTCGAGTATCAAGTATCAACAGTGACTCAGTTATCGTCCGTGTGATTACTAAATATTTGAACTTAATAACGACGTTTGTCGAAAATGTAAGATAAAATGAGCTTTTTTCCAATGGAAAGACATTACGGATAATAAATTATATATTATTGCACTAGATTTTTGCCCAGAAACAACTTGAGTTTAAAACATGTCAATAAGTTCTGAACAAATCGACTATTATTGTATTTTACGGGTTACTGTTATTATTTATGTAGTTTGGTTGGAAATAAAAGCACGGTCGATCGGCGAATATGTCAACAATAACAAACGGAGCGTAGTAATTTTTTAACAAGTAGGTTATTTAAATAATAGTATTATTAAACAGAGAAAACATTAGCTTCCACCATCAAGTTTTATCTTGGAGTAGGTATTCTGTTTATAAAGTATTCATTATTATAGTAATAAGCACGAATATTTGGCCTTTACGATGATGAGATTAAAATTTTTTTAAAAAAAAAAAAAAGCATTTCCAAATTACTTTTGTCAGGCAGTAGCCAGTAATTTTGAAGATGTGTTCTCAGACCTCAATTGAGGGGTTTGCTCTTGGCTATTTATTAAGGGACAAAATAAAAGCAATTTCTATCTTGTAGACACAGGCCGAGATCTTTGTTTTAGTTGTAAATGATTATTAGTGTTAGCGTGTTGTTAACTACAGTGTTGCATTTCTAAATAATTGTCGCCCATGGAGGCAAAAAAAGCCATCTCTCATTTTACATAAGAAAAAAAAATGTTTACAGTACTAATAAAAACAATAAACAAATAGTTGTATAATAAGTTTACTTACTATACAATATTCTGAAAAAAAAACTTTTAAATTACTATTATTTCAAACCCATAAATTACCTCTTACGTGAAATGCGAATTCAAATATATTACCAAAGTAGTTGTTTGTTTTTTATCTGCTATTAAAAAAGCTGATCAAATAGGTACATATCAATCCAAACTATATGACAATAAAGTTGTACAGCCTAATCTAATCTGGATTTAGACGATATTATTATTATTATTTATATATATTAGACTCTTTTTTTCTTACAGCTTACCCTTTCAATAAAAAAAAAATGTATTTTTTGAGTAAGTAACATGAATGTGTTATAATTACATAATAATGCGACGATGGTTAACAGTGTTAATACCACCAGTGCCTCGTGAATTTTAACCAGCGTTATCTATTGTCAAAAATATTCTACTGCATATAGGTAATAGAATAATATTATACAACTAAAAAAATACTATAATGCTATTCTAGGTTGAAAACATTCGAATTGGCTAATCCAGTTTACAGCTTGAAAAACGAGTTTTTGTACTAGTGTCGAAAATGAACTAGATACATCTCGTTCGTTTTTTCTCTTTATATCTTCTACATTTCCAATTTTGAACGACTAGGAGTGGCTGAGTGGGTAAGGCGGCAGTGTGTTTGCGCTCACTGCCGCCGGTCCGACACTTGGTCACGGGCGGTTAGATTAGGTTAGGTTCGATCTCACGATGGCAGCGTTGAGCCATAAAGGTCCGTTAAGCTTGATGGTGATGATATAACGTTTCCAATTTTATGTAATATGCTATCGTTAGTATAGTAAGTAAGTATAAGTTTAAGTTGCATGTCATATACTGTACGAATTAATCAATGTTTTGTATATGTTTACACTTTAATTTTATGTATTATTGAACTTAGGGGAGAACTGTATCCATGCAAAATAGACAATGCTGTATAAACAAGACAATATTAACAATTAATCGAAAATGTCTGAGTTTGTAATTGTTTCTTGTCAACGAGTTCCGCGTTTCAATGAAAAATAAACATTACCGAGTTGAACGTTACTTGGATTTTAATGAAACCCTTTGAGGCGAATGTGAATTCGACACGATTTTAAGTAATCAGTCTGGACGGATTTTTATAGCTAATCAGAATTATCATAGAAAATGACACGGAGCAAGTATAATAGATATCGTTCCGTCGCAATTATAGTTGTAGAATGTATGTTTTTGTCTTTAAAAAAAGAATATAAATATACATTTGTGTATAACATTGGACATAAGTCATTACCCATTAATATGTTACTGGTGTGATGCCAATCGCTTTGATCTGGTCAATAACGATCCGAACAACTTGTCTTGAGTACAGATAGATTGTTGTGATTTGTGAATTATTATCGTCAAAAAACCATATTACATATTATTTTTATGTATAAACGATATTGTGATAGGATCGTGGGTGTTTATTTAAATTGATTGCTGACGACTCACGACAAGCGTTTAACAAGTGTACTCGTTTTCAGAATCGTTAGCAGGTTGACACATGGAACGCTTTGACATTGTTTTAAATAATAGACACAAACGTTTTCAACAAAAATTATTAAGTGTTTTTTTTTTTTAGAAATATAATGCGCTTCTATTTATTCAAAATTTGTTTCGTTAATTTGTGCCGGTGTCGTTTAGAGCTTTAAATTTAAATACTTTTAAAGACTCTGTAATATATATAAATATATTTGAACAGTTTTAGAAAAGCTAAAGAAATACTCGGGTATTCTTCGACTACTCCCAGAGCACGTCAAAGCGAGACGTTTTGGATCACAGTCGGTTGTTGTCAAAACAATGAAATCCCAAAAGCCGATAGGTAACGGTTTTTAAGTCTGCCAAAACAATCTTTAGTTGGTTCGCTTAAATTAAAAATGATATTCTATTCGATACGACACGGTGAATATTTAAATGCAATTCATCTGATCTGGAGACGCGAATAATGTTATGTTTTTTTTCGTTTTCGGTTATCGCAATTATTCCGTTCAGTCTATTGCTTTTTTTAAACCGAATCTGAACGCGTCATCATCTCAAGCGCTGACAAGTGACAACGTTTTGTTTTTTAAATATTTTGTTTATCATTTCCCCTTAACTCTTTGGGTATTATTACCGTAATTTGGCATTAGTTATACTGATTCAATAACGCATCAGCTCACGATTTGGTTGTCTATTTGTAGTTGAACAGATAAATTTTAGTTATAATATTATATAATACGTACACGTTGTTGTGCTTATTTAATGACTATTATATTTCATCTGGAAACGTTCAGCTTCAAAACCGAGGAGGGTGTTGGCTTGTTTCTTTTGTCGAGAACCGTTTGGGTACCTGTTCCATAGTCTGTTGATAATAATACAGAATACTATCCATGGGCTTTTGGTGAAAAATAAAAGCGTAAAACGATGTTGAACAGATGCGAATGCGCGGTTGTTTCACTTGAGCAAACATTTAATCTGTTATCAGAAGTTTGTGTTTGCGATCTACTGTCAAAATTTATTTTGTATAATATTATCGTACTTGGCTCGGTCGGCACACTCTACTGTGTCATGCAGTACATCATGCACGACCAGAACAACAATACGGACAAATCTAGGTATTGACTATTGACGTATTATTATGACCAGCTTGGAAAACTTGTTCAATTCCATTACGGTTGCCGAGGGACAACAGTCGTCGACTTTAGTTGGTGATATTGTTATCATGTACTCCAATAGACATACCACTTCTTATATATGCCAAGTACAGCGAGGAAGAGACAAGCCAGCAATATCAAAAATTGTGAATAATAAAATAAACGTTAGTTATAAAAAATATAGTAAATTTCAAGATTCAACACAGTTATGATCGAACAGAATGACAGTCAGGAGGCAGGAGTCGACCTTTTTTTTTTGAGGTTGATTTTAAAATGAACGGATTTAACAGCCCAGATACCGGTGTATTTTTCTAAATCTACGTACATCTTGTTAATAAGTTTATCCGCGTTCCGGAACGATTCGCTTCGCTCTTGGTTTTAATATGTTTTTCGTAGACTGACAACGCGATTATGTAATTTTAACCCTATTTTTTTTCGAATTCTTATAGTTGAACACATTTAAGTACAATAATCCGAGTAAAGCAGTGTTGCCAGTTGTTACATATTATTATATTTAAATTTTAATATATGGAAAGTTGCAAATTAAGTTTGTTTGAAAAATAATAATAAGCCAACACACTCAGAATACGTCTGCGTAGGAACGTAGTTGTCTGAGGTGGCAACTGGTTCGGTGTACACAATAATATTGCTTTCAAGAAAAGCCTTTGATGTAAATCTGTAAACGGGGAGTTTCAATCCCTTTTTTTCTTTTATTACATACATTATTTGTGATGTTTAGGAAAAAGGCAGATTGTATCGGAATTGCGCTGTAATTTGTTTTATTTTTTTTATTTGGATTATTAATATTTTATTTCTACTTATCCCGAGACTAATTACAAAAGCCTGGGAACAAATTTTAACATATGTACGTTAATTCAATTCAAAAATGAACAGCTGTTCAAACACTTTTCCATCTCTTGAAGCCCATCAAAACGTGTACGTGTCAAAACTTGGTATGAAATTGTTAGAAATCCATTTTACTAATGTTGTGAAGATATCGAATGACTGTGTCAAGAAATCTTATAGCACCCTTAGACGACAGTAAATATGTAATGTAAACCTTTTTAATATCGCTAGGATAAAATGAAAAACCAATCTAGCTTGATAAAATTGTAATACACAAAGAATGCAAGTAAAATAAACAAAACCTTATGTTAGTATAATAGCTATACTATAGCTAATATAGTTCGCCTAATGATGTGTAGGAAATCCGTTACCTATAGTAAATTGTGCAAAACATTTAGGAAGGTATTTCATTTAAAAATATTAAATTTTTCTCAATGCCTATGTAACCCCGCCGCAATATCCGCAAATGAAATATTAATTTGAATAACCATCAATGTGAAGTATTGATTGATTTTTTTTTATAACTTAGAATAAGCACGAATGTGTTAAGCGATTCAGCGCCTATCGAAAAGTGAGGCATAAGTCGTCCGAAATTGTTTTTTGTTCAAATATTTTTTTTTTATCGCGTTCTGTTTGTTAATATCATATCGCTTGTACAGCTAAGTCGGCCGTCGTTACCATAAAAGGTTACACGTGTTTTACAGCGTTCTGTCCGTTGCATTCTTGCATGTGGTTATTATTTCATAATAAGCAATAACATTTTGTCTACACAACCTAAAACTAATCGTTTTGATCCACACGACTTGTCGCCATACTGATCGAGAAGAAATTGATACCCATCAAGTTTTATTCTATTATCGTAGCTAGATATTTTTTTTGTTTTTGAGGGGTTCTTATTAAGGCTTAATACATATCCTACAGCTATCGATAGTTTGCATGCCAACCACCCGCACATAACAATAATATCTGGAGGGGGGATGGTAAGTACATTTTTGCGAATGGACTCTTAGCTTGCCTGGTAATTTATCAGGACCGGAGACGTCGCCAACGTAACTGGGAAAGTGAATAACTAGATGTAGAACTGTAGTTAAACTTGGATAGGTACTTACATTTTGCCATAACCAAATTAAAGCTTCCGCCCGTGCTGTAATATCATTATGTGCGTGTCGTTGTACCACCTTGACAACACCGCTATATAGTACTATATAGTAGTGGCGCTTAAATTTGTGTCGTTAATGAAAAGGGTAATGTTATTATTCTATTTTCTATATTATTATATATGTATACACACATATAACAGACTACAAAGTATATTGCTGTCCGGACCCAAATGCAATTCAATTAGTTTTATTGAACTGTAGAGTGGTTCCAATATAATATTAAGTATTGAATGAATTGAATAATCGAATTGGGCCAGTACACAAAAGAATGTCTTCATTCGATTCATTTGGCCGCTATTAATTCAGTACTTCGATAATAGTATTATTGTTATCCTTTCTCCTTTGAAGACATTTAAAATTAAAAATTAGATCCGATATTTGGGAAATAATTTGACTACTCGTTAGTTCTGACATCCTACACAAATTGGGGTGCTCGAAAAAAAAATTGTGATTATCTCAATTGAATTTTATGATTTTTAATATTAAATATTGATATGATATTTGTACATTACACTTGATTGTTCCTACCATTTTGTGTACCAAAAATATAACCATTTTAATAAATATCTTACGTGTTTTATAAACATTACCTGCGTACGTGTTTAGTTCTGTACCGTATGCGTGTCGTACCCGATGAAAGCATCATTGTACATAGTGTGAGGATGAATTATGTAAGGGGTTTCTTCACTTAAATATCTATTCTCGTTCATTTGAACCCTACAGATCCTCCAAATTCAATAATACATAATAAATCGTTGAGTTTTATAAGTGCGTGGTAGTTACTAGGTACATATCATAAGCATTGGGATTTCCCATAATCTTTTCTAAACTCCATTCCGATTTCCTAATAAAAAACGTGGAGTTTTATGTGTAGTAACATTTGGTTTGTGTGGTATACGATTCTGATGCAATCTTTATAGTCATAAACTTTTGAAACCGTTTTATTTTTAAAATAAACGCGTTAGTATCGGAAACTTATACCTGCAGCGTATAAAGTCACCATTAATTTTAATTATCTCTAGAAAGCAAGGTCTTATCTTTATTCTCAACGCCACGACTGAATTTTTTTTTTAGGAAAAGTAACCCTCGTCGTTTTTACTTGACCATAAAGGTCTAGTAAATACGCTGTTTTCGTTATGACATACTTACTTTGTTAAAACGCTATTAATTATAGTAATAAGTATAAGCTGTAAGAGAATGTCCATAAAGCTCGTATAATTATGCATTATTAATACATCGTGATTAATCGGTCGTTAATATATAGATGTTAACATTTATCATTTATTTGTTATTAACTTAACGAATACAATGGTCGTCCAAACCAACTTGTTTATAAACCTCGCTACCATATCATTACCAGACATTCCAAGACGTCGCGTCGTCTTCGCTGGAATTGGCCAAGGGGTCTGCTTCAGTAATTGCAAGTAAAAGGAAGTTCTAGCTGTAGGACTCTCCCCTCAAGAAACGTCGCTGTCTAGTTTTTGTTTATCTTTTTTTAAACATTAGTTAATTGCATTTTGTTACAGATAGTAAATATTCAAATGAAAGTCTTATTTTATAAAAATAAAAAATACAACTTATTGCTAAACAAACAGTCGTTTATAAGATATAAATACAAAATGTAATAACCAATACCGAATTCGGTCCACGATTTATATAAGTTTGGTAACGAGAAAAATGACAGCAGAATAATATCTGATATAAAACCGAAAACGCTCAAAAGGTTATAACGGTAAGTGCGTTTTTTTTGTTATGATAATGAGCGTATAACGAAACATACGCTTTCTGATGGCTCAGTGTAAAGACAAAAGATTACATATTATTATATAATATATATTGGTACATTGTACATACTGCATATACTATATGTCATATACTCATACAGTATATGCTGTACAATGCGACGTGTTTTGCATAACAACTATTACCATTTAAAAAACAACCGAAATCGTTTAGTTTTCTTAAGTGTCGCTCTAGTGATGATTCTCTTGGATAAAAAACAGATGCCGTTAACTTTTTTCTATAAATGACGTGTAAATGTGTAGAATTATAAGTTTAGTAAACTACAATATGTATTATTGTACATAGTAGTAATTATTGTAATTTTGGTTGTTCAATATTTTGGTTATCGCCTAAACGTTTCCTAAAACATATTATTATTTGCATTGTCATAATATATCGTATCGTTTTTGGTGGGGCACAAGTCTCAGGTTTATAGATTCTATTTAAAAAGAAAAGTTGTAGTTTTAAGTTGTGTTATATTGGTAACTAGTGGAAAATTGACAAGTTTAATGTACATGGTATTCGGACTAATCATATTTGTTCACATCTATAAATCCAAATGTCCAAATTCTATGCTGTAACGTCATTATACGCATGCAGTATACTTAATATTATATTTATAATAGAATTTTGTCAAGGGGGGACGCTTTCTGACAAACAAAACATTTCATTGACGAAGGGGGTTTCGCTTCCTAATCACCCCATCACCAGTGTATCTCAACCAGTGTGAGATTTAAAAAAAAAAATATTTAGAATGTCTGAATTAAAAAACAGAGGAACATAAAAGTAAATAGTACATAATATTGAGAAATACGAAAACAATGTAAAGAAAGCAGCCAAAGGATGGATCTATTCCAGCCCCCCCCCCCACCATCATAAATACGTCACTAGTTTATACGACACGCGTTTTCCGGCCAAGGTTGTCGGTAGTAATTATCGTTTCAACACATTTTTATAGTTACAATATTTTATGGAAATTCATATTTGTACTATTATCGTGTGAATATATAAGCAAATAGTTGTGCTCTCGACAAATAGTAATATGAACAAACCATATGGCGACCGCATTCGGTCGAGTTACAACGAAATCGTCACCTATTTCTGATCACGGTTTTTATTTTATTTGAAATAACAATTGGATTGATTTCATTAAAGCATTGTCATATTGGGAGACAGCAAGTGTACGTTACATCAGTGTAAGCGCGTGTGCGTGAAAGTGAATTTACTAAGTGCCATATGGTCTTCTTTCAACTGCAGCTAACCTGAATGTTGCAAAAAAAAAAAAATACGAATTGACAGTTTTATTATTAAATTATCAAGTATGTATTTGATTCCACAGTGAATTTTAAACTACACAATGGACAAGGAATGAGTTACGGTTACCTAATGTTATTTCACAATTTATTCCAACAAAGAAATTAATGATTTCTATGTATAAATATTATATAATAATGAATAATTTGGCTGCACCTCCATTCTCCAATGTTTGGCCAATACAATCCCATAAATACTACAAAAGCCTCCTATTCTTCTCGTGTTTAGTTCTTCTAAAATATTTTTTACAATTAATTTGATAACCCAAATCAAATAACTATAAATTATTATACTAATATAAAAAAACAGTATAGTTGTTTATTATAGTTAGGATGCGGACCTGAAAAGGTGTCGTTCACGCTTTTCGTTAGCTTCACTTGTTTGCCACAATAAAGATGCGTAATTTTGTCAAATTGTTTTAGTCCTCAATAGATTTTTCGCAAAAACACGAACCGAACAATATACTCGTGATGCCCAAAAACCAACTTTCGGGAAAATCCCATTGTTGGATTTTAAGATAACAAGTAAATATACAAAAACAAGTATTGTTAATGTAGGGTAGGGTAAATAAATGTATAAATAATACATAAAAACTGTAATTGGTTAAGTTCGACTATAACGCCGAGAATTATATATCCGCTTACAAATAGTATTAATAATTATTTATGCATTGTGTAAACTAAAACTGTGTATTATGCGTTTATCCAAATTATTAGAGCAGAAAACGTTTACCGATTTCCGAACCTTAACGAATAACCAAGCACATTTTTATTATCATTTAATACCTTCCATCTGTTTATTAACCGATACAAAACATCTGAATTTATTCAACATAACATTTTTTCAAAATGGTTTTTTAGATACATCACTGGAACGACCACGGACCAACCATGTATAATAACACTATTATAATAATTCCATGACCTAAAAAAAGTTGTATTTTTTTACAAAAACAGCTAAAAAATTTGCATTTTTTTTAGTAATGAAATAGTAACCGTTTAGTTAAAAGTAATGTTTACACCACAATGAGCCCGCTGTAGGTACGGTGCACATTGAAAGTCGTTCTAAATAAAGTTCAATACCGATAAGACGACACATGAATCACAGTAAGATTTGCATAATGTGGTCCATATTATAATATTCGAGCGTTTGTTTGCAGAACTCGACTTCGACCCGTCGTTATAATAACAATTTATAAGAACTGTATACTCTTCTTTACATCTTAATGTAATTCTCTATTATATACATTGTACTATAATAGTAGTAGTGGTATACAATTGCGCGGGTGTCTCATTTATCGCTGTATTTCAGAACTCGCTGTACCGTGCAATAACTGTAAAACTGATTGAAATGTAAAAAAAATAAAATAAAAAATACTGCCTTAGTCATTACCTACAAGATTATAATGTATACGAAATATTATAATAGGGCACGTAGTGTTATTCTACTTCCTGGGTCGTGGTATGAAATTAAGGTTTTCCTGTGGCTTACTATTATAATAGTAGATTTGAGAAAAAGAAAAAACCTAGAGCCGAAACATATTCGGCCATCTTTAGACCGTGTAAAACCGTTTTTTGTTCATCACTAAGTCGGAAAATCTAGGAATTAACTACGATTTTTTTTTTTGTGGGAGAGGGCGAAAATGAAAATTGTGTCTGCTCTTCGTGTTTCTTTTTTACTAATCCAAAGTAATATGCAACATTTTATGCCGAAATTAAAATTGGTTTTGAAATGAATTAGATATCTCTGAAAAGAATTATAGCTTGAGAATTCCTGTCGAGCCTACAACATATAATTAGTACCTACTTACAACGTTTGATTGGTTAGAACGTGTTGTTATAATTTGCTGTTCTGGTAAGTATCTCACTTCGAATCAGTGATAGAGATAAGACTATAATACTCGGTCAATCAATAAGTGTTGTTTTATGTATTATACAAATATAAATTATTTGCTTATATTTACCGAGTATTATCGATGGTTATAAGACTTTTGAAGTATGTAGTGAGCAAACACGACCCGATAGATTATTTTCATTCTTCGCGAGTTTTGCATCTTACTATATGTATTATAACTTAAAAGTCGTTAGCCGCTTGACTAATAATATGTATTATTTTTTGTTTTATCTATATTGCACAACTCTTAATC
Source organism: Adelges cooleyi (assembly GCF_023614345.1). NCBI lineage: Eukaryota > Metazoa > Arthropoda > Insecta > Hemiptera > Adelgidae > Adelges > Adelges cooleyi. The sequence goes on along the minus strand of NW_026096579.1, from coordinate 11,611,935 downwards.
ACTTATTAAGTTCTTAGTTTACAGTTACAATATATTAACTCTAGTGGTACAATTACACAAGTAAATTATCAACTTTTGTCATTTTACCACAAATATAAATATGTACTTAAAACATTTGAATACTTTTGAAGTTTGAACGTAAAACGTTTTATTTTATACAGACAAAAACAAACATTTTGTTATTATACACTAGTGATTATAAGGTAAATTTCACAAACATGTTGAAGGTATATAGGTATAATACAACAATCAACTAAGTGTCGTGACTATACACGTGATCCCGTGACGCAATACTCTAAAATATATTATAATATATTTTCTCAAGAAAGTGGCTATTTAGTGAAATGGACTAGAAAAAAAAATCGATATCTCTTATACAATATTTATTATTACTTCAAAGTTTATCATACGAATCTCGGCAACTTGGCCCTTCCCTTGATCGCGTGCCTCTTCACTATACTTTGACTATTACAATTACACCATGCGCTTGCACACGCGGAATTTTTTTGGGGGGTCCGCATAAGATTTTATAAACACCCCGGGCAGTAAAAATGAATTTTGTTTCAATGTTCATATATCACACTCACGAGACCCTAATAAGATGTTTTTTTGGTATAGTTTGCACAATATTACTCTAGAGACTAGAGTAAATATTAAATAATAATAAAATTCCATCACAGTTTGATAACTTCAATATATTGAAACATTTTTATGGGTACAATATATTATTACACATTGATCAAATAATTACATTTATGATATTTTTGTATTATGTGTTATAGGAATATTATTTAAGTATTGCTAAAAATTAGGTAAATGAGTCTTGTGCCGTGTGCAGACTGGCATAGTAGATTCGCTGAAACTTTTTTACTTTCAAAACTTGTAAATTGATTTTACGTCAGACATATACATTTTTCAAAGTAGTTTTGGAGGACGTCATATGGTCAATCCGAGGTGACGCTACAGCTTTTTGTTTAACTTGAAAACTGATTTTAAAAACTTTTCTGCCTTCCAGGTGGTACTTTTTAGAGAAAAAGATTTCGTTTGTAGTTTACTACAACATTTCGCTTAAAGAAAATTCAAAGACAAATATTAACAATCAACTTGTTTGGATGTTTTTTTTTTTTTGAAAGTCATAACTATTGCGTGTGAAAATAATTTACATTTTTTATCTTAAAATTAACCGTTTTAAAAATCGTAAAACTACTAAACATCTAAAAGATATACCGATACTAGCGATGTACAGTGAAAATCTAAATAAATATCCTTAACCCTTTCTTCCATAAAGGGTAGAACTTTTTTCTTTAATTTCGCTTTTTTAGGTGTAGTTTTATAAATTTATTGATGTCTGGAAATTACACTGAAGGAAATGTGTATAATAGTGGGTCTTTATAGTGTACCTAGTTGAACTCTATTCTTATTTAGAAAAAACCAAAGGAGGAAAAATAGCGCTTTTGCCGTTTTAAATTTCCAGGGTGTTATGAGTAAATTAATTAACAGCCAAGTGCCAACAGGTATCCGACAACAATTTTTTTTTTTGCTAGTTACAATATATGAGTAATATACGGTATCTAAATATTTTTAGGCAGACGATCAATGCTAATCGTATCCAACCTACCTATTACTAAAAATACAATTTTAAGCACATTATTACCTTTACAATGATATGATCGATATATTTTAATACGTCTACTATCTCAGTTTTGTATCAAAGCATTATTTTTTTTAAGAATGATTTTACACTTGACAATAATTTCTACAGTCCTGTGACTACACCGGCCGACCTCATCACTATGCTCCGTCCCCACTTTGCCACAACCTCAATATACTGGCTTTTTTTTTATACTTTATTTGCACAAGAAGAACCGTATTATTACTTTGTGTAATATTTTCAAGTGGTTCCGAGTTGCGCTTTGTTCGCGTTCAACGTTGCGATTTGCAAATTGTGTTTAAAAAACTAAAAAACATATATATATATATATATTATATTACAGTAAAAACCGAAAGAGTCCTTGATATATCTGTTGATACGATCTGTTTTACTAGTATTTTTTCCTCTCATATTTGATTGTACCGTGGTCGAGAAATATACCTATAATATGATGTATAATTTCCAAGATGGCCTCGGGTCGCCTTGCACTATCCGTGTAACACTGTGCGGCGCCACGGCATGGCAGAACCTATTACACCTAAAAAACTGTTGGTACATTATACACAATGTCATTGTACACACGACATTGTGTGGATGTTATAATATATTATTATGCACGATACGCCGTAAAAGACACGCTGGTTGAGTTTAGTGAATCCAGAGGACATCAGAATATACAGTATAGTGTACCAGCAGCTGTACCGTTAATTAACCGATTACACGTTATGGACCACGGTTCTTGTGTACACCTGATATAGACAAGCAGAACTTGCAATACACAATGGGAAATTGTATATGTATATATATATATATATATATATATATACATAAAAACACTGTACTCGAGATGTTCGCCACTTATATATAGACATAGTACACACGTAACAGTTTTTGAGATGACTTGTTAATTTGTCAATCAAAGTACGCAGTGAACCATTGAACTCAAAATAATAATATATTTCCAATCTAATCGTTACTCAAGTACACCGTAAAAAGTGTATGGTGGTCTTAAGCAAAATATCGATTTTGAAATAACGAATAAATACAATAGTAATAACTAATAACCCGTGGCCAGTAGCCAATTGGACAAGACCTAAGTCGCAGATTTTAATGGACTGAGGGAGTATAAGGAAAAGTTGGCATTTGGCTTTATTTCAGCACATTATCCGTTCATTTGTTGTATTCAGTATTGTTATAAATATATATCATAGTTATCTTCTTGAAGTTATTGTCATCGGATAACACTTATAAGATTTAACGCTAATGTTATTTTTTCTTTTTTCCCCCGTAAATTTCATATCGGACTCTTGGTTGGAATATAAAACATCTAAATGAGTAAAAATCCAACTACAATTCAATTAGTTCATCTTTGCGCTGGGAGATAACTATAATATAGTATCATATTTTCCCTAATAGTCATTTAAACAAAATCATTTGTCTGAAAAGTTCAAAAATAATTTTTAATTTATAACTATAATTTTTTAATATTTTAATATTTATTACCTATCCATACCCCTTTTTTACTGCAATATGTTATACTTATACTAATTTAAACATGACCGTAAGTGACTTAACGAACACGCGATTATAAATGGTGCCAACCTCTGAGCGGTGAAAACTTTACATGCGAATTAGCGCTTAAAATTCTTCTCCATTAGATCGTAAAAGGAAACATCTAAACAGTAATTAAATAAGATAAAGTAAAACAAGATGTAGGGAAACTTTAATCATCTCAAGTGGTAACTTTATTAGTACCATTTATCCAAAAAAACTGAACTTAAATAATAAAAAAGCGAAGGACAAAAAAGTACAGTTGTGATGTTATCCGAGAAAGTTTTACATGGAAATAATATGGTCAACAGATATTCATAATAGTTTCTTTGCCCACTTGCAAACATTAATTTTTTAGACACCCGCGGCAAGGTGTGTCTTCAGACTTTACTGCTGGTTTTATGTGAATTGTAAAATATTGCCAGTTAACAGTCTGTCAGTCTTATCGCTTGAGAGAACAACAGTGTTCTTTTCTGTACTTCAATATTTTTCATTAAGTCTAAAATCAATTTGTTAAATACACTTACTGAATGTAATAATTATTCATATACATAATAAACCCTTGCGTTTTACATTATACTTCTTTTAAAATGTAAAACGTTGCCGGAACTAGGTTATAAGGTACTCCAGATTTGATTTGAGCCGAGGTTAAAACAGTAAACAGAAAAATTCTTCCCATTAAGTTTAAAAATGTCATTGGACCATTAAAAAAAATGTTAAGGCTATATTAATGTAATTATGTAGTATGTTGTGTAGTTGTGTAATATGTTATAGGCTATGTTGTATATACGAATTATAAGATCAAGATATGCCTATCGTTAAAACTATACATTAACTGCAAATAAAAATACCATATTAAAAAATTTTAGAGCAAAACAGTATATTTTCGAAATACTTGCTATAAAATCGATAATAAACGTAAAGAAATAACGATAAACTGGTTAAGACGACGCGACGCTAAACAGGCCATTTCTAAGGAGTAAAGAATAGGCAATTTTTCGAAAAATCTTAATTTAGAGTTTCAAAAATAATGTATACTTATTAATACAGTAATGAGGATACTTTGTTAATTACCATTTTTTTGTCAGAGTATCACAGTCATAGGATAAATTACAATTTTTTTTTCCTGTCAAAACAGTTTTATACGGATTAATTTTTCTCAGGCTTCATATATATAGTTAAGGAAATAAATTCATACATATAATATATAACAAAATTTCTGTGCTCCGCATCCGTATTTTTTCAATACAACCAACTCTATATCATTTTTAAAAAAAGTCCCTTCTTAATTAATTATTCATCTGGTTGAAATATTTAAAAAAGGGCCATGGTAGACAGACAATGTTGTTACGTGAAAATTTGGTTTTTTAGTTTTGATTACAGCTTTTGTAAAATTAATCAGTTTTTTGAAGAAAATAATGGTTGTGTGTCAATGATAAGTTTAAACAATGTAAGCTTAATCTGAAAATCGTATTATTTAGATATGAAACTAAATGTATAAGTTGAACACAGACTTATAAACAACCTAACAGTGCTTTGACCCTAGCCCGAATTAATCCTTATAAACGTCAAAAAACCGAAACCGCTATAACCCGATTACTATTGTTTTATTAAAACCGTAACCAATTTCAATTTTATTATTTAGGTTTTAGCAGTAAGTAATGAATATGTACTAAAAGTTGGTGTAAATTATTAGTTTATGCTGCTGATATGCGAGCTGTTCATGTTTGTAGCCTAAACTATATGTGAAAATAACGTGATTCTATTAACAATTGTATATGCTATAATCTCGTTTTCCTCGTTTTATTATTATTCTTACTTTAAATTATCTTGTACTAACAAACAAATAAAATATAAGACGTTAAAATATAATATTATGTGGGGAAAACAGTGGCGTAGCCAAGGTTTTATTTCGGGGAGAGCTAACCTTTTATTTTCAAAAATTAAAAAATTGTCATTCTGCACTGTCATTGACAATTTGTATTTCCTGAAATTTCGAGGAAGGCTGCATCCCATTCCCTAAATCTATCACTGCCGAAAAATGAAAATGTAAAATATATTTATGGAAATTGAGAAAAGCAATTTATTAGTTTACGCTAATGTAACGAAGCGCCGTAATATCTGTGCACTTATGCTTCAATATATCTCTGCGAGTATATGTACAAGTAGGTATCCGTATATGTACTGCGTTACCCACTGAACAATGAATACAGCGTTGCTTAAAAACTAGTATGCTCTTTAATATACAAATAAAACACAAGAAGGCGAAGTATTACATAAATTGTTTTAATAATTTTGTTAATATAAGGTGTCTTGAAATTAAGATGTCGACAAGTAAATAATGATTTTAAAAATCCGGATATTATCTATTTTAGAAAATAACTATTGTTCTCGTCATACAATATAATAATTATGTTTAAAACAAAATATTTTAAGTTACTTGCGATGTATTATTTTTGCATAATTTATAATTATTTTAATGAAAGTAATGCCAGCACAATGGTAAAAGGCGCATATTGGGGTAGGGAAGGTCACAGGTTTTCAGGAATTATTATAACTGAAAGTGATAAAATCACTTTCAAATTAACGTACCAGGGGTGTATTTATGGGTGTGGCTTAAGGCGCTGGAGCCACTCCCCCTCCGTAATTTTTTTAGTCTGCCTTTGGACTTATATGATGAGAATTGAAGAAGTTTAATATTGTCAAGTTTTTATTAGGAGTTAGTGCCTCAGCCCCCCCCCCAAAAAAAAAAAATATCTAAATACTAATCGTATTTAATTATAGTAGAAATATTAAAAATCGATAAAAACATTTTAAAGTAAAAAATGCGGCTTAAGCCTTAACACTACACCTCAAAAGCGAAATAATTAATAAAGATACAATGTTCACTCCTTCTATGATATTTATTTAGTTTGTCGACGTTTATTGATAGTAATTTAATATTTTATACAATTTTGGAAATAATTCGATTATTTTTAATAAAGTTATGGTGCGCCGTAGTTTTATATTGAAAAATATGTTGACGAAGATATCGTGTGTTCAAATACAAACATAAAAACACATCATTGTAAAAACAATATACCTTCTCAGTTCCGCATCTAAGCTAAAACAAATTAAAACGTATAGTGAAATATAAATAACTTATTACATAGAACTTACCACAATTTTCTTTACGAACTTGACAAGAAACTAAGATACTGTTTTTATTAGATATTCGATTATAAAAACCTAGTAAATAGAATATATTTATATTAGGTAAAATTAATATCATGTAACAACAGACGACGTTATTTAGATTTCCGTCTAACCTTTTTTTCGTGAAATTGATTTTTTCGCTTTCTATGGTTAACTTTGATGTACAATAAAACGTGTGTTAACCTCATTGAACGTGCATGTCAATGTACCTACGGAGTTTATCATTAGTATGAATTTGAATAATGAACATTTTTTATTTACCGGTCATGAATGGGCAAACTTTGAAAAATGATAAGCCGACCGACCACTTGAAGAAGGGGGACATTTTGTGTTCATTAGTGATTGTCTATTGTATTTTGTTATTTTACTAAAATCCATTAAATTTAATCACTATTTTATTATTTAATAGATAGGCAAGAACACAACACAAACACAAAAATGTAGTCGTTAGCTGAAACTTGTGTTTCGCGTTGTACACAATACTTTGTTATCGCTCGCAAGATATTAGTACGCATAGTTTTATTACTATTCATATCTATGTACTTTTTAAAATAGGTTAGTAAATCTGCAATGAATAAAAATGTCACTGTGTAATTTATCTAAATCAATATCTTATATCACCGGTTGTTTTATGTACCAACCATTATTAATTTCTAATTATAAAAAAAAAATAATACAGCAAGGGCCAAGGAACATATTATTTACGTTGTTTAAAAATAAATAATTTTTATAATACATAAACATTAAACCTAATAATTTATACGTTGTGATCTAATTAACATTTTACATACATTTTTAAAGTTATATAATTTGAATTAAAATTAGGATAGTGCTATTTTTTTCTGCTGTAAGTACCTACTAAAATATCATTTTAGGACGGGGTTTCCGTTTTGCTATTTCAGAATAAAATTTATAACTTAAAATTCTTCTTAGTTTTTCATTTATACATTATAATTTCTTATTTTATTTCTACGCTTTAAGAAATGGCAAGCGATTTTAACGACTGGTGGCCCGACCAGAGTTGAGTTATATTAAAATTATTCTTGGAGCAGAAACGAACATCTAGAGGGGAGTTGGAGAGTAGGGACGCCCCCACAAAAATGAATACTTTAGGTTGGTGTAAACATTTGATACATTTTATGAGTTCCATTTCCGAGGATCTGAATTTACCGTCTGTAATCTAAGCTACACTTGCACCACGTCCACCTGACCCGGACCTTAGACAGAAAAGCTTAGGATGCAGTAATGACTGAAAACAATTAATTTCGTTTGAAATAAAAACCATTGCATGATTCCAACGGTCGACTACGGTTTTTTCCTTGATAGATGACGTTGCAGTTAATTTTCAAACATACATATATACGTATTTACTATTGGCAAATACTATTATTATTCATAATAATGTTATATTCGTCGAATGACGTACATTGTTATGCCGCGCATTACTCTCTGCCGACTTGCGAGGTCGGTTGACCGTTGAAATCTCCGACTTCTTAACAACATCGATATGGAGAATTCGCGCACCCTTGCTTCCTGAATCCTGACACCACCACACACATACACGGAGCAGAAAATCCGTTGAAACTTGAATTATTGAAGCGCGTGTATAGCGGGGTGGGGACACTAGCATATGGGGTGAGGCGAGGTGGAGGGATTTCTGCTTGTGAGTGTGTGTGTGTGAACGTCGCTCGATCGGTTCCCACCGCGCGCGCGATAACCGGTTTCCGCATCGAATACGGGTGGAGGGGTAGTTGGGGGAGGGGGGGGAGTCCGACGGGAATGTACGTTACGAAATTTTCTACAGCGCGGCGATGCCAGTAGTCACTAGTCGCACGGGTCCAACCGTCGTTTGTCCGCCCGCCGCCGCCGCCACCGCCGCGCTTATCACTGTCCATCCCCCGCAACCCTTTTCGATTTATTCGTTTATTATCGTTGCTGTTTTTTTTTTTTAATTCTAAATTTGTTATGAAAACACCGCCATGTTCGGTCCGCCGTCGTGAAAGAGTGCGCGTTAGTGAGTGGAAACAATTGGTATAGTATTAATAAAATATAGTGTTTGCCGATGCGGTGGTGATAATGCCGTTGTCGTTCAAGAAGATCTTCTCGCGCAAACTGCTGTTCAGCCCTTCCAAAGCGATGGGAAGCACGGCGTCGCATCACGAACCTCTGGACCGGATCGGCGGCAACCAGACCGGCTCGTCTTTCCGACGGGCGGCCAGCTGTCGACACAGCAAATCCAAGGTAAATCCGTCGTACCGTGTGAAGTTTAGTCGACGGTTGTCCACTAGGTATAATACAAACGTTGTGGTTCGCACACATTCTCGACCGACGACAATTTTATAGGCCGGACGGGCAACTTGTAGACATGTCTACGCACATGTGCGTTTTCCATCCATCACGACTAGGTCGGCATAATGTAAAAAAAAAAAATTAAAAACAACGTTGCGTAATGACGGTGTGGGTGTATTTTTTTATATTTACTATCATTATTCAGGTTTAATAATTATGCTCGAGCGTGTGTAACGACGTTTTTGTTATTGTGCCCGGGGTCGTGCGAAACTAGTAGGTTGCAAAATATACCCACTCCGAGATGTACGCGTCCGGAATGACTAGGAACCGCGTGAGAGAGACCTTGTCGTCGGCTTTGGCGTCACAAACCGCTTTGTGTATTCCATCGCGTATAAGTAATTAAAAAAAACGACCATCATTGTTTTTCCAAGCCCAATTCACGTGTACTCCGGGTAGTCGGGTCGGGGGCCGGAGAACCGTGAGAAAAGATAACGAATTTTCAGTCTTCGGTAGCGCTACCTGGCGGCGGCCATTGTCGTTTTCGCTTACACGCTGCATTCTGCACGCACCTAACCCACCGTGATCCTTTTGGTTTTTATTTACTATTAATGAGTAGAGTAAACGTTTTACTCGTTCCAGTGCACAATCTATGCTATGTGTCGATGTAGCCGGATGTTTTTGAATCGGCATACCTGCGTCGGGTGTCTAATGGCGGCCATTTGTGTCTTTGACTTGTATGTACCTACCTATACTGTCGTGGTCTAAACGGTTTGTCGTGTCCGACAACGGCACGGATCCGGTGTGAATGCACGTACATGAATTATGGGTTTGACATAGCCGTTTGATCAATAACGGCGGCTTTCGACCGTTATGATAGCTTTCAAACAGTTTCTTGTGCCTAAAGTCTCCGGTTGACCATCGGACTATAGCAAATGGTTGGGCTCTGGTGTGCTTAGTGCTTACGTATACATCATTTACACCGAGAAAATAAAAATGGTGTTTTTGCCATAAAAAAAAAAATCAGCCGACCTCTGGACGCAACCCGTCCGGTCTCCTCTACATGACCATCATAAATTATTATTGTACGATTATATGGAAACGTGTTTACCCAATTAAAAAAATTCGTTGCGAAGCTTGTGTAACCAATAATTACGCGGGTTACTTTTGACGTGTGATCACAAAAAAAAAAAAAAAAATTGCCGCGTTTGTCGTTACCAGCAGCTTTTTATATAATAAAACATTGATAATAATACCGATTATCGCATCAGTTAGGCGAGCGGCATTGTCGTGTGCTATGTGTTCAAAATGAATCTACTAAAGTCGAGTGTGTTGTTGTTTTGCGAGCTTGTGGCGCTCATGAGAAGTGCATTTGAACGATACGATATTTTCCGACTGAAAGGTTAAAATCAATTATTTTGATAAATAAAGATAATAGAAGCGGGTTAAATGGCTTTGTCGATAACGACATCGATTCGAAAACGCGGGTGATGGAGGCGGTAAAACTGTGTCAGATAACAATAATTCTTATGCGCCTCGCATAGTGTGTTGTATGAACAACAATTACAATTAATATAATTGTTTATCTAATTATCACAAACTGCATAGATAGAAGTCCACGAAGTGTTGTTGTAATAATCCAACGTTTTGCTGTAAAACCGAATTGAATAGTTTAAGGGTGGAATGTTTAAGTCCGGTTCACAGCAAGGCGACAAAATTTGCCGAATGTGACTTCACAGTAGTCGAAAGGTATATCGTCTAAATATAAACTGGGGTTGGTCGGTGTGGTCTTAAAATAGCCCGCTGTCATATGGCGCGAGACGGTGGTATGCTTGAGGGTAATTATTTTAGTTTTAAGTCGGAGCGACGGTATCGCTCTTTATGGAATTGCTCGACTTACAAAACCGATGGGTGATGAAACGGCATCGTCAAACACAATCGACGGGGTGGTACCGGCAAAAAGAGAAGGACCCGCAGGATATCCGTTTTTTTTTTTGTTCCTAATCATACCCACCTATTTTTTTCAATGAATGTATACTTGTACACGTTCTAATAACGGTCCGAGATCGACGGTGGCGCAAGACGCGCGTCTTGTCCTCTCCCCATCGACCGAACAATAGAAACGCACTCTTGTGTCCCCGACCGAAGTGTGTGAATTTTTTTCCCTCTCATCGCGAGACTACCCTTCTTTCTGGCAAACACCCTGATCGCGACTCGCAACGATACTGGTAAACAGGTTGACGGTCCGTCGCCGTCGTCTCGAACAGATATAATATAATATTTAGAAAAGAGTAATGACATTATTATATAACAACGTTATTAAAAATTGCCGATCGCGTAATAATCCCATGTACTACAATATCACATTTGGCTTATATGACGTGTATGTTTATATGTAGAATGTAGATAAACGCGCGTTTTGTATTATTCATTGGCCTCCAGATTTGTGCGTACAATACACACACACACACACACACTGTTGTAAACGCAGACATAACGCGCACAAACCCTGCTGCATAATTCACGTCGCACACATCCTGTCTCCGGGTCGACGTCGGGCGTATCCGACATCGCGCATCTGCAATGTTATGTCTCGGAGGGTCTGCTACGACAACTTCCCTTTCTTTGTATGCCGAAAAATCCATCTACCCCACGTGCTATCTAACACGGTTACCGCGACCTCGCCGTGAAAAAAAAAATTTCAATTAAACACCGCCTCGAACCAAATCCGCTTTGTGTCTCGTCGATTTCAATATATTATACCAGTATACTATTATTCAGTATATGTATTTTGTCGGCGGGTTTTCTGCGACAACGAACCGATCATAGTATTCTCAGGTTTTATTTTTATTTTTTATTCTTCATCACTGTAATATTGCGTTTCTCGCAGCCGCCGGTTGACCTTGCACGGAGGCTTTCACGAGGTCGTTCACACCGACCGAGGCATCCACTACTATAATAGCCGCGGACACGACGGTCAAGCGAATGAAATCGACCTAATCCGGCGATATCCCACTGCCGAGATGCTCTCCCGGTGCCCGTCGGTGGTTTATGAAAATGCCATTAGAAAAACGGTAAAAAAAAAAAATAAATAACATCCCGTGCCCTGCAGATTATCGGTGCAGCTGTGCGACAACCCAAGAGGCAGCAGGCCTACACACACGACGAGCATCTGGTGGTTGGTCGTGATGTATATTATGTGTGTAGGCGTAAACATAGTAAAAGAATATTATTATTATAGCGGAGGTAACGTTCATCGTACTCAAGTATTTAAGTCGGCAATGGTCGTTTGCCGTCGGAATAATATGTGAGCTCCGTAGCTACTCGTTCAATACATCTCGTATACCTATAATATTATATATACACACATCACAATTCGTCGTAAATATATATAATATGTATATTGTGAATCGTGTACCGTCGAAAAGAGGAGGCGGCTGGTTACACCTCGTACCGGTTACCTGAACGCACCACAACCACATCGGCTGAGCGTTGTATTTTTAAAAGGGAACCGTTCACACACGGTTCGGACGTGACGCTCTACTAAGGGCTCAAGTTTGGGCGCATTGATTAAAGAAAACCCGGGCTCGTCGAGTTATATTTTGTTAGAAACGTATGGCAAAAACGAGAGGGAATAACGTTTGGAAGTAATTGCTCTCCACTCTGATCGATGGCGTGTAGCCTACGTGTGTAATGCATAGCGTGCACGCAACAAAGGACACAGTGATTACGAAACAGCTTACCGGACCTCCTTGTCGTAGGTACTCTCGGTTTTATTGCTACAAATTCGGCTGTATGTTAAAATTTAAACGAAATCCTAACTTTTGCTCCCCAAATAATTTGACACTTTTCCCATAAGAAACACGATTTATTCACTCGAATGAACATAATTGTATCTACCTAGAGTAACCATTTTGAAAGCATTCATAACAATTTTCAATTGATAAAATGTTTTTATTTTTTAATTATTGACCGATACATTTTTTGGGTCTTAAGTTTTTTTAAATAATTTGGTTTTAGTGTTTTTTAATATTCGTATGTATAATATTTTTCAACAAAAAGGTCTAAAAAATATTAACACTACTAAAATGTGTTGCTGTGTAACAACTAGGAAGTGTGTTGTGCGGTGTAAAACAAAAAACAAATTGAGATTTTTTGATTTTTCCATCAACAACATCATGAACAAGTGAGGTTAAGACAAAACACATTTATGTAGACAGCCACGCACGTGTGTGTCTCTTTGCTGTGTTATGTTTATCAAAATAAAAATTTGATGTCGAAATCGTAAATTGTTATTTCTTGAAACACCTTGTAGACTGGCAGCGCATATTAAATAAATTATCGATAATATCATCTCATATTGCAGTGTTATAAAATAAATATTTTCGTTTTCGAAAACGTGAGTTCTAAAGTTCCAGTGTACTTAAAATATAAATTCCGAATTCGTGTTATTTTTATCGTTTTATTAATATCGGTATTCGTGTCGTCGACAAAATGTCTTAAACATAATCGTAGAAATGTATAGGGCCCCCTTCACAGTGCCAGCTGCGGTGCCCAGCGAGATATAGTCTATAACATACACATACCACCGGCGGCACGTTGTGTGTAATATTATTATTATACGCTATTGTACGATCATGGTCGCTGCGTCCTTCGGTACGGTGGACCCGGGAGGGTGTTTCTCTCGTAGCAGTGGCGCAAACCCAACAAGACAAAAGTCGCCTTTCCCACTCTGCAATCGGGTGAGTAAAGATACACCGGCTATTTCAAAACAGTAAAGCAATTTTTTTTCGCAAAGAATCTTAATTTAGTACTTGAACTATAGTGTACACTTATTAATACGGTAATGATAATTCTTTATCGATTGCCATTTTTTTCGACTAACTATCACAGTCATTTATATAGGATAAATTACAACGCTACGGCATAGACAAAGTTCTCTTTCTATCCATTGTAAAAATGTTTATACGGTTACTGTAAATACCGCCCTCACATATTTGTCCCCCGAAAATCATTTTTCACGGTTAAATGACGGGTGTGTAACGGGCGTCTTCTTAATAATAAGTTTATCTCTTATGGGCGGGTCAACGGCTGAACATTATCTGATTCTGATGTTTCTTGATGTTTTATTCTCACCTAGTCATAACGGTGATTTGGGTGATTCACCGTTGTTCCCACTATGAATCACCGGTAACGCTAATTGCGTATATTGCGAAAAGCCTTAGAACAGTTCACCGTATTTTCGTTCAATATTATATTATGCCGCCGCGTTTGTTTTTTTTCTCTCATAAATTTATGTTTTACAAAACTTGAATACTGCGCAACGTAGTCGGCGGCCGCTCTTGGTGACATTGAGAACGCTTTCTACGGTGAAATGTTTAGATAATATTAACAATAATAATAATATCTATAATATACTGTGATCCTACAACATACAATAATAAATATCGACCGCGTAACGAACGAGACCGAAACGTGTTGGACAATAATGATTCACGTCATATGTGTGTGTGTGTGTAATGACACGTATTTACTGTCTCGTTGTATACAAGATATATAATATAATATTATGGTATTATTGGATACTTTTATAAAAATACTTTTACCTCAGTTGGTGTAACAAAATACAAATCGGGATCACACTATTGTTCTGCTGTGTATGCGGTGAATGCGCGTGACGCACGCGTAACAGGGTCACTGTCAACAACGACCTCCTGGCCTGTATGGTTATGTGTGTATGTGTTTTTTTTTGGAAACAATGGAGCGTTGTTGCGACTGTCGCTGATAAAACAACAATATTACAATTTATAATCGAGCTTTACCGAGAATTTCCTAGACGACATTATTTGTTTTTTGGCACTCACCGCATTTGTCAATTCATCGGTTTTTTTTACCGTATTTCCTAGTTTTCCATCTCTGTCCAATGATGACTGGTGTTATTATTGTAATAATAATATTATATTATCATTACTGTTATTAATACTATCGCCGTGTGTCGATAAGGCGCGTTCGGCGAAACTCGGCTACCGAATGTCTTGGGATGAGGTGAGTGACTCACCCGCGGTTTCTGCCAGCGACGCCGTATTGGTCGCCGCCCGTTGAACCGTATGAAGTCACGCGGAATCATCACTTGTTGTATGTATATAATATAGCATAATAATGATCGTTGTGTATTATAAAACATTGCATAAGTAATAATATATTATACGATAATAGTCGTGTACTTGAGCCGAAATTAGGACCTGGGTAATCGTCTCTGTCATCTGTGGCGATTAAGTAATTAATGAACATAAGTACACACTACACGCATTTTGCCAGTGCCCAAGTTGGTTACAGTGATTGAATACAAATCGCAACTAACACAGTGACACGTCGGCTAATTCGACGCATTTAAACCGCACTGTTTTAAAACTATCATTATTTGCTTGTCCGAACATAATAATACCCGCATTACCCACTCACGGAAAGGCGATTTTTCAATAAATTTTAATGTTAAAAATGGATTTTTTTTTGGTACGTTCGCAGACATCCTGTGTCATTAGGAAATTGTAGCGAAAAAATATCCGTAGTAATCGAGTTGAAATATAAAAAGAACAATAGTAAAAATATATGTATTATTTGGCAAACAAATAACAATAATGATAATTATGTGTACTTTTTTTATATTATGTCGGAAAAACAACAATACCTTGAGTTTAACCGATTACCACCTTCATATGATAAACCATTTATTAACCAAAACTATTCGTGGTGTGTGTTTCTGTAATACGTTTTTCACACGGCATCCAGGTATTTCTAAATAGCGTTAGCTAGCATGCGCCCCGTGTATACTGAAGACATTAGTAAGATAATGGTTGCCTTTTTTTCCCCTCATGGGAATGCCAACGCCGGTAGCAGATGCATTCATAATAGTGTTGGCATCGGAAACAACCAGCACCGCGCATATTATTACTTACATAGGAAGAAGCGAGAGGGTCCCGCCAAAACCTTAAAAAAGGGACAATTTTCGACCATTTTTCACACAGGTCTTTTTTTCCCCTTGGCCGCCGTGTGAATTATCGTGAAATGCATACCGATTCCCATTGATTACCTCGGCGAAACACACTATAAATTTTCAGAATTCATTCTTTATATTTTGGCGAGTGTGGTGAAATAGAGCAAAATATTTTCCCTCTGAGAAACTCCTTGGCCACTGTATAGTTCACTCATTTTTGTACGTTGGTTTTCGAAAATCTCTTGCACTTCTCCCGAGCCAAACGAACGTTTTAAGCAGTATTATATAAATATTATTTTTACTCTAAACGAATTGCCAATAATAATATCCGAACCCCACCGTCGTGTGAAGATTAGGTTAAGTCGTGTTAATGGCAGCCTTTTGTTTTGGATTAAGATTTACTATTTTCGTCGCGTGACATGACTTCTCCTAACGTCAATCATATTTTCTACGAGCAGGTAGAAAGTTTACACTACCGACGTCCAACTCGCTTGTTTTTTTCTTATTAAAAATACAAAAACTTTTCTCACGGTGCGTACAACAATAACACGATTTCCCTAACCAATGCTAAAACCTAAAAACAATAAACTGTTCACATCCTAACAGTAGGCGTTACTTTTTTTTCATCATCATCATCATCATTATTGTTACTACTATTATTATTATACTTTTGGTTTTTTTTGGTTTATACTCTTACGACTTCGTTGTCAGCCGGTCGCAACACTCCTCTGGTAGCTACGAGTTTAATAAAGAGATAAGGACATTTTTTTTTTCATTGTGAGGGGGTGTTAATAGCGGCCGTTGGGAAAAATCAAAGAAGGAAGTCGCACGCGGCCATAACGCCGTCGCCGGGTCGGTGCCACGCGCCTACGACCACGACGACACGTGTTTAATATACCATAATATTTCACTTGTCTTCTGCACACACACACACACACACACACTTAGTTGGTTGAACGAGATAAGTCCGTTCGTCGTGGGAACGGGAGCGATACGCTGTATAAAAAGACACTCGAGAGTTTTTTATGCGATACAAAAAAAACTAATATTAGTAACGGATCCGGCAGAGATAGTTACGATAATACCTACTTATAATCATAATCATAATATGGTGTATGGTATAGCATAGTATGGACGCAATTAAATGTGTACTTGCAACTTTTTAGGGGTTCCATTGGTTTACATTCTCACTTCAGCGTGGCAATCATTGTAAACACAGTACATGATAAAATATCTAATAAAAAAAAAAATACCACACATTGTTAAACCAATACCTTCTTTGCATTTTGAAAATAATTTCAAAACCGCAAGTTTTTAACGGAGAGCTTTTTGGAGAGCCTAGCCTGCTCAAGCTCTACAGTTAACATTTAAGTAAACCGAGCACGCGATCTGAAAAAGAGACCATCGCTCGTTTGTATGTAAAACTAAATAGGTATATTGGTTTACTATGATTTGTATTGCTTTTGATATTAGTTATTGCTCTTAGTCAATTATAACAACGCTATAATACCAACTATGTGACAGGTGAAAGGATTTAGCCCTAGAATAATTTGTGAAAGTACCTATGTAGGTATGTAATAAATATTCGCGTCGGGTGTAACGGTATACCACACGTCCTATCTATAGATAATATTATATTTCGTCGTCGAATACACTATTGCATTAAAAAAAATACGCCCTATTCGCCGTGTGTTTTGCATGCTGAGGTTTCCCCCCTTACTTTTTCCTAATCAAAAAATTACCCAGCAGCATTATTGATACATGTTTTGTAAAAAAAAAAAACTCGTAAAAATATCACTTCGCTCGTGCAACACAAAACACATGTCCCTTCATCAAATCAAACTATGCCAGATAAAATGTTTATTTACAATACATACATAAACAGCGTTCGGTTGTACAACGGAAACGATTACATTCTTTACGGTTTACACAATATATGTATATGTGGTGCATGTATAGGGTTGTATAGAAAAATAATATTTATCATTATTATTTGTAAGACATGCTTATTAATAATATTTTCTAGCATAAAGGATATTTATTTTTACATAGTTGTCAGTTAAAACAATGTTATGGTAAAATAACATGTAAAAGCCCTGATTCCCCGTTACAGCTTATTAGTTTTTTAATTACTAATTGAGTATTATCATTAATAAGCAGATAAAAAAAAATCTTAAATTTAATAGAATTTATTTGTTTGCTTGTTGATGTTTTTTTTTTCTAATTCAGATTCACAAACCGATTTTGTCCCTTATTCTCCGTACCGTTTCCTTCTGCGGGTAACCTGCTGTAAACTTCATGCCTGTTTTACGCAGAATTCAAATACCGTGTCCCTGGAGGTTTGGTGACCAGTTTAAACTGTAGACAAGCCCATCAGTGCTGTTAACATTTTGCGTTGTACGAACCCACATTCCACAATTACCCTCTATTATAGATGTCGTGCCGACACTGTGAAATTGCCTTTACGCAGTAAATCTCTGGTTGAACGATGTTCACCTTTAGACCCCATAACAGTTTTACCGTTTTTTTGTTAAAGTTTTGATGATCATTTTATGTTATTATTATCCGAAACGCTATAAAGAGCCACAGTTCTTACTCTACTCTACACCTATAGATTCAGTGCAATTTTCTCACCCTTAATTGATGGCCCGTTAAAATTACAAATATTAATTAACGAGTAATTATGTTTTTTTTTTTTTAATTTTTATTACTATTATTATTCGATTGCAATTCGATAATAGTCTACACGGTTATATCCACCCGGAAAGAGGGGCCACGGAAACGAACTACACAATAGACCAATTGGCCAATGATCTCGCTACCGTTTCTGTTCACCTTTGTGAGCACTATGATCAGTAATGTCTCCCGTAAGCGTCATCTGTGCGTGTATGTAGCCAGAGTATGCACAGACCGACATACGCATAATCTGCAGTGTAGTGTGGTTGTGTACCGCATGTGGAAATTCGTGCTTGGCCGAGCGTGAACGCGGAAGCGTCCGTTCGTCAAAAGGGTTTTTTTTTTTTTTTTTAATTTAAGTACATGGGTGTAGGTAGGTACACACGATATCCCACGGTCATCGTTTAACCGGCGATCCCGGGTAATACGATTAATAAAACAATAATAATAATAATAATATACGTTAACGGGATTCGGTCAACGCACCCAAAGTGATAAATAAAAAATAAAAAAGATATAAAACGACAAGCGCAACGCTTCTCTAGCATAATATGTACTTGAAGCCACTAGACGTGGCAAAGGGGCAAGCGCCATGCGCGTTTGTTTGTGTGCTGGCTACAGTATTTATTGTGTGGCAGTATTGGTAGATTCGACAACAATCGACGGATATGCAAACTAAAAAAAACGAGTATCGGGAATTACAAGTACTGTGTGAGAATAAAAAAAAAAAAAACTAGCTCAATTACGTATTGGAATTATTATTATCAATTTAATATTGTAATTTGAAATTGGATAACTTCACCTCCCGGCCTAAGTGTTGTAACTTAAAAAGCAATTATTCAAAACTGGTTACTGACTAGTAAAACGTTTAGCAAATTATACTTGAGTTAAATGGATCTACTATTTGTATTATTATCCGTGATTCAGTTTTGTCTCTCTATTTTTGTGAGATTCCTGTATACTCTAAAAGTAGCGGACGTTTAGGTATGTTGATTTTGTTCTTAAATTATGACTGTTTTTCAAATACCCGCGTTAAAAAAAATGATTTGTTTTTCCTAGTCGAGAAATAGACACTCGTGGGGTTTATGTTTTGATAATATAAACGTGTTTTCGTAACGTTTGGGTGTTTAAAAATGTTTTGTTTGTCAAATAAACACAGCGTCTCGTTTCATTTAACCGCTTCTTTAGACACTGTATTTTATTTTTATAGAGCACTAAAGAAAAGGAAACAATTCGGGGTTTAAAGATACGGACAAAAAACGTTTTTTATAGGTTGTAGTAAAACAAGTACTAGAACAACATAGTGGCTATCACATTATCGTTAACCAACACATCCAGCGACTTATTCTAATGTATTAAACTTTGTTTTAATTTTTTGTAATTCTAACAAACTATTTTTTTTTTTTAATAATCAAGTATAGAGAAAATTGAACAAATTCTCTGTTTTCTTCGTATAATAGACGATTTATTTTTCCGTTCACGTCGCGTTTATACAATCGATGTAATGCTTATTATAGCTATCGTGTATAATAATAACATTTAACAGTATAATATACTCGACGTGCAAATCGTGTTGGCATTAGGATTATCAAATTGTGAGTCATAGTCACTGATTTCCCATAAACGTTACAAAAAGCTGGAGTTTGTTGAGTTGAACAGATATTATAATTCGATTTGATTTCTATAAACGCAATATTTACATACAATCTGAAAAACAAACGTCATAGCGCAATTAAATATTCTAGTGGACTTGGAAACATTAACTCGTGACAGACGGCTGATATAAATATCGGATGCAACCGAAATACCGGTTAACTTGTTCCGTTCAAGGATAATAAAAAGTACCGTACAAAAATAATATTACAACTTGTCATCAGCCAATATTAAAAAAATATTTAAATTACTCGATTGTAAAATTGTGGAAAGAAAATATGTTTATGTGATTTTTGGGTCGTTTAAAATGTTTCGAGGTTTATAGCTTTATTTATTAAAACTGATTACCTACTAGTTAATTACAAAATAATATGTAACCGCGCTTTGTGTAATTCATTATATATAAGCGTAAGAATAAAAACAATTCAATACAAATTTAGGAGATGTAGGCGTGCGTTAATCCTCATAGAGCAATTATATAGTATCATACTGAATAATAATTGGTAATAGAAACTCATAAGCCTAACGGATGAAATGGGCTATTTTTTACATGTTATTTCACCACAGCACATATTACAAATGTTGCCCGCCCTAGCCCTACACCTAATACCTGACATTTCGTTAGTCATATCATCTCATAATGCAGTTTAAAGTATAAAATAATCATTTATAAAAATATGATCAGCTGAAAATAATGACTAGTCACCAACACGCTTTAAAAAATTATTCATTTAATTACAGAAAGTCTTACTTTTAATATGTGCACAAATACAAAATTAAATATATTATAATATTTATCTTAATTTGAATAAAAAATAAAAAATTGTAAAATCACAAGCCAATTTCTCATCAGTTATCCTTCACATCTATTACATAATATTATGATATCAATTAACTTAATCATTTTCACTGGTTCAGATGTTTAATTGTATGTTTCGTAATTGATACATACATCAACTTGGCTTTAAGTATTAGATAAGTAATTATATTCTTAAAAAAAAAATTGAATTTTAAAATCTAACTAATCTTTACCTAATTAATCTTTAATAGCGTAGCAGTTATTACTGATTGTTGATAATAATAATCTTCGTTTTCTCCTTATTAGTTATTAAACATAAAATACATATATATCATAATTGTCATATTTAATATTGTCTTAACTGAAATAGAAGTATTAATTCGATTTCTTTTTTGCAGAGTGGACGGTCTCCATCTAAAATGGATCGATTGCGACGGAGTTTTCGAGATAGCTTCAGACGTCGAAAGGATCTAGGAAATCACACGGGATCGCCAGGCCATCATTCTAACCCTAAACCACACTTGTGGGCCATGGACGAAGCGGAAGTCCGGGCCGGAATATGTTCCTTTCATGTTAAGGTACAAATCGTCTATGATTATATGTTGTACTTAGAATACACCAAAACAATGTTTGGTTTTCTTAACGTCATTCTACGATTAGGAGGTGAAAAGTTGTATGATTAAATTTGATCGTACGCCTGTAGTTAATATTACTGTTTTTCATGTTAATCATCATCATACACAGCTTAGAGTCCTTCTAGACCAAACGCTGCCATCACAATACTCCTCCATCTCTCCTTTATATTTTATCTAACTGTACTCTCTTCTGCACCTTTACAAGATCTTTCATCATGAAATATTTCCACCTAGTTCTAGGTCTGCCTAAGGGTCTTTTACCCCTTATCTCTGCTACTAATATCTACTTAATGATTTTCCCATCAGCTCTACATACGAGTACATACCTAGCCATTCAAGTCTATTACTGTGTACACTTTGCTTTATCTTTGGTCAATAATGTGAATAACCCTTGTTGTTAATTAGCAAATAAATAAAATTATAAAACAATATTTATTAACTTCGTTTATTTAATTGGATAAGACTCTATTGATCAATATACAATTAAATGATACAGTTAATATTTAATAACACAATAAAAATAAAAATAGGGGATTCGAAAGAGCCATTTATTAAGGGGCAAAGAATAGGCAATATTTAACAAAAGTTGATCTAGTAGTTTTATAAAATATATGCAGACTAATTTTAAGGTGAACAAATATTGATGTTACTAGTTAAAAAACTTAAATAAAGAAGTAATTTAATTAATTTTTACAGTATTTGGGCTGCGTAGAAGTATTTGAATCAAGAGGCATGGAAGTTTGTGAAGAAGCTTTAAAAACTCTTAGGGTAATTATATTAGTTTTTTTTTATATAAACTGTGAAAAACAATAACATGTTATATTACTTTAGGCATCACGTCGCAGACCAGTACGAGCAATATTCTACATATCCGGAGACGGACTGCGTGTTGTAGAAGAAGAAACGAAGGTATAATATAAATTAAACAATAAGCATTAGGCATCAGCCCGTTATGTAATAATAATAACATTAACAACAACAATTTTCAATCAAATAACAAATTCTTAATAGCTTTTTGTTTTCACTCTTAGGGTTTAATAGTAGATCAAACAATTGAAAAAGTTTCGTTTTGCGCTCCGGACCGAAGTCATGAAAAGGGCTTTTCCTATATATGTCGAGACGGGCTCACTCGTCGATGGATGTGCCATGGTTTTGTTGCACTTAAAGAATCGGTAAGGATGTTCGACATGGACAAAGTTTTTTGATTGTATAATGTCTGTTTACAATGTTGTTTATAGGGTGACCGATTAAGTCATGCAGTGGGGTGTGCTTTCCAAGAATGTCTGATTAGAAAAAACAAACGTGAAGAAGAGTGCTCAGTAACCATGACCTATGATCAAAAAACGTCTGTTTTCACAAGGACCGGTAGTTTTAGAGCACAATCTTTAACTGAACAACAGACGGAGCCCAACATACCAGTTAATGCACCTCCTCAACCTCCCCCCTTTCTTCATTCTAATAGCAAAGGTATTTTTATATTATTTTATCATTAATTATAATTAATGATTTATTAATTGTAGTAGGTAAATATGTGTTATAGCATCGCGACTTACTTAGTGTTATTTTATTTATTGTTTTAGAATTACCAGTTTCAACAGTGAAACCACTACAACAAAATATCACGACGCCTAAAATTAGCACTAAAGCAATTGAAAGACCTCATGCGACACTATCGATGTTACAACGCCAAGGATCTTTCCGTGGATTCTCTCAACTTAACCAAGCCTCGCCTTTTAAAAGGCAGCTGTCACTCAGAATATCTGAATTACCGTCAAACCTAGAAAGGACGAGGTCAATGAGCTTGCAGCCAACGGGCAATCTACAGACACCCTCTAATAAATTTATGGAACTTTCCAGTCAAGGTAATAATTCTAATCATATTAGAGTAAATATGGTTCTTGTATTACAAAAATGTAATTTTTTAGTAAGCCCAATTCCGGAAGTATCACCTCATAGTGAAAAGTCAATGTCAACGACAGATCAAGTCACTGCCATGTGCCAACAAATGTCGTTAGAGTTGGCTTTTCTTACAAACAGCACAGACAATGATGATTTTCCAGAGAAATTTAAGTCAAACGATTTTGGTAATTAAATTTGATATTTGGAAATCAAAATTTTATTAGTTTAAAAAATTGATGCAATTTTTTTTGTTTAGAAAATACTCCAAAACAAGGTCCAATTACTGGGAGTGAAGCGTTTCTGGCAAGTATTTCAAAAAAGTCATCTTTCCCTCACACTCAAAGTAACCCGTCTACACCAAAACCAGAGTGTCGAATCAGCCCTCAACAAGACGAAGGCTTTGATTCTGGCTCCAGTCTGTGGAACCTAAACAACAAAGCAGTTACTCCACCGACTCCACCTGCTACTCCTCCTTCTTCGTTACCGAGACCAGAACAGTGGTTAGGTAAAGTAGCTGCTGTAACTTTGCAATCAACAGAACCACAAGTGACACCCAAAAGACATCCCCACTTAGCAGCACATAGCCGTGCGTATTCTCTGGACACTGCTGAAGACGTTTACCGCTCTAAATATAACAGTATGTCTGCTAATCCTTTTGATCCCAACTACATTGCCCCAAAACAAAACACTAACCCGTTTTTAAGTAGTCCAATAGCAGCGGGTCAAAACAAAACTGTGAAAACGTTTGAAGTTCAAATGTGATACAATTATGTTGTATTTCTGACGATGAGTTAATTTATATTTTAAAAGACTACCTATATTGGACGTAATGGAATAATTGTTTATTGAAAATATCTTTATACTTTGCATAGTTTTTGGTTAAAAATATGTACTTCATTTTAATTGAATCTAAAAGCGTGCAATGATCTTCAAAACATTTACTACAATACTTAATATTTAATTTAATTTTAAAAAATATAAAAAAACGCAGAAAAACTTAAGTTCTTCTCGGTAGTTAGATAAATTTAATAATTTACAAACTTTTAAAGTATATCTATTTAAAAGTTTACTCAACTCAAGAGTATTGACAACTATTCTTCTTCTTAAACAAAAAATTTATTAATGTCAACCACCATCTATTAAAACTTTAAGTTGCGTACTTAATAAGGCGAAAATTTCACTTTTGCCTTGTTCTAGCAATAGTTTAAAAAATAGTTGGCCAATTAAAATATTAAATAGTTTTATAAAAACAAATGCAACGTCTTCAAATCAATATTTTGAAGAACATGGCATGTTTTGATATTTTTAATGTACATCTATATGAAGTATTACGGTACATACCTAAATAGTGATTTATACGTTATCGTAACTCATACATATCAATATTTTTTTAATGTTTAAATATTAAGATTCATGCAATGTTTAATACTATCAATGGTATGCTTACAGTTAAGGGTACTCACGAATTTTGATATAACGTAGTCAATGATTTATCTATAAATTGTTGTTCTCGGCCTTATTGTAGAACACATTAATTTAATCACTAGAACACTTAGTACAATACAATTATTTTCACATTAAATAACTATAAAGGGAGAAAATGTTTTAGAACATATTATATTTACATACATATTATAGCAATGTAAAGATTATAACAAATTAGTGTTTCTTCGAAAATTGTATAATTGATTTTGTTATTGTGTTCTTGAGAACTAAAGATACCATTAACTATTTCACCGACAATGATGAACCAAAATTGTATGTGTAACATGATACATAAAAAAATCAAAAATTATGTACTTATTCTTCTCTGCTCCTGTTAGATTGAAAAAAATATTATCTCTTGATGATCGTTTTCCTAGCACTAATTATAGAGATAAATAAATGTTGTACATTTATACTATACCACTTAAAAATTGATTCCATTTTTCTTTACACGTATTATTAAATATTTTCTTCTATCCTTTCGCTTACGGTATTACAGTACTTATACATATGTATATATGTATTTACACACACATTAACGTCTGACCGTCTTTCGTAGACATTTGAGTTTAGCCCATTCCAAAAATTGTATAACACGGTTGTTAATACAATCATATAGCTGCATATACTGATAAGGATTGCGTGCGTGTTCTGTGATATTTGTGTATTCAATAGTCTGTCTTTATTATTATATATACATATACATATATATATTTTTTTTCTATTGGTACACAACAATGTTTATTATTATTATTATTATTAAATGTATTATACCTGTATGTATTAACAGTAAATTTGCACTCGCTGCTGTTTGGAACTACATGTAGTTCCGCAAAGGTATTATTAATTTGTATTTAAATACATATAACTAAATAAAATAAATATATATATAATTATAGGTTTTTAGTAATTAGTAGTTTCGACGGTTATTATCATTTTAATTTAGTTGTTAAATAGTATACTTACATAATATAATAATTTGTTAGAATAGTTTGTATCATAATTATATTTTCTTAAACATTATATTTGATACCTTATACATACCCTCATATGATCGATTGTAATATGTTTGTAAAAAGTATTATTTATGTAGATTCAGAACAATTAACGTTGATTGTGTGCCAATTTGTACCTATTTTAGTAATGTTGGTGTGCGATTATATTGTTTTTAAACTCCAATTTCACTAGCGGGGCGGGGGCTCTTTACTATGATGGCACATGAATAAATATTTATAGTTTGGGGGATATTAGTATTATATTGTTGTTGTTGTTGTTGACGATGATTATGATAATAGTTGGCAGCCATTGAGTGTTTCATATAAATGCCTAACAGACAGTATTGTTCTTTTTTTATTATTATTATAAAAATGGCTAAGTGCAATTCATTTTTACAAGTATTGTATTTCCACCCACATTAAAAAACTTAACTATTCAATATTAAAAAAAAAAATCTACGCACAAAGCTAGCAGCTATAGTTATATTTTGTTTTGTACTTATTGTGATTTTTATCAGCTTGCAAAAAAAGTACTTCACAATGATTGAGCTTTATTATATTTTATATAATAACTATTAATATCACTTAACTATTTTGCAGTTGATAATTAAGAAATAGTATCTAGGTAGCTGTATTTCTTACTACCATACTGTATTTAATTTAATCATTAAATGTACTTAAACAATAACGTTTTTTTTTGCGTGGCATATTGTGCCTAAACAAATTATTATAAAACTAGACAATATTTTAGATATTTAAGAGCCTTTGTACTTAATAAATGTTGCCGCATTATATATTATATATGTTATATATTATGAATATAAAAATTATTTATTGTTTTTATGTCGAGTGTATTAAAGGTAGTAAAAATTGCCAATTATTATGTTTATATTTTATTTCTTCTTTCTTCTTTTATGTTGTAACTGATGGTGTGTTGTAATAGATACCTTTAGAGAACTTGGGATTTGTGTCTGTGATCAAAAGAATACATTAAAACAATTATTATTATTTTGCTTTTTGCAAAATATGATAAATATATACAGTGGCGCACAGAGTTCTAACATAATGTATCCCGTTAAAAAGAAGTTCTTTTATATTTTCATATATCCTCATACATACTACGTATGTTTCAGTCAAATTACTAATACTACCTACCTTTTTACAAAACTTCCCTTCTTTAAAGGGAACGAAAAATACTTTATTAAGGGGCAAAGGTTAGGCAATATATATAATGCAAAAATTTATCTAGTAGCCAATTATGCCTACTAATTATAAGGTGAAAAAATATTTTTCAAGTTATTTTACTCCGAGTTATGAAAAAGTTTTAATAAAAATGTACTCTATTGGACGAATTAAAATTTGTTTTTATGTGCAGCTTACTATTTTGTCAGTGGGAGTTATAAGACTAAATTTGTAACTAACTGTTAGAAAATTACTTAGAATTATTAGAAAAAATTAATAATATAAATGCTTATAATTAAAAGAAGTAACAAAAAAAAATTTTTTAATCGGTTCAGTAGACACTGACTTTTTGTTTTAGCCTGTATTTGAATAAATTTGGCGTTTTTAGTTCCTCTAAAAGAAAAAAACCAGTACAGTGGGGTCGGGGCATAGTGGGGACGGAGCATAGTGGGGACGGGGAGGTCACATGTTTATAGGAATTTTTAAATCTGAAAGTGATAAAATCACTTTCGAAAAAACGCTTCGATGCAAATCGGTAGTTAGTATTTTCAAGGCAGTACAATCTAAACCAAGCACAGTGTAAGCTAGCAAAGTTAGAAAGTATTAAATTGAATCGGCCATTTCAAAAACGACTTAGGTCACCGATTTTTCAAAACTGTCTTTTTATCAAATGTAATAATTATATACTTAGCTACGTATTCTGTGTGAAAACTCAATTTGTCAGACTCATATTTAATACAAATGTTGAGTACAAGAAATTTGAATCACTGCAAAATATTTTTATGAAGTTTCTTGTGGCTAGTGTAATATTTCAAATTTGTGACTTGTGTCGTTTTAAAAATATATTGTAATTTCTTATTAAACCCTATGAGATATGAGATATTGAGTGGCTCGTTATAAAAAAATCACCCTGTATTTTAATAATAATTAAAAGTCATGAATGATAATTCTTTATTTTATGACTGGATCAAATCTCGTGAACATTTTACTTTATGATACTGCTCCTATACTATTATTAAAAAAACACAATTTTTAAAATCTCCATAAAAGGTTTTCAACCCACATAAATACAAAGAACACAGCTAATAATGATGAATTTTGCTTTTGTGATTTTTTTTTTTTTAACTCCTTACTATTAAAAATACTATATAATTATATAGTAGCTATAGTTGCTCTTAAATGTGAGTTTCGGACCCTTAATAAACACATAACTGCGAAATAAAAATAACATTATTAAGATACATTTTTTATACGCATATTAATTGCATATTTTGGTCAACAAATATCTGATTTACTATCTGTCGAATGGCGAGTTAATGGAAAACAGAACCTGATCAATAAACGAAGAAGAGTAGTTCTTGTTAATCACCAGGATTTTATTGATGCAATAGGTGAATATTATATAAGCATATTACTTATTAATTTATGTCAGGCTGCACAAAATTTTGATAATCTTCTATATAAATGACATTAAATTTACATCATGATTCTTCATCATCTTCTCGCCTCCCCTTCTCTTCTCGAAGTTACTTTTTTTTTTTATTATCTTTTTTTTTTAGGCGGTATCCCACGACACGTATTAGGTGCTTTATTTCTCTACGATACAATGCACAAATAAGTCCGTATTTTCGTCCGTTCCGCCGGGTTTCCGGATTACATTTACGTGGCCGTACTCTTAGCTGGTTGAGGGGCGGTCCCAGAATCCGTGGCCGTACTCTTAGCCGGTTGAGGGGTGGTCCTAGAATGCATTGCCGTACTCATGGCTGTTTGAGGGGCGGTTCCAGAATCCGTGGCCGTACTCTTAGCCGGTTGAGGGGCGGTCCTAGAATGCATTGCCGTACTCATGGCCGGATGAGGGGCGGTTCCAGAATCCGTTGCCGTACTCTTAGCCGGTTGAGAAGTCCCGGAATTCGTGGCCGTACTCTTAGCCGGTTGAGGGGCGGTCCCAGAATCCGTTGCCGTAGTCTTATCCGGTTGAGGGGCGGTTCCAGAATCCGTTGCCGTAGTCTTATCCGGTTGAGAAGTCCCGGAATACGTGGCCGTACTCTTAGCCGGTTGAGGGGCGGTCCCAGAATCCGTTGCCGTACTCTTAGCCGGTTGAGGGGCGGTCCTAGAATGCATTGCCGTACTCATGGCCGGTTGAGGGGCGGTCCCAGAATCCTTTGCCGTACTCATGGCCGGTTGAGGGGCGGTACCAGAACCCGTTGCCGTAGTCTTAGCCGGTTGAGAAGTCCCGGCATGCGTGGCCGTACTCTTAGCCGGTTGAGGGGCAGGTGCGGAGGTCGATGTCACTGCCGACTGTTTTGGAAAAAAAAACATTATTATACTTACATTTTTATGTCTTATTTCTGGCACATAACCGATAAGAGATTAGAGATAAATGATGAGGGATGGGGTAGGGGTGGGGGTGTGAATGGATTTGGGGTTAGGGGTAGGGGTTGGAATGGGAGTGGGGGTAGTATATTACTTTGGCAAATTAATCGAAAAAAACTGTCACAAAAACACATAGGTATTACATATTATATGTTAACAGCTTGCGTACTTTTCCGCAACACCACGTGATACATTTTTAATAACCAAACATATTCGTCTGCTTATCGTAAGGGAAGCATTTTATTTTATGATAATGGCCTAACAAATTATATTTTAAAACAAATTATTGACCACATAATAACTCTTTGGAACATATATTTAACTTATCAATTACTTCTGGAATTTTCCCACACGTGCATAAGGAAACTACTATAATCCCAGTTTATAAACCGGAGAATAAAAGTATCTGTACTAATTATCGTCCGATATCTCGGACTTATACTTTATCCAAAGTATTGGAAAAATGTATAAAAATAAGATTGTATGTGTTTCTGGAAAAATCGTCTATTTTTTTTGAAAGACAAATTGGTTTAAGAAATAATAAATGTGCTTTTAAAGCGTTACAAAGTCGAATAAGTTCTATTTACAAAAAACTTGATGAGGGTGACGTTTTAGTACTTGGAATTTTTTAGATGTAAAAAAGGCCTTTGACTCAGTAGACCATAATTTGTTACTAAAAAAATTAGACACATATGGCACTCGTGGAGTAGCGAATAATCTTAACAAAACTTTTCTAACAAATTGCACACAGCGAGTTAAATTAAATAATACTCATAGCAATTTTTGTAGTCATATCAAATCTGTTGATTCTGTAAAATACCTTGGTGTGAATATTGATGGATATTTAAAATGGGATATTCACATTGGATCTACTATTAAAAAAGTTAGAAGCATGTTCTATATTTTCAAAACTCTAAACAATATTTTATTGACCAACACCACGAGAATGATTTATTGTGCAATTGCTCAGTCAGTTTTCTCTTTTGGAATTGCTGCTTGGAGAGGAGCTTATGATGCGCATCTAAAAAACTTATAACAACGATAAATTCCTTACTCAGGATTGCTTTCAAAAAACCCTACTATACACATACAAATATTATATTCAATACCTACAATTTACTTAATCTAAAACAACTCCATGCAAATTAAATTTTACGTAATTTGTATTACTCCAACCATAAAGATTTTAATTTTAATCTAACCATTTGACGTGTATTATATTAAAATTGTTAAAAATGTTTTTACAATTTTTAAATGTAATAGTGAATTTGGTAAAAGAAATCCGTATTATATGGGTTTGAAACTCTGTAATTCTTTGTGTATTGATATAAATAGTTTCCATAGTTTTAACCCTTCACTGCACAATGTTCCATAATATGGAACGATTGTATTTATTGTTTATGTCTGCTCATGCTATACATCTTTGTATACATCAATGTTCCATAATGTTCCAAATTCTTAAATTATCGTTTTCCATGAAACCAAAACTCAAAACAAATTTATTTTTATTTTCTTAAGTAGTATTAAGTACATTTATAGCATATGGTTAAAAAAAAAAAATTATGCAGTGAAGGGTTAAGTTATATAAAAAATATGTCATCTATAAATTACGAGTGTCAACATTTTGAAAATGTATGCTTACACGCTAACTTACTTACTAACTATTACAATCTACTTCTTTTTGTTTTTTATTTGTTCTTATAATATTGGTATATTATACTGTTATTTTTCATTTGTAAATTATCTAAATATTGAAAACAGAAAAATGTATAAATTTAAGACATGAGATATGAACTCTTGTCTCCTCCACAAGCATCAGGCTTTTGGAGACAAACTTTTTCCTTTATTACTCATGTATTGTAAACTATGTATGTTCTGTTTGGAAATAATAAATAAATCATCATCAAATCAAATCAAATCTTAATTGCTAAAAAAAAAATAAAAAAGATAAATAACTGAAATTAACATATATAAAATTATAAATTATTAAATATACATATAAATAGAAAAAAGTGCCTGCAACACACGTATCTAGCTCTAAAGGTGAGCTTCCAGGCTACTTAGCCAATCTTGGGCCTCACTGTTAGGGGGCATACCTCTGCAACGTGTTTGATGTTTTGTACCTGTCCACACTCGCAGAGTGGTGTATCTACAATTTTCCAATTATTGTAAACGAAATTACAATTTCCCTGTTCTGTTCTGATCCGGTTTTGAGCGGTCCACAACACGAGTTCAAATCCTGGGCCTTTTTGATTCGGATCATTGACGATGAGGCCATTAACCACGTTTTCATCTCTCCAAATTTTCTTCCACAAATCCTCCGGATTATCTGTTGTGCTGTCGATAGACCAAATAGTGCGAAAGTCATTTGCCCACACTACCAGCTTGTTCCGGCTAGCTTACTGATTATATTGCTTCTTGTTTTTATTTTGTTTTTTACTCCTTCTAAATGTTATTTGAAGGTCAAAGTCCTGTCTAACTTTAATTCCAGGTATTTCGGAGAGCCTTCTCATTGTATATTAACTCCCTGAGCCTCTAAGTTCAGTTTTCGTTAGGTCGAGGAAACCCGCCTCTGATTTTATTTTCTTCTGAAATCCGTTTTCTACATGCGTGACAAAACTTGCTCACAACAACTTTTTCCTGATCTGAAACCTGCTTGTTCCTTCGGTAGATTCTCTTCGGTTTGTGTTTTGAACTCTTGTTAACAGTACTCTTTCAAACAATTTATATACCACTGATAATAATGACATCGGTTTATAATTCTTTGGGTCATTAGTAACAATCTATATAATATATAAAATTCTCGTGTCACAGTGTTTGTAACAAAACTTCTCCGAAACGGCTTGACCGATTCTTATGAATTTTTGTGTGTATATTCAGTAGATCTGACAATAGGACGTTAACTATTTTTCATACCCCTAAGTGATAAGGGTGGTCCACCCCAATTTATTTTTATTTAATATGATTATCGATAGTATCAATAGTTATGAAAAATTACACCGTAGATCTATGTACGGTGCCATTTTTCATACCACAGGGATACAGCTGATTGTTTGTCTAATACATGACCATGTCTAATACATATATACCCGGGAAACGCCGGGTCGGGACAGCTTGCATAATTTGCCACCCTCCATTAATTTCGAATTTTTAAGCGGCATTCGTTTTGAGAAAATCGCAACTTTCAGAAACAGAGACAACTTTTTAATAGATCAAAATTGTATAAAGCCGGTGTCAGATGCTGTTTAATTTGTACTTACCGAATACCATCGGTGGTAATACCACCCGCCTATTGCGCCGGCTCCAAACACCGCCGCTCCTCCAGCCACTATCTTCCAGTTCACATATTTTAACATTGTACTGAAAAATTATAGAATTATACTGACGTCAAATATTAGATAAAAATCAAAATCACACAAAATGATTAATACATAATCAATATTTACCTTAACGACAATTTGATGCCACAGTAACATCATACAAGTTTTTTTCAGTCAGAAGTAAAAATTAAAGAGGATATCTTATGAAACTAAAAAAGAACCGTATACATTTAACTAGTTTTTCAAATTAAATACAAACCCATGTACGTCCAATTACGAAAATGAAAAAAGTTTATAGCACACATTAAATCCTTACAGACAAGATAGCTTACCATATGGAAAGAAAACGACGAAGCTACGCAGGGTCGTATTTAGGAGGGGACAACAGGGGGCTGTTGCCCCGGGCGCTGATTATTAGAGGGCGGCTAAATTTTATTATATTGCATTAAATTTGTATTATATTATAATAAGGCGTTTTTTTTGTTGCCCCAGGGTGACAAATTCCTAAATACGGCCCTGAACCTACGACTGTACTTGAATATTGGTTAAACACTATAGATGTAAAAATAAGTGAAAATTATGATTCAAAGGCTGGTTTCACAAAGACAAAATACCAACGACACAATATAACAACTAGAAAATTACCTAGAATCCTACCAACAGTATCAAGATTTGTCAAAAACATATCAAGACTCTCAAAAACTAACTTTGGGCTTAATTATCCACGCATACTGGTTAGGCATTAACCAAACATCATTAAAAGAAAATCACAAATTGGTACTTTTTATAACTATAGAGTAAATTGTCTGTTTTTAGATTACTTGCGCAACAAATAGATTTTAGAGATCCGTATGAAAAAAATCGATGCTATACAAAAATCGTTTGATAACAATAAATCAATTTTATTGGAAATGCGCTTAATTTCGTTGAAAGATCTAAGCAAAATATTCCACAGAAGGCTGTGGAAACCACGACAAGAGATCATGTAAATCTCAACGGTATAATAAATTCCAAGTAAGTTGAAACGTTACTGAACAGTGTACATTGCAAATTAAATGCATAATATTGTTGTACAAAATTTGTGTACATATTTAAACAGTTTTACAAATAGTGTGTTGTAAAAAAATAGACTAAAGAGCATATTCAATTTTATCACTTTTTTTATAATAATTCCTCTAGACCTGTGACCTCTCCGTCCCCTCGTTGCTTTGATTCCATTATACCTATACTCTACTGTACTAGTCCTCTTGTATAAAATCACTTTCAAATAAACGCTTTGATGCTTATTTGTAAATACAGAACGTCAATTTAATACTTTCTAACTTTGCTGGTTTATACTGTGCTTGGTTTGGACTGTACTGGCTTGAAAATACTAACTATCGATTTGCATCGAAGCGTTTTTTCGAAAGTGATTTTATCACTTTCAGATTTAAAAATTCCTGTAAACCTGTGACCTCCCCGTCTCTACTATGCCCCGACCCCACTGTACTGTTTTTTTTGGGTCGGTGATTACGAATTTCATATCAGTTCTCAATTTAAATCATCATCCGGAAAGAACTTAAGTAAAAAAAAAAAAAGTTGAATTTGTGTAAACTTAAAGTCAAAAGTGGTAATTGGGCACAAAACTTAATAGTATCATTCTGCATAGATATACATAAAAGTGTTTTAATGATTTGATAAATTTTTTTTAAAGATTTTAGGTGTTTTTGTTAAAATATACGCAATCTGCGAAAACGCAGTTTCCCGGCAATTAAAAAAAAACTGTAGTGCCGAATTTTTCACCCGTTTAATATGTTATGGATACATATAAGTTCCAACTACTGGCAAATATTCAACCCAAAAGTTTTAAAATTACGGCTAAAAACCCCAAAAAACAAAAAAACTTGTACCCCCCCTAGGGGGGCGGGAAATGGGTATAGTTTAAATTTGACACAACTGTCGTGTGCAGGCATACCAAATAATTATTTCTTATACGTTTCAACTCGATCCGACTCTTTTTCTCGAAATTATAACCAATAAAAGTTCTAACTTAAAAACTCGTACGGTTTTTTTTTTGTTTTTTCAAATTTCGTCTGTGAAGACTTAAACTTTTTCAACTTTTACCCCCCCCCCCTCAAAGTACAAACTAGATAAAATTTGTGATTAATAGAATTGCTATTCGAAGGAATTGGTCTAGTATTAAAAAAGTTACAGTGTATACAGCGAAAAAAAAAGCCCACATCAGAGTAAAACCAATACCTTCTCGCTTTGCATCGAAGCTAAAATATGGCCTGATTAATTAGTATGTTAAATACAAGGGAGCAAAAATCTAAGGACTTGATTACTTTGGTGAAATTAAATTAAATTTTATTTAGAGTATCATCATTTTTCATTAGTTTTCAATCATATAAAACCATTGCTGTTAAGTCTTAATTAATATTTTTAATTATTACTCTTTTTTTTTTAAGTATTTTGAACCTCCCTTATTTTTATAAAAAGATGATAGCTTTTTTATTTTTATTTATTCAAAAGTATAATTTTAACAAAGTTCTTGTTTTTTTTTTTAGTTTTAAAAAGCAATATTGTTGGGCGGTCGCATTGATGAGTATAAGGATTTGTATTTTTTTTTATCTATTGTACTAAAATTAAAAATTACTATGTGCCAACAACGACGTGACATTTGATATCCCATTTATTTTTAAAGACTCGACAAATAATATAATAA
This sequence comes from Adelges cooleyi, assembly GCF_023614345.1. NCBI lineage: Eukaryota > Metazoa > Arthropoda > Insecta > Hemiptera > Adelgidae > Adelges > Adelges cooleyi. The sequence goes on along the minus strand of NW_026096579.1, from coordinate 11,576,537 downwards.
TTACACAAGGTAATGTATTACTACTAAAATTCCTTTGGAAAAATTGTGTTTCATTCATCTTAAACTATTTTTGCGTACCTTTTTTATGTATAACTTAATTGTTTTATAAAAACTAACAATCCCCTCTTACGACATATCTGGAAATCTTCTATTATATTTATTATTAACAAGATAAATAATTACATTTTTTTCCTATAGACAATATATGTTTATTAAAAAGTAAACGTAATTTTTTTTAGGTACTTTAATATATTGGATGTCGCGGTTGTCGTGCCATAATAGGTATTATTGATTCAAGCGATTTATTTATGACCCATTTTAAAAAATAAGTGGTCAAAAGAAAACGGCGGGTTCGCATTCGAAATATAGTTGGCGTTAATAATTATCGAGTTGTTATTATGAATTTGCCCGTCAGCGCAATGGTTAAGTAATCGCTTTCCATGCGAAGGTACACATAGTACATGCGGCATACCTACGGTTGAGAAACATTTACCTACCATAGCACACGAATCACGATGGTAAGTGGCCAGTTTGCATTATACTTAAGTGGGAGAAACCGGTTTTAGCGGATTTCACTCGAGAGTTTCAGCGTCCAGCACGCACAGACCACAGTTGGGATACGTTGTACCTAAGTGTTTGTACGTTTCTTAGTGTCTGTGTCCGAGGTCATCTAAGATCATCACGTGTATTCTATTCTGTTAAGTTGATGAATGTTCGAAATTACGTTTGTTGAAGTTTAAATTCGTCATTTCCGGTTTGTTTTTCAGATCATTTCTTTTGGTAATTACATTATGCTATTATTATCTTAAAAATATGTTTGGTTTTAAACTACACAACGATAACAATTAGAAAATAGATGCGTTCATTTTCATTATGTAAAGTGTTTATTTTCCACGACTCGATCATTTCGTTCAAAAGTAATAATAATGTAATTTAGGAGGTACGAATTTTATGGATGGAACGTATCAAATTGTATACTTGGTTTTATTCGCTTAAATATGATCAATTTCATTTAATTATACAAAATGAAAATCTATTTTCTCGTTAATACCTATTGTTAGAAAACAAATTCGATAATTTGTTTTAGCTCGCAAAAAAATAAATTATTTGAGGGCGTTATACCCGCTACTTATTAAGTAATTCGGTGAAGGCAATGTTTTGTACAATTTTAATTCAAAATGTTTGATCTATAATGTATAATTAGAACTGTTTGTTGACTGTTTTTGTCCGACTACCACAGCATCATCGACAGCGATTTAAAATATTTTTTTTGTCTAAACATTGTGGAAGATGACATTTTGGAGGACAATTCATGTCTTTTTTTCATTAAGTTAAGCATTGAACTTTATATTTAAAGTTGAGAAAAGTAAATTAAAACAGTAGGACATGCAATTTTCTAGGGCATATTTAAAAATAAAAGTTACCTTTGTTTTTGCTCTAAAACCATCATGGAACATGTAAAACGCATTCTGTGTAGACATGTTTTTACGATTTTAGCTAAGGGGTAGATATAACGTCCTACTGTCCATTTATTGGATTTAAATTTCATGTTTGATGTGAAAACTATTTGTCTCCCTTGTTTACAATTCTGGATTACCCCCTCATTTATACTTGCTCATTCAAAAAATACCAAAATTAAAACCTTGCCTAACATATACATACTTACCTACATGTCACTTCATTATAATATTATAATGAAATATACAAACATTAATCATTATGAATATTATGTCGAATAACTAAATACATTAACGAAAATATTGGGCTCAGAAAAATGTAACCGTCTAAATTTTCACTAGCTCAAATGGCCTACAAAAACATAATTTCAAAATTTGGTATTGAGAAATTTACCACGAACTTAAATATTTTTGCTATAATAAGTTTTTTTCTATTGTAAAAGATAGGTATTTAAGAGAAACTACCATATAAATATCGTAGACCTCATAATATTGTATTCAAATATTTAATGTCTTGACTATGCCTAACAATAATAATAATAGCTAAGAATTGACGAGGTCACATTGCGAGCACCAGGTCTTTAGCGGGTTGCCTTTGGGGTAACTTGGGGTCGGAGGTATTTTGTTACAAAACATGTACTTAGCTGTTAATGGTTGTAGCACGGGATATCTATTAGAGAACTTAAATTCTAACTAAATGGAACCGTTCTCGACCCTCTATTTTCTTATTTGTGACAGCCAGGTAATGCGGTCAGAATAGGTCATAGGGACAAGAGAATATAAAAATGTTTTATAATACCTTTGATGCGAAGCCTTCAAAGTAATGGTGTTAGCTACAAAATGTTTTTATTTTTTTTTTTTTTACGTCTAGCTTACAAAAAGGTTTTGTGTCCGTAGGGCGTAGACTGAAAATAATTGATGTTTTGATATTGGGTCAAGTGGAGTAAAAATAAGGCTGGCCTAAAAACAAAAAATAACACCGTATAATCCTAAAATTGTAATAAATACATACATATATTTTATAAAATACAAGCTGAATTATCCGGCGTTGCCCGGAAAAATAATTGCGATTGTTCAACTCTTTTTGGGTGTAACTCGCTGTGGAAGCAATGTCTTTTTAAGTGTAAATCACCCAATCAGCGTTTATCTAACATATAAAAACTCTTGAAAAATATCTATATCTATCTTCGATTTTTTTCTTCGAGCCCTTACAGGTCTGTTGTGTTTCTTAAAATGTAACAACACTAAATTAAAAATAATAGTGATTGACTACAGAGCTATAGAGCCACACGTCACGCGACATAGAGCCGTTTATATAAACACTTATTTTTATAAGCACTTATGTTAAACTTAAAACTACAATTTACAGTGCGTTATGATTTTATGATTTAAAAATAAATCTCTAGTTTTAAGTTTATCGAGGATAAATAAAACAAACCAGAAACTATCAACACTATTGTAATAGCAATGTTATTGCTTTTATAGTTATTTTACCGCTAAAGTTAAACATTTTTGATTCAATAGACAATTATCCGAGCGTTTTTTTAGAGTGGTGCTTTAACTTACACAATCAATTGTCGTAACAACTAATAATATACTTACATCCCAGAATGACCGCCCTGACTTCCTTATGTTTTGTCCCCCATTGTGGTGCTGCCACTTTAGTTTTTATTAACCATGGAAATCTTCCAATAAAACTTTTTTGTATCTTTTGAATTTAGGGACAGACGGATAAATGCAGACTACCATCGTCGTCCGTAAGAAGAGGACTCATCGAGATAGCGGACAAGCGTCAAATAATAATTATTTTCCCGACCATCCACAAGACTGTTGGCCTAGTGACGAAGAAGACATAAGATCAGGAAATTGTTCCTTCCACGTCGATGTACGGCATATTAGCGTTAAATTAATTTTGTGATACTTAAATGTTATTGTTATTTTCCTCTTGACAGTATTTGGGACGCGTTGAGCTAGATGCCTCCGAGACGAGGAATCCGAAAGCTTGTCGTGATTCTTTTGAAAAACTACACGAGGAATACACCAGAGGAGAATTGCACCCCCCCTCAGCTGTTTTATGGATAACCGGATACGAACTGAGGGTTGTCGAGAAGGAATCTAAGGTAAAATAAAAAGACTTTTCTCAGATCACGATATAGTATACTTAATGGGCAACCTAACGGTGCTTGAGCGCTCCCTCCGACCATGGCAACTTTTTTTTTTTCTAATTACATTATTTACATATGATAAATTACCTAACATATTATAAATGTCCTTTTATATATAATACAATTTAAAAAAAAAAAAATTAATTTTAACAAAAACTATAATAAAAAAAAAATAACCAATTTTATTTGAACAATGAAATCCAAATTATAATTTAAAATAAACTGTCACTATTGAACTCAAATATCTGTTTATGTAAATATACACATTGAAACCATACAAATTTAAAAATAGGAATTGGAAGTTTTAAGACTACTCTACACTACGTATGCCAAATATATATTAAGTTATTAATACAATTTTTTTTAGGACTTGATATTGGCCCAAATCATTGAAAACGTATATTTTTGCTCGTCGACAGTCGAACGTTCAAAGCAGTTTTTTTACACATCAAAAGATGTACATTGCGATAGGTGGTGGTGTCATTTATTTATCGCCAAAAACGATTGTTCGGTAGGTGTTGTTTAAGACATTACAGGTGTATAAAAAATATTCTTCTTTTTGATGTGTGCTAATCATTTACACGATTTTCAGGGTGATCGTTTGTGTCGTGCGGTAGGAATCGCGTTCAGAGAATGTCTCAGAAGGAAAATTTTGCGTCAAGGGCGATCTGCCGTTAGCCACATGAACAGATGTATAGGTTAAATGTGTTATTGTTGTTTATACGATTTCAAATATAAATAAAAAGTTGACTTTGGAAAAAAAAATGTTTGTTGTGTACATGATAACAATTTGTATTCTTCTTAACAAAGTTTTTCTTGTTATAGAAAACCCTGAAAGCGGTTTAAAGAGAGCCGAGAGGCAATATTGAGCTTTTCTCACTCGCACCGCAAAATATAAATTGAAAACAGTAGGTACTTAATGATGTTCAATAGGACGTTACAGTTACGTTTTAAACATATTTCAGATGAATACAACTATATATATATATATATATATATAATCAATCTGGAAATGGCCGTTAAAATACATAACAGCCGAATTCCAGTTTTTGATGTTTTCGCAAACCCCTTAATATATTAAAATACCCAACAAAAACCTAACAGTGAAAAAAAGGCCTAGTTCCAGACCCCCTCCCAAAAAAGTCAGCCTATCAGAGTAGTGATATCTATCTACATTGTAGCCAAGTCTGATATTTCTTCAGTTCATAACCTCACTTCACTCCTACTTTATGAGCAACACTGCTCATTTATTTGTATTGCTTAACACTTGGCCAGTTTCTGAACGAAACATGAATGAGGCATAAAACAGACATGGCCGCAACGTAGTTACCACTACTTTGATAGACTGACTTTATTGGAAGGAGGTCTGGAACTTGACCCTTTTTCACTGTTAGGTTTTTGTTGGAGATATCATTCCTTTTTGCCGGCTTCAGCATCGTGGCCGCCTCGAAGATTTTGCTCTAATACAATTTTGTTAGAAGAACGGCACTTGCTATTATTTTTTATACTTAGAACGAACGTAGATAGACTGAATTAAATAGTGTTATTATAATATTCTGTATTTGATGACCGATAAATGCAATAAAATACAACAAAATTACGAAAAGATTATGATTGATAAGTATTTACTGTCAATTACAAACAAATTGCCATATTGTAACACGGAAAGAGAACGTTTGTTTCGACGGCGTGGGAATCTGTGATTAAATTAATAAAAATCCGTGCTAATCTAATCAAGCAATATTCATGCGCGTCACATCATACATTTAGAACTACACGCCCTAAAGCGGCATTCATTTTAAGAAAATTGCAACTTTCAGAATTTTCCCTATAGTTACACCTACCTTTGTGTCATATTTCACGTTTCTACCTGAATACGGGAAGTGTTTTATAATTTTGATGATGTCAGTAACAAAAATGAAAACTTTGAAATTCTCCCCTTTTGAAAAGGCTTACTATTAAGGCCTCAATTCCTTACAGTAACCTAAGCTACTCGAGCTTAATCTACACTTAAAATTTCAAAAGCTTATCATAAGAGGAACCAGAGATATGTGGGTTAGAAAAACTGGATGAATCGGTTCGTGTAAAAATACACTGGCATTGGTGAAAATTGGCCTGGAGCATCTTACCTACATAGTATTGAATTATTAACTGAAAATATATATATATAACCTTATAAAATAAATGTGAACAAAATAATCGATTATTATACGATAAAAATAATAATTTATTTGAATGTAGGTTTCAGTTTTTTTTTAAATAATACATTTAGTTATTTTAACAGGAGCATGTGTACACTGTAACTCATAAACTTAAAATAAATAATAAACTGAATTGACATGTAACAATAATCAATATTTATACTACATTTATATAATATCATTTTAACATAAGTTCAATTGTGAATCCATGGATTTTTTTTAAAAAGCTTTAAACCCAAGAACCACAGTGTAATCAATAAAAAATTTGCCATGATTTTTATGAGAACGTTTATATGTGTTGGATTAATTAAAGACCAGCCTCTTAGAATTGCATTTGAAAGTACTGTCCCTAATAAGCTCATGGGTAGGTTTCTAGAAATGTTTTGCATAACTTCGGATTGAGCTTCAACTGGCCAGATAAGTCCTAAAAATACACAATTTAAAGTATGTTTTAGTATTAAAAGTACGATGAACAATTATTAAATTTAATAATAATAAAAAATTATGTAGTACCGCCCACAAACATCTGCACTGATCCCATTGCAAGTGTCATCTGCATAACTTCATTGCTGTTATTCGCTAAGGCAGCAACGAACACACCTATGTTATAATACAACAATAGTATAATAAAACAATGACAGGGAATAAAGTAGGTCGGTATACATTAATCATTTTCAATATAATCATATTCAATTTATACGCTTATGGTTATGTGTGTCTTTCTTGTATACTTCAGTGAAATGTTCTACCATAAAAAAAAACGCTTTTTCTACACTTACAGGAAATACGCTTAATGAATTAAAACTAAGCATGTGTACAAATTTCTTACAAATTATTATAACTTAAAATCACTACTATTTCGCATTTGTCTAAGTAGTATAAGCAAAATACGGCGGGGTTGAGGGTTGTAGCCTGTAGGAATCTTAGTGTGTACACGATAAAAACTGAATTTATACATCGTTGTCTTATTTAAACTTGCATTATAAAAATAAAAAATAAAATTTAGCTACTATAAGTTTTAAGAGTTAAATGATTATAAACATTCAGTAGTTATAAAATAGTTTTGCATAATTTAATTATTACCAAAAAAGAATCCAAGCCAACCTCCTAGGGTTTGGACAACAAATATTTCAAAATAGACGTCAGTTACCAACGGATATTGTAGAATGTAGAACGCGAGAAATGCCAACATAGCAGTCTGAACAATACCTGCCAATGTATGCAGCATTAAATATGCAGTGATAACTTCAAACATTGTAACGCCTGAGATAAATCATAATAAATAACGAAATTAAATAGTGGAATTATGTTTATACTTAAATTAATTATTTTAAAAATATTAATTAAATATTTGTCACCTGCTGTCATAGTTCTACTAAGCAGGCCATCCAGTTTTTCCTCGAGCATAAAACTTGCAGAACACACGCTTGTATAGTAAAATATACATCTAAAGATAATTCCATAGGCATGTTAGTATAGGTATAGGTAAATATAGTATAGGTTCTTTGTATAGGTAAATACATATTAGTAGTTAAAAAATTGAAATTGTACAGTTAAATGTATTTGTGAATAATTGTATACGGTATAAAGTATATTTGCCGTTTAAATGATTTAATATGAATTGTGTATTTGGTAAAAAAAAAAAGAAATATATTGCTGTGGACATTGACTGCACAATATCTTATGAGCAACTATTACTCACACAAAATTATTCCGCAATATTTTCTTCAAAATCTTTTTACAAATTGATACGTCATTTAACAATTTTAAAATTAAATCTTTTTGAAAAAATCTAAATTTTTTTTAAATCTAACCAGTTACTATGCATGATAGTATGTATTAAAACAAATGATAATAATTATTATTAAAAAAAAAAAATTACTAATTAATGAAATTTTAAATAATGGAATATTCATGTTGTATTTTTAATTCGTTACTCACATAACTAAAATCACTCCTAAGGCGGTATGCTTTTGAGAAGTAACGTTTGCTCCATACACGAACTTTGGTTCCTGTAATTATTTATGTAAATATGTATAACTTTTGAAATTAGGGGAAATATAATACATAGGTACTTGTAATTTAACTAATAGTTTGACGAACAATAATTGTGAGCATAATTATTCTAAACCATAACAAATTTTGCAAAAATATAACCTTTTCTTTGCGATAAATTGACTATATTTTCTCAACAAAATATATGCGCGTAGCGTCTTCTTAACGCTTTATACCACTGCGCCATACAATGGACAATATATTATCTTCATAAATTACTAGTGATGTTTTGAAAATAAAATCTAGCAAACAACTGCTGAGTGCTGGTAGACAATAAGGAGAGTAAAGTCTTCAAAACATAAAATAGTGTACCGAGGACCGGAGTATCCTACATAAGTATATACATTTGAATTTAACTTTGTTTTTGTTTAAAAGTCCAGTGTTCAAGTATTATTATAATACTATTAAGTATTTAAACAAAATAATTTTACAAGTTGAAAGTGATCCGTCTCTTAAATAGGATCAGATAATTGGTTAATAAAAAAAAAAACGTTGTAGCACAAACTCAATAGGTGCCTAATGAAAAAATACTGCTATACATCACTTACCCAGGGTGTCATAAATTTCGTACCGAACGAGCATCGAGCTATTTCATTTTTTATTGCGTTTATTGATGCATTAGTAATATGACCCTCAATTTGAGATTTTATTAACATATCTGTAACATTTGTATTGAAATGTATGTTAATATTGTATGTTAAAATTACATGCAACCGTCTAAATGCAAAAAAAAACTTCAAGTCTTATTTTTTAAATGTTTTCTAAGTCGTATCAGCTGGTACTTATATTATGCAATTTGTTTAACAGGTAACATACTTTTTTTCTAACACACTTTTACTTAACAAACTTTTTTTTTGCGAAGGACACCGGCTAACTAATATTACAACTCAATACATTAAAAACAATCAATATTTTAACTATATAGGTAAGGTAGGGTGGCAAAAAAGTAAGTAATTTTGAATTAAATGATTGTCCTATTCCCCTTTTAAGTTTTCTTTGTGGTATACAAAGCCTTTTGTAAACATTTAAGACAATTTTTAATTATTTACCCCAATAAACATATTTGTAAATTATAGTAAATATTTTACTCACTTGCTTTATCAATATACGAAAATAACTGAGAATTAACTGATATTTTATTATCACCATTGATAAATTGTTGAATCCCTTGTGTAAAATTTTTGGGAAAACTTATAAATGCATATATCTGTGCCTTATTGACAGCTTTTAGAGCAGTTTCTGTATCATTGAACTGTATCTAAATTTATAAATTATAATATTTAACACAATAGAAACGTTTTTTTTTTTACCTTTAAGTTCTTTCAGTGTAGCTTTAAATTTTACTCACAAAATCGTAATCGTGCGAATACAGGTAGTTAATCACCCTGCAACTCAATGTACTATTATAGTTGTCGTCAAAAATGCATCCACTGCTATTCATAGTTTTACAGCTAGACATATCGGTTTCCTTATTTTGCACTCCTAAAGTAATGTATTTAAAATTATTACCAACAGTTAAGTTCAGCAACAAACACAAAGACACCGGCAACGCAAACATAAAAAAGAAAAATCTAAAACAATTGAAATAAAAACATATTTTTTAATCATTATCCTAAATATCTACAAAGATCTGTAGAAAACAACCGTTACGTACATAAAATCTCTACTAATTGTAAGACAGTGTTTCTTGAATAACGTCAAGATTCTATGTTTGGAAATAGCAACATCTTTATTTTGAATTACATCGAATAATGTTGTACTTCTTCTTTCGGGACATAAGCTCGGTGATGGTTCTTCAATCACCTAATCACAGAATGATAAAACAAACAAAAACTTGTCATGACAAACATATTTAGTAGTAATTTTTTTTTACCAATGGTTTAGAAGATTCTGTTATAATTTGTAAAAACGCATCTTCCAACGAATCAGTATTATAATGAGACAGTATATTCTGAGGAGAACTTTCTTTTATTATCTTTCCTTGTCTCATAAAAGCTATCTGGAAACACATTAAGGTACAAAATATAAACAAATTAATATCATGTAATTATTATGATATTATATTTAATATTAATACTAGCAAAAGCTTAAGTATATAGTTATATTTTTAACAAAACGATTTTTTAATAACTAAAGATGAAACTTTGGTTTTATAAAAAACCAATCCGTGCTTTTATTTTTAAATATCTAAATAAAAATAATTTTTTTTAACTTAATATTTTTTTTTATTCGGTTTAGACTTTAAAAACTTTTTTAGGAAATATTTCAAATTGAGATACATAGACATGGTATGTTAAGATCTTATTTTTTATTTCTTTGAATTTTTGTGGTCCCACGCCTAACGAAAACTTTCTATGTTATTGTTACATGTAAACCTTGATTTTATGGTTTCCAGAGTTTCAGCATAGTTCTAGCCAGTTAAATGTTTTTTCAGGCCAAATCGGATCAGGCTGGATAGAACTGGGCTAAAACATTTGTTATAACTGTCCAGATTATTCAGATAATTCGGATATCCATTTATCTAGTTCTAATACACTTAAGTCTCGGTTCCTATTAAAATATAGATACGCTACTTTTTGGTAAACCGTTGAATAAGATGTGTTTAATGTTTTTTTATGTCAAAATACGTACAATGTTTGCTTTATTGGCTTCTTGGATGTAGTGAGTGGTAATTATTACAGTTTTATTTTCTCTTTTTACCAAACTTGCCAGATAATCCCAAATGCTAAATAACAAAAATAAGTAATTTTTCAATAGATTATAAAAATGTACACATTGTTTTGATAATTATATAATTTTTTACTTGGAACATAAAATAGGATCGAGACCTACTGTCGGTTCATCTAATATTAAGATTTTTGGATTGTGTAATAAACTAACTGCAAGGGACACTCTTCTACATTGTCCTCCACTGAAATAAAAATTGCTTTTTCATTGCTAATGTCTAATGAGTATAATTTGATATTATAACACTGTACAACGAAAGTTTTTTTTTTTTTTTGGAACGAGGACTAATACATTATTTCTAGCACAACTAGTTATTTTTTAAATTGCCCCTAAAGTTGTAAAACAATTACAGTTTTGTTTGATATTTTTAAAGCGTTCTGTCCATTTATATAATTGTTACACAAATAAATAAAAGAAAATTCAGTTTTTTGTTTTGTAAATTATTTAAAACTCTGGAACTGATTTAAAAATAACTAGACGTGCTAAAGAAAATCCAAGTTCAACCGTTTGACCCGACGATAAACGATAGATGTATTTTAATTTTTGTTCCAAGATCACATTGTACAGAGTGATTAAACATCGTAATTATTTTAACTTTCTTTCTACTATTTTATTTACCTTAGATCTTTGATAAGTGAATTAAAAAAATGAATGTCCAAACTCTCACCAAGTTCAGCCGTTTTTTGTAGTATCTTTTCTTCGGGCATATTATATAATGAACCATAATACATAAGTGTTTCGCGTACCGTGAGATATTTACTTAAGCAAATTCCCTGAAACATATGACAATTAAAAAATATCGATATTAATTATTATAAGATATGATTAAAATATGTATTGTAAAATAAATTGTATTTTTTTACCTGAGGCATATAGCCAATATCCATTTTAGATTCTATTTGTACATTTACAACACCTGAATTCAAAGTTTCTGTACCAATTATTAGATTTAATAATGTAGTTTTGCCACAACCACTTGGACCCAGGAGACCATAACTATTTAAAATTGAAAATTGTATTAAATTTTAAAAATTACACACATATGTATTATTTTGAGTTTTGTTTGTAGTTACTTATAAATTTAAAATTATTTTGAATTATTTTATATAACAACTATAAGTATAACTTTTTTTAACAATAATTGGCATTTTGATAATTTAAATAAGAAAGTGTTTTTTGAATCGCTAAAACGAAAAAAAAACTCATTTTATTTAATTTCAAAAATATACCATCTAAAATACATACATAGCTCCCGTTGGTACATCCATGTAAAGACCATTAAGTACATTTGAACCTTTGCCATAAGATTTAACCGCATTGATTATTCTTATCGCTGAATCATTTGATGAATATGTTTCCATTTTACTTAAATTTGCTTATGTTATTCCTCGTAGGCGAACCTCAGCTGTATCGTAGATAGACTACATACGGTTACACATAACAAATAAATGTAATATATTATTCTAAAGCAAGGTCAAAATCAAATTTCATTATAAAAACAAAAGAATTATAAATATAAATATTCATGACGAATAGGTAGTGTATTAATTTTCCGTAAATTAAAAAACTTAATTAAATATAAAATCTATTTTTTCTTTTTAATGCAATATAATATTACTGTAGGAATATCCATTGAAGTTAATTTGCACGTTATATTTAATGTACTAAATTCAATGTGATTTTTGTAGATTTTGGTAAATATTTCCGTTTACTGATAACTGATGACTGTCAGCAGGTAGGCCGAAACATTTATATTAAAAAACTGACGGCTTTAATATTTTGTAAAATATTTTAGATATTTTGAGACAACTAAAAACGGAAGCAACTCATAACAAGCTATTAAAGTTATTTCTTTGATGCTTAGTATGTATGTAGTGAAATTGTTTACAAAAAAATAGATTAGATATTTAAAACACAAATCAAACCAGTGAACAATTTTTTCCTACAAAAATTGTTTAAGAGTTCAATTTTGTTTTAAGGCCTTAAAGGCACTCTACATCTGCGTATTTTTGCCTTTTAGTTGAAAACAACTTATTCCAATTTTAACCGTACTCGCTGAAATTCGTAATCTTATCAGGAGACAAAAGAAAAGTTAAAAAATAAGAATAATTAATGTTAAATTGGGACTTAAGTTCAGTTCTAGTAAGACGTAGTAGATAATAAACGTAGGTATCTGTGTACTCCTACACTATTTAAAACCAAAGTGTCTTGGAATTATTTAAACATCACCAAATTTTCACAGGAACTAGAGGAAAACATTAACCGTGCTTGGGCGTTTTTTAATTTTTGAAAACTCAATCCACTAATTTTTAATAATTTATTAAAAAATACTAAAAACTATAAACTTTAGCATTAAAAAAAAAATCAATCTATAAAGAATTTCCACTCTTAAGCACATACAATATTTTCCTTTATTTTTCTATGAAAATTTGCTGTTTCTAGTATTATGACAGTCCCTACAGTATAGATTCGAGCAAACTGTTTTACATCACAAATTAAAGGTGGGTAGTGTCTTCTGAGGCGGTGAAAAACATAAATTGTATCTAGAAAAATTAGTTTGGAACATTTCATTTAAAAAAAAAACATGAAAACTTCTATTCTGCGCGATTTTCTTTTGTTTATCTTGTAAGCCTTTAGATATTGTGATCTAAATTTTGCACTTTTTCTCGTACATTTTGTTTAAATGTAACATTTGTATGTTATAAGTTATAACTAATCATATTATAATGTAGTAAATTTTAATTTATAAGTACAATAATGTTGATTTTTTATTTTGTGTGTAGTTTATTTATTTTAATTGAGTCATGAAAAGTATTATAGTTATAATATTAAAAGGTTTCTATATTTTTTTTAAACATATAGAATAGTTTTGTTTTCGTTAGTATAAAAAAAGAAATAAAGAGTTTTATAAAAAACCAGCCCTTGCCCTCCTCCTTGCATCATTTTAGTTAGAGTTTCCACTCAGACCACTCTTAGTAATATTCTAAACCAGGGATTGAACTTTTCCGATTTTCCTAGTCAAAATATACATTGTTATTCAAATTTAATTATTGTAAAATTGATAAACAAATATTAAAACTTCTAATTTTTGTAATAGGAATGCTATAAAAAATTCGAATGTTTTTCCAAAATTAAATCGAAATATTTTACGAACGTAGGTTAAAGGTAAAAACATATGATTTTGCGCATACTACATACTAGGGCCTGTATGCGTTACTACTTATTATGGTTAAAAAAATGTTTAATATAAATAAATTTAGAAAGCTCTCTGTTTTGCTAATCCTTAATAATATAAAGTTTACAATTGTTAGGGCAATATTAAGTTTTATTGAAAAATTGTCAATAAAATACGCCTTAAAAATGCTAGTGTAGAGGCGCCTTAAGTCGAAAACGTCAATGAAATATAATAATAGTACTTAAAAGAAGTACGATTTACTCGACCTTCTTATTCAACCGCATTTGACCTCAAGAAAAAATATTTGAATAAGTTAAAAAAAGCCTTCATAAAACAAGACAATACTACAATAATAATTTATAAATTAGATATTTTAATTAGGTTTATTGTGCAATTCAAACCTAATATGTTTTTACTCTCCGGACTCCGTGTATTGTATTATATTCCTTTTATACATATATTATAATATATAACGATAAAAAAATAGGTTTCAAGGCAAAAACTCAAAATACTTTTTACGACAATAGCCAAAATAACAAAAAAAAAATATTCAAACAAATTTAAGAACATTTTTTTCATTGTAACAGACATGCAGTGCAATTTTTAAAAAAAATCGGCGGGGGTCGCGTCGGTTCAAACGTTCGTATGGATATCAGCGTTTTGATCTATGTATGAGCCGGTGAGAATGAAAGTGACTTAAAATTTCGTTAGTTAATACAAAATTAGGGGCCTGTAAAAGCCAAGAAGAATACAAAATTATAGAAATACAAAACGCAAACCTTCTATTACACAAAACAACTTGGGACTTACGCCACTTTCATTTTCGCCGGCTTATATATACGCTTCAGTCTATACCTAATGGTGGTCATAATATTTAAAGGTGACACATTCAATTACAGATACCTATTTATTTTACTTAGAATAGTAACGACAAACTATAGACACAATTATTATAGTACAATAAAACGGCCCCGTTATCTAAAACAAAAGTGGCCTTTTGGGCGTTGGTTCAGCAACTGCCTCCAGCTCAGTCCGCGGTACGGCCGCGGTGGACTTTGTGATACCTGTCTTATTATTCGACGGCGCGCTTATCAGCGTGTATTAAATTTTGTATTATAATTTATAGCGTCGTAGTGTTACCGGCGATAAGCAGACGGGGCATGCTATGTATTCTGTGATATTAACACCAAACATTACAATATAAACACTAGGTATAGATTATAACATTATATTTGATAACACGATTCGTTTGACCGTTGCCACTTGTCGGTGAACGACATAGCACACTGTAGCGTGACAGCGGCGGTGAAGTTACCTTGTTCGGGCGACTGTGTAATAATATTACTGTCGTTGGTGAGTACGACCACTGTAAACGGTACCTAGCCATGGACAGCCGTGATCAGCGGGAAAGCGGTAAGTCAGCATCGAAAATCGACGGCAAGCAACCAGTGACGGTACGGGTCGATCGCGTGCTCGGTCGCGGCACGTTCAGTACAGTTTACCGGGCGCAGGTGGCACGGCGCGCGGATAACGGCCAAAGTCATTCGGAGTACGTGGCGCTCAAGGTGTTAAGGCTGAGACGAAGCGACCGCAACGATGAGAAAGCCAAATGTAACCAAGAGACGGCAAAATTCGGAGGCCGAGTCGACGCCGAGCACCGAGACTGCGTCAACGAGATCGTCAACCTCAAGGTATAGTGAAAATACTATGTTATCTTAGATTCGCCAAAGTGCACAATCCGAAGTTTGTAAACGTGTCACGTCAATAGTTCTTAAGTTCTAAACGCACTGCGCTGTATAAATACTGTATACTGACATACTTGCCGAAACTCGCAAAACTACTAGGCCGTAGTTTGTTAAATGATATTATTGTAATCATTCGACTTTGGCAAATAAAATGTAGTTTGTAGTAACTAGTAGAGCCGCGGCACGGTACAGTTGGCCACGGACGTATTGTAACCCGTGAAATGGGCTTTCCCGAATCCGCCAACAGTAAAATGTGTTAATAGCTTTAAAAAATAATCAGCTTTAGACAGCGCGCTGACCTAGTAGACCGGAACCCTCCCGGTCCAAGTCTGGTTTTTAAGGGTACCGAATTAGAGCTCAATCACATTAATAAACGTGTAAACATGTTTCTCTATAAAGGGTTTTATTTTCGGGGTGTGTTCGCTATTGTACCGACATTACCCGAAGTCGACCGTTACAAAATGCTTAAATACGATTGTTAATGTTGTTTTTTTACCGTAATTTATTTGCGTCAGAGCCTAGCCAGCTGCCCTACGAACTATACCTTTCCGTCGGCCATGATCACAAGAAAATTAATTTCAACCAAAACGACTATTTGTTGAAGTTCGAAACTTTTCACCGTTTTGAAAAGTCTCACGTAAAAATAACTATTTAGTAATATTTAGTAATTTAGTATTATTTATGTAATTTTCAAAAAACATTTGAATTTTTACTAAAAACGAGCACAGAGAATAGGGGACCGCATAACAGTCGTTCCGAGACATTCAGTGTTCCATTCGTGGACGTTAATATAGCTAATATAAATCATTAATTTTATTTTAAAAAAAAACTGTAGAACTCTTTTAAACAACTGCCATTTTTCCTTAGCACGTTGTTTATTGCCAAATTTTATAGGCTGTTTAATTTTTTTTTAACGCTTTCCACGTTTCACACAGGCATTCCACGTGCTATTTCGGTGTCGAATGTCGCTTTTTTGTTCAGTACACGCGGGTACAGTTATATATTTTGTTTGTGCAGAAACTTGACCATCCAAACATAGTAAGACTACTGTGGTGGGACTACGTGCCAGCCGAAGACGACGGGGCGGCCCTGTTGAAGATCGCCACCGAGTTGGCCACGGGCGGTGATCTCAGACGCATGGTGAGGGAACACTACGCGGCCGGTGCTCTTATCGCCGAGGCCACCGTGTGGTCGTGCACTGTCCAGTTATGCGCCGCTTTGAAACACATGCACGACGCAGGCATAATGCACCGAGGTAACTTTTTAATAATTATTATCCTATTTTTTTTTTTTTATATATTGTCGTTTACCGACGGCCTCAGAATCGTGTTTCTTATTTACTTTTCTTTACTCGCCAAAAGACATCAAGCCGGCCAATATATTCGTGTACAACGTATACGATTGTTGTGATGATGATGACGATGGAGATATCGATTGTCACGGCGAGCAAGACAATAGGTCGTTGCACCTCCGTTGGGCCCGGGCGACACTTAAGCTGGGCGATTTTGGTTTCAGCAAAGGATTCCGGTCGTGCAACGGTGCCGTCGACGGCCCAAACGGATTCGGCCTGCGTTCCGTCTTGGGCTCTCCGCTTTACATGAGCCCCGAACGGCTGCTGCTGGTGGACGGATGCAGTGGCGAAATCGACCACGAACACCTTGGCACTTACTACGCCGACAGTGACATATGGTCGGCCGCGTGTTGCGTGTACGAGGTGAGTGCTCCCCGTGAAAATCCACTCTGTTTTATTACTATTTCTGTTAATGTTTTAATCGAATTATTCCACCAATTTTGTCCACATGAACCATCCCGGTGACCGAGGTGTGGGGGGCAAAGAGTACATCGAAAGATCAAAATAATTTGATCCAACAAAATGTGTGATTGTTTTTGTAGTAAAAATATACCAGTACATAGTGGATAGAACATACTGAAAGTGATTAAATCGCTTAAAATACAAGTGTTTAGCCCAATAAAGTGTCTTTCGTGTATGATTTCTGATCTATAGACTTTTATATAAATAAATCGGTTTAAAAATAACCGTGGGTCCAGATAGAAAAATAAAATCACATAATTGTAAAAACAACAGCTCCGCATTGAAGCTAAAATCAAACGATTGAGAACGATTTTTTGTTCGAAGCTGACAAATTGTGTAACAATTTAAGAACATGATTACAAAAAGAAAAATAAGTTTTTAAACAAAACATATATTACATAATATTTACATTAAAATTTGTAAAAAATATTTGTTATTTAATGAAAACTTAAAGCAGGTAGACATCGTCTCATTATTATTGTCTCCCATGACGTTTCGTCGCTAACATGGAAAACTTGCAAATTTGTACTTCTAAACGCGGAAACAATTAATTTTATTAAATAGCAGAGGCGGATTTATACGATGGTCGAAAACAATTTTGCAGGCGATTACAATTGTACTTTCGTTATTTTATCGATACGGCAACTTTACATGAAAGTTAGGAGGTAATAACGTTTGCAACCGTGTTCAATCTACTTTCTAAAATATGAAATTGAAAGAGACATTTCTTCCATGTTTTCTTCATCTTTTAATTTGCAACAGTCATGGTCTCATAATATTGGAGGTTGTTAATCGGAATTGGGTGAAGTAAAACGACCGTTTCACGTAATAATAGGAGTGGGTAAAAAAAAAAACAGAGAAATAATGATATCATAGTCTAATAGGCATTGAAAGTTTGCCGGTTAATATTTAGATTTTGCTTTGTACAATAGTATGAGATTCGGAGCACTGAAGCACTCGGTATTATAAGTGTTGTAAATGAAACGGTTACAAAACTTTTAAAACAAACTCTACATACTACTGGGTTTATGTTTTTTTTTTTTAATTTGAAACTTTTGAACAACAGCTGGCCGCTCTACAGGCGCCGTTCCATTTAAAAGGCTCGCTCGATATGAACCTCATGATGAACCGAGTGACCAACGGGTTTTATCCGCCCATCCCATGTGACATGTACTCGCCACAGGTACACCTACTTTCATATATGACGACTTTATATTATAGTAATAAATATTTGAAGAGTGAAAGTGTCAAACGTTCCAAGTGCCAAAGTATAAAAATTTAACTTTATAATTTGATTTCTATTTCATTCATTACCGGTAACACTTTAATATATTTTTGAGTTTTAAATATGATTGTTTTTTTTTATAAATAACTATTCTTTACTTGAAAAATTTACAAAATTGTTTCCGGTAATGAATAAAATACAAATCAAATTATAAAGTACAACTTTTATACTTTGGCACTTGGAACGTTTGACACTTTCACTCTTTATTTGCACTCGCATCCATTTGTTTGACGTAGATGGCAGAGTTTATCGACGCTTGTATGGCCGTCAATCGACGGCTCCGGCCCACCGGTTCTTCAGCGCTACGCCGGGCCCGTGCTGGCCTGGTCGAATCGCTACGTCGCCGGCAGCGGCCCGCACGGTCCCGATCTCCGCGTGTTAAAGGATCGTCGCCGCGAACAGGACAGCTGGCCGTACCATCGCGATCAACTACTCTGTCGTCGCCACAAAAGGGAGGATTATTAGCTGTACCGTCGCGAACAACCACTCGGACGTCCGTGAGAACAGTTTTGCAAGATGTCCCACCGCGAACAATTTCAATACAGGTCCCCTCAATTCAACAGATCAACAAAAGTGGCCCCTGTCAAAGGCCTGCTGTTGAGCGCTTAACAGTTCCACAATGGTCACGCCGTCAAGCAACCACCGCTGTCGTCGGAGAAAATGGGAACCCCTCAACGCTGCCCGTGGTACTTAAGTAGTCTATAAAAAGTTTTGCCGCTTTCAAGATACTACTAGTGATTTACGGAAAATAACTTTTACAACATAACATTTTATAAGATATTTAATTGTTGTTTTGAAAAAACCCCTATGGTAATGGGGAAAAAAAATTAACGTCGATCATCAAAAAAAAAATACACAATGCCGCGGCAGTTTTTTAACCGATTGAGATATAATACATAGTCGTTTTTATTATATAACTTCTACTACGTTCTATTGAATTTAAAATTTTTATATGATATTTATTTAGTAACATTTTGTACACTTTTATACATTTTTTTATTATTGTTCATTTTTCTTAAATATTATAGAATAAAATATAATCAAAATATGCAAATTCTTCAAATTATTAACCTATCTTTATAGATAGAGTAATCGTGTATGTTTAGCAGTAGAATAAACTTTGTAATTCAAGAATATTTGAGGCTGTAATGCGAGGACAAAAATAAAATTAAAAAAAATAAACATTTTGGTTAATTGTATAATACATTAAGTACTAACATGAACAAAACAAGATTTTAACATTTTAATGAGCCATTTCATTTATGACCTTTTTGTTGTAGTCACTTTTTTTAAAAAGGGGTCCTATACAAAATTGTATCCACTCTATGCATTTTGTTTTGCTCATAATTTTCTTCCATATAGACGTTCTGCTTATGTTAATTAAATTGGTATGATCATTAACATGTTATAATCATTTTATTGTAATTGTCCCATAAAACCGGGGGACGCTAAACATTTCAAAATGTTTTACTATAATATGTGAAAAAAACCAATTATTGTCTTAATTCAAATTTTATTGTCATGGTTTTGAGTTATCTACAATAACACAATATAAAGATTAAAACAAACAAAATAGTATTAAAAAATAAACAAAAAACCAATTTGCTAGATTTAAATTAAATGTACAGCTTTAACAGTATAGGTATGAACATTAACGTAATTTTAATTTGTATTAAATTGTACAACAATTACTATTATAATAATACGCTAAAAGATATTTTAAAGAACAGATAAGATGTACTGTAACAGCATTTTGACATCGCGATTAAAGAAATATAACATAATGTTAATTTAATTTAATTGTGCTAATATTAAAACTTATTGTAAGTGCTTAGTAGGCCTTGTTATAAGTTTGTATAAACTATGCATTAAGGTAAAACTTATTTGTTTGCTTATTTTTTTTATTGCCTTTCTATACTTAATTTGGTTAACATGGTAATAATTACTAGGGTTTTCACTCATAATATTAGGAATGTATTTTTCCACGTCAATTGTATATATAGCCTACTTATATAATTCACAATAATGTCAATTAATAATAAAAACTACTAACATCTATTTGGTAATAATCACAATATTCATGGTTTATAAAACGATAATAATGTTATGGTATTTTTAGACGAAAAGAAAAATTACAATTATAAATTGAGTTAAATTAATATTTGATAAAAAAATTAAAAAAATTAAAATATGGAAGTTATTAAAGTCGGTAATATTATAATGTTTAGTACGTAAAAATAAATGACAATATTCTATTGATTTTTTTCCTTACAAATCTTTAGAAAATAAATAAGTAATTCTCAAAAAAAAAAAATAAAAATTAGCAGCTATAGTATCATTACAAATTAATTAAGCAAATAATTAACATAATTGTTACTAAATAGTTAAGGAAGAATATAATCATAATTAAAATAACTGATATAGGAAGACAAATCAATATTAAAGATCAATAGTTAAAATACTGGTGAGAATCGTTGTGCTATTCTGACCAACGTCAAAATTAAGCATTTAAGGGTTGGAAAATATTCCAAAAACTCGTGTAGGACCCAAATCCGAAGCCTAGCAAACCGATTATAATAATACTAACATCTTTAATAAACATAAGTGTAAACTCTTTGCCAGAGGTTTGTTCCCAAAATGTCATGAGTTCTATAATCGGAGGGAATATTAATGCTAGAGCTGAACTACTGAATGATCCAACTAGTGATATAATAGCTGACAAATTTGGAATGGCTGCTGCTAAAGCAACTGTAAAAAAAAAATGTATAATTAACTTCAGTATTAATGAACAAAAAGTAAATATTTTATTTACATGTAACAGTGACAAGAAAAACGCGGACACATAATTCTGCATTTTTTTGGCTAGCCTGAGAGTGAAAATATCCTTTAATAGCTGGCCAAATAACACCCATTGGAACATAGAACTGGAGACTGTAAGATAAAAAGATTGCAAGCGCCATTGCTAACCGTACACTTTGAGCCAATCTGAAAAGTATTATAATAATTAACAAAATGTATTTTAACCACAATGTACAAAAAATATTGTTTTTAATTTTGTACTTAGAAGTAGTATATAATAATTTGTCATCGACTAAAATTGTTATACAAAACTGTATTTACTTTTAATCATAAATGGGTATAAAATTATTATTCAATTATTTTAAGGGATTTCTAATGCTCGAAAAAACTTTGATGTACAATTTTATCAACACAGTTAAGTATCAAAGAATTAGACAAGAAAAAATGTATTGAAATTTTATCTAACGATTGTTATCGAGACATACATGTGAAATCTCAATAGAAATTATCAATTTCTTTATAAAATATCCATATACTGTTCTTAATAATTAAAAAAATAATAGCAGTCAATACAATAAATATTTATTATTCCTTATCTCTGTTTCAATATAATTGAAATATTCAGCTATACTAAAAAGCATTACTCCGCTAAATAGTAAATAGAAACAAAATAATTAAAATATAAATTGTTTTTTAGTTAGTCACATCTCAATTGTTTTATAGTAAAATTTGTATAAACTAAATAAAATCATACAAAGACTTGTTTTAAGTTTACTTACACAGTTTATTATTTATTTAGTTTAATATTATCACGTGATATTATATAAAAAAACTGTTAAAAATGAGTCGTGCGTCATCAAAAGATAACAAAAATGCAAACATCTACGTAATATTTTAATTAAACAAAATATATGAGAATATTTTAATTAATCAATGACCCGAGTTAGTAGTAATCAGGGTTTTTTCAAAAATCCCAAGCCAGTTAAGTTTTGGTGGGCCTAACAAAACCCTTATTTATAGGTAAATACCAAACATTTGTTGTGCCTAAGCCCCCCGTCACCCCGTGAGCTCTTTTGGGTTTAGATTTTCATTTTACATGCCAACTCTGCCATAAACATTACTTTAATAATTATGAAAAATATATATATCATTAAAAAAAAAAAGAATTAGTGTTGAGGTTTTTTTATATTAAATATATCATCAATGATCTAAACTTCATAAAATAAAAAAAAAAAAAGCCTTTTTGGCCCAAAAAAGTTATTTTTTGATAGCATAAACTACTTGTCTTATTAACAGAACTAAATAGAACTATATTTTTTAAAAATTTTAAATTAAGGTAATACTTACATATCTTGTGCGGGTAGATTTAAAGTAATACTTCCACATTTAACTTCGTCACCATATCTTAAATAACCAAAAAATCCAATGGAAGTATAGAGACAGGTTACTATAACCATACCTGTGTTTAACACACCTGTCCAACCTCCAAAAGCTTCTGGGTTTTTCATATTATTTTCTAATGGCAAAACCTATAGTGAAAATAAATCATTATATTATGTTTAATATTAATACTATTTGATAATAATAAAAACTATAATACCATTCCGATTCCTTCGAAAGCATACACTGCAGTACCAAAAAATAGAGGTAATTGATGCCAAGACGAGAATATTTTAACGGTTGTTGTTTTTGGGAGACCTTGGAGTAAGTAGAAAAACGTGATTCCTAATCCAACTGTTGTGAGGATCGTAGCAAGGAGAGATGCAGGAGTCAAGTATTTGAGACTTTTTACACAATTTAAAAGAATCATAGGCCCCAAGAGTAAAACTAAATAAGTATGCACTGGCATATAAAAGAAGTAGTGTGCAATAACCTGTAAAGAACAAATAACAACTCGGTTATTAATTTGTAAAATGTTATATCAAACTTGGTGTTTAACCTCCTGAAGGTTTGTGGCTACAAACAAGAAATACACGCAACAAAATCCCAATTGTGTTAATACTAAAAACGTATTAACTATTTTATTAGCAATTTTTGAATACTTCTGTAATTTAGAGGGTCCATATTCAAAAGCCATTTCTGCAGCATCAGGAAACGAAAGTGACGGAGTTTGTGTTCTAATGCATAACTCGTGGGAGCATCGTACCTAAAATTAAAAAAAAAAACAAATAAAATAAAATAGTGCTATAGCCAGGTGCAACAGAGGCACTATCCCTCCCCGGAATTTTGTTTTTATAATACATGGGGTGGGCATGAAAACTGTTCACTATTGTAAAGTATATACTATCCCTTAGGGTTTAAGAACCAGTGACCCTCCCTCAAAATAAATTTCTGGCTACAGTACTGCAATGAAATGTATGTATCCTTACCAACATGTGCATACAGTGTGTACAAATAGCTCCTAAAAGTGCAGTACAAACCAAACCCACGAGCCAACCAGAGTTCCTAAATGCATCAGGCATAGCTAAGATTCCTGTTCCAATATTGCCTTTTAATAAATGTATCATTGTATCTAAATTCCTAAAAAACAAAAGAAATTTAAATGTATACATAGCACATATTTACAGTAGGCATTACTTTTTGAAAAAAAAAATATTAAAATTAAGTAAGTCATTAATAATAATTAACAATAATTCTACTGATTTTTAAACAAATTACCATAGGTTATTAACCATCAATCATTTTTGCTATAAAAACTAATATATATAGTGGTACATATTATGCAACCTTTGAACCCGAAATATTATTCAATTGTTATCAAACCGTTAACAAACAATTTTAAATAATAAGTAGTTATGAATGATAATAAAAAGTATGAGAAATTAACAATATCACGTGAATAAAACGAGTCATTTTTAGAGATATAGAATATAAAACAATAAAGCTTAAACAATTGCCACATCTCTAAACATTAAACTGCATATCATAATAAGTGATAAAGAATTAATAACATAATAAACAATTATTAAAAACAAAATATTATGATCAATAAAAAGCAATTCCTTATTAAATTGTTTTTCGTTATTGAATTGTTTTTTAATGTATAGTAATTTAGAAATAGTTATTTATTTAGCATAAAATATTAGAAAAAAATGGTTAATAGTTATAATGAAAAATCTAACTTACGATGTTGGATTTTCTAACTGTCGATTTAACAATGGATTGTTATCTGATGTTATACCATTAAAACCTCCATCTTTTTCCGCGAACTCATTTTTTGAGTTACCAGGAAAATCCACCCCTGTAGTTGTTTTGGATGATGGAGAAAGAGAATTGTTTCTAAAAATATATAATTATATTACGCTATTGTATAAATATTTTTAGTAGTATTTTTTTTACATTATCAATAACACATATAGAATTAATTCCTAACTAAAAAATATTTTAAGTTATATTTTCTGTAATATTTATAATAATAAATGAAACATAATTTTAAATTCAAGTAATTAGTATTAAAACGTGTTTACTCCTTTTTTATTCTTGTTGTTGATAGAAAGGGTTGTATACAAGTTGAGAAAGAAAACAATATTATAAAATTATAAAATAGTATAATTATTTTATTTTTTAAATATTATAAAATCAATAAATCACTCGTACATCTAATGTTTAATAATTAGATTATACATTTATAATATTAGATTATTTTATGGTAACAACTGTTCTTTTATAAATCTAGATTTTTAAATATCCACCACTAATAACAAGTACTATTTTCTTAATTAAGATTTAACTCAAGAAAATCTTGTTTAGCACATATTGATCTTAAAAGCCCTTATTTTGATAGATCACATAAATTATCAAACAATAAACAAACCTAAAATTTGCAGCACAAGTTTAATTTTATGTAAGTGTGTTTTTAGGTTAATAAAACTTATATTAATATGTAAGAGTGTTGCATTTGAAATTTTGTAATAAACCTTAATTTAAGTTTTCTATTTATCAAGAAAGCTTTTACAAGTTCCCTTATCTAAAAATTCATATGAGTATTTTGAATAATATTATATATAAATAATAATTTATATATGTAAATTATTTTATAAGCTTTAACTTATATTATTAACTAGGTAAACACATTTGCAAGTTAACCTTTACCGTTATAAATAAAATTTGTTTTAGAAGCTTAAGTCACACTTGAATTGTACTAGGTATTTATTCGACATTTTACATTTAGGGTTAAAAAAAATTAGGAACACAGAAAATATTTAAAAAAGAATCAACTTACCCATTTTCATTATACATAATAGTCGAGCCTGTCAAAAGTGGTTTATCTTCATTTTTTCTTGGTGTTTGAACAGTCATTGTACTACATCCAGTCTAAAATATTAGAAAATACAAATCCATTAATAAATACAATAATGTATAAGTATAAATAAATACTATATATATAAATAAACAAATTACAAACTAATTAGTTATGAAATAGAAACATGTGTCAACATGTGGTAGGTGGTATAAGGTGTCAAACTTAGTAGTAAATAAATCAAACCCAATACAATTCCTACGACACTGCAAAACAAACATGTCTGCCTCACATAAGATCCACTTATTTAGGGGAGGGGGAGCTTTATAAACTAGAAGTAAATTATTTATAAATAAATAATAATTTGAGGGTATCTTTACTCCTTAAGCCCTCTAAAAAGGTATAAATCTAATTTAAAATACTTACTTACTTAAGTAATTCTGAAAGATATAATAAATAATTATATTAAAAAGATACCACCAATCATAAAAATGATAATTAGTTGTAAAAAATTTGAAAAGTACATTCACTTATAAATTACGTGTTCACAGTTTAAGCGTTGTAATGTGAATAAGGAATTCCATCAAATGTATGTTAGCTTTTATCTCTAACTTGTCAGATATAACATATATTTTTTTTATATATACCATCTCTCCTACTCATTTACATAATATGATAAAATATGACGCACAATATTATTACAAAAATAAATAAATAAAATCCTAATTTAAGTTCAGGGGCGTCTTATGCAAGAATAATGGTGGGCACCCTCAACTGATAAAACATTATTGTATACTTTTCAAGGAATCATTACAAACATGTAGAATGGAATTTATTTTTCTGTTATTTACACACATTTAATGCAATCAATACCTAGTACATACAAATACCATTGATTCAATTAATTGTTTGAATAATTATTTACCTCTTTTAGTAAAAAAAAAGCATTTAATGTTTATTTGATAGTTTTATCAATATTTGTGTAGGTGTGTAGATAAGATAATTATTAACTAAATCCAATACTCACTCAATACTATTGTACAAAAAATAAAATGAGTACACACAATATGTTTTATTACAAAATTGAAATTTCAAAAAGTCCTTACAATTTTGAAACCTTCATTGATAGCTTATTTACGAATTTAGTTATAATATTATATTATGTACTATTAAGAAAACCTATTACTCCTGATTAGATATAGGTAAACAAAATGTTTTTACCTATTTTAATTTTCTAAAACTAGGTAGGTTACTGACTACCAAAAACATAAATGAATTATACATTTTAAAGACCCCCCAATAGTATTGATTTCATCAGTAAATAATGTAATTTCCATTATTAGCCGAGCAATATTATAATCTTTAATTGAACTTACATTTATAACCGGTTCTCCGATTGTCTGGATTTTTGACTGACCATTGCTAATAGCGAATTCACCATTTATTTTGGCCTGTAATTTATAAATAAATTAAACAGTAATACAACATATTGTACTAACGAATATACTTACAGCCATGTTTGCAGTTCGTGCAAAATTTTCAAATGACAACAATTGAACAATCTAAAACCTTTTAATGATCAATGCTTGTTAAAATAAAAATCGTGTTTAGAAATCTTGCCTCTGACGACATTTTAATGGCGGGTTTAAAAAAGTTAACAATTAACGATGTGACAAAGGATTTATTCAGCTCAGCTTAGTATCTATAACCAAAACAATAACAATGTTACTACTTACTAGACCAGGACCATTTTTCCTCTCCAGTATTCAGTGTCGGTCCTCCACCGTACAGTTTTGAGTCATTGTCCTTATCATCTGTGATTGAACAGCTGTTTACAACCACTGCTAGATCCTTACGATAAAACAGCCTCCGTTTGCCGCCTGCGCTTTCCACAATCGTACTTATACTTTATACACAATAAATGTATTTTCCAAGTTGTAACGTTTGTGGGTTTAGTTAACAATCATATAGTTTACAATGACAGAACGGTACTCAACGCGGACACGTACTCAAATCACTTTATGACCTAGTAATATATTAGTCTGTACTTGTGAATTGTGACTATCTACATGATTCATCTCATCATAATGCCCACTTTCCAAGATCCGTTTCGGCCAATATAGAATTTGCGACGACATTCACGTTGATTAATAGTCTTTTCGTGATAAAAACAAAATATAAAGGTTCAACAATAGCTATTACTATGTATCATAATGTACCTAATCTTAGCCCTATAGAAAGTACTAATATTCTAATAGAACTTATGACATGTGTACAACAATTCTACATCAAATAATATCATTGAAACATTTCATGTATATAAATAATATAATACAATTGGTATTATACAAATATTGTATACATTTATAATATTAAATGTAGTTTTAGCATCAGTGCGTACCGCGCAGCTGAAAAGGTATTCTTCATACAATGAAGTGTTTTATTTTCTATTTCAGTGGCTAGACCACTCGACACTCATGTTGTAAACAGCTGGACCGTTTTCTTCATGTAGCAAATCTTTTTTTTTTTTTTTTCCACATGCACCCATAGAACACTGGGGGGGGACGCGCCCTGTGAGGAATTACTTCCCCCCAGTCTCCGATGCCATTTATTGGGTATACTAAACAATAAATACAATCATAAACTTAAAAACTAACACACCCACTTCGGGTGGTGGCCTAATAACAATATTCACATTAGGCCACAACGAAATTTAGTTACAAGTTTATTAGTCTATACAGGTTTATGTACAGTCGGTGGAATGTTTCCGGACCAGTGACTCGCGCACACGCCACCCTTGCACGCCGGGGCTCTCAATTGGCCGGCCGCTGTCTAGCCCTCTCTGCTTCCTCCTTCTCTTTGAGGACCAACTCGGCAAAGCGGGCGACCGCGTTCCACGCATCAGAACTTGCAATCATGTTGGCGACCAGTGTCTCCGGGACAACTTCGCCGACGACGTCCTGGAGGTCCCGCCTTTGGGACTCCCAGGCCGAACACTCCACTAGTGTGTGATAGGCACTGTCCACCATGCCTTCACAGTGTGAGCATGCTGGACTGGGTGCTTTGCCGATCCTGTGGATGAATTCGTTGAAGCACCCATGCCCAGACAGCAACTGGGTTAGGCGGTAGCCCATCATCCCGTGCTTCCGTCCAACCCATTTCCGGAGGTCAGTGACGAGAGTTCTCGTCCACTCACCTCCTGTTGCTGTTCGAAGTCTGTCCTCCCACTTGCCGAGGGTAGCAGTCCTTCATGTAGCAAATCTAGAGAACACAAATCTTCCTCAAACGGTACTTTAATAAGACAAAAAAAAAATAATATTCACTCTAAAATTGCCAAAAAACACCCAAAAATTTGTACATTTGAATTTAAAATTAGGATACCCTATAGCTTTTTTTAAAAAAAGTCGAATTACTTCAAAAGTCATAACTGGTGTATCCTATATATGAAGTACTACTAATATGCAGTGAACACTGAAAACCCAAGAAAATATAATTAACCCTTTCCTCTAAAAGAAGTAGAAACTGTAAATTTATTTCGAATTTGTAGGTGTAGTTTTAGGACTTGACTTAAAAATTAGACTGCATGTAGATCTAATATGGCCTAATAAATACAAACATTTTTCAACAAAATTTTGTTTTATGAACCAACAATTTTAACTAAAAAGAGTGCTATTCCAATAGGCGTAACTCGATCTCTGGCCTAGGCTACAGTCCCAGCTGTTTTTTACACTCAAATAATATGGACAATTATTGTGCATAAGGGGCTTTGCACCCCCCCTCCCTTTGTGCAACCTAGTATCAGACAATAACAATTTAAACATAATGTTAGATTGATTTATTAAATCTTTCATTTTTAAACCTTTAAATTAAAAAAAGATTAACCTATTATAAAACTAATATGGATCAATAGTCAAAACAATGAATAATGAAACACAAAAAATAATTGTATTATAGTTTAAACTATCGATCATTCTGTTTTAAACAAAACTGACTGTTACCTGTTTAATTGTGTTGTAATAATTGGTAATCGACAACCGTAAATCACTAATAATGGTTTTACAGAAAACCACAATACTTAACAATAAAAACAAAACAATTTTTGCACTTTTAATTTATTATATTAATTTGTACAGCCTTCGAACATTTGGGGGTTAAAATGGAGACTGAGGGGGAGGCTAAATCCCTATGCCTGTAGTTACGAGGTTATTTTAATAAAGTTTTACTATTAATTTTCAAACTCAAATATAATTTTTAAATAATTTGTTAGCTCCAGTTTTCCTTAAGGTACTTAGATATTAAATAATAATAATTAAGTATTGTGCGTGATAATATAAAAACATTAAATAATTTTAAACTTAAAATAAGTGATAACTATAGAACTTAAATTTGTTGTTACATTCGCCTATAAATTATTAATGATCATTAGTCATTGCGATTTTGGAGCAGCAATAGAACACCTTGTACCTCCGACGAAAAACATACTTTACCTACTGAATTGGACAGGTAGATAATATTGCAATTATATTAAATTATAATATACCATATTACCTACAAGGTCTATTGATCTTTGACTTATTATACATAAATGGTTATATAACTACAGTATTCCAATAATTTACTCAGAAAATAATGGCAAATTTATTGTTTTTTTTTTAAAACAATTTTTTGTTTATTATAATTACAGGATAGGTTAGTTTAGTCTTTAAGGCAAGCTATTTTTAATTTTTTCTTCTAGGAGTTGGGGGACGTTAGCCCCATCCAACGAAAAGTTTCAAAGGGAATCGAGTCGATCCTCAAATCCGGTAGGCGTTGGCAGTTGTTTTATTAGTTAAAGATTTACTAATTAAAAGCTTTAATGATTAAGAAAATGATATTGTTATTCAATACAATATTGATATTGCATAATTTATAATAATCAATAATAACGATAATAATAAAAATAATAAATTAACTAATAATACTGTAGCAGCGTACACTCGCGTTACCGACAAATGTATGGTGCGGCGGTGGGCGACTATTGTTTTACACGCGGAAGTATGCAAATTTCAAGAAGCTGTAACTTTGGAACTAGAAGACTTCAGTTTCGTAATTAAAGTAAAAAATACAACAAGATGGTAAAAAAAAAATCGCAAAAAAAAGGTGCCTGGTAAAGTGCATTTGTTCCTAATTATTAATAGGTAATTTTTACTAAACTTTTTCATGTTTTCACTTCCAGACAGGATTAGAGGGCAGTAATGTGTTATTTTTATTTGCACGTATGAATAAAAGCACACCTCGCTTAGAGTTTTGAACACAAATAACTCCCAAGACCCGATTTAGCGACGGGTTTAAACACTAACCAGCCAATTTTGGGTGGCTAATCACAATTAAATTCGGGCCTAATAGTAATTAAAAAACGAAAGAATGCTAATAAAAAGAATGTTTACCGATCAATCGAAATACTTACATCAAAAGCGTGATCTCGTGAATCAAGTTCAATTAACCGACTATAATTGATCAACAAAAGTTAAATGAGATCTGTAGTAAGAACCTTTGTTTCAATATAAGTTAGAACTTAAAACTGACCAATTTTTAAGGAACCACTCAAACTTAAGGACCCAGTCAAACTTCATCATTCAAGTCAATATAAGTCAATAGATCAAATTAAATCGATCAACTAAACTCGATTCAACGCGCTTTAATTTGTTCTCAATTAAAAAAAGTTCATTGAAAATATTTATGTTACTTTTTAAGTTTTAAAAATCGACAAAGCTCTGGAAATTACTAAAAAAAGAGAAATATTTGGAATTTGTTTTCAATATAGAAAATTAACACAATCAAAATAGTTCTAAAAGAAAATCTACAAAATTTTAATTATTTTCTAGGAAATGAACGGGTCCACTACATTGATTATCCTTTTTTGAGTGAAATTCTTTGTATTTTTATATTTTGATGGTGTAAGTGATTGGTCCTCATAATTATTAAATAATTTAGGCAGCTTCATTCTATTTTATGTAACGTTGTGCAAAATAAAAGATTACTATTGCCCAGGAATTTTGAAAATGGACGCCTTTTACTAAACACGTGTTTTTTAGGTTACATACTATTCATTATTATTTATACATATATTTATAACCTAATATATGAATGGTCCAAGTAGTTAAGTTATAATTGAACTAGATAGTTCGAAAACTTTTAATGAGCTAACTAATTAATTTTGTTGTTAAAACATTTAGATCAATGTGATAGCCTTCAGAGTTTATGACTTTAAATAGATAACATATAGTGTGCTATCATATTTTATTTAAAATAATTTATACAGGTAGAACAAATAAAATGTATACCTGTTATTATGTTATCATGATCCCGATCATGATTTAATAGTTATAAAAAAACGTTTTAATGATATCTTTATTACAACGGCATTTCTAGATAGACTAAAACGCTAAAACACTAAAACAAATGTTGCAGTGTATTGTTGACTAAAAAGAATAGATAATTATATAAGTCTCTTTAAAGAATATAAAAATTAAATTACCTTTTATTAAGAAATCTATTATGGGCTGAATAAAAAGTCGAAACCGTGATAATAATTATTAAAGTTGCTATTTTTAACGTTTTTATATTGTTACTTATAACATTAATTAAAAAAAACATCTATTGAGTAAAACATACTATCGACATGAGTAATATTTTCTATAGTTACCCTTAAAGTCATACGCATCTTTTGATATTTGAGAAATAAATAAACCATAACGTAAAATTCTTTACATTGATCATCGATAGGTGCAACTTAAGAGGTCAAGTCAATTTAATAATATCATTAGGCATTATTATAATATGCACAATAGAAAAACACACAAACACCATTTTTTTTATTATAAGAACAGTAACAAATTTATTTTTATTATATATTTAGATCATAATATAGTATGATACAGAAAAGGATTATGATTTACAATTTTATTTGATAACTACTCCTGTTAAAATATTTATAAATTCTTTAGGTGTTTCATGTATGGGCTACATTTTAATTATTTAAATAAAAATTCACACAAACAATTATCTAATTCAATCTATATTTACATTATCGATAAAGACGTTACAAATCGTGTTAAACAAAATTTATCACATTCCAAATAAAATGTTGTCATTACCTACATATTGTTGTCACTTCATATTGTTTTCTCTAAAATGCTAAGGTATTAGAAGATAACCTTTCAACCACGAACTTTTAATATTTTTGATAAAACACCGCACAGGAAATAAAGGTACAGATCTTTTTTCAAATTATAAAAGACTAGGAGTGCTGAAGCAGTAAGCACCCACTCCCAAATGTATTGTATTCCCTCAAGAATCTTCCTACCTAGGGGTAGCAGCAATGGCTCTACATAGACTGCTGAAGCTGTTTCCGACGTTTATTTCTACATTCACATAATATAATACTATAATACAATGGCTATCAGCATACAACTAAAATTCTATATCGAATTATAAGCACACTCTAGAATTTAAGGTTCATTCTTAATAACGTGTTAACACTAAGAACTAATTCGAAAATATTACAGTATCAAAGAAAAACAATTGTACTAATGGGTTTGATAGGTTTTTACGCAAATGCACGATGACCTATGTGTGAAGTCAATTCTGGCAATTAGGCATTACGCATGACGGCAGACGAGCAGATATTCTATACTTTTTAATTTTTAAATTATAATTTAAAAAGTATTATAATATTATGTTAATCTACTTCAGTTAGAGTACCGTAAATTGTAATAATTAGAGAGACTAGATAGACTAGACTTTACCTAGTATTTCTAGTCAAAACTATAGTATATAATAATGATACCTATATTAGTCTTGTGACTGTCTTGAGCAAGGTGGATTGATCAATCCACCTCGGTCTTAGGGTTTTATATTTAGCCTACTATCTAGTGGATAATTATCGAACTAACAATTGCAATTTCGTTGCTAGCTTCATAATTCATGTTTATTTTGATAAGCTTAGCCCGTTAAACGGCTTCTTACTTCAGACTGATCGTCAATCGTAGTTTTGCTATTGTTATTGCCAGTTGCTGATTCCAACCATCCTATAATTTATAATATCTATTTGTTTAAATTTTCAACGTTTTCGCGTATAAGATTTTTATCCATTTCGATCCGTTGAAGTAGATCACTAATATATCGTCATGGTTGTGTTTTCGGGATCAGGTGATTCCAAACAAGCAACAAATGCCTACAAAGATAAAAGCAAACCGGCCGAAGTCCGGAAAAGTAACATCGCCGCTGCTAAAGGTTCGAGATTTATTAAAACTAGTAATTAAAGTTCTAAGGTTGTGGTGATTCGATTAGACGATACTACTTATGTTGTATTGTGCCTATACTTAAAAACTCGGAACTTGTTTCTTTTTTTATTTTAAAATTATTCAGAATAAGTCAATATTTTCATGATTCAATAATTATTATACCTACATACAATTTTTACATCTTAAACGCTTTTCCAAAGTCTAGTCAGTAATAATAAACTAACAGTTTTATTATACTCTTTGACTAACAACGCCTTGAATACAATTCAATTTTAAAATTGTACTTTATTTAATGTATTGAATGCACAGATGGTCCACCAATCGTCAACTTGTTAACTACCTAATTTACTGATACAATTTTTTTTTATGAAAATGTAATTTATTCTTAGTCTATAAAATAAATAGATGGAGATTTATATGTGGTTGTGTATTTTTTCGAGATCAATTTACCTTAATTTTACATAACTAGATTATAATATGTTTTACAGCCTTAAATAAATCAAATCATTTACATTTTTCAGCTGTCGCTGATGCTATCCGAACAAGTTTGGGTCCAAAGGGAATGGATAAAATGGTAAGGGTTGAATAATTTTCTTTAAAAATAACGAGTTTGATGTTTTTTAAATGTTTGTATTTTATTTTTAGATTCAATCAGCTAATGGTGAGGTTGCAATTACTAATGATGGTGCTACAATTTTGAAACAAATGAATGTTATACATCCTGCAGCTAAAATGGTATGTAATGAAATTAATCATTAGGTATATAATAAAAATTGAATTTTTTGTGTAATCATTTTTTTCAGTTGGTTGAATTGTCAAATGCCCAAGACGTAGAAGCTGGTGATGGTACTACAAGTGTAGTGGTTGTAGCTGGTGCTCTTTTGGAAGCCTCAGAAAAACTTCTTCAAAAAGGTATTCATCCTACTGCTATATCAGATGGCTTTCAAAAAGCAGCTACAAAAGCAATTGAAATAATCAAAGATATGGCTACACCAATACAGCTAACCGATCGTGAAAGCTTGGTTAAGAGTGCTTCTACAGCATTAAATTCTAAGGTTGTATCTCAACAATCATCATTGTTAGCTCCTTTAGCTGTTGATGCTGTTCTTAAAGTTGTGGATCCTGCTAAAGACACAAATGTTGATCTTAAGGTATGAACCATTATTTTATCTTGATATTAAATTAGTTATTAGTCATTGAATAAAACCAAATAAATAACAAAATGTTAAATTTTGTATAGGATATTAAGGTTATTAAAAAGCTTGGTGGAACAGTTGAAGACACAAAACTTGTTGATGGTTTAGTTTTCACGCAGAAATCTTCAAATGTTAATGGCCCCAAGAAAATAGAAAAAGCTAAAATAGGACTCATTCAATTCTGTATATCACCTCCTAAAACAGATGTAAGTATTTGTTTATTAAAGTTATTATTATGAAAAATGGAAATTCAATTTTCGTTTTGTCCCCACAAAATATCAAAATGTTTACCAATAACTAGTACAGCTACCATTAAGTTTGGGTAAACCTTGTTAATTATCCAATTATTGGTTGCTTAGCCATATTTTGATGTACATTTTGTACTTAAAATACATAATAACTGTTTTACACTATTATTTATTAATTGAAAAGTAGTACTTGAATTTATTTTATAAAATTAATATTTTGCTTAGAACTTTTTTTCAAAAAAAAATACTTTTACAGGAAAAATACAAAAAGTAGTTTTCTTTTTACCACGCAATACAATATTTTTATTAAAATATTTGCTTTGACGTGATAGCTAAGAAGGTATTGGTTTGTGCAACATCAATAATTGCTATTATATTTTTTTGATCAATAAATAAAGAGAAAGACTTAGATAAAATTGCTGTACCCAAATTTAGTTATGATACATTTGAGTTATAGTAGGTACCAACTATATAATATTATGTGTAGGATCTCCACAAGTATAGATTCAGTAACTTGTAATAAGGACTTATGTTTTTTTTCATTTTAGTAGCGATCTGAAAAAATTAAAGCTAAATCGTTCAAAAGTTAGATTAGATAGGTTTTTGTTCAGGTTGTTTTTGAACCCATCACTTGTTGTCAAGTAGAATCAAGTTAAACTGGATGGATTATAATATTAATAATAATGTCTATCTTCAGTAATCAACAATTGTTTAATTAGATAGTAAAATTGTTGGTATTCAAGTCTAAATTTTGAAATAATGACATATTTTATTTAAGAATTTATGATGAACTAATATTAATTTAAAATCTATGATGAATTAAACTTAGGACACCTGTACGACACCGATACTTGGTGGTTGAGTTGATCAAAGTTTTTGAAACTACTTATATAATTTATATAATAAAACCCTCTAAGGAAATTAAAAAAACAACTATATATCATTTCTAAGATAAACATTTTATAGTGATGACAACAAGCCTTAGGACACCTAATTACGACTTAAGTGTCGAATGATTTGACTTGTGTTTCTGAATATTTTACACTTATATTAGTTAAGAGTCAAAGATGAATTAAACTTAGGACACCTGTACGATACCGATACTTGGTGGTTGAGTTGATCAAAGTTTCTGAAAAAAATAAATAAATTACTCTTTCCAAAATTGGTTTTCTTGTGAGAAAACCAATTTTGATGATGATTTAATAGCTAGATAGGGACATATGATTTTAAATTGATTAAAATAATTGTTATATTTATCTGATGTGATTTGAATTTATAGAATGTTATATCTTTATATACTTGAATGTAGATATTGCCTATTCTTAAGTATATACTATTTTACAATGATGACAATAAGCCTTAGGACACCTAATTACGACTTAAGTGTCGAATGATTTGACTTGTGTTTCTGAATATTTTGCACTTATATTAGTTAAGAATCAATGATGAATTAAACTTAGGACACCTGTACGACACCGATACTTGGTGGTTGAGTTGATCAAAGTTTCTGAAACTACTTATATAATTTATATAATAAAACCCTCTAAGGAAATTAAAAAAACAACTATATATCATTTTTAAGATAAACATTTTATAGTGATGACAATAAGCCTTAGGACACCTAATTACGACTTAAGTGTCGAATGATTTGACTTGTGTTTCTGAATATTTTGCACTTATATTAGTTAAGAGTCAATGATGAATTAAACTTAGGACACCTGTACGACACCGATACTTGGTGGTTGAGTTGATCAAAGTTTCTGAAATAATAAATTACTTTTTCCAAAATTGGTTTTATCACACATGATGATTTAATAGCTAGATAGGGACATATGATTTTGAATTGATTAAAACAATTGTTATATTGATCTGATGTGATTTGAATTTATAGAATGTTATATCTTTATATACTTGAATGTAGATATTGCCTATTCTTAAGTATATACTATTTTACGATGATGACAATAAGCCTTAGGACACCTAATTACGACTTAAGTGTCGAATGATTTGACTTGTGTTTCTGAATTTTTTGCACTTATATTAGTTAAGAGTCAATGATGAATTAAACTTAGGACACCTGTACGACACCGATACTTGGTGGTTGAGTTGATCAAAGTTTCTGAAACTACTTATATAATTTATATAATAAAACCCTCTAAGGA
This sequence comes from Adelges cooleyi, assembly GCF_023614345.1. Taxonomy (NCBI): domain Eukaryota; kingdom Metazoa; phylum Arthropoda; class Insecta; order Hemiptera; family Adelgidae; genus Adelges; species Adelges cooleyi. The sequence goes on along the minus strand of NW_026096579.1, from coordinate 11,538,984 downwards.
AATTAAAAAAACAACTATATATCATTTTTAAGATAAACATTTTATAGTGATGACAATAAGCCTTAGGACACCTAATTACGACTTAAGTGTCGAATGATTTGACTTGTGTTTCTGAATATTTTGCACTTATATTAGTTAAGAATCAATGATGAATTAAACTTAGGACACCTGTACGACACCGATACTTGGTGGTTGAGTTGATCAAAGTTTCTGAAATAATAAATTACTTTTTCCAAAATTGGTTTTATCACACATGATGATTTAATAGCTAGATAGGGACATATGATTTTGAATTGATTAAAACAATTGTTATATTGATCTGATGTGATTTGAATTTATAGAATGTTATATCTTTATATACTTGAATGTAGATATTGCCTATTCTTAAGTATATACTATTTTACGATGATGACAATAAGCCTTAGGACACCTAATTACGACTTAAGTGTCGAATGATTTGACTTGTGTTTCTGAATATTTTGCACTTATATTAGTTAAGAGTCAATGATGAATTAAACTTAGGACACCTGTACGACACCGATACTTGGTGGTTGAGTTGATCAAAGTTTCTGAAACTACTTATATAATTTATATAATAAAACCCTCTAAGGAAATTTAAAAAACAACTATATATCATTTCTTAAGATAAACATTTTATAGTGATGACAATAAGCCTTAGGACACCTAATTACGACTTAAGTGTCGAATGATTTGACTTGTGTTTCTGAATTTTTTGCACTTATATTAGTTAAGAGTCAATGATGAATTAAACTTAGGACACCTGTACGACACCGATACTTGGTGGTTGAGTTGATCAAAGTTTCTGAAACTACTTATATAATTTATATAATAAAACCCTCTAAGGAAATTAAAAAAACAACTATATATCATTTTTAAGATAAACATTTTATAGTGATGACAATAAGCCTTAGGACACCTAATTACGACTTAAGTGTCGAATGATTTGACTTGTGTTTCTGAATATTTTGCACTTATATTAGTTAAGAATCAATGATGAATTAAACTTAGGACACCTGTACGACACCGATACTTGGTGGTTGAGTTGATCAAAGTTTCTGAAATAATAAATTACTTTTTCCAAAATTGGTTTTATCACACATGATGATTTAATAGCTAGATAGGGACATATGATTTTGAATTGATTAAAACAATTGTTATATTTATCTGATGTGATTTGAATTTATAGAATGTTATATCTTTATATACTTGAATGTAGATATTGCCTATTCTTAAGTATATACTATTTTACAATGATGACAATAAGCCTTAGGACACCTAATTACGACTTAAGTGTCGAATGATTTGACTTGTGTTTCTGAATATTTTGCACTTATATTAGTTAAGAGTCAATGATGAATTAAACTTAGGACACCTGTACGACACCGATACTTGGTGGTTGAGTTGATCAAAGTTTCTGAAATCATAAATTACTTTTTTCAAAATTGGTTTTATCACACATGATGATTTAATAGCTAGATAGGGACATATGATTTTGAATTGATTAAAACAATTGTTATATTGATCTGATGTGATTTGAATTTATAGAATGTTATATCTTTATATACTTGAATGTAGATATTGCCTATTCTTAAGTATATACTATTTTACGATGATGACAATAAGCCTTAGGACACCTAATTACGACTTAAGTGTCGAATGATTTGACTTGTGTTTTTGAATTTTTTGCACTTATATTAGTTAAGAGTCAATGATGAATTAAACTTAGGACACCTGTACGACACCGATACTTGGTGGTTGAGTTGATCAAAGTTTCTGAAACTACTTATATAATTTATATAATAAAACCCTCTAAGGAAATTAAAAAAACAACTATATATCATTTTTAAGATAAACATTTTATAGTGATGACAATAAGCCTTAGGACACCTAATTACGACTTAAGTGTCGAATGATTTGACTTGTGTTTCTGAATATTTTGCACTTATATTAGTTAAGAATCAATGATGAATTAAACTTAGGACACCTGTACGACACCGATACTTGGTGGTTGAGTTGATCAAAGTTTCTGAAATAATAAATTACTTTTTCCAAAATTGGTTTTATCACACATGATGATTTAATAGCTAGATAGGGACATATGATTTTGAATTGATTAAAACAATTGTTATATTGATCTGATGTGATTTGAATTTATAGAATGTTATATCTTTATATACTTGAATGTAGATATTGCCTATTCTTAAGTATATACTATTTTACGATGATGACAATAAGCCTTAGGACACCTAATTACGACTTAAGTGTCGAATGATTTGACTTGTGTTTCTGAATTTTTTGCACTTATATTAGTTAAGAGTCAATGATGAATTAAACTTAGGACACCTGTACGACACCGATACTTGGTGGTTGAGTTGATCAAAGTTTTTGAAACTACTTATATAATTTATATAATAAAACCCTCTAAGGAAATTAAAAAAACAACTATATATCATTTCTAAGATAAACATTTTATAGTGATGACAACAAGCCTTAGGACACCTAATTACGACTTAAGTGTCGAATGATTTGACTTGTGTTTCTGAATATTTTACACTTATATTAGTTAAGAGTCAAAGATGAATTAAACTTAGGACACCTGTACGATACCGATACTTGGTGGTTGAGTTGATCAAAGTTTCTGAAAAAAATAAATAAATTACTCTTTCCAAAATTGGTTTTATCACACTTGATGATTTAATAGCTAGATAGGGACATATGATTTTGAATTGATTAAAATAATTGTTATATTGATCTGATGTGATTATTACTAAAAATAATAGTATTTATTATTTTAGACACTTCAATGTAGTACTGCATGTAACTTAGATAGAAATATTTTACAATTATGTGAAGAAACCTTAGGACACCTAAACGCGACTTAAGTGCTCAACTATTTAACTTTTATTTCTGAATATTTAATACACTAATTAAATTTAAGAATATTAATGGTATCTTTAATAACATTGTCCTAACATACATTTCATTTTTGGTTAGTTAGTAATGTTTATAACAGTACTATAGTATCCATTATAAATAACTTTTGTCATTAGTCGTTACCTTATTTTATTTTACTGTTATTATCGTAAAATAACGCGTGATGCTTCTTCATTATGAAGAAGCATCACGAGCTCTGAGTCACTTTTTGTGACATTTGCCCCTCCTTTTGTGAGATCAGTAGTATATTAATTTCAAATTATTTAAAAAACTGATAAAATTGTACTTATAGTACATTATCAAATTTATATTTACTCAAAAATATTCTTCCATTTATTCATTGTCCACAGCATGTGGTTATGGTTAATACGATTTCAATGTCATTTTTGTTTTGTTTTTTCGTTTGAAGTCAATCTCTTATGCTTCATTGTTATTCCAACACCTTGAATACATTAAATTAATAGTCTACAGTTAACTCGGTCGATTTATTGTTAACCACAATGCCTTGTGTATACTAATTGATCAACGTTTAAAACTACATTTACAAAATTACTTAATTATCGGTTAGTGCTATGTCGGCATAATGCCTCCCAATAAGAACACACCTGTATTGTTTTAATCTTGCTCCTTTGATCTAAATAAACCCTTAAACAACTATTCAGGCGACTGAGCCGGATTGGGCTTAATTTTGATGTGTAGTATATATTAGCCAGTAAATTTGTGTTTCATCCCGTCACCTTGGCGGTCATTGTGTAAAATATAATAATATTTGGCATATCTTGAACATGACTTATGTTTCGTTTTAAGCGATTGTTATTTATTGATTTTAAGAGAATCGGACGACGCTAGACGGAACTCTATGATCCTTGAGCACAGAGTTTTAGGGGCCTTTTAAGAAAACAAAAAAAAAAACGTAAATATGTAAATTGTATTATTCGGGGCACCATCAAGCTGGGGGCTCAAGGCTCGTGCCCCACGTGCCCTTAGGGTAAAGACGTCACTGGGTTTGGACTGAATTTGTAATAGAGGAATTAATAAGCTATGCGTTTGTTGGTACGATAATTAAAAAGTTGCCTTAATAACGTTTATTAAAGCCATTCGGCCTTCGTTGATTATTCTACGATAAAACCAGGTGATTCAAAGAAAAGTAATTGCAAGTAAAAAACAATATTCTTGTTCCTTAACCGGTAACAGTTCAATATTGAATTATTATTACATATTAATATTATTATGATGCTTGCTTATCGTTCAACGTCACGTGAACGTTCTATATTTGTTGAACACTGATTTTTGCTCTTATAGTTATGTGTATTGAGAAGGTAATCTAAAACTGTAATGGCGCTTTGTATTTTCATATACGCAATGATTATTAATAACCTCTAGTTATATACTCAAACAAACCGGTGACCAATCGGCCATTCGACCGAGTCAACTTGAAAACAATACGGACATAGTAGTGTTTAATTTTATTTGTATCATTATTCGTTTTCATAATATTCAAGTATTAATGATTTTCGTATATTGTAAAACAGTATGTTGCCGTATATGACATTAATTAATAACAATTTATTATTGTTCGACACAGACTGTTTTTTTGTTTGTTTAAAAACGGGTCAAATCCATCGAGATCTTTTTTTCGCGAAATTTAATTATATGCTGTATTTGTGTGAACGTTTACTGTGTAATAAATTATTATTTATTAACATACGGCTGATAACCTTTGACCCCGATGCAAAGATCTGTAACACAACACTCAATCTTTTGTTTCGTGCTCGACTGAATATTGTTATTTTCGTATGAAACGCTCTCGTTCGGGCAGAGACTATTAAGCCCAGCGGTCGTCATCTAGCCGATTAGTAAACGTTTTATCAAGTCCAATGTTCAACGTTCGGTTAGCGAAAACTCTATACGTGTGTGTAATGTGCTACAATCAGTATTTAATGAGCTGCGACGGGAAACGGTAACGATCGTAGGCGTGCTTTATCCTTTTGTGTAAAACCACGCAAAATAATAATGTCTACCGTGGTGTAAAACCCTCGTCGAGTGTTAAAGTTTAAGTTCGTCTATATCGCCTCGTGTTTATGTAAAACCATTTTTGAAATATTGTATTTTATTTCAAATTTCGGGTCGACGAAAGTGTGTTACGCATCGCGTCCGCCATGTTGCCAGGGACTTGCGACACGGAACTTACGTTGAGCGTGACCGGCGGTTGGTCGACTGTAAAGGTTCTGGAAAAGCTCAAGTTCTGCAATAGTGGTATATTGAAAATCAGCAGCTTGGAACGGAACGAGACGCTAACTAAAGGAAAGGAACTGCATGGCGAAACTACGGCAGCGGCGTCGGCGACTCTACCACCTGGATTTGTCTTGCTGGTGATACTGATCGGCATCAGCGGTATATTTACGATAATCATGTGGTTCACCGAGTTCTACATGTTCCACATACTGCAATTCGTCACCATCACGCAGGGAAGCGCATCCTACGACATGTGGATAAATCCGCCCGTCAAGCCGTACGTGTCCATATATCCGTTTAACTACACCAATATAGACGATGTGCTCAATAACGGAGCTACACCCGTTGTTCAAGAGTTAGGTCCGTTCGTTTACCGTGAGACGGTGGAACGCATAAACGTGGAGTTCAATAAGAACGGAACGGTCACTTACCAAGAACAACGGAGCAACGAGTTCATGCCGGACATGTCGCGAGGAAATCCTAAGCACATGACCATCATGGCACCCAACCTACCGTTGATAGGGGGCCTAGCCAAGGGTGCTAACGCATACCTCCCTAGACTAACCCAGCCTTTTATGCCGTTCATTCTTGACGGGCTCCAACAGAAGCCGTTCCTCGAGCTCAAAATTGACGATTATTTTTGGGGCTATGAAGACGACTTGTACACGCTGGCCCAGAATTTTGCGTCGATAGTGCACAAGGAAGCTCGCCGGTCCAAGTTCGGTATAGTGACCGGGCGAAGAGGCCTAAGCACCGATCGGATCACAGTACACAGCGGTGTGGGCAACTTGGACGAGCTAGGCATCATCACTCGGTACAACGGACAAAATTCGTTAAACGTTTGGAAAACGGATGAATGCAACAGACTGGACGGTAGTGACGGATCGCAATTTCCACCGACCACGCTTAATCGTAATTCCAAGCTGTACGTGTTCCACAAAGACCTCTGTCGGCGATTTCCGCTTGTCTACAAGGAGGAAGTGGAAGTGGTGCCCGGCGTCACCGCGCTCCGGTTCCAGGCACCGCGCAACGTGTTCGACACGCCGCTCACGAATCCAGAAAACGCTTGTTTCTACTCGGATGATGCGTGCCCGCCGTCGGGGGTGTTTAACTCGTCACCGTGTTCCGGGGTCCCGGTTATGATGTCGTTTCCGCACTTTTACTTGGGTGATCCCGAGTTGCGCAAAGACGTGTTGGGTTTATCGCCAGACCCGGAAAAGCATGAGACATTTGTAGACGTGCACGCTAAACTAGGCGTGTCACTAGCTGGTCGATCGCGGTTCCAGATAAACGTGATTCTCGGCTCGACTTCGGATGGCATGTCGTACTTCAAGAATCTTAAACCTGGTTTGATACTTCCCGTGGCCTGGATTGAGCTGAAGGTGGACAAATTGCCTGACGACATTAAACGCAACCTGCAGCAGATGTCCATCAGTATCAGTCTGGGCGAAATTCTGCTCAAATGGATATCTCTATTAACGCTCACCCTATCCATGATATTTTTAGTTAAGAAAATAATTTTGAAAGATTGTTTTATGGCTAACGAAAAACTAGTTTTACCTTTCAATAAATGATACTCCGTTTTTTGACACTACGTCTTAACGTATTTTATTGTTGTACAGTCAAACAATTATTACTTTTTATACATATAACTTAACTAATTACCTATTTATTATTTGCATTCTTTGTAGTTTTTTATTATTATGATTATAGCTGATTGTTTTTATGAACGATTTTTTTTACGTAGTACTTAGGCACAGCTACTGTTGTGATGTTTGTGATAATTACTACGTTTTGCTATTTGTAAATTTCTTTGTTATTAATATTGTAATTTATTTAAATGTTTCCTTTTTTTTTCGTTTTGTTTCTTGTTATTATATTAGCAAATATAGTTTTAATCAAACTGCTATTAGTTATCATTTCTTGTTTGTGGTCAAAATTCAAATATATATGTATGACAAAACGCCAAATATGAACGAACGTTTGAAGCACCCCCCGCGAATTATTTTGAAAATTACACTGCATGTCTGTTACGACGAAAAGAATATTCTCAAATTTTTTTTTCGATTATTTTGGCCATGGTCGTAAAAAGTATTTTTTAATTTTTTCTTGACGCTTCTTTTTATAGTATTTTCGGCCACAAAAAAAATTATTGAAAAATAGTTTCTTATGTAAAATAATCTCGGCTTTCTGAAAAAAATATTGATTTTTTTTCGTGTAACAGAAAGTTATTATTAAAAAATAGAGTATAATTTACTATACAAGTTGGTTTTTCTAATAGTTTTTTTAGAAAGCTGAGAAAATTTGACACAAAATGTGTAAATTTAAAACTGGGTTCTCTATAAAAAAAGCTTTGGAAAACAAAAAAAAAAGAAGTTAAAGTTCTTAGAAAAATAAAAAAAACGGGTGTTTATATTAAAAAAAAAAAAATTTGTAGTACAAAAAATATTTTTAAAAGTCACCAGGGATTCTTATCATGGATATTACAGAGTAATGTTAAGAGTTAGGACTGAGAGGAGTAGTATTAAATATTGTCATGTTTATGTTGACTGTGATATTTTTTTTTTTTTGTAATTAAGAGGAAGACTTAAATTCGAGTTCTCTAATAATTATTATTCCTTCAGTAAAAACGCATAAAAAACTATGATTATTTTAAAAATAGTTATTTATAAATACTCATTACTGATTTAAAACAAGTCACTTGGCTTAAATTTTTTTTACTAATAGGTACTTATCTAAATACCTTAATATTCATCTTCTCCAAAAAGTTAAGAAAATATTCTAATTATCAAATTAATAAATAATACAATTTTTATTCTGTGTATACTAGTCTGATGGCTGTATTTGAGTATCCCGATATTGTCCTCTATTAAAAAGATTTAGTTTTAGAGGCAATAAATTAACGAAATTTAAAAATGTATAAATATTTGATCTTTTTTAATTATGTTAAATAATGTATTTTTTGTTGTATCATTTAAAGTTTTATTTATTTTTATTAATTTGTGGCCATTTTTAATTTAGATGGATTACAATGTTGTTGTGTCAGATTATACAGCAATGGATCGCGTGTTGAGAGAAGAACGTGCCTACATTTTGAACATTGTTAAACAAATAAAAAAAGCTGGTTGTAACGTTTTGTTGATTCAAAAATCCATACTACGTGATGCTCTATCAGAACTAGCTATACATTTTTTGGACAAAATCAAGTGTATGGTCATCAACAATATTGAACGAGAAGATATTGATTACGTGTGCAAAGTAGGTTAAATAATTACTTGATAACAAAGATGCTAAGATGCTAAAAAAATATTTGTTTTATTTTGTTTATTGTTTACTACAGACACTGAATTGTAGACCCATTGCTAGTCTGGATCATTTTGTTGCCGAAAATCTTGTATCGGCTGACTTGGTAGAAGATGTTATGACTGGAAATAGTCATTTTGTGCAAATCACCGGTATTCAAAACCCAGGCAGAACAGTGAGCATTATTGTACGAGGTTCCAACAAATTAGTATTAGAAGAAGCGGAACGATCCATTCATGACGCTTTGTGCGTCATCCGCTGTTTGGTCAAACATAGGTATGTACATTTATTGGTAATAATTATTTACAGCATATAAAATTTTTTGGTTTGACTTGTTTAGAGCGTTATTGGCCGGTGGCGGAGCGCCTGAAATCGAAATAAGTATAAAACTTGCAGAATTAGCCAGGCTAGCATTAGGAGTTGATGCATACTGTTACAGAGCATTCGCACAAGCTCTTGAAGTGATACCCTTAACGTTATCGGAGAACGCTGGTCTTAATCCTATTACCACAGTGACAGAGTTGCGCAACCGTCATGCTCAAGGTGAAATCACAGCGGGAATCAATGTCAGAAAGGTAGTTTTTAACTTTTTACTTTTCCAAATTAATCGTTTGTTAACTACACGTTATATGTTTTAGGGAGCTATTACCAATATCCTCGAAGAAAATGTTGTACAGCCATTGCTAGTTTCCATTAGTGCTATAACATTAGCTTCAGAAACCGTACGCAGCATTTTGAAAATCGATGACATTGTAAGGATTTGTTTTGACGTTATTTATTATTTTTTACACATTTTCTCAATATAAAAAGAAGAAAAACTTTGAAAAACCTTTTTTTACCACCTGCATATTAACCTAAAAAAGTAAATTAATTTGTAATAATTTTTTTAGGTAAATACTAGAGGATACTAAGTAAACAAAAAAAAAAAACTGTATTTTCTCAGGTGAGTTAATTTGTATAATTTCTTTTAACTATTAGTTTTAACAAAAAAATTGTATGATTTCATTTTCAGGTCCAGTGGAAAGACTGCATACTTAAATTAATACAACTAACATCCAAATGGATCAAACAAATATTTTGGCTACATAGCCTTACTAATTTGCTTAAGCAATTTTTTTTTTTTTGTTAAACATATTTTTATACTTCTTTAATAACAATCTACACACTAAATGAAATTTGTTTAACATTTTGTGTTTATATCTTGTTTACCTTTTACCATTATTACTGTAGGCACGTATAAATGATTTATTTTACATATTATTTGGAAATTATTGATGCAATAATTTCATTTTTAAAAAAGTTTTATATAAAAAGAACAATTTTTTCAATAACTTTTATAAGTTGTAATATATTAATATATAATATAAATCTTTCAATTGCAACAAATTTAAAATTAAGAAGAGGTATACTTTAAACAAGTTGATTCTAACCAACATGAAATTAGGAAGCTACAATTACCCAACAGTTAGATTAAACTTATACTATAATTAAAATATTATATTTAAACACAATTTCCAAATGTTAACACTACATACACACAAAAAGTCAAGGAAGAAACATACACGAGATCAATGTGATGTATACTATGGTAAAACAAATTAAATAACAATATTTAGTTATTAGTAAAACCAAGTAACAAAAAATAAAACTAGTGTTAAAAATATTATAACTAATCGATCGGTTTATAAACTATTCGAGCTATTTTGTATTGTCACTATAACAGTTTAAAACTAATTACAATAATACCGTAGAGAAAAACAATTAACGAATATAAAATAATTTTAGGTATGTTGTGTACTATATTAAAACTTAATATTTTTTTTTTGTATAAGATACAATATGATAAAACACCTATAACACATTATCGTGTTAGAATTTAAAAGTAATAAGTATAAAACTTAATAGGATTTAAACTTTAAATTTTAACTTAATAGGAGTAAAAGAACGCATTGTCATTTATAGTTATATTTATATACAAAAGACCTGAACAATTTTAATTAAAATAACTTTTTTTTAGTACATCAATAATTGTGAATTAAAGTCAAATTTTTTTTTTTTTGAAACATCAAATGTTTTTATTGCTATAAATTATTTGAATTTTGCAAATAACTTATTTTCTACAATTCCACTTAATTAAAAATTCAATATTATTTGACAGATGAGTTTTATACACACAATTTTGTTTTTAATAAACAATTATTCATGTAATACTCAGGTCTGTCATGCAGTTGTTAATTATCATTTCGCGTCAACTTAGTTAAATTATATCACCGACTAGGATTACAACTGCATATAAACTTGAAGGCTACAGTACTTGACGTAAATTAATGGCTGCATGTAAAAACAGTATTTATATAAAAAGTATTCGTTTATCTTACCCACTAGGTAATTTCCTAATTTAGGTTTTTCATATTTATAAATATAGTATTAAAACGATGTTAAAAAAAAATTGAATAATTCTTAATGGTGGACCTTATTTACATATTATAAGTATTTAATGAGGGACATGAACTGTTATGACTATTATGTTGTTTGTTACACTTAAATTTACCCGTTTAAAATTAAAACACTTACATCATTACCATATTAAAGTAGCTTTGAAGGCCCTAGGCTGCTTAATCTAACCTACATTGCCATCATATGATGTTTTTTTCATGGATTATAAACATTTACAAATTAATAAAATTCTTTGTAACCACTATTGGCACCCAGATAAACATTTTTTAACTTGGTCAGAGCTCTAAACGATTGTGCTATTCCGTCGTCAGTGAAGTCCACTATAGAAGATTCACTTGAAAGAGATAGATTCCTTACATTCTTAAATTTTTCTGATATTTTAATGAAATGTTCATCCAACAGGCAATCGGCTCTTAATGTTAGGCTAATTAACGGCCAATCAGTTTCAAATATTGGGTCGAAAATAGACGGTTCATGATCGTAATGGATGGGATCGGCAAGAGTTAATCTAAATGCTGACAACTTCATATCCATAGTCGAAATTGAATGCATTAATTCAGGAGATGCATCGATATTCATAAGATCAAGAGTTTTCAGATGAGGTGCACAAAACTCAAATATGGTTATTAAATCACCGATAATGCTTTGGCTGCCCCACATGGACTTGAGTGAAAGGACTTGTAATTGTTTAGGTATAACCCCTAATAGTTTACCATTATTAATGTTATCTGTTAGAAAACAATCCAGCTTCAGTTCTCTAAGAGAATCTATTCTTTTCATTTTATAAAATTCCTCTGTATGACAATATTGAAGATTATGTATTTTTAACGTTCTTAACTGTTGTGTTACATTTAACATGGCAGGCAAAATATTATCAACAAATTCTACAGTATCGAAAAATTCTAATGATACAACTTTATTGGCTAATAGTGGCCAAACCGTATTTACCCAATGTTCATTACTGATAAAATGTGCATAATTCATGGCATCATCACTATATGAAATACCTAATCCACATATTTTAAATCTAAAAATTGACCGTTTACTCTTAGTAAAAATACTTAAAACATCTAAAATTTTATGATTTTTTAAATCTTTTAAGTATATATCTTCTTTATTCAAGAACATAGGGTGAATTGAAGCTTCGTACCATTTCCAGCATACCAATGATGCATTTTTTTTATCTGCCAGATTTAAAAATTGTAATATATGAGATATGACCTAAAACAAAAAAATTACAATAATTATGACAAATTATTCATGAATTATATTTTACTGAAGTTTATACAGACAGAGTTATTTAAAATCATATTAACTGTATAGTACATATATATGGTACGACAAAAAACAAATATAATTCAAATTTTTACTTCAAAATTATGTGATTGCATCTCTCATTTGAATACAAGTCAGAATTTCATGCACTAGTGATTTTATCTATAAACAATTTTTTTAGCTACAAAAATTTAGATTAAAAACTAAATAACAATACCTACGTAGTTTTAATAGTATTTAACAGTGAAATATTTCACAAAGCCGTGAAATATTGATTTGTTTTTTCGTTACTGGCTACGCTAACTGAGAACTAAAACTTACTACAAGGTATGTCACCAATTTATAAAAAAATTAAAATTTTTTCATTTTGTGAATTTGCGATTTACTGTTTTATACACCAACAGAAAACATCATAGAGAACTTCAGTAAACAAACAAAAAATTGTGTTGTTAGAATCAGTATAAAAATATAATGAAAGCACCCGAATGTCGACAGGAATGGACACCATTTCCTAGACAATTCTATCTAAATCAATTAAATTGTGCCTCAGAATTTTCAAGTCAACGTTCCCAATTTTTATGTTCTGTAGTTTTAATGGACATAAACACTTCATTCAAGTTTACTAAAAATTATAATTTAGTAAAATCAACTTTTTGCATAATAGATAGATTTAAATTTTTGAAAACAGAACCAACAAAGTACCTTGTACAACTAACTATTAACAAATTACACTAAGAATTAAGAAATTTAAAAGTTCAGACCAAGATTTCATGTCTAAGGGATCAATTACATGCAGTATAACTATACTAAGGCGCACTAGGCAAGGCATTTTTTTGCGCCCTAAATACATGTTAATGTGGGGCAGGTGCCCTAGCTTTATAATTTGTATATAAGCAAACTATAATACAGTCTTACCTCTGTCGGTAAGTAATTTATATCATCACTTTTTATATCACCGTCCATTTTATGATTAAACTCAGTATGAATAATGAAATAATTCAACTTTATACAAATTAATATATAATTTTATTAGGGATAATCCAATTAATAGCCACGGTTATAAATTTCACCCATTACATTTCGGCTTTTGCCAAATGGTGAACAATAACAACGTATCCTGAAACGATTGAACAAAAATAAAGACAAACTACTCAGTATCCACTACAGACTGCAGAGAGCCGACTACTGCTATTATCATTATAGATACTACAAATTTAATAATATAAACAACTCTCCTCGCAGTAATCAGTACACACTAGTCACTACTCACTACATAGTGCGCGGGCGTGAATCAATAACTTTGGTCTTTGATAAGCAAAATACAATTTACCATTTCACGAAATTAGAAAACTCATTAGTCATTAATAGGATGAAAAGGTTTTAGAATGACCCAACTCTAATGTTTCATGTTCATGACAAATTAGCAACACCAATTAGTACTAACTAATTAAATTATATATATGTATATAGAAATATACATTATATTATATATATGTAAATAGTTTGGTTAGCGATCGCCAATGTTTAGTTTTATGTATTTTGTTTTTTTTTTTTGACGATTTAAAATTTAAAACAATATTTTTTATTATACACCACGTTTTTAGAGTACAGGTAGATAAAAATATAGGGATGGACATCTCTGAATTTTTGAATATAGACCGATATAAATGTACATTTCTAAGACAACCCAGAAACCTCTCTGGCCTCCCTCCACAAGAGCTACTACTAACATAAATTACAATATCCGAATTTCATCAAATTCAACTTCTAGTTCTATTCCTAAAAGCTGTATTTTAACTTAGATCTAATAAAATGTGTAGGATTAGTTATACATATGTACTGTTTTTCGACGTAATCAGCTTTTGTATCCTCTCCTTGAAGGTCTTTTTCACAAACTCCCTTACTCAATTCCAAACAGCTTCTTTGATGTCTTCGTAAGTTGGGAAACATTTTCTAGTTAGAGCATTTTTGAATTTGGAGAAAAGGTGAAAATCACTTGGTCCATACCAAGTCATGACTGCAAGGTGGATGGTTCAGATGTTGAGAAGATCAGTTGCATGTTAGAATAAAAGAAGATGAATGTTGACCAGTTAACGGAAGTTGTTTTCTTTCATATGCCTGTTTTCACATCACTCACAGCTTACTCGTGAACAAATTATTTTCACATTTTCTCCAAATTGAATACAGAAGTCTCTCAGTAACCAGAGGACTGCCGAATTAACGAAAACGCCGGATTAGTGACGGATCATTATAAAACAAATTTTAAAATCTATGTATATGTTTATTTATATGTATTTATTATACAAAATATTACAAACTTTATTAACTTTTAAACATACTTTATTGGTCAGGTTTAAAAAAAATGTCATTTTTCTTTTTTTTTTTTGCTTGAAATAACAATTTCATTGCTTTTTCTTGAAGTTCTTGATGTATTTATTCTCTTTTTGGGGCCGGATTATTATATAGCTGGATTACTGAATCTACTGTATTGGCTATTGCTATAGTTGGGGAATGTTTTACATGAGATGAAAAGATTAAAGAAGCTGTTTGGAATAGGGAAAGGGAGTTGGTGGAAGAGACATTCTAGGAAGGGGATAGAAAAGAGGATCTCTAGGTATCAGAAATATACCTAGATATATCTAACGCTTTGGAGACTAGGTCAAAAAATTATTGTATGCATTTTATACAATAATCCTATATATTTTGTAGAAAATATTAACTCGATTTTTTAAAAAATAAACGCATTATTTTCCAAACGACCCTATATTTAAATATGAAATATATAATTAACTATTTATTTTTTATTTAAGTTATTTCAAATAAAAATGTATCTATTATTTTAGGTTTTGTTAAAATAATATCCAGGTTTTATTAACACCTATTATGAATACATTAACCATTAAAATCAGTTTTGTTTTTTATTTTCACAATATGTTACTTTTTATTTAATTAAATACATACAATATTTAAACGTTCAGAGCTTATACAAATAAGCAGTATCTACAGAAGGTAAGTCCGTTAAATTTTAACAAGTGTATTATGTTTTTGGAGCACCATAGGCATCTGGCATTCTTTCAATTGTATACCTATAAAAAAAAAGGTGTAGTTTAATAATAATAAAAGTAGTAATTTGAAAAATGTTAGTACCTTCTTTGCATAATATACATTATTGGTACTCCTGGAATTTTTCTTATCCGTCTTTTTAAATCTCTGTCACACGTAGCAACTATATAACATTTATGCTGAAAATAAAATGGTTCTATAAAAAACAAAATTTACCGACAAACGTACTTTTATGTTAAAATGTAATACCTATAAACAAGGTGTTAAGAATTTATTATGCATTTATTTGGTAAAAATATTTTATTACAGTATTAAATTTATACGATAATTACTTATTAAATTGTTTAATAGAAAAAAGCACTTGACAATTTTTGAAATAATAAATTCTGATTAAGGCATTTTCAGACATTATTAATTATATTTTTGACTATCTTAATTTTAGTATAGAAATTTTTTAAGGGGAATAGAAAGCGCCAAAAAGAGTTTAATCCTATCCTATCCTTATATTATGCAAAAAAAAGTAAAATGTGATACGCAGTGGCAATTAGTAGCGTGCACTTAATGGTCAAGTTAAAACTTAAAATTACCTCAAAAATTATTTATTTAAGAAATACTTGATACCTGTGTTACTCTTTGAACTATACAATCATCAGCATATGTTCCAGTATGCATGCATTGTATTCGTTGGAAACGAGGATCTTTAACAATTTTTAATGCTATCTTATATTTTTGGCCTAATTTCTCTAATTCGCCAACTACACAGTCAGTTACATATGGTATACCTGTAAAATAAAAACTCATTTTAAAGACTGAATAATAATGAAAGGTAGATAATTATGTTTTCAATAGTATTGTTGAATAATAAGCAGGACTTGAAAACATTATTTTGTAATGTTTTCTTTTGAAATGAATATTCTTTTTATATAATAAAATATGTTTAAGCTATGGAAAGAATAAATAAAGGATACAATCAACTTTAATTAAATAATACTTACATTTAGCATACAAACAATCCATCATATTTTGTACCACATCCATTTTATACTTAATGGAAAAGTTAACAAAGTTAGTATCAACTAAAATATGATATGGTGGTCCTAGTTGTGTATTAAATTGAAAGAATAGTGCTGAACTTGTTTGAGGCCTAAAAAATAACAATTGTAAGTAGTACATTAAAATATTAACTTATTAATTATAAATTGTTGTTCCAAAGTATTACACATGACGAACAGCAACAGTTTTATCATCGTTTTTCTTCTTTTTAATAATCGTTCGCTTTTCCTCTTTTCTGAAAAGCATAATTATAATTGTATATTTAGAATTTATAAATAAAACAGGAGATATCCATTTACATTCTTGAATCGGTAGGTTTTATCATCTTTTTCATACTAGCAAAGCGCTTATTGAGAATTTTTTTACTTTTCTTGGTCTTGGTCTATAAAAAATGTCAAAAATAACATTGTAAAAAAAATTATATACTAGATATATATATATATATATATATATATATATATATATGTATACAGATGTATAAATACAAACCATATTCACAATTTATAATTACACAATTATTAGCAATAATATTATAGTAATTAAAGTACAAGTAATTTTTACGTCGAATACTAAGTTGCTCTTACGAGACCTAAGTGTACACGAGTGCCAGACGCGAGTAGCGACTAGTACCAACAATATGCTATCAATAATAAGTTATAACACGTGCGATTTATCATTTCAACAAAATTACAGTACTACCAACGTTACAACGCTGATATTCCGAGTTTTTCATGAATGAATCCAAAAAAAGACATCAATGATCTTATGATAACGACTAGGGTAACGTTACTATAATACAGTATTTACTACACAAGCATTACAGCTGCTCACTAACTCATACGCTCTATTATAATGAAAATGAACACCGTTTTTTTATGTTTTTGAATATGGAATACTTGTATACCATTTTAAATTACACATTAGTTTCTTAAAATTAAAAACAATAAAACAAATAATGTCTGCAGTAATAAACGAGTCACAACGTACCAAATAAAACACAATTTATGACTGTTAACGAGTAACTGAGTAACATAATATGAAAACTCAAAACGATTAATCATAAATCCTAACTAACATGGGTTTAAAGTAAATTTAAAATTTCTTCTAATACGTGGAACATAAAGATTTAAATGTTTTATACAAAACAACATTAGATAAAACTTTCTCAAAAAACAATATTGGAATAATTATTTCAAATGTTTCATTTGGGTTTTACTTCATTTTTTGTGATGCATTATTATCTTAATTAGCCATAAGCGTCCATGCACGTGTATTTTTATAGAAACCTTTCGGCCTCCCCCATCAATTGTCTATTTCTACCATCCTACGCGTATCATTTGGTCGCAGTGATGGCACTTAAGCGACGAGATTATCAATGGGCCATGCGCCACCATCGCCGCCAGCTCGTTTAAGGACGGCAGGGCAATGGTACGTTCAAATGTATTGGGTTATAATGCGATGGCGGCGGCATTTCGACACTGCTATAGTCGTCGGACCCGTAACCGGGAAATTCGTGAAGACATCGTCAAGGTAGCACTCGTTCGATGGATTGTTCCATGCAAGCGTAGGTGGTCAGCTGGCCTTACGCGCGCGCACAGTACGCGGCCTGCGGTGTGGGGTAATCCCCGGGCGTAGTAAAATTTACACGACAACGGGATTTACTATAATTTCCTATGGGCCGCCGGAGGCATATTATACGCACCGGGCGTGCGCGAGTCCTTTGTGCGCACCATAGGCGGGCGGGTGGCTTGCCGTCTCACCGCGCACGATCCGCTGGTTTACTACACATCTCCGCGGCTGGCGGCAGTACGAGCACAGCGTTCGAATAGTTTGGGCCCACCTGACGTGCACCCGATACGTAACCGTAGCGAGGAATCGACGGCACGACAAGTGGTTTTTCGACTTGTTATTGTTACCGCATTCGTGTACTCTGTTCCATCGCCACGACTTGCTCGGCAACGAAACGATTGTTGTCAGCGATACATTGTTGGAAAAAGTCGCCACGGACGGAGCTATGCGGCGGTGAAGCGTTCACGACCGGAAGTGACCCTCCGAGGGTTGGTGGTGACTCGCGGTCGACCGGAGGCGAATGATGCTCAAATTTGTCACGCACAAACTAAAGACGCACAGCCTTGACGACCATCGGAGACCCTATTTAAAGGTACTGGTGAGCGACCGGGTAGTAGATACTTTTTAAAAAAGCGACAGTTTCTACCATGTAATGGAATTATCGTTATTTACGATAACACGACGACGAAAACGACCACCCCTTGCGGCACGCCACCTTATACCCCTCGTTGTTTGCCTTGCCTGTGTTCCGCGCTCCCCCCCCCCTGTGAGAACAAAGGAACGCGCGTCGCTACATTGTATGCGTGACATTTTCTCCTCCGTTAGCATGTGTACCTAATATGTGTGTGAGCGCGCGTTCGTCAGCTGATTATTCTAAGCGCGTTGTATCCGTACAGCTCGATCACAGACATCGCGCGTCTATTTTTAATCAAATACTACTACTACTACTACTACTATTATTGTACTACTACTGATGGTCGCGGACCGGTGTTGATAACGACCACCTCGACCATTACAGCTTTGGCGTTTTATCATTGTATTTGTGTACGGAGCACGGCTAGTTGTGATCGTGTCTCGATTTGCAGGCGGAATTCGATAATCAAATCACGTTTATTTTCCGAATACAATTTTTCCCTTTAACCGACCATCCATATTTTTGTCACCAAATATATTTCTCGCCGTCGTCGTTCGTCATTCCGTTCTCACCGGCGATCGAATTATCTATCATCATTATATCACTGCGTTCGAGTTAATCGTTGGCTATGTTATCTATCACTGTGGTTCAGCAGTTTTGCCGTCATGTGTAATATTGTTCTCACCTAATCTTTGACGGGACATCAGGTGAATATTGCTCGCTTTTACATTCCACCAAATAAATTTAAATGATAATATTTTTTTTTTTTAATTTTGTATATTGCTGTATAGGTTGCAAATATTGTACCATATACACTATACACATTAACTCATGTTTTTATGTATTTACAATTACCGTAAAAATTGACTGATAATAAATAGGTACAGTAAAACTAGTCGCTGTAAAACTGAATGTTATGCGATTAAAAACAAATGTGTCCATAATTAATCGATATCCGTTTTACAGAGCATCCGTATTATATAAATAGTTATCGGTGTCCGGTAAATTAAAGAGCTTACATTTTTTAATAAATAAATTATTATAATTATCATATTGGTTTTAAATAATTTATATAACATTTTATGGGGTTTGAGATAAATTTAAAGAATATAGGTTATTAAGACATAATAGATGCGGAATTCGGACTATAGGTACTGTGATTAAACACTGTTGTAGACTACGATTACACTATTTTTTTTTTTAATGTTGATATACACTATGCAAACCTTAATTTTTTTTTTAAATACTTATTAGAAACCAAAACTTGTATTATGTAAAGTGCCGTTAATTTTTTTTATTTAGAACAAATAAAATTATTTATTCTTGGAAACTATATTTACAGTATGTTTTGTCTTTTTTTATAACTAAATTATTTAGTTTATATTATTATTCTTAAAACCTAATTATAATTAAGCTATAGTGATGCATTTGTTTCAACAATGAATTTCATATTTTTTATGTTCAAATACACAAAAAAAAAAAGATACATTCCCTCTAATTATTTGTAGGTAACTATTAAACTTTTAAGGCTTAATTATTATTTAAAGATAATTGTTTGGATGGCTATTGTTATAAAAAATTCTGTATTTATTACAGTTGGTATTAGTTTTAGATATAATGTAATAACTAGACAGGTAGTACTTCTTAATTTTTTTCTTGCGGTTTATTTAGGTATTCTTTATTATAGATATCTATTACCTACCTAATGATAAATTCTTGCTTTAAATAAATAATCTGTTAAACATAAAATGTGTTGAACACTTTTTTTGTCTCTTGTTCTTTTTTAAAATAAATGCAAACAAATTTTTATTCCAATATTTTTGGGACAATGAATGTTTTAACGAGTAAATAAAAAAAAAACATTATAAATAGGTACCATAACCTTAAGTTAAAAATAATTTTACTAAGTTGTGTATTGGAGCTATGATGCATTAATGATTTACTTTTTTGATAACAATAATATGATTTTTAAACTTACATGAAATTAAAATTTGTGTTCAAATTAGGCAAGTACTGTATGTACATAGTATGTATTTTAATATTCAATTTTATTTTAAACTGTAGATTGTTTAGCCTAATACCGCTAAGCATTTTCATACTCTAAATTCAAGATTTAAGATCGTTGGTCTCTAAAACATTTAGTTTTCTTTTTACTGAAGTATACTGTACAGGATCTATGTATATACATGTGTGTAGTATTAATATTTTATAGTCGATTATACTTGGTCATTTAAATATTGATTGTCATTTCGACGTGTACAATAAAATCTGAAATCAATTTATATCTACCACTTTGACCTTTAATATATAAATATGTGTAGGTAACAATGCAATTAGAACAATATATATACTTGTAGGTGATTTAATGTAGTTTTATATTTTGTTAATGTTATGAAGTTTCTAATAAAATGTAAATAATATCAATAAAAAATAAGGATCTATTTATTTACCTGAAATAATTAAATTATTTACAACTATTTGTATTTTAATTTATTTTTAAAAAATTTCAGTCTAAATCTATTGATTGCGATTCTGGCACAGAGTCGGACGACGAACAAAGTCCGGATAGAAAATACAAAGTTTCAAAAGATAGTGTACCTGATTCTACCCCATGTAAGTTTTTATAGTTTATAATCACTACATTTGTTTTTAGTATGAGTTATGCAATAAATATCAATTTGATAAATACTTTACTTAAAAGACCATTTGGTGTAAATTATATTGTTCATAGTTTTCAGGAAAGTGAAAAATGTTTATCTCGTATTTTTATAATTTATTAATTTTTATGTTAGGGATACAAGAAAAATATTTTCTTTTTTTTGTATTTTTCTAATCCTAATAATTACACATTGTATTTCTATTTCTGTAGTTATTTTAATTTATTTTTGTTTACCCAAAATTACCTTTTAACTAAAATCTTAAGCTGTTAGGTTGGTAATTACACAATATTACTTAGAAAACATAGGTGTTCATAATTAAGGTTTTAAAAATATGTTATTAAGAGGATTGGATGTCCATTATTCCTGTCTCTGTCATCTCACGTGCAGCATAGTTATTAAGACACTTATTTTGTCCATTATACCGATCTACTGGTGCGATAAGGAATCTGAAAACAGATTTGAGTTCATTAAAAAGATTACTTAAAATCTGTTTCTTTTTATTTTTTTCAAAAAAAAAAAAAAATTTAACTCTAAATTGAATTTACTTTACTAAGTTATATTTCTGAACGCTATATTATGAGTTTGTATGTGACCAACTTCACAAGGTTTTTACTTATTTTTTTCTCTGTTTTTAGTAACTTACTTAAAAATCAAAGTCTAATGCACCCTCTTTCCAACAAAGAAAATTGTCGTCTTAATCAGAAATCTTATGGTCATGAGAGATTTTCCTGTAAATATTTTTATGACAAAAATATTTATTTTTTTCTTAAATAATGTCTATATTTTGCTTATATTAAATAGTTGCAAGCTGGTCCCTTAATTTACAATTAAAACTGGAGTTTAAATATATGTTATTTAATAAAATTTTCACCTATTAATAACTCATCATATTATTAAAATTTTATTCACACATTTGTCAGTTTTCACTGAGTCTGTATGCTGTAGACAACATCTTGATTTATTTGATTCAATGTGCTTGATAATAAACTGTATAAAATATGAAATAAGTAAATTAAAAAATTAGTAGTTGCTTGTGAGTGGCCATTCATTTATGATTCGTCAAATATATTTAGAGAGTAATGAATTGTCAAATCTTTGTAATGATTATCTCATTTCTTAAGTTTTATATTTACTAAAATTTGTATATACAGTTAGCTAGAACTAATTATTTTTATTACTATGAATAGTAATGGAGAACGTCGAAACTGAAGACATGGTCGGTGATATGGAACCAACTAGGTCTTCAAGTAGTGGCCGCAGTAGTGTTGCTACACCTGGGCCATCTCCTTATTTTCTTGATTCTGCTCTACCCAGCGATTGTGATCAACACAGTTCTGAAGAAGAGTTGGAAGTGATAAATAGCAATCCTGAAGCATTAATACAAGTGGAAGTACCTACCCCTGATCCAGACGAGGCAAATTCTTGTGGTGTGCCTGACAACTCCGCTGTTTCCATAGCTCGTAAACGTTGTCGGTCTGCCAGCGAAGCCGGCTGTGGTAATACTATTGCCGTAAGCTGGTCGGGTTCATCTGATGATGAAGTGCAGGGACTCATGTCGACAAGACCGACTCCATTAAAATTTTGTGCCTCGCCTCCATCTCATGTACACAAACCAGGACAATGTACCGTTTCCGCTTCCCCACCTTTAAAATTAGTACATCTGTCACCTAGGCACTCTGTGTCACTTCCTAACACATCACCACGCAAACGCCACAGGCAAAGGCACCATCCTACTCGCAACGTACAGAGGCCTTGCTTAGATTTCGAAAAAATGCAACAGGTAAGAGTACTAGTATTTAAAAAAAAAATACTTAATACTATTATGGATTTTTGTCTGCTGTTACTTGTCTATAATATTTATTTTTAAAGCGTTGGAGTCTATTATAGCAGTAAACAATATCAGGTTATGCCTACTCATATTTACTCGGGCGGGTCTAGTGATTAATTAGGGTGACTAAACAAATCTGACGACTGATATCGTGTTCCATCGGGACAGCAGGCTTTAGCTTATACAAATATATAATACATATATATATATATATATACTCGAGCACTTAAAATTTCACGGTTTAACTCACCTACGTGTTATACGTTATCAAGTAAAAATATGAAATATGTAGCCTATGTAGGTTATCGTCAAGATGACGTTGGAGATAAGATACATATCGTACCTGGTAAAATTATTAATTGACGCCTACCACCGCCGCGCCGTTGCATTAAAATATTTTCGTAAATACTCGCAATTAATAATTATATATTAAGTATGTATTTATAATAACAGATATTGTTGCGCTAACGCTTAAAAATACTCGCGCTAGATTGTGTTCACGAGCAGCAGCAGCACAGTATTTTATATTGTTGTTTGTCCATTTATAATTATTACGCCTCCTCTAGCCGACACTTGACTCTCGTCCCGGATCTACGGCAAACAGCTATTCTAATCTTATCTATGACAGTTGTAAAGTGGGCTGTGGGGAGATATTTTCTTCGTTTAAACCAAGGCTGTGAACCCAAATTATTTATTTGGGTACGGGTTTTGATAAAAAAATTGTATTCAAGTTAAGCGGTTTCGGTTTTTGGAGTTTATATGAGTTAATTCGGGTTCAAAGCCGCTCTGTGCCCTGATTAAAATCATAACGTATCTCAACAATAATCGCTTTCGTTTAGCTATGTATGACGCTGTTTTCGTAAATGATTACTGCCTACGCTCAAATTTTGTTTATTATTTACTGAAAAGTACGATTTGCGCCTATCCTATTTCAGTAACTTTTAATTTTTATTTTTGGCCAAGTACACGTTGCCCTTGAGACTAATCTAATTGTGTTTGTTTTGTGTGCGTACGGGAGGGGGGTTGGAAGTTCATTTCTTTACAGCTGATTTGTGTTTTATTATGTTTAGTCTGCGATCCTTCGGTAGTATATATAATAAATAAATAAGTAATAACGCTGTATGAACACGTTCCACATGGCTGCCACTGATTCTTTTTACCACGCGAATGGAATGCACATCGAGCAACTACAATAATCATACTACAGAACAGAGTACAGTGAAATGTGAATATGAGAACCTTGTAAAGACACGGCTGGTTCTCTACACAGACAAATGAGTATAGAAATAACATATCTCCGCATACGAGAAATCGATTAACACATTTGATTAAACTATTATTGGCCTCTACCTTTTATGGCCGTAAAATCTAATATTCAAACATCAATCTTGGCAACATTTATTATACTTCTTTTTTCAATTTGTTTTAACTAATTATTTTTAATATTGCAATAGATATAATAAATAATTAGTTTTTATTACACGGCTATCGCAAACATAATTATAATATACAGTATTGTTTTCTGTATTCGGCTAATTATTGCAAGCCTCTATCATATAATAAAAGTGCTCATAATATTTGATACAGCTATTACGAAAAACACTATTTTTAAGTTTCAATATTTAACAAAAATAACTTTTAGTAGAAATGAAAAAAACTTCAAATAAGTTACCTGATATTAAGAAGACTTTTAAAACATGATAGAATGTAGGCAACTAACGATTGTGAACATGGGTCATAAACGGAAATTGAAAAGAAAGAACTGTAAGCATATTTGATGTGGTACTGGAGGCGTATGGCGAAGATAAATTAGAGGAAAAAAAATAGAGGTACTAAAGTTGCTACAGAAAAACGTGTTACCATTAATGCGATTATACAATGGACGTTTAAAAATGGCCCCACATGCACTGAGAAATCCAGAAAAGTTACATAATCATATAATAGTTAAAGACATTGTGGAAGGAAATAGAAGAATAGCGGACGATCTCGTGTTCTTGTAAAGGGAAAATTAAAAAAGATGCCGAAAAAATGTTTAAGAAAATGTATTGGATTATGGGGGATGATAGTTGTGGTGGTAGTGGCCACGGCGACCGGCTGGTGATAAAGAGAAACCTAGCCTCTCGTTAATACCTGTTAAACGCACATCATACAATTGGAAAAAGTAAACATTTCTTAAAATTAAAAAAGTGTGATTACCATCGAGTGATTCTAAAAACCTAATTAAACTGGCGGTGTTTTATTTAGAATAAGACATTCCTCGACAAATGAGTCATCCTTGTTTTTATTAAACGCAAAAGGCAGGCAATAATGTTCTGTCTCGTGGATTTAACGTAAATGTTGTACGTCGTAGTGAAAAATGAGATATAATGGGATGAAAAAATGTGTTTTAGGTATGTGACCCACTACTAGAAGTCATTACCGCCGGGGTTGTTTGTATTGTCTTTTTAGGAATAATCGATAGTTGCCGCCATTGTAAGCACGACGCTTTTAGTCGTGTACGTTGTACGTTTTAACCATTGTTCTTTTTACAATTTTACCTCCTACGTTTTATCTAGTGTGAATCGTTAAATGCGCCCATACGTTTTGAATACTTGTACTAACACGATATGTATAATAACAAAACAGGTATATTCCTAAATGCAGTGTTTTGTCTGCCCATCTACTCTATTCACGGTTTGTTCTCACCGCGCCCTTCCCGGGACACATTTTATGGGTAGTACACTGTTGACTGTTTGTCTATGTGTAGAGTGAATCAGGCTGTGTGCTGAACGTATTTATATTATATGATTATAGTGATACTATGTTGGAAGTAAACAAGTCTCTATTTGAAGGTCACCTTTCCCGCTATTTTTACATACGATATTGTATATTATGTATAATTTTATGATGTTTGTTATTACTAAAAAAAAACCTCTGCTGCCGCCAATGCCGTGATACTCATATTATGCGTGTGGTCTGGGTCGTGGAATTTTCAGAGTTCGCCTCTGTAATACCGGACCGTACGACTCGGCGTCTTACGTCTTGTGCTCCTCCTTCCCACCCATTGCCGATATCTTGTATTTTGTTGCTTCTCCTCTCCCCGCGTGCCGTCTGCCCAGTGCCCACTTACACCCGCCGTCACCTTCATCGCATACATACACACACACTCGAACACATTCCTTTACTATTTTACTACCGCCCGCGGCCCGAGTCCCCGGGTACGATGACGGCGGCAACGACTACTACAACTACCCATTGCATTATTTGTAACACCACCGCCGTCATGGTTACCAACCGTTCATTCAATAATATTCCAAACTACGGCGCTTGTGTAATGTTTTTTTTCCACGCCACCAACACCGTCTACTACGCAGCAGAAAGTAAAAGCATTGTTTGGACCTCCTTCGTGTGTAGCGTTATTTGTTGCCGGTTGGCCATTAACTTAATCGAATCTTTGCGAAGAAAATATTATGAAGTTGTACGAAAGCATCTCCGGTCTCTCAAATTCGCACATAACAAAAAAAATAGAACCCATTCGTTAATTCGTACGAATTATAGTTGCAAAGCAGTCATCAGTCATACATTTCAAGTGGGCGAATTCGCGTTGAATATCACCAAGATTATGCCTGGTTGCAATTTTATTTCTATGTATATATATTTTATATGTATATTATTTTATTTGACATTTTTTTGCGCGCTTTCAAGGACAAACACTTAGGTCTACATAACTTATCACCGTTAGATTACATTGCATAGTGAACATACATCTATTATCTATTAGTTCATTTGATAAATATATAATATATATATTCTTGTTCGATAATGAATAAGACGACAATAGGCGAAAAAATATATTATCGTTATTGCAAAAGTTTTTTTAAATTAGACGCATTGATTAAACAATCATATTAGGATAAATCTATGGTACATGAAGTAATATTTTGTAAATCATCGGGACATGATTTCTCTTGTGAAAGATATAATGAGTGTTTTTTCTAGTATTAAGTATATTTGTGCAGCTTAAGCTAAAAGTAAGCCATCGTAAGTCATTGTAAGGTATAATGTTTACGTATTTATTTTTTATTTTTAATGGCGGATAGTATGTTTTTGCAATAACAAAATCATGAGACTGAAATAGTGAGATTGTTGTTAGTTTTCATTTGTATATTATATAGTTTTAATTAACGTTTTAGCTTTGATGAAAAACTGAGAAGGTATTCATTTTTGTTTATTATTGATGTAAGTATGTTGATTGGGACGGTCG
Source organism: Adelges cooleyi (assembly GCF_023614345.1). NCBI lineage: Eukaryota > Metazoa > Arthropoda > Insecta > Hemiptera > Adelgidae > Adelges > Adelges cooleyi. The sequence continues at coordinate 11,511,709 of NW_026096579.1, read as the reverse complement.
TGAAAAGATAATAAACGTGGACGGTGGAAATATCCATGACAACCATTACCTCGCTTTCAGTTTAGTACTTTTTTAATTCAAAATGTTTTAATTAATAAATCATGTCATTAATTATACGTACTATGTTTTATGATTAATGCACCTTGGTTATTAAGACTACTGACGAGTGGAAAGATACACAAATATTGGAAAATGTGTGAAATATTTTGAATTTTATTTAAGTTGACAACCTAATAAAAATGTCGCATTCATCTAACATCTTGTAAAATTATTTCATGATGATATTATCAACGTATTATAGTAATACGTGTAAATTTAAAAACTGTAAGGGAGAGGGTATCGTGGTGAACAAGTTGAAAAGATATACCCGCTTCTATACAGACATAACTTAACTTAATTTACCAAACGGCATAACGCAAGTGTAATGATACTTAATTTTCGTGGAATAGCGTTAGACAATAACAGTTTGTATACGCATACTATAATAGTATACGAACTAAGTTCTATATTTTGTAGAAATATAGAACTCAAGTTTACTACGACCGTGTGCAATCATTATTGCATAGATTGATAGAATATGCACACATGTGGTGTGACCTCTTGACTAACAAACAAAATAATATCGGCATAAATGTACATCCGGCCAATGGCATAGATGTATATATTTGTATATAGGGTGAAGGAAGATATTTTCGTGGCATAAGCAATTTCGTGATATAATTTGTTAATCGTATCGCGTAATTTCCTATTAGAAAATTGTCTTGAAAATCACACTGATTGTTAAAACAACTGTGTTTTAAGAAGCAGTGTGATTTTCAAAACAATTTTCTAATAGGGAATTACGCGATACGATCAACAAATTATATCACGAAATTGCTTATGCCACGAAAATACCTTCCTTCACCCTACTTCGAAACTTAACACGATATTCGTTTATGAATTCTAAATATCTTTTTAGCGCCTCGTTTTGCACTGATGACTAAATAGATTACTAAAAAAAACAGTCGATTACAAACAAATTAAACATTATACAGTTATTATATAATTGGACTAATAAAAGATTCTCAGTATTTTAGTCATACGGCGTTTAGTATGAATGTAGGTATTTATATATCTTTTTGTTTTTATAATAAAAACTATTCTGCTATACTATAAATGTTGTTTGCAGCTAGATGTACAGTTATATGTATAATCATATTTGATGTAGGTTTAAGGTTCATAAATGTATTCTAAAAAACAAATAATTAGTAAACCGTTTTGGCTAACCAAAAGGTGAACGATCGTTAAGTTATTGCCAAGAGCTTGTCTTTTATGGTTGTCTCGTTTAAAAGTATTGATAAATAATATTCAAAATAAACAAATAATTTTGTTATTTTGTTTTAACTTTCTTAGACGTCATAGAGCATAATATTTTCAACCAGTCTAACCTGTTTCTATAATAATTAGTAAGGTTTCATTTTGTACAGATATATTATAGATTTAATATTTTAATTTAAAAACTTGCGGTATCATGTAACAATACGATCTTCAGCTTAGATTTATACTCTGGAATAAACTTGAGCAACACTTCAGGTTATAAATAGTAAAGAATAAAATACCACTAACAACGCAAGCATAGTATGTTGTGCGCTTTGATGATAGCATTGCTACCAAAGTACGATTATATAGTATAGGTATACGTATACGTATATACAGTGCTAAAGTATATAATTTTTTGTGATTGAGGATTTTTAAATATTTTACTATTTTATTCTGGGACATGTAATTTTTTATTTAGTGTACATACTCCCATGGATTACGCTTCAAATTCATTGCATGCTTTATATTAATATTTTATTATTAATTATCATTAATATAGGTAGACTAATTCCAATTGAAAACTATAAAATTATTTTTCATTTAAATTTTAAAATACAGAGTCGGTAAATTATAAATTATACGTCGTCAATTAAATGGTCATTATTACCATAATTATACCATGTAAACATAATAGATTATTTACATCACTAAGACTCGAAATTTATAGTTATGACCTTGCCACGACAGATGGACTCTCATACTACTAATTTTTAACAAAAACAACGATTTTTTGTAAAGTAATATAATATTACCAAAGTTCTGTTCGTAACTGTCATTTGTTCCTTAGAGCTTACAGCTAGAAGTATTTTATGTTTAAGCTTAAACATAAAATACGATATAAAAAATGTATGTGTCTATTTATTTGTATTTTTTCAAAAAACCTTTTAATTTTACTTTTTTAAATAAAAAAAAAACTTAAAAGTAAGACTCCAATAATTTGTACGGTAGGCTACAGCATTACGCGCCAAGTGTTAAAGGCCAGATGTTCATTGTTTGATGATTAGTCATAAAAAATAATTATATATCTAAGTAATCTTTGATTTTTCAATTTATTTCTAACAGAAAACTTATATTGTGTTACAGCTCAAAGCATTATCTGCGACGACGTGGAGGCACACTAGTAAAGACCACAGTGGAGAACTTTCAGTGTTTTGTTGGTGATTCCATTAAAAATGTTTCATTTGTGTATTTTTCTTCTTATTAATTTTTATTATTTGTATCTAGAAAGGCTGTATCAAAAACTCTTAGATCCGTTAGTTTGAAAAAACTTACTGTTCTTGGCCAATTTTTGTTTTGAATATATTTTTTTATCTTGTTTGTTTTTTTGGTCTTGTGCCACATGTTTACAATATTATTATACTGCACTCGTAATGTGGTAGAGCGGGTCTTACAGGCCTTGTACAACACGATGAATGTAAATAATAACTGAGCCAGTTTATGATGATATTTTATTAATGTTTTTATTATTATTATTATTATTTATATCATTATTATTATTTATATTATTATTATCATGAACTATGATTATGTTTATTAATGTTTTAGCTTCGCGCTTTGCTAGTCTGTAACATTCACATAAAAAAGGAAATTAATTCTTACGTGTTTGTATTTATATTCCTCAAACAATTTTTTGTCTCATTAAATTAAATAAAACTATTTTTTAATGTATTTAGTCATTTAGTACCTAAAACTCATGTGTTATTAAATTTATATGTATGGTTATATTTAATTTAGGCAATGCCTTATTTAGATTTTTAAGTAACAATTATTCGAGTGTCATGTCATACATATTTTTAAGTTCTAATTCGTATTGTTAGAAATATTTAAAAACAAATTATATCAATTTTATTGTTTTTTTTTTAATACAGCTTGGGTCTCATAATATTATAACGTAAGGTTATTATTTATTTACTAATATGTTATTTAGCAGAAGTTGTATAGTAGTTTCCTTGTACTATCTATGTATCTTATATTTGTTTTTATTAACATTATAGTTGTGTTTAACACGAATTGGACGGATATCGACATCAAAATGAGGGAAAGAGAGATAATATGTTATAATAAACATAATTTTATTTTCAGTAAAATGGTATCAAAATATGTATTATATTGATGGTTAATATAAAACTGAATAATTTAAAGATTATTATATTTGTGTATGAATTTCGCGTATTTTTATGAAAATATAGAAACAAGTGTTCTTGATGTTTTAATTTATTAAGCGTGTGAAATCAAACATCAAAATGAGTGTACAACTTGATAATTATAACTATTTACATTTGGTGGAAGTGTGGTAAATAATAAAATAGTAGAAATTGAATCAATTTTATCAATACAAACAATATTTATGCATAGTTATAATAATATAACGATTTATACAAATGTTATTTGTACAGTATTCCTATTACATATGCGTATAAATTGTAGTATGAGGCTTCGTATATTATGTTATTAGGCTAATGACTAATGAGCTATATGATAATACATTTATTTATTTCTTACTACGGATATAACATCCATTTACGTTTTAGAATGTTTATTTAAATTTTTACACACTAAATGTTCTATAGATCACATCTATAAGTAGGTATAGATTAGGTAATAGTTTCGACTTTTGACTCCAATCGGACCTCGATCCAGAAAAAATACAGCCCATTGTGGTTTCCGTTTTTGTAGTAGACCACCGACCAAAATATATTCATCAGCCTCAGGTCAAGGTTGGATAACTTTATATTGAAAAATTAATTTAAATAAACAACCGAAATTGCATATCAAACAGAAGTAGAAATTGACATTGTACACATATCAGTTTCAAAAAGGTCGGGTTAGATATTATTTCTAGATTTTTAAGATTTGAGAAGAGTATTGTTTTGCATCAGTAGACGACTTATTTTGTTTGTAATGACTAATGGGCTTGCACTCGGTACAATGTATAATCAATTTATTGATTCTCCTACCTATACATTAACGAAATTTTCCAAGCATAAAATTGCTAAGAAACGTTCATAGCATTACATGTATTATAGTTTTGGTTAAACAGAGCGTTAATCATTATCATATGATAGTTGATACGTTTACTCTGACGGTTGAAATTGAGTCGCTAATAAAATGATAAAAAACATTTTCTGACTAGATAATTTTTTTTAGAAGTGTTTAGTCATATCATATAAACTGTTAAAACTATGATCTTTAGCATAAAGGACATGCGAAGTACTCGATGATTTTTAAAAAAATAGATGCACAATGTCTCAAAGATGAAACAAACATAATATTTATTCCCAATTTTAGAACGACCTCGCATACTTATTTTTTTAAATTTATGTGTTTTTAGTTTGATTGTTGTTAAAATACAATTATTATTTTTAGATCTCCTGGCAAAAATTCACAATATGCTGCTAGGTGCAGTATTGAGCTTTGGTCTTTGGCCAAACGTATACTATATTAATTTAATCTTAGCTACATCGTGGATTTTAAATTTTGGTGTTTAATCTAAAGCACATAATTTAAGAGATTTAAAAATAAATCCTAAGCGTGTTTATTTATGTAATAGCAGCTGTGCTCAATATTAAAATATACCTACTTATACTATTTTATTTAGTTTAAAATCAAAATGCCATATAATTCTGGGCACATTTAAGCTTTATTGTGTAAAGTAAGTTTTGTTTTGCACTTGGCTATTTCAAAAAGAACAACGTTATATCTAAGTCCAATCTAAAATATAGCCGTCGCGATATATTGATAAACATTAGCATGTTTCTATGGTAAAATAATTTCGCTCCAGTTTAATAATTCATATTTATTTCCTATTTTACATTTTCGTTATCTGATTTAAAATAACATAGGTAACATAGTATAACCTTAGTTTACCAAGGCAACGGGCTACCTACTTGAAATTCCTTTTTTGTGTTATTTCTCGAATAACCAATACAACGTTTTGCTATCGTACAATTTTTTTTCAACAATGCAATAATTTCACATTTGGACGAGAGAAATGCGATTGAACGCATTTGTTCATGATCGTTGACCCTTTTTTATAGATACAATAATAATAAACGAAAACATAAATTACAATAAATTTTCTTAGGGCGTCGTCGAGAGTTGGAACAAGTCAAAGATTTCTGAAATAATATACAGAGATCGAGGAATCAGCAATACATTAATACCTACGACCAGTAGGCAGTATAGACATGTACCTAACGCAGTCCACAGAACAGATTACATAAAATTCAGTTATCCTGTACCCATGCGTTAACTGTGTGCCTACATATTACACCGCAAATGAAAATTAAAACAGATCAAACACATTGAATAATATAGTCTTTTCACGTAGTAATATTGACCAAAATATAGATTTTACATGATAATAACATTAATAGATGGAACCGTCTATTTTCGCGACTAAGGTATAAACACAGTTTACATAGGAAAATCTACCTTTTTTATTAACTACAAAATTGTTATCGTTCTTTCGTAGTAATTAATGAATTCACTTCTGTTAGTTATTTTTAATGAAATGTATTAATACTTTTAGGACGACCGATGTACATACTCTTTAGGCAAGAGTCGTACCATCCAACCGTCTAAAGTTATTTTCGTTTTAGGCGTGACCCAACATTTCGTTAACTAATTCTCCTTTCAAGTTTTGAATTTGAATCACATCACGTAATTAATTTTATCCTAAATATACATTAAAATAAGGTGTCTTCTTGCAGAGGATCCGTATCATTCAAATCCAATTGTTTCATTTCAAGTACAAGTTACAACCAAGATAATCACATTTTTTATAGAAACTCTGACATCTCCCAGCCCTCATTGCCCTGGAATTGAACTTATGGGTTATTGGATAAATTAAAAACAAAACGTTCCTATCACGACTTTTTTTTTGTATATTGTTCTTTAAAGTGATAAAGAACAGAATATTTAAAAACATTTGTTTAAAAAAGTTCAAATTTGTTCGTAAAAATACAATACCTACTGAGTGACCACTTTTCGTGAAATAACCCGTTACATAAAGAAAATCTGCCTAGTATTTAAAAAGTTATACTTGGTTCAGACAAAAAATTAAAAATATTGGTTTTCAGCTCGGCATCGAAGCTAAATTAACCTGAAAAATAGCACAACTTGATCGATTTTTCAATGGTTTTTATATAATTTCATGTGAAAATAGTTTTATTTGTAACAATAAATGGTATTGTAGTTTGCACGGTCGTATTTTTTTATATCCCTTTAATAACATTTAAATTGTATATTTATTGTTTAAACTAAGTATTTTTTTTTTTATAAATTACATTCGCCCCTGCAAATTGTTTTATTCGGATATGACTTCCTCTACTTCTGATTGTTCATCGTCGACATCCAATTCTGCATTTTCATTGCCGTCAAGCGCAGTCAAAGCGTCAATAAGACTGAGATGATAAATGGCTTCTGGTCTTTTAGGGTACACTTTTTTTTCTTCATCGGTCATTGTTTGTAAAACTCTCAGCAAGTTTTCACGACCGTCGTCCATTACGATTGTGGCGGGATTCACGTGTTCACAGTAAACGTCTATCGCATCAGTTAACGAGTTGATTGCAGGGTTGTTTTGAACGTGATCCACTACATGCTTTTGCGCTGCAGATACTACCTGTCGTAAAATACAATTATTTACGTTTTAACGTTCATGCTTATGCGGCAAATCCGTCTGAAGCTAATAATCAATGTTAACTTACTACTTCAGCCTACTGTAATACTAAAAATACCTATAACCCAGAATTTTTTTGGGGGGAGGGGGTGGAAAATTCCATTTAGAGTCCAAAGGAGAGGAGGTTTTGGGTATTTAGAAAAAGTGTCAAACACTCCGACATTTTGTTATAAGTAATAATTATGGCGCTATTGGCTGTAGTGTCAATTTTTTGACATTGTATCTTAAAATGTAGTACGTCTACTAATTAGAAGTTAACAATATGAGAAATTCAGGATAAAAAAACATTAAAATTATGTTCTTTTATGTTTCTACTATGATGTTATACATAAATATATAAATATACTCTGGCCACTTTAAGATACCAGCGCAGAGACTGAAACGCGCCACACCTGGCTTGAGCATTTTTTTCTCACCCAAATATATATACCGATTTCCATTACATTTCCTCTGTTTAACTTGTGTTAACTATACGTTATAAACATACTACTCAACTTTTTCATGATTGTTTAGCGTTTTGATGATATTTTCGTTGGGCATAACGTGTTCCGGTGGTACGGTTGACTCTGTAACTATATGTATATCTGTACCCAGCCCTAACTAAAAAAAAAAATTACTTTAAAAATTGCATTATTATAATTTATCAATTTGTTATTTATATATATAACGAATAATGAGAGTACTTAACTCGTTTTTTATACTGAAAGCCCATTTCTTCCAAGAACGTTTTGGCTTCCTCGTCTGGTACCCCAGGTACCTCGACAGCCCACTCATTTACATAGTGATGTACATTTCGAGTGACAGTAGGGTGAATACAATCCGTGTCGTGATAATCACTACAAACGTCTACGCCGTACACCATTTCAGAGGTGAGAATAAATGCAGTCAATGCCAAAAGTTCGGTTGCGGTCATCTTCAGACTTCAAGGTATTAGATCACAGTCTACAGATATATTAATTATTATTTTTATACTAGTACAGTAGAACAAATTATAATTTATACATATAATATATTTTAGCTAAACAAATTTCAAATTAAATCATTATTTTTAATGATCAAGTTATATTTATTATTTAAGTTTAAAATATTATTTTAAGGGGTGATATTGCATTTTAAGCGGTGACTTTTAAAAGTCAAATAGCAACTTATAGTTTAGTTTACCCATCAAAAATTGTTTTTTTTACTCGTCGGACGCATCCATTGTAGAAAGCGTACGTTTGTACTGTCTTGCGATTCATTTGTAATACTTGGAGTAAAAATTGCATTAGATCTACAATTTGAGCGAGATATTGATTACATTTTGCAACTATACCAACGCCCCTCTCAGCTATGTCATTAATCACTTTTATTTAAGAAATAATTGTATTAATTAAGAAAAATTATAATTACAAAATATTGTCTTATCTTTCACGTAATCGATATTATTTGACCATAATCCATTATCAATATCAAAAAATTCACATTTCAAAGTAACTTTTTCAAGGCAAATTCGCTGTGGTCTGTGGACAACGTTTTAACCTTCTTTTCAAAATCCAAAGATGATGGTTATTTTCAAATTTTTGAAAGGAAACGCAATAAAGCAAATTTGTTCATTTTCATTTTGTGTAGTAATTACTAGGTGTAGGTATACTATTAAAAATATTGTTTATTTGTTTGTAAGTTTATAAAAAATGTAGTTACGGTATATGGGATTGAAATAATTTAAAAAAACAATACTTATTAAAATTTGCTTATTATTTTTTTTTCTGTATTCCATGGATTCAACTATGTTTCGAACTATAAGTACAGTGTCGTATAGTGATTGGAAGGTAGATATAGAGGTTTATCTCATCACACTTAAAATTATTTTTTATCATTAAATATACTAAGGATTTTATAAGAAACTCTTTTTAGCTTACATTATTATTTTAATGAAAAAGCTAGTACAGTGGGTTGGTAGCTTAGTGTGGACGAAGCATATTGGGAATGGGGAGGTCACAGGTATGTATGAGTTATTACAACTGAAAATGTCAAAATCACTTTCAAATAAACATTTCGATGCGAATCTAGTATCTACTATGGTAGAAATACAAATATCAAAAGCATTGAACTTAAGAACAATGGCTTAATTTGCTTAACATTTTTTTAGTTTTAGGGTGTATACGATTAGGGTTGTTCGTTTATATATAATAATTAATTGCCATTGTTACTCATATATCGTACCTAATTAACAATCTAATGAAAATATTTTTAAATGCGGAATACCTGTTGACTCTTGATTCACTCACACATATCATAACCTAGACATAATTGATAACGGTCAAAGTGTAAATAAAAAAAAATTTGACAACAAATTTTTGAAAAAATTTTATATGTTATAACCCCATTCTAGATTTACCTTCGGTCGAATTTCTAAACCTGAAGCCCTAAAACTTCACTTAAAAAAGCGAAATAAAGAAAAAGCGTCCACCTATTTTACGGGAAAGGGTTTATAATATTTTTTTTTGGTTTGTCAACGTTTATCGGTAGTACTATGTCTAAAAAATATTCCATAGTTATTGGGAACTAATTAGACTATTTTTAAAAAAGTTTTAGAGCACCGTCATTTCAAGTTGAAAAATATGTACATTTTTTTGGTGTTATTCTCCATTTTGAAAGTAGAAGGAGTGAATTTTTAAAAAATGTTTGATTCTTTAAAAGACCTTTCAAGTACGCTTTATAATTTATAAAAATGCTACTCGAAGAAATTGGTTCAGTGGTTTAAAATATATCGTGGGTGCAGACACAGACAAATTAATAAGAACACATTATTGTAAAAGCAATCTTCTCAGCTTCGCTCAAAAAAACTGTTACATAGCATTTCGATAACCCAGTATAGTAGTAATATCAAAATTCAAAGATTTAAATAAATATGAAGTTATGTAAGTTATGATATTATAAACGTTACATACTTTATATATCATAGTTATTACTTAATAATTTTATAATTCCGTTTACAGTCAAATTAAATAATTAATTTTTTTAACTAACTATTATAAATGATTTTAGTACTTACTCTACTTTTTCTCTATACTAAATAAATAATGTGGAATGTTTAAATGAGGTATAACTATAATATTTATTTTATAGTTCAACAATTTTTCACACAATCATTTAACTATAGAAATAAAAAAAATCGATGGACGATGATACTAGTAAATTAATATATTATGTACGAGCACAGCAACTTACTGTAATAAGTTCCAATTTAAAAATTGCACAATTTAATATACGTCAATGGTGAACATTAACTAGTGTATTTTTCGTGCCTTGTATTTTTTTATCCCTAAAATAAATTTATACATGCATCGTTTATTGTCAGAGAAAAACAATAAAACGGTAATTATACACTTGATCGATTTTCCACTTCTTTACAAAGCAAAATGGGAAATTACATGAATAATTAATCCGAGAATGACATCATCTAAATGTTATGATATTATGCATGGCGCACACATCTGTTTTTTGCACGCGATTATAGTAGTATACAAATGCAGGCCTAATATAGGCAGAGGTAATTAGATGGTTCTCAATGTAAAATTATTCGAATTTTTATTGGTTGGTTACAACGAATTCAAAATGTTTGTTTATTTGTTATTTTTTATGTTGTTCAAATTAATAAAACTATATTTTTTGCACTACCTATTTTCTTCCTTTTTTTAAATTTGTCTTTTATATAATACAATTTATTTAAACATTATGTTTCGGAAATTTTTAACTTCTTATATAAAAGTTAAAATAATAATAATATTCTGTTCAAATTTCAATTGTTCAACAACTATTTTACACATGGAAAAAGTTGTTGTTTAAACTTAATAATTTATAAAAATAAACATTTTTTTTTATATTTTGTTTTAACTTAGGTGGTTTGATTAAACAAATATATCCAAAACCACCCTATGAAGTATGTTCCCGATTGTAATTAACCGCCTATAGTGTTATCAACATGAAACCTGCACAGTTAAAATTCTAATGAAGTGTACACTAGTCATATTTTGAAAACATTTTATTTTTTAATTTGGACATTTTTTTAAATTTTTGGGCTAAAAAAAAAAAATATTTTGTTTATTACTGTCATTATTAATTTAGATGCGCTTAATCTAAAATATTGTATTTTTACACAGCTATATTATAGAATAAATTTAATTTAGTTGCATAAATTGTGTATATTTCCAATAAGTGTAAATTGGAAAATTTGAACCCTTACTACTGGTGTTAAAAATTAAAATAATTTCTCCATCATCAAACTTTTACCAAATGTTTCACTAACATAAGTAAGTATTACATAAATTAAGAAAATGTTCGTTCAGTTACATATGTGTTGTGGGTCATTAAAATTGGCAGTTTTTAGGAAACCGTCCATGTTTGGAACCTATAATGAATAGCAAAAAAAACCAAAGTGTCTCAAAGATAATTTGGGTCATAAGAACATAATTTAAATTTTATAAAAGAAAAATTTTTTTTTAAATTTTTGTAAAAATTGTTTTATTAAATTTCTTTTAGTAGTTATTTATAACATTGTATTTAATCAATGATTTAACTTACTATATAAATGCTAGAATTGATTATCAATTATAAAATGTATATATTAAATGTTAATAGAATATTATACACAATTGCCATTGGTCACACAATTCACAAAAACAAATGTTTAATTAATATAATATAGATTTTGTTAACACTTAATTAAGAGAGAAACTTTTGTTGAAATTATTGATTAAAGTGTTAGTATTAAAATTGTAGAAATTATAACATATAAAGTTTAATTAGGAATTGAAATGTATCAACTATCTTTGAATCACTAATGGCAACATATAATAACGCCAATCACAGTTGAATGTGATGTACTTAATTTTCCTAATTAACCTTTGATCAGACAACCAGGCTAAAAATTTACCCTAATCATAAAATAGAGTTGTGACCGACGAAAAGTTTACTTAATTTGTGTGACTGAAAACCATGCAATTGACAGAAGGGTGTAGGAATATAGTTATATAAAACTTAATATTTTATTTTATTTAATATTAATTTAACTACATGAATAGGTTTACAAATTTTTAAATTTATCTGTAACACCATCAGCCATTTCATTTTTTTGCAGCATTTTCATATAGATATCTAATTCATCATCATTATCACTATCATCGATGGGCATAGGTGATGTTTCAGGACTTTCTGAATCAAAATATTTTTCCTCTTCGTCAATTCCTTGAATAGCTAAATTATCATATGCAGGATTATCATCCACTTTGCTAAATATACAAATAAAAAAAAACAACAACAATGAATTGGCCAAACAATATCATTATAAAGATAACATAAACGTTATAATATAGTCGTAATAGGCTTATCTGGATTTGAAATAAATTAAATTCCAGATCTTCGTAAAATTAAAAACTCCAGATTTTCAGATTTTAGTCCCATTCCTAACACACACATATATATATATATACACACACACATATAGGTTTTAGGTCTTACCTGTAATCAAAGTCTTCTTCTTGACCACTAAGGAATTTATGGAACATATGTGAACGAAATTCGTTTAATAATAGAAACCGTTCGTTTTTACTTAGTTCTTTGGTGTTGTATGGTTTTTCATTTAGAGGATGACTTTCTTTCCAACGAATTTTTGCAATTTTAACTGTTTTTTGTTTGGCTTGGCTATACTCACCCCAAAGTGATTGTGTTTTAGTAACTTCAGTAACCATAGATTCTTCATCTGAGCTAATGTCCTCTTCAAGTTTTTTGGCTTCATTACTCTCTTGTATTTGCTTTAAATTATCTCTACTGTCACGATCAATTTGCTCTAATAGGATACCAGTTAACCTATAATAAATAACTATAAATCTTAGAGAGCCGTAATTTTTTTTTTAAATAAAGGAATAAAAAAAAACATTTTTAAGTATTAAGAAAAGTTCTGGAAATAAGCGTTAGAGAAATTTTAATCAGGTCTCTACTCAAATGACTCAAAATAAATTTAAAAAAAAAACATCCTACAAATTCAAATATTAATTTTAAAGTTATTATGTATATTAATTTTAATGTGACAGCTACATGTAATTAAAATTATGATTTCTTTGCTACCTTCACAGTTGAGTCAAAAGTACACTGCTAGTGGCTACAAGTACAAGTTTAACCAATTTGGGAAACCATTAAAATGTCTATGTAATATTTATTTTTTAATAGTTTAAATAGTTTTAATAGTTTATGTAATATTTTTGCTATAACACAGTCTGTCCCAAAAGTCCCAGGAATGAATTTACTAACATGGTACCAGTGGCTTTGTTTTCAGTGAACTTTGTAAGCTAATACTAGCATGTCTTAACAGTGTACATACCAAGTTCAAGGTTATACAAGCATGAGCTGCAGTTTGCGTAGGTACAGTACGATAATAGTACAGTTCGGTTACTCATGAAAATTAATAGTATCATTGAACAAAGTGTGGACATTAAAATTTGCTTTAAATCTGGTTTCTCAGCAAAAATAGCATTGGAAATGTTACAAATTGCATATAGTGAGTCGTATCTACACAAAACAGCAGACCCGGGAACTTTCGGTACGGACTGTGTATATATATATATATACATATATAAGTGTATATCCATTTACGTGTTTTGTTCAGTATCTAAATGATCAAAATTTAGTTTTTCTTCAGGGCTTAGATACTGTCCAACCAGCTGTTCCCAAAGAAGCGGTTCTCGGTTGCGCATTTCACTGTCATTAAAATAATCACCTTTAACCATTTCAAGAAGGGCTTGATATCGTCGATTTTTACAGATTACCTATAAAAGAAATTATAGTTGTACATTTATGTATTATGGATGAACATAAAATTAATTAAAAATGCATACTTTTCTTGATCGTAATGATCGACTTAATCTATGCAAATGAAAATTAACATCATGATCGGTTTCATTTAGAGTTTTAAAGTATTTAAAATGTGTTTCAAGTAAGTAATCGCCAAATTTATAAAGAAATTTTGAATGACTCCTATTTAGAATTTCTTCAGCAATTTTTCTCCTTTCATCAGCGGATATATCAGGCTCATCTATTTGTTGACTTTTGAAAACACTGTCTGATGCTTCTTTGGTAATATGATCAAGAATACTTTGTTTTAAAACTTCTGTAGATGGATCAGCTACAGACGTGTAGGTATTTTCTTCTTGATCTGCCATTTCTATTACAACACAAGTTTATACTACTATGACAATATATAAATTTAGGGTATAAGTATAATATATAGATATGAGAATACAATTGAAATAACTTTTTAAAAAAACAAGTTGATTTATAGATAATAATTTTTTTTAAATTATCTGCAAGAGAAAGAAACTGCCACTGACCAAGAGTTAAATACATAATAATTTGTAACTCTGCTAAGTTATACCACTCAAGAAAATGTATATTTTAAATGCAATTGTGAATTTATTTTATTTATACTTGGAATTTATATTTTATTTTACATTATGATACGTTGTAATGTCTGAAAAATATAATTAATAACATTTGACATCTGGAAACCGCTCATAATATAAAAAGTTATAATTTACTGGTAATATGTAACAATTAAAATATTTTAAAACTAAAACGTTTTGAAATATTAAGTTTAGAATAATGTATTAAAACCTTTTAATCGCTTAATACAAACATAGTTACTAATGGGCTTAGTATTACTATTTTCTGTATCCTTTATATTACTTAAACTTATAGTTATTTAATTTTAAATTCTACGTACTGCTTTTACTTCTTCAATATTTTAATCAAGAAAATATTCTTCTAATAAAGTCATATTATTATATATATTAATTGGTATATTTGTACGCCATCAGGCCATTAGATAATAATTTACTTGACATGAAAAACAAAACAAAATTAAAAGTATGAATGATATAAATTTAATTGAAGAGTAAAAGATAAAATTAAAAAGTTAATTAATAATTATTATTTACTAATATTCAAAAAAAAGTAAGACGACGGGGGGCAGCTGAGTGTTGACACTTCTTCTAAAAATTGATAAGAGATAATAGTTCTTCCGAATGATAACACAAATTTTTATTTTATCAGCATGACCAGGCTCCAAAACACTAAAATATAATACTACAGTCTATCAGTATGCCAATCCACAAAAATTACAAGTAACTAAAATCTAACTAATATTTATCAGAGTTCTCTGTTATCTATAAAACCGGGTCCCGGCGAACGGCATAATTCAAATAATAAAAGAATCAGCTTAAAATATTGAAAATATTTATATTTTCTTAAATAGTTATCAGAATCAGAGTATTAATTAAGTCTATAAATTTTTATGATAGATGTAAGAAAGATTGAAGTGGGTTATTTATTTATAAGCACGTATTGCTCTCCTGCACATCACCTCCAGACCTTAGTTTTACACTTTAACAATTTAAAAAGCAGTTTTTAAAAATTTTAAGCAACTGTTTATTGATCACTTAAATTTTTTTAACATTTTCAATTAGTTCCAAAAGTTGATAGAGCACTGGAAAACTAAAAATGGAAGTATTTTGTTAATTTCAAAATATTGTAAAATAACGTGGGCAAATTTTTTTCAAAAATAGCAACTATAAAATTTCAATTATTTTAACAGTTGTTGAGTGTTTTACTCTGAATATATATGATTACAACAAAAATACGATATTATTTCAATGATATAATTTTATTGTCAAATAATGTAATTACAGTTTTTACACTAACTAATTATTAGTTAATAATTAATAAATTTATACTTAACACATGTGCGCGTTTAACCATCGACTGGTGACCCAATGTGCAACGTAGCTGGCCCCCTATCAAATAAACAAAAGTTAAACTAGGTATATATATTTAACAATCACAGTGTAATTTTACAGTTTTGTACATTTAAAAACTTAATGAATTATTAATTATTTCATAGAAAGTATTACTGTAAAGTGAATTGTTGAAAAGTATAATATTATAAATTATAATTTATAATATAAGCTATCCAAGTATTGATTAAAACACTAAAAGTTTCAGTATTTAGTTATAATAATTTTATATTTAAACAAAGTGATAAATAAAGAATTATCTTTTATACAATTATTAGAAACTGTCCGTTCTTTTTACGGAATAAAAATTATCAAAATATATCACAAATTATGATTTTGTGGGAAGCTAATAAATAATTTGTTAAGTTTACTAATAATATGTGCTTAGTTCAGATTTTTTAAATAAAATATTGTATACCTAATTCATTTAAAAACTTGTGATTTAAATAAACAAATTGTGCAAGATTTTTAATGAAGTTTACTGTTTTAGCAGTTTCAATATGTATTTTAGACTGCTATAGGAATTTAATATTCGTCAAGGAAAATATATTACATTTTTAATAAAAAACCGCGGTTACAAAATATAAACAATGATTTTTTGTACGTTGTACCTAAATAATTTGTACATGTTGTCTTATTTGCAACCTTTTATTTGTTTTTTGACTTTTTATACCTACTAAAATGAAAAACATTGTAAATAAGTACGCATAATATTTTATCACGTGAAAAGAAAGTGCTTGTTGCAAAAAAAAGTTCTATAATATTATACAAAAATCGGGTTTTGGTAATTTTTAAAGGACTTCTAACACATTTTACACTTAATCAAATATTTAAAATTCACAAAAAATGAATCGTAATTCAATAGTAATAACTAATAACTATAATAAAAACGACGGGCTGGGGAAAGTAGACCCGTCAGCAGCGCAGGTCCACCGCAGACGTCCACCGCTGGGCGCACGCGTATGTAGATTGCTGGGATCTTAAAAATATGTCTATAATTCCCAAACTAAGTATGTCTGGCAAATTTTTTTGAAGATTCGTAATCAGAATTAAAAATTCTATCGATTAAAAAAAAACCAAAAAAAAGGGTGCCCGATAAACTAGGTTTATACCCTGAGCTGATTAAAAAGTTTAATTAACAGTGGCTATTTTTAAATTGTTATTTTGGAGGATATTATATTATGACTTAAAAGAATACTAAGAATATTTGAGCATATTGGAACGGGGGAGGTTACAGGTTTAGAGGAATTATGAATAAGAATAAGAAAGGGTAAACTTCTTAAATTTTCCTTTTATCTTTTATTCAATGTCCAACCTTCATTTCCGTAAACTATGTCTAGCCTTATTTTAGTTTTAAAAAGGTAATAGAAATTCTGTAATTTTTAGTGGTAATTAAATTAATTGCACTAGAGGGAAATTCTTAAATTCTCTTCTTTCCAACGATTTACCCAATAATTATTAATTTTATTTATTACCTACTACTGGTTAGTTTACACAGAACATATATAATTTATATACTGTATTAAACCTAATATAGTCGGTTTTATAAACTGTTAATGGTGTTGTATTGTTCAAAAATATTTAACAGATTTCAACAAAATATACATTGGTAGATTTTATTTTGATACACATTTATAATAATAAATAATAGCATTACCTAATTGGTATGTCATAACATACACATTATATTATAATTGATATACGACTTAGCAGTGTGTCCAAACTATTATTCGTATTCAGTATTAGCATTAAATTCATTGAATGTTATTTTATAAATTAAAAATGGACTAAATGATTGGTTAATGATTTGTGTAATATCTCAAAATAAACATTATACAGTGATAATTGTTTTGTTTTTGCAATTGATAATTCACCATTTGTAGTAATTTGACCTAAACATTTAAAAGTGCTAACTGCTACCCGGTCCCCGGAGCGAGCTGCATTCTGATATCATTTCCTTCCAGGCACCACCCTTACTACCCCACTATGTATTGCCTAGTGCCTACACTTATCACTTTAAATGGTTGCCATGGTATCCGTTCAGTTGATATATTGATAATATTTCGATGTTTATGTTTGTTAAACAGGAGAACAAAGGAATACGCGAATTCTATTAGAACATTTTGGCTTTTGTAGTTCAAATTTGTGTTATTCAGCTTCTGTTAATTCTGTAGAGCACATTTAAACATTGATTAATTGTCTGGATATTTCTTTTTGCTACTCAATTTCCCAAAAGTTGACTCGGTAAGAACCAAGATGACATTATTATTATTGTTTATTTGATGCTTGAAGTAAAACATGATCAACTTAGTAAAAAAGGCATTACTAGTGAATATGTTATTGATGTTTTATCAGTAAGGACGCTTATAATGTAATTGTTTTGAAGTTTATGGGGTAAATTAATAATTTCTTCTGTGACTAAATGTATGTTAAAAAACAACTTTTAAATTATTAACCATAGATTAATACTAATTTATTTAAATAATTTAAACCACCAGAAAAACAAGGACATAAATGTTAATTTTATAAATAATATAGCAGCGAAGGTTTCAAAACATTCATAATTTAAACATGTTGCATTTATATAAAAATGTAATCTACAATTTTCTTTTAACTATAAAATATAGTTAAATATATAAGCATTATAAGTTAATAAAGATTAAATATTTACTACACATTACACAATTATAACACAAACTTTCCAATTTGTTTTTTCAGTTTAAAAATGGTTTTGATTCATGTTAAGCATGGTGATGAAAGTCAGTTTTTATATGATGCATCTTTAGAAACTCTTGTTGATGATTGTACTTTAAATATCACAACAATTTATAATGGACGTTTAAAGATATCTAGAATATGTAGTGGTATGTAATTATTTGTTATTTAATTTAACGGTTAAATTATATAAATTATGAAACTTTATTGGTGATTATTTTCATCAAGAACTGGAAGAACTTAAAAAACATGGCACACTATTACCACCAGAAATAATGGGTTTGACCGATGAACAAGTTACTGAACTGAAGTTAGTCGATAACTGGGGTGAAAAATGTATACCAAGTGGTGGCTTTACATACAATAAAGATCCAATAGGACGAAGAAATGGTAAACAGCCTAATGAGCAAATGCAAAATTTGTTGACAAAAACAATCGAAGAAGCTAAGGCTTGTGTTTCTAAAGTATAAAAACTTATTATTATAAAGTTAACTGAAAATCATAATTTTGTACATCATTCATAATGATATCCTTTTGTGTCATAGAAGTTGGTTCAGTCACAAATAACTTTAACTCAGAAAAAGGTTCAAGAAGCGTTGGACATGCTTAGAGGGGTTGTCATGATAGTTTATCCGATGAATCTTCCTCCTCATGATAATATTAGACTTGAATTAGAAAACAATGAAGATCTGACTGGAACGCATGCGTCTCTAGAGGTTAGTAAAGCTATAAAAAGCTTAAATTATTAAAACTTGTTAATGCTTTGATCACTAAAAATAAGAATTTCAATAACACTACAATTGCTAGTAAATATTAATATGTAGAAAAATATATTTTATACATTTTACATAAATATTACATTAATATTTAATTTTCCGATTTTATTTAATGGTTTAATATTTCTTAATTTATTGTTTATTTATTTTAAATAGCTTAAATAATGGTATAGCTACAGTCTAAAGCATCCAGGTATAAGTTATTTTCTAGTGCCTTATGTATATTGTATACATATTATAGGTATAATATTTGTACTATATAGCACAAAAGCGTTTGAATGTAGTAGTGCTACAAGGGTAGCTGCCATACAATAGCAACACTACTGTTTAAACTTAGATGATAATATAAAGTATTGTTATATGCAAGCATATATATGTATTATAATGGAAAATTGTCTAAAATAATGTACACGTGATAAAACCCTGTATCCTAATAAGAATGTACGCAATACCATAGCTATATGTAAAACCTGAACGATTTCTAAAAGATGTATAAAACTATAATAAAATTGAAATACTTTGTATTGGCCAAAAGATCAACAGGATAATAAAAAATGTAAAAACCAATTAAAATATTTGCATAAATTTAATGTACACATATGTAAAAACAACAATTTCCAATATATTTGTAAAATAGTCACGTTGCCAACGACTCATGCGGATGGCGTCATCTCCAGCAAGCAAAGAACATCGTCGAGGCCACACCTAGACAGGGAATTGCAAAACAAGTTGTTAGGTCATCCACGTGCGAACTCATCTTCCACCTCCAGCTAAACGAATCGGGGTGGCCAACAGCGTAAATACCAGCCGATTTGCCAATGGAACTTCAGAGGTGTTCAGCCAGTCTTACCACGTACATCTGGAAATAAACATTGCATTTATCTGTGTATCAATTATTGTTACCATTGTCAAAGATTATAACTTACTTTATAACTATTTTTGAATGTATCTATTCTTTATTTTAAACACAACACCAATTTTCCACTTCAACATCTTCGTGTTCAATTACCAAAGGTCGGCAGATACAACATTATTATATAATTATATAATATTGTCCGCTCTCACTAGTTCATTTTAAATATGAAGTTTAGTCTAACTGTACTAAAATTATAAGCTTAACTGTCAAAATTGGTCATAAAGGATATAATTAAAAAAAACATTATTTTTTTTTTAGGTAATTGAACCTAGTGCAGCTCAGCTTTGGTTTTCTGGTCGGGAGTTATTACGAGATTCTGACAAAAAGATGAGAGATTTTTTGGGCCGTAATGAAAAAACAAAAGTTGTATTAAAGTTGACAAAGACTGGTTCAGGGCCACCAGCTCGGGAACCACCGTTAAGTGAACAAGACAGAAAATTGTTAATGGCTCATGCATATAAAAAACAAGAAGAGCTAAAGGTAAGGTAGTTATGTAAATGTTGGCACTGTTTATACACATAGATCTATACTTTTTTTATAATGATTGTTTTATAATCATAAAATGTTCTTTATATTAATATTTTATGAGTAGGGTAAATACTTAACATGTGTTTATAAAGTAAGATGATTAATTTTTTAATACTTTTAATTGCTTTATGGTAAACTGTGTCCTATCTATTCTTTTGATTTTGATGTATTTATTCCTTTGACATTAAATTAAGTAAGATTACCTACGTATTTTGTATGTACCTATGTATCTGTATATATCTATACAGATGATTGTAAATTTTTTCCTTATTTTGATATATATATTCTTAGTTGCTAACTTAAAATTATTTTATGAGCAGCCATCAAACTTTTAAATAATTCAGTAAATTTAAAAACAAGAAGCATTATATTTTGTGTGATGTTAGTATGTTATGTTTTATACAAATATAAAATGAATCGCTCTTCATCTCTTCTTGATCATTTATTTTATGTTACCATGTTAAATTTTTGTTATAGTTGTAAGAATTATATATTATTATATGTATAAAAATACAATTTGCGAACAAAGTGAACTGACAAGATTTCTATTACATTCTATTCCATCTAAAATTTAAATTTGTTTTATGTTATATATACCATACAGTATATTTATTAAGTATGCACACATGCACATAATATATGTACATTATGTATCTTTTATATAACATATGATATGTAAACACAGGTTACAGAGTAATCAACTGAAGTGATCCACTCTTTTTTTTTTTTTGAAAATATTTAAATTACATTTGTTTCTTTCTAACTATACTATAAAAATTCCAAAAATATACCGTTTTTAAAAGTATTTTCTAGATGTGAGAGCTCAATAGACTTTTGAAACTTAAATGTAAGTACTAGATTGTCTAAAAAAAATTTTTTTACAAGAACTTGCTATAGGCATAATAATTATTTTTGTTGATAAAAATAAAAATATATAGCCCCATTATATATACAATATTTTATACTATTTGATATACATTTATATATATATCTCTTTCAGCTTATGGCTGATTGGCATTCTCTTAATGATCTAATTTTTGTTTGCGGCCGTGATGTAGGTGCAAGTTCTTTTACATATATTTACAGCTGTAAAATTATATTTGTTATTTGGTGTACTACACTTGTATCATTTAAAATTGAATAGTATAAGTATGATGAAAATAGTACTTGTTTGATTATAGATCTGTAACGGCTGTAAATAAGTGTTTAAGTCGAATTTTGGTCAAAATTGACTAAGTACGCCAGGATGTAGTCCAAGGCGTCTAGTACACCTAATGTCTAACTCGTTAAACCAACAAGAAAACCTTGAGAGAGATGTGAGTTATTGGCTAAGTAGGGATTTATGGAAGCTGGTAAAAGTTTAAAATCGCTCCCCTGTAAAATCACTGAAATTGAATTACACACTTATCCATAGTTGTTACAGAGTTATCTTATTAGTATGACACTTATAAGTTGTAGAATGAAAAAAGTTACATAAAACATAAAAAAAAATTCTAACCTAGAATATTTATATATTTACTCTCTTTTTCCACCACTCCGGATTCTAGAAGAATATATTTTTATCTATTAGGATAACGGCACCAGTGATTGGTATTACACCAAGTGTTGGAAATGTAGTGTATTTTTTTTTATCATTTAGCATTTTATTATTAAGATGTTTAATACTTTTGAGATAAATTTCTTATACAAAATTCATTGGAAAAAAATATAAAATATGTAAAAAATTGTATCTGATATAAAAAACACTGTATTGCCAAAGACCGTTACTCTACGAGTTAATTTATGGAATGCATAGCTTGGAATCCCCTGGACCATCTTTTAATATAATTATTATAGTAACATTTAAAACTTAATTTTTATAAATATATTAAGGTATATGAATTAGGGTGGTCTCTTATAGGGTTTGTGAGAATTTTTGTTCACATCAATTTTAAATAAATAAGTAATTTGATTAGAGATTTTTATATGAATCCATTAAACACTTCATGTTTGAGAAAGAAATTCGGCACAAATGTAGTTATGAGCCAAACGATTTTTTCCTTCAAATATTATTTACGATGTTTAAAACAATGGTTAAGTCAGATTTAGTTGATAAACTTTCTTTTGAAGTCAACTTTGTGTTTTGTTTTGTAAATAACATATACTTCATTTAGGTACTTAATTTTTAAAAAAACTCGTAAAAATAAAGTTTTATTTTATACTTGGTTTTAAAATTATGAACTAAATTTAAAATTAAAATTTTTTTATGGTAAACTTGTCTAGAATGTCACAAGTTTTTATTTTCCCAACTTCCATTTTAGCTACCATAACTTAATATAACGAAAGCACCTAGACATGCAATATGTCTGTGTAATACCTATTTTTAAACATATGAGTAAAATTACATCTAAATTGAGAAAACGGTAGCGTATAAACTTCTGCAATACAACCACCGAAATGTAATTATTTTTTTCTTCGCTCAAACAGGGAATTAGATTATCATAAAAAAGTTTTTTTTTTTACTTTATTATTTAAATACTAAAAACTGTAATTTTATGTTATAATGTCGTAAAATGATATTATATTAGAATTATCCATGATTGCAATTCAGCGAGGTCCTAATTTAGATGAAACAATAAATGAACATGAATAAAATCCTCATAGATTAGCTTTCTGACTACTGTGTGGTGGTGTAATTAGAAACGTCACGACGCCTGTCTCGCACACTATTACCATAGTTGCGCCTATTCTGTGTTTCTTTCTGTCAGACCGCCGGAAAATTACATTAATGTCAGGTTGCAAACTTGTCATAATGGTGTTATACTTATACACAATGTCGTGTGTAGATCAACGGGAAAATATTGTGTTCAATTTATGTCGTTTGCGGGCTATTGAAGGATTGGAAAAAGGGTCGCGTGACGCCAAACGGTATTACTACAGTAATATAATTCATTACCGTCGGCATTCGGGGTCGAAATTATTATTATTGTTGTCTCGGGGTCGTACGCGGTTAATTCGAGTTTATCGGTTTTTTCTAGATTCCCTGTTTGACCGGTCTCGCACTAGCATATTATTTATTTTTTTATATTAATTGTTTCAAGCGATTCTCCGCTGTTCGCTCGTTTCTTGTTCGTGCAAAATAATACTGGTGCGCGTGCAAACTGCAATGCAAATAATTGTAACTGTATTATAAATAAATAGTGAGAACTTCGTTCGTCTTTGGTGTAGCTATCCAGTTTTTTCTGACTGTATTGATTTTGTCTTTTAATAAGACTTAATGTATTCGTGTGTGCGCTAACTATAGATTTTGTATGTATTTTGAACATTCAGCACCGCCCAGTCAGGGCGCTATTTTAATGCGTTCGCTGGGTTTACAATAAAACGTCAATCTGTCAAGTTTTAAGCTACGAATAGCCGTTAATGGCGTTAAAGAAAGCAAAAAATATATGTCGATATAATTCGGCGGCGGCGACGGTAGCAGTGGTGGTGGTGGCTGTGTTTATTATGGAAAGCACGAGTTTTTGTAAGCTTATAATATCGAACCGACGATTTCGCCCCGCCTCGTAAGTCGTTCTTGTTGGCCAAGTGCTTGTCGACTAAGTATGCTTAAAAAACAATAAAGAAAAGCAATATTCATTAAAATAAATTTTAGTTTTAATTCAGCATGTGATTGACGTTTAAAAAAAAACGTTTTAGGTATGCGTAGTATTTAATGTAATTGCATTATGATAATAAAAGTATTCAAATAACGATAATAACAATTTTGTTCTTAAAAAAAAGAAAATACATATTCTTACTAGTTGGACTTAAAAGAAATAATAAAACATTTAGGCTAAGCTTAAATGTTAAGTTAACTGGTGAGAACGGCCATAAGTATATTAATAAAAAAAATTAACAGTGTCAATCGAGTTTAATATGCAAATTCGATTGAGTTAGATCGACGCACTTTAAGATGATTGATAAAAAATAACATAGTTTCGGTGAAAATAGCACGGAGTATATATAAACGCATTTTTTTAGCAGAAGCTTGATTTTAAAATTTGTCAGTAAAATTAAAAAAAAAAAATGTGTTAACAATTCAATTAATAAAATATAAATTCTGTTTTTAAGGCGGCGACAGCGGTGTCCGTTATTATATGATATATATGACGTCGTGGAGTGACGTCGCTAAACGTCTAGACGCTGGCGGTCGGGTGACAAAGGTGGACGGCCGACAGCCATGTCGGCTATGTCAGCCGTTTGGGCCACGAGTGTTTCGATGACGCTTAATTCTTGCATATCTCCGTCTCGTTTTTTCGATTTGCGTTCTTTTGACGACGGTTTGGTAACAAACGGTTCGTTAAGGTTGCCGTCGTCTCCGTCCGCACACCACTGACACGTCATCCTAGCGTCGTCACCCACTTTGACCGTCTGATGGACGATCAGCAACGTCAGGAAGGAGACTGCGAACAGCACACCGGGCACGGTGACGCCGACCATCAGTTCCCACCACGTTTTGTTTAAATCGAATCGAGCCAACGCAGAAGACGAATCGTTCTAACGTAGTAAAAAAAACCAAAATTAGTCAGCGAACAGGGTAAAATCGATCATGTCTCGTGTAGCTTCATTGCATATTATTGTGGACATATCGACTCACTTTGGTATAAAAACACGGAAATCGGCTCTGGGCCGTGTGGTTTTCGCCGGCGCGACCGTGAGTGTTGCTGAAGTCTTTGCACTCATTTCGTAACGTGTTCACGCACCCTTGTTGATTAATGTACAACTTACTAGAGTTGTACACCGTCAACGAAGACTGTACGGGCACATACGTGTTTGTCTCATCCAGAGCTCTATCGCTGTTTTCGTAAATCGTCCAAAACGTAGTGAAGTTAATAAACGGCTGCGGCATTAACGACTCGTCTAGCACTGTTCCGTTTATACAGTCGGCCGCCCTATAATATAACAGCATTTATTAAGTTATTATTTCCATAACTTCAAAAAACATTATTATCTTCCTACTGCAATCAATGAAAATTAGAGGTACTGACCTCAAGGAGTTACTGCTGTCTCGGAAGATTCCGTTGCAGCTAGCCATGAATATGCCAATAGTGGAATTCTCGTCAGTCCATATCTCCATGGGTTCGGACAGCGATTCACCGTGGATCGCATTGCCTTTGGCCTTGTTGTAGGCGACTACTCGCTGACAGTCGCCAGTGTGCACGGTGTCGCCCAGTCTTAGGAATACGTTCACGCCAGTCGTGGTGATTTTGTTGCAATACCGGTCGCAAGCGAACGGCCACGTGATTGCGCTACAACTAAGTACGGCAAACGCATGCACTACGTTAATAACGGCCAGAAAAACTGACGAATTACTTAACACAATATGATATTGTATATTAACCATTAAGTACATTGTAATGTTCGTTTTGTTTACCTGCCGTTGTCGCAGTGGAAGTACCCGTTGAGGTTAAGGTTGTCTCGGTCGCTGTCGATCGTGGACCCGTTGACCGTATAATAGCACTGGTACAGTTCCGACATATTAGAACAGTGTCCCAGCCTGCAGGACATGATGCCGGTCAAGCCCAGACATTCCTTGTTATTGTTGCAATTGTACCGTTTCAGTGTATCTGGATTGGCCTGTATCAGTAGCAGGGCGGTTAAGTTAACACGCTTGTACGAAGTAAAAAAAAAAAATATGGTATTAAGCATGCTGTACGTGACTCAGTCTTGTCAAAGAGTGTGCCTCGCATACAAACCGTTGTTTTTTCATATATACTAGTCAAATACATACTCTTCAGCTCAAAAATTACAACTACGGAGTAAAGTTTCCTTTTACTTCGTGCCTAAGTGCATTCATTGTCGAGTTCAAAATTACAATTGGCTGCGCGTTATCGATCGCGTAGGGTTTTGCCGCAGTGTTGTGTTTTATTACTTGCATGGCCAGTTTCTATAATATATTATTTAAATTTCTTCTCCCTTGCCATTCGCGTGACGTACATGCATGTGTTAAATATCAACAATTACTTATGCCATGCATTATTTAATATACTAGAAAAAAAAATACCTATAATACCAGCGCACAGATTTATTTGCAGAAAACTACGTTTAGCCACCCTTCCTAACGCTGGGGAAATATGTGGAGGGAGGGTTAAGTTAATCTAACTTGCCTGTGGACAAGAAACGCTGGTCAGTCGCGTGCAGTTTTCCACGCCAATGTCAGTGCCGTTCTGGCGCACGGTGACCATAAACTGCGGACAACTGCCAGACGCTTTGGTCAGACACCATTCGCCGCACGACGCCCATTCGCAGTTATTAGATACGGTCGAGTTGATCGTCTGGCACATGATCGGTACCGTCTCTATGGCTGCGTTGAACGCTCTATAACCCGGCATGTAGATAGCCACCGACAAATACACCAGTGAAACGGAGCTCAACACGAACGTTAGTTGGCACACGCAGATCAGCCCGCATATATGTCGGTCCTGTTCGGGTATAGGTTTCGGTGGCGGTTCGTTCTTTTTCTTCTTGTCGCCTCCTCGGTCTTTGGCCGCCATCCGTCTTTGTTAGCCTGTACAAACCTGAAACGCAATCGCACCTAATATGTATTTATTTCACATTGAAGAACTATAATTTTTAGTTGATGTAAAATAACCCTGACAGTTCTCAATTTCGGATTAAAATATGACTTCGAGAAACTTAATTATTTCAAACAAAATTAGGCACGTTGAGATCTCGTTGTTTTGATAAGTTTAAATAAAAATTTGTATGTGCATTTGTCAAAACAGTGTTAAAACGGCAAAAGTAATAAATACCTATCGAGTAGCACCCGTTAAATGGTTTGCATATCACTTTTGATCATTATGTGTAGTGTGTACTATTCCGATTTGTACTGTAAATTGAGTCTGAAGCAAATACAAACTATAAGTATAATATAATATGTATACAAAATACATTTAAAATAAACATCATGAGTCATGATGACTATAAGGGGCTGATAAAGGAAATCGCTACTAATCTAGTAATCTAAAATACTGCAATGTATAGAAGAATATTATAAAGTTTCTTATATCATAACCACTCGTCACAATTTAAAACTCTGAATACTCTGACTCATTAGGTAGTAAATAAAACTCAAGTTTTATTGATGTTTTTCTAAATCTAATTATTTAGTTACTAGTTAAAGTATAGAGCGGTAAATAAAAAGGGATACTTGCTATTAAACTTAATCAAGCATACAAAAATATGTACGAAAAAGCTTATGGTTAATTATTAATTAATTATTGTAAAAGTAAGTATATATAAATACTTAAATAAATATCCTAAAAATTAGCAATAGTTGTTGAGTTGTACACTCTTTTTGTCGAGTATAATATGTATAATGAATATATTATGTAATATATACATTGAACACTATATATATTATGAGATATGGAAAGCGAAAAGGGGACCTCTTGTCGGTAAGTTGATTTCGAGAAAAATTCTAAAATATTCGCCAAGCAATTCTAAAATCTCAAACTATTTCTATTTTATAAAAACTTTTTTAGCTACAAAGATGTACCGAGTCTCAAATGTAGAAGTTAGAACGTGGGATTGTTATACGTCCTAAACCCTAATAGCACAAAAAATATTGAAGTTTCCAAAGGCCTCTGATTGTCGTATTTCCGACCTTTTTTAAAAGGGTCCGAACACGGACATTCGGAAACCTATAGATCTTTCCAGACCGTCATGAGAATTCGACGAGTACTTCCATTTTCTTGGTTCTGATAAGGCAGTTCCGTCTCTTATTTTATCTGTCTCACTTATCTTTAATCTTAATTATTTTTACTTTTTCTTACTCTCTATTATTTATTTATTTATATATTTTTTTTCTCCACTATCTCATTAACTAAATAGTTAATGTTCTTTGTTTTGTCTTCTTTGCTTTGAACAGTATTCAAAACGGGTACGTAAAGAAACAAATATTTAGTTTAAATATTTTGCTAGAAGTTCTATTCGTGTATTTGTCAAGTTAGTATAAGACAAAGCTACTTTTTTATTTTAGTCTTTTAACGAATAGTAAGAGGGTCATTCTCACATTTCTTCCCCTAGGTTAAAATTACTACTAAAATTGTTAATACGAATAAATAGGTCATATTATTATATTTTTTTTTATAACTTTTATTACTGTAACTTATTTTTTTTTTCGGCATAGTGCTTTCAACTAAAGATTATTTAAATAACACGAAATACTTATAAAAATAATATGAATAGATATTTTCGTTTATTAAACTTGACTGTCGTGACTAGTAATTTAAAATTGTATTTTAAATAATGGTTTGGTAATTATTTCCTCTATATTTCATGTTTATACTAAGCTCTATATCAAATTAAATGTGAAATGTCATTAGGATGGTTATTTTTTTGTTCTATGAGCAGCGTTTTGTAGATTTGCATGTCATCACGCTTTCCGTGTCTTCGTGCAATTTTTTGTATTGACTATTGTGTGTTTATTATGACGTGTATGTATCATATAAATATTACAAAGAGAACATAACATTTGTTTAATGACTGCTCATTACATATTTACACGCATGGATTCAAATACATAGGCTTTAGTCTATATTGTTGTTAGCAATGAAATTATTGACAGCCATCGAAATGATGAAAAATGAAACCAACGACAATAGCATTTATAAAATTTAAACTTAACTAGTAATTATGTGTATTAGTATACACATAATAATTGCTGCTCTGTTAACCGCTGTATCATTTGTAAATTGAAATTTAATAATACTAATACTAAAATACACTGAACCATATTGCATTTTAATTCGTTTAACGTATTCAAACATGTACTCACGGTTTGATATTTTGATTCTTCGTCAGCAGTGCTTCGGCGAGGAGCATATCAATTGTTATCCGATTATTATTATATTAAGATGTTTCGCATTTATTTTTCGTTTGTTTCTATACTTTGTTCGTGGCTCGGTGGTGCTTGCCGGTGAACTGTTGTTGTGCAGCTATAATTATTTTATGACGAATTTAATGCTGAAACGCGCGTGTCTCTTAGGGGTTTGCCGCCGAATTAAGCACACACCGTTAGTAATGCCGACGGGCGTCTAATCGGAAACTGTTGCACCACCGCCAAAGCATACCTACTCGAACGATATGCGCGATTTCCATACAGTGACAGCCCCCTGTGCACTGCCCGCTGCTGTAGATAGTGTGTCGGAAAAGGGGTTTCCCTCGCGCAGCACAACCAACGACGAACCCTGGCGGGATAGTTTTCATTCCTGAAGCACGCTGCCCTCTCCGGGCTTAGGGTAGTGATCGTTTGCCGCCCTTCTGCTGTCTATTCGTGTTCTCGTTGTTACACTGGGTCAAATCGATTGTATTTAAGATGATTTCCGTCCATTACCGCTCAGCCCGGGTTCTTTTGTACTGTGTCCAAACGAATTAACCCCGAGCTACTGACGCCCGTTGCCAACAATTTAAAAACCATAGCGATTAATTATTTAATTACCTAGAACCGACATTAGGTTGTCCGATTGCTGCGACCAACGATAGTAAAAAAGAAACAGTTTTTGCCCGAATCTCATGAATTGTCCATTAACGGATACAACATGAATAGGGCGTGGCTAGATTAAAACTATAAGAATTAATTAGTGATGCGAATCCGAAAATCCAGATTTTCACAAAAAAAACGTTATTTAAGCCACTTGAAAACCTTATAAGTATTACAATATAAAACTGTGGACCTAAGTAAAATATTTTAATTAAAATATAAAAAAAAACACAACAACAAAAAGATTAATTGCTTTTGGATTACGGATTTGTTGTAATCCAAAAGCAATTTATAGTCAAAGTTGAGCGTTTTTTTAAAAAATTTCATCAGAACATTTTACTTAGTTACACAGCTAAAATAATAAATAATATTAGTAAGACTTTTAAATGACTTAAATAGTGTTTTTTTTTAAATCTGGATATTCATATTGCCATTACTGATAGGAATACGGAACAAAAAAAAATAAGAGAGTTTGTTTTTTATGACGATGACGAGTAACCTTGTACTTTTTATAATTTTAAATACGTGTATTACTTATTAATATAATACATATAATTACATAAACTATCAAATACTTAGATATAATTTATACGAGGGGGTTTCGAATGGAAAAGACATGCTTTGAGCGACCTGAATAGTATCCGATTAAGTTAAATTAATTAAAGATTTTTTGGGTAAACAAAACAATTTTTTTGCATTTATATATAACCCAATTCTGTTATAATTATTTACTTATGATAGATCATGAATGGCAATTTTGACAACATATTCGTATCGAAACAATAGTGATATTTTTAAAAACGTTAATACTAATGATACACTGATAGAGAACAACACAAATAAACGTTTACACTGTTTTACATTACTGATTACACTAAGTATACTTATACATTTTATACTTTTGTTCTCCTTATTATTGTCCTACATTGTCTTCTATTAGGAATCTCCTTCGGTTCCAGTTAATTTCACTAGGCTACACTTTCTTTGACTTCTTTCTTTTCCGTAATTCTCGTTCCCTTCTTAACTATTTCTTGTATTATTAAAGCTGGTTTGAAATTTTTTATTTTTTTGTTCATCACTATTGCTATATTTTTTTATTTTGAATAATTCCTTAAGAAAGAAAAAACTATTTTATATAAAAAATCTATCTAACAAAAATCTAACGCTGTATTTTACTAATTGGGGGCTTCACTGATCTATAATAATGTGAGGCCTGGGTACATGATAGTTTATGTTCAATATCACATAAAACCGGTAAATTCTGTTCTAAATATACGCAACATTTAGTTTATAATCAAGTCAGTATATTAGACTCCAGCACTACTAGTTCTGTTTGACAAAATTAGAAAAAACAGGAAGTAAAAACAACCGATTCTTTATTGTATAAAAAAAACGTTTATTAATTTGTTGTGTGAATAATCAATACACTGTGATGATTCGAAACGGGCGACATACAATATTATGTAAAGTATCTAATAAAATTGTATAAAAAAAAATATAACAAAAATTAAGCAATTTTATAATATTGGTTTGCGCATATTATGAGAATTCGATAAAGCTCTTAGTTTTGATTCCTATAGTAATATATATCGTATTAAAACAATGCTTGGCTATCGGAAAACACATAATATTAATCGTAATACACGCGTCGTTTATGATACTACCAATCGAGTCTCCTGCGATTTTTTAGAAACGTTCAAAACGAATTGGATCAGATTGTTCGACATGTACAACGTGTTAAATGTTTGATAATGTAGAAATTATTTGATTATCGCTTGAAACGGTTTTGAATTGGACCAAAAGCTTATCCAGCACTGAATTTCGCGCGAAAATACTCGATGTTGCAATATAAACAGCATTCAATAATCGTCGTCTTCCTCGTCTGTACTGAATGGTCGTGTTGACAATTTGCGCCTGGAAAAAAAGTAAATGATAAAAAATGCTTTAAGATGGTAACGTTTGGTCTACTCTGTTTCGACTCACCTGATGACCAGTTGCGGGTTTTCTGTTTTCACTTTCCGCTTTCTTTGCATCATGAACTCTTTTTTCAACGCCGGACAGTACCAACAGCAGAGCACCGCACACGATACGATAAACAGCGTCCATGGTATAGCAACTGCGGCCACTAGCGTTTTCACTGTGTGATACCAATCGTATTCGGCCACTACCTTGTCCGGATACGCTCGGCTGTAGTAGCAAGGGAACACTTTAATGTCGTTCCGCATGGGTAGGTCGTTGTGTAGGACAATCGTGGTGTTGCCGTGCCGGTAGAGTACTATGGTCGACGATTGATTGATGCTGACAAACATGGAGTAATATGAATCAGAACCGATGTAACCGTATTTCCGGGCAAATTTGGTGCAGTTAATAAACGGAGGGTAACCGCACCCCTCGGTGTTCACTAGGAACTGCACAGCCGTGCCGGCCCATTGTAACGACTCGGGTGCCATCGATTCCTGTGGAAAATCAATTTGAAATCGGTCAACGAATACAATAATTCATTAGTTACTATTTTATTTAAATAGGTTCAAATGTTTTTCGATAGAAAGTGTAGGAAGTGATATAAAGTTATAAAAGAAAAACTGTGTTTGCCATCATGACTATAGGCTGTAACAACACATTCAAGCAAGCTATTGTAATGGGTTAATGTGTAAATCTAATCAATCGTTGTTTTCGGATTGAACTTGCAAACAATTTGAGTCTCCTAATTATGTTTAAATGAGTTCATGCCTGGGTGTATTGCTGGTATGGCGTAATGGAATAGTTGACGGTAATTTGATGACAACGGGTCGAGGCCGACGTGCAACCTTCTTTGCATGAAGACCACGTACATCGGCTGAGTCCTGTAGAGAACACATGTTCTTGAAGTGCGCACGTTCCTGGCTCTGGTGAATACCGGGCGATCAGCCTGGACACGGCCGGATCAACGACGAATGGTACCAGGAACAAGAACATCATGAATGACAGCGCCGCCGTGGTACCCAAGCAAAGGCTCACCTTGGGCTTTATCCGCTGGCAAAATCCATCGCTATACGGTTCGCCCAACAACCTGGAACCTTCGTCCTGACTGACTGACCGGGAACGAACCCCCTTATCTTTATCGCCATCGGGTACCATGTCTGCCATATTATATTATCTGGAATTGGAAGTAATAGTTTTCGTTTAATTGATTGCAATTGGATATTTGTAATTTAATGTGTAGTAAAATAATTTAAAGCTTTTAAATGGAAGTATGTATTATTTATCATTTGTACACAGAAAAAAATTGACAGCCAACATTTTTATTGTAAAAACGATACCTTCTCAGTATCGGAGCTATTAGTAGTTTTTGTTAAAAATTTAGTTGAGGCCAATTATAAAGTGTTTGGTTGTCTAGTACAACAAACTACACTATTAAATTTTGTAGTTTCAATCAAATTTGTTTTCCCGTTTACAAATGTTTATTAAAAAAATTTAAGTTTATGAATCGATGAAAATGTATTGATTTTACACTTTTAATTATATATACCAAACACTCATAAAGATATTATGTTAGAATTTCCAATCATCTCTTACTATATTATTATATAAGTCTAAATTAAATTGTGTGCGCCACTAACAGATGACACAAATATGGATAATTCTAAAATTCTTGTTTTAAAAAAAAAATGTAATTTGAATTCAAATTATTAAGGTTTTACTGTTTTAGTAAGCATTATTTATTAAAACATATACTTTAGTTAACAACGCAAACATTATGCGGAAATCATCTAGACTTTGGCCAGGTGTTTAGTTTAAATTTGAACAATTGTCCTATGAATAACAAACAAATTGGTAATAATAAATTATCATAGTACTTATGAAAATGTGTCATAGGGAACTTTTTGGTAGGATAATTAGCTTTGCTCCCTGCGTTAAGATTTTTATTTTATATAAACAGATTGTTTATATTGCTACTTAATTTTTAAAATGTGTTATTTATTTATTTTAATTTTATAACTAAAATCAATTTTTTACATTTTATATGTCAATGAACTGTTCGAATAATTCATAATTAAACTAAATTAATTTGTATTGCAAGTATTTAATTTGCCTAATGTTTGGTTGGACATTTAGTTTTGATTTTCCAAAACGATACATTTTCTATAATTAATCTAATATTTGTCAATGTTCGACAATTGGTTAAAAAGATATTAAATACAACTGAATTCAATTAAGTAATGTTAATTTATTGATCACACTTTAAGCAATTTTACTCTTTACAAACAGTATAAACATTAAGTAATTTTTTAAACTGTAACATATATTCTAAGTTCTAATGCGGACATTATAAAAATTCAAAAGTTAATCGATTGGGCAAAATTAGTACAAATGTTGTTAATTAGATTATTTTGGCCATATTCCCTAGTAAGCTAAATAGCCATATATTGACATTGTGTATCAGAATTTATACAAAAATAGTTTTTAGTACATTATTTAATCTACAGCTTTCATTAAAAAACACATCATCATAATATCTATGATTGTATACCTACTGCCAAAAAAACATATTATAAACAGATTTTTATTTTTGTTTATTGTTAATTTTATTAAAACACGTTTAGCCTTTAAAGGGCTTATATTTTTGTTAAGTGCGTTTATAAATTGTTTTTTCCTAACAATATACATATCAGAGAATATGTCAATGTGTTTTTTGATACACCCTTCATATAAAGAGTACAATAAAAAAAGTTTATAACAAAAAATGACGGTATGCTTGTAATGTGTTAACATTAATTTAAATACTTATTACATAGCAGGACCATATAAACAACTTTTCAACTGCATCTTATAAATATTTAGTTCCTACACGTCAACTCTGGTGTATAACAAAAAACCGAAAATATAGAAACGCGCAGTATAACACTTAGACGGTTTTTTACTTAAGCTAATGTGCTAAACACTTAATTATTATGTTTTAACAACAATCACGCGTTCCCCTCGTCAATCCGGGCTTTGGTTGTAGGTCGGCCGGATCGATTTTTACCACAAAGCTTTAGTAGTCCGGCAACGAATACATCTGTTGCTGCCGGGTAGGGCTGTCTTGTAGTAGGGGAATGCCTGTAAAACAAGAAAAAAATTTGACAATTAGATTAGGTCAAGGTAAAGTACTTGTTTTCCAGATAAATACTAACGTAGCGAATCTCAGAGTGACGTGTTGTCCAAATCTACGGTGGGTGACCTGTGCCCTGCGATGCTGTCCAACTCGCAGTCGTGCAGCGGGAATAGCGTTTTCATGCTTTTCCGTTTAAATCTCATTTTGGCGTCGTCGCCTACCTCGACGGTTTTCTGGCACAGCAACAGTGTTAGACAAGATATAATGAGCATGACGACTGGCACGACGGACGCCACCAGAAATTCTTTGTACGTGCGCTCCAAGTTGAACCGGACGACGGCCAATTTGAGATTATTGGTGCCGTAGTAGCATCGGAATCGAGCCCGGGCATTGTGATCGGACCCGTCTTTGCCATACCGTCGGACAAACGCATCGCACTCGCCTCGCAGCGTGTTGACGCATCCCTGCAGATTAATGTGCAAGTGACTGTCCTTGGCGATAAGCAGCTTGTGTTCCCTGGGCGCCACCGAATCGTCGGGCACTAGCGGTCGATCGTTGTACGCGTTTAGGTTGGCCAGCATTGAAAAGTTGGCGAAGTCAGATAGGGCGTCCTTGCGCAGCAGTGATCCGTTCACGCAGTCAGTAGCCAATATTTCTTCGGGCCCGTTCGGCACGATGTTCATGCATGACGTCAACAGAACCTGGTCCTGTTCTTCGGACCACACCTGTTTGCGCAGACTGTGCGATGAGCCAGCGGGCGGAACCGGATCGCCGTCCGCGTAACCCGGTATATGTGCGGCAGTATCGCATCGGGACAGGAACGTCCGGTCACCGTTCAAAACGATCACGTTTTTGTTTCTGGTCGGTATGTCCACGCACCGTCTGTCACAGTTATACGGTTCTAGTATACGACTGCACTCGCCTCGCACGCAGTTGTTCAGCCCGGATATACCCATACAGTTGATCTTACCTCGGTGCAAGTTGCACTTGAGAGGCGGCGTCTCGGTGTTGCGGAACTCGCAACGGAACGCGTCCGTAATGTTTATACACACGCCGTCCGTGCAGTTGAACGTACCCGTTAGCGTTTTGCACTCGTCCCGGATGCACGTGTACTTCTTGGCGTTTTCTGGGTCGATGCCGAAGCAAGTCTTGTTGACGATGTGAGAACAGTTCTGGAACAGCACCGCCGAACCGTTGTTCCGGATGTTCACGTAGATCTGCGCACATCCGCCGGACGGCTTACTTAGGCACCATTCGCTGCACGAGCTCCAGTCGCACTTCTGCGACGACACGTTCCTGGTAGTTGTGCATATTACCGGGTTCTCCGATATGCCCGACTGGAACTCGCGCATAGTGGGCATGTATATGGCCACGGTCAGGTACACGATGGCCACGCTGCTCAGCACGGCCGTCATCTGGCAAACGCATATCGTGCCGCATATTCGGGTGTCTTGCGGCGGCACCACCAACTCGTCCACCGGAATCGGTTTCTTTTTACCCATAATGGCCGTATATTTTCACAGTGGTCGTATGCGTGAACACGAATGTTAAGAAAGCGGCGAGACCACGAGTGAGCGCAAATATTTTTGATTTTTTTTTTACACAGGCGCCTTGCACTAGTTACTTTCAGGCGGCGCGAATCAATAAAATCTAGACCGACGTCGCCGCCACCGCCGAACAGATAACCTCAAACAGGCGACGGCGCAAAGCTTCGAAGCTTTTATCGTACTCCATCGGTTTTTTTTTTTAGCTGATAAGGCACTCAACAAACGTTTATCATAGGTATTTGATATAATTTATAACACTTAAATTTTTCAGAAAAAATAATAATAACACAAAAAACTCAAAAAGGTCACCGGACCCGCTGTTTATCTAAAAAGTTACATAGGAATTTTTAAACAGTTACACATTTTTAACGCAAATTAAACAAAACCATTCAACAGTTAACGCGTAGCTTATATAATGGTAAAATTCCGTTTTTCGCACCAACAACGAGACGTCACTAGTAATAAATTATATATTATGTGTAAAGTGTAAAAGTTAGTACATCAAGGATACATTCGAAAATTACATTTTTCAACAAAAAAATAGTATTATTGCGTTAATCATTGCGATATTCTCGGTGTTGGTTCTACAAGATATTAAAAGCCCTGGAAAATATAACTTATCGTTAAAATATTTACCTACTCCATGTTTTAGTGGTGTCATCAGCGCGCACGTGTCATCTGTCCTACAGGAAAGGTCAACGCTGTCCTTGTTGGTACCAACAGTCTAATGGACTGACTGCTAGGGAGGTACCCTCGGCGAATCGATAACCAAAGCCATCTCAAACGCCATCTAGACCTCTGAATTTTATTTAGTCCAAACACTAGGTTAGCGAATTAGATGACGCCACAAGTCTAGAAAATATTGTTTTAATTTTAATACATACATGTCCAGAACTAATTAACCTTTGAAATGTCGTCTCAATGATTTTATCGTTAAAAGTTCAAAAATATATTAACCGTGTTAAACTGCTAAAATTATATCTATATTTTATAACGTTTGTATGTATAATACAAAAAATATTTAAGCAGATTAGTTAGGATTTGTGTCAAATTAGTTACATTGTTTGGTTTTATTAATCTTATAACATATTTCAAAACAGATTTGATGTTTTAATAAAAACAAGATAATAATTATACTTTTAAACGTGCAATTCATAAATAAGCCGGATAGCGCGAGAAAATCTTAACCCATAAATAATTGAATTTCGTTTTATTATTTAAGAATTTTAGAATAATATAGTATTTTAAAACCAAATTGATCCACTAAAACTTATTTTTTTTTGTAATTAGGATTTAAATAATGAAATTTAAAATATTATAATTGTCTTTTTTTGGAAATAATGATAAGTAAGGTATAATAATAAGCTTCTCTGGCGATATTCGTACTTCAAATAAGTCAATATTTATCACTTTCATACAATCAAAACAATAATTATCATTTTTAAAATATATTTTTGTTTTATTTTTATACATCATTATGTTAATACATCACAACCGATCAAATTTGAGTGCTACGTTTATTGCTACTTGTACCCGGAGGGGGTACCGTGCGTTCTTATAATGAATTAAGCAAATATTTAATTATTAAGATATAATAATAGTGTAGAACCGAATAAACTTGATAGAACAATTTTTAATTAAAAAAAATCTATTATTTAAAATGACGTATCTAAAAGTATTG
Source organism: Adelges cooleyi (assembly GCF_023614345.1). Taxonomy (NCBI): domain Eukaryota; kingdom Metazoa; phylum Arthropoda; class Insecta; order Hemiptera; family Adelgidae; genus Adelges; species Adelges cooleyi. Next base: position 11,473,106 of record NW_026096579.1, on the reverse strand, counting down.
TTAAACCAACAAGGAATCCATTGGTTAAATCAACAATGTTTTATTTTTTAAATCAATAAATATTTTATTAGAAGTATGACGAATATTTCATTTAATCAACCGCGTTTTCAATTAAATGGTAAGGTAAGGTTTTAGTTTCAGTGTAGTGGTAATCAAAAAATAGCAAAATGGGAAATTACATTCAGACATAAATAATAACTTTAGAAACTTTATATGCTGTACACACTATAATCTAATCATGAGGTTCATTGTTAATTGTTAATTTTCTCGCACGACTGAAATTAAATTTAGCTGTTCTACGTACATTTGTAATTAGGCACGGGCTTAAGTTAATTATTGTACAGACCCCACGCAACTTCGAGTTAAATGCGAAAAGCGCTAAGCATTGATTTTGGGTAGACGTAACTATCTTCCAAGAGTTTTAGAACTTGATGTGGGTTTAGTCGGCTAGGTTTAATAAATTTATAGTTTATTTTCTCTCTCTACTGTTTTTATTACTTACAAGAATTATTTTGCAAGCATTTCTTTTGGTTTATGTAATCTACATTTTTTATTACTTTCGGAATAAGATTTCTCTGGATACCGTCCTGTAACGTGGTATTTTGTAATTTTATTAGAGTTTACTTTGCATTCCACCATCCACGTCGTTCAGTTAGTTGTGTATTTTGTATAACATGATTGTTATTATATTTACATTGTTTTTTAAGCCACGAGCAGGGAAAATGAGTTTAAACTTTGATGTTTTTTGTCGTTTAACCTCTTAACTAACACATAAACTTTTGAAATCCTAAAGACAAAACTTTGATATCAACACGTTAAGTGTATTATGGACCATTTAAAACATACTTTTAATCAAACTACAAAATATCTTTTTTTGAGAATATGGATTCAATACAACTAAAACAAACCGAACAGTGTTACGACAGTTAACATAAAAAATACGTGTACAATTTTGTTTTTTTTTTAAATCTAATTTGTGTTACATAGTTAGAAAGCTCTAAAGTTTGAATCGCTAGGGAACTTAAATTACTTTAGTAAATGTATAATAGTTTTATGTATCAGTTGAGATAGTTTTTTTTATTAGTATAACCCTCGGTAGTAAAGTCCGTTGGGAACGACTTATTTTTTTACAATTTCCTTAAATAATTACAATTTAACATTATTGGACATAATTTAGTGTGGAGAGAGGTTTAGACTCATGACAAATTAGGTTTTAAATTGTACTGTTTAAGTTTGTTTCAATGATGAATTTGACCGTGGATTCTATGTACATTGGATTCAGACTCTGACATTATTTCCGATATGTTGTGTTTCTGTCTTAGTTCTCTATATATGCTCTGCACTCAGTCAGAATATGTTTCGTTGTGATTTTGTGACAAATATGATACAAATAGGAGGAGGGGAGGGGGTTCCTTGGTTCCTTTTAGCTGTTTAGTCTCCGCCAGGCCATTTTCTGCGATTTTTGAATGCCCAGGTATTCAGCATAATTGTATGTTGTATATTTTTTTACTTGCGAGCTATATCTGATTTTTTATTTGTATAATAATGCTGTTTGGACTGTGCGTGTTTTTTATGACGCCGAGAGAGTCTGTGAAAATTGTAGTTCTTTGGTATTTTTGATTCTGTAATTATTAGGTTTACTGCTTTTGAGTATCGTGAAAGATCTTGCGGTATAAACACAGCATGCGTCAGGATGTTTGTACATGGTGGTGTTTTTTTTGGCTGTTCCATACTAGAGCAGCTTCTATACACGTCTGTACTTTTGATGTGTCAGAATACATTTTACTCGATTTCTAACACATTGTACACCGGCCTAGCTATAAGAGTAGGTATTACATGAAAAAATCACAAAAATAACTGCTGACCTTCGGATAAAATGTGCATGTTGTTTCGCATTAGCATTTTCGGTGGACCAATATTTTGTTTCAGGAATGTATATAGTCGTGACGCATGTAGGAAAACTAAAAGTTAATCCGCTTCCCGCTTGCCCTTGCTGGGCATCACTGAGGTGTGGTGCATATGAATATTGATTTAAAGCGTGGGATCCGAAACTAATTTACATAGAATCAACGGCTGTCACAGAATACATATTGTAGTTTCGGGGATGAAACCGAAAAGTGGGCTAGATACCCCCTTATATTGTGCAGACGCCGTCGACGGCGGAGGTGTTTAAACAAAGGAAATCCAATGACAAATTCGTGTGACAGAGGTGAAACTACAAAATATGAACCTCTGCTGTTGGTTCGCCAGTAAATGTGTGTAACCTCGTAGCGCTTAATTATAATAATAATAGTTGTTGTACGAATAACAACAACGGTACAACGCATTAGCAGCAATGGCTTAATGGAAATATTATGTGCTTGCCGGACGATAGAGAAACCGAGTAGAAAGATCTGATATACAACCCCGTTTTCCGTGAAATGTCACGTCCTGAAATGCAATGAAGGGGGGGGGGAGAGGTCTGATTTTATATTATTATTACTATATCATCGGAACGCCATTAGCGTAAGTGCACTTGTATTGTTAGTGCACTAGCTAACGTTTGAAAACAGCACGAGCGTTTCCGGTTTCGGCACAGGTGATCCATTTACCGCGCATTAATTGTAAGTTCGTATAGTGTAATGGAAATGGCGGTGGAGAAAGAAGTCAAGTTTTGGTGCACCTGTCAAACGTATTCGTTAATAACGGCGTCTGGTTGTTTATTCGCTTTTCGGGGTTGAACCGAATTAATAATTTCATTTAACACCTTTGTCATCTGCTACTACGATCAATTCTCGAAGGTGCGGTGTACCTATCCTGCAGGGTACGGTGTACCTATAACCATTTTTTGCCTCTTCTGTGCGTTTGCATTTTGTTTGAAACTTAAATCGAAACATTTATTTTTTCGTTACCCTCGATTCTGAAGACTAATTTGTTGCGACGATCCTGAGGTCTTTTTTGTAAAATTTATCACTGTGTACAATATATTGTTCACTGATACTGTCGTAGACGGATATCCTCGAATGTCCGCCGTATATGTGGTAAGATAGATGCGGGAAGGGACAATGTATTTCAGAAGCGACCATAAATAGAGCTATAATTTATTCGGTTCTCTCTTACAACCGTTACAGATATCTAAATATAAATCTCGAGTCTCGACAGTCAAAGCCGCGATGACAGCATACGTTGCTTTTAAATCATTACCGTGTATTATCGTCGAGTTGACGCGTAGTTTTACCTTAGGCCTGTATTTATCTTGAATTTTTTAGGTAAACAAAAAAAAAATATGTGCAAAAAAACGAGTACATCTGTCCGCATCAGTTGACTTAACGAGTTTTTTTGCCTTTGGTACTCGAGCGCTAACGGTAAGCGTTATTCTATTTCCCCAGAACATCTACTTGTACCAAATTCCAACTAGTATTTCGGGCACGTCTGCGTTACTTCCAATGGATATAATTTCAGAATTACGTGGGTTGAGTGGTTACGAAATCTTGTTTTATGGGTACATCGTTTAAATAAGGTCCAAATTCCCTCCATGCTCTATTTTTATTCATTGTAGTTTTCTTTTTGTGTCAGCCAATACGCTTTTGTCTAACGAGAAAAATATTTTATATTATTGCCCCCATTTTTACACAACGGTACGTGTGTACCAATCCTCACACGGAGAGATATTTTTAATCAATAAATATATATTATTTTTGTTTAATATAATTAATTATTCATTACATGAGTTTATGAAATTCGTTTATGTATATTTAACGTGACGTGTAGTTTTAACACTATTATAAATATACTATTAAGTAAAGTTCTACATTGTAAATGACCAATTAAAAGTTTTACATTTAGTTTATCATTGTTGTATGATTGTGGTAGCTATTTTAGTTAAACTATACTCTCTTGTCTGAGTTCATGATGTTCCAGTAAATTTTGTTGAAATAATAACGGTATTTAATATATTTTATAGTTGTAATATTATATTTTATACTAACTATTATATTAACTCTAATTTTGCAAACATGCATATGAATGATGAGAGACACAGTGTCACAGCATAAATATAGTCAAACATAAATCATAGAAAAAAACTTAACGTTATGTATACGCAACTCATTAGTTACATAGCTTATATAGCTCTGGTTTTATTTCTTCCCATAAGTAATAAATCATCTGTATTGTAAACAAGATTTAAGATAATAGTGCTGGAAACAGTCCAGAGCAATGACGGTGGTTTTATAATAGACTATGAAGTATTGTAATAGCATTGTTGTAATCTAATCACTTTATGGATATTTAGCATTAAATCCATCGGTTCTGAAAATATAGAGTTTTGCGTTAGTTCTAAATTATTCTAAGCTAATCGGAAGTTAATTTTCTTTAACTTTTAGTTAGTTTTTGTTAAAATTAATTAAGCATTTAAAAAAAAAACTGAAACATTTTATTATTTTGAAAAAAGTTGACGGAATTTTAAAACAGTAGCATCATATCCAAAAAACATAAAATACTCTCTCTCGTGCTGGCAAATGTATTCTCTTTAAATTATAAGTATTTAGTAATCATAGATTTGCATTGAATATTTTTCTTGGCAGCAATTTTATAATTTTTTAGTTTACATGATTTCACGCAAATACTAAACTTTATTGTACATTTTAATTTTTTTTTAAAAATGTCTTCTGACGTGTACCTCTCAGTTACAGATTTTTGTATATATTTTTCAATTTAGGATTAGGATCGCGGTATGGATATACGTGCAAATACGACTCTTCGTGGTTATCGGCGATTCTAATATATGCAACTTTGTTCCAGAGATTATTATATTATTGTATATTGTGTATTGTATATTATTATACGCTGGCCAATAACCGTTCTCTGTGTGACATTTAGGCCGTTCAATCGGTGACAACACACATTTTTAGCAGTGTGAAGCTTAATAAATTATAACTTTACACGGCGTACAGGATAGGCAATTTAGGGGCATATATGTGTTTGTAATATGTTTAGCGTTTACTCGACACGTCGTGGTCATATTAAATAGAATTACATTTTGTTTGTATTATATCTAGTTTCATATTATATTATTATAAAACACAAGACATTTTTTTAAATTTAACATTAAGACAGTCTGTTGGTGGTATTCTTTAACATTTTTTTAGGTCTATATAATCGCGTTTAATTATCGAATATACGTTGACAAAACTTATTGGTATTTTGCAATTTATTTAGATTTTGAGTGAAGCGAGGATGTTAGTTTTGCAGATTGTCTCGGCGCAGGATGACAAATATTGTAGTAATTCGTTCTCTGCAGGCGTCTCGACGGGGAAACGTTTTGATATGATCAAATCGTTCTGATTGTTTCCCCTGTGGTGTATTCCGAGACATCTTTTTTAACGTGTACGCGTGGCGCTCAGATAAAATCTGAATGATAATCGTGGTAATAAGAGACGACCGGAGTTTTTGGACCAGATCCGTTTAAGATTCGACTCGGAGATGGGAAATCTTACGTAAAACAACTGCGGTAGTTAAACATGGGCACGAGGTTAGAATGGCCGGGTAACATTTTTGCCGGCCGCCGCCGGCGCGTCAACTGACTCAAATGTCGTTGAGTTATGTGGCAAAGCACGCGATCGGTCACCGAGCCAAGTACACGCACGGGGTATGGATAACATGCATGATATTATCTTGTTACCCTGGGAAACGGCGAAAATTCAATTCAAATTATTCCCAATACTCGTGAGCGCGTGTACGGGCTAAAATTATTCAGTATGTCGCAATTTTTTAAATTGCTAGTCCATATAACGACTCGGTAACGTAGAATAATTATCGAGCATACGTTTTATTTGTAACCTTCTCCGCGAGAAGGAGCGTTTGTAACAAACGCGAAAGACGTTCGTTCGGAGGTCGTAAACAAGCGAACCGTGCCCTTTCCGACGACGTTAGTATCTAGGTCTTTATCTGGGCGCTTATAAAGTATTCACGTCAAGCCGACTCGTGACGTCGACTTCTTGCCTTCTGCCTTCCTTCCCCATACCTAACGTGGCACACAGGTGGCGACGAAGTGTTCGTTACCCATAGATAGTAAGGCAGTCGCGGTGAATCCTATATCGATTGACCCGAACCGTACCCATTACGACCTCCGCTCCCTTACCTATGCTTACGTCTTCCACTCGGCTCCCGTCACCCCGCCCGACGTTAGAGATGCCTTATTTTCCCACCAAAAGGTATATATTTTCTTTTCGGCTATCGACTTACTGGAATCTATTATAATATATGCTCAAAACGAACACCGCGAAAGGACCGCACGTTGTTTGTCATCCAGGTATCGCGGTTACCTTTTGTCGCGTTCGAAACGACCACCCATTACGGTCAGACGAGCCTCACAAAAGCCTTACCTGTCTGCCGTCGTTTGTTATGCGGCCATAAAACATCCTATAAAAAAGCGGTCAGCAACGGCGGCAGTAGGCGTCTTGTACTTACATATATTTCGGGGTGTACATAGTATGTATGTGTGTATATAGCGTATAAAACGGCCTGCCAGCTCGTAGACTGGGTCCGCTAGACGGCGCCCGGCCCCCTTTCTCTGCCGCCTTTGCCGCCGTGCTGCGCGATCCCGATCAATCCCCGGCCGTTGCCGTATCAGCACAGCTCAGTAGCACGTTAACCGCCGCGGCTTTTGCAGTCGATTATAACCGCGTGACGCGTACGCCGTCGTGGTCGTGGTTCACGTCGTTGAAATCACACCGGTATGTTTTGTCTTGCTAATGTTTTTTTAAGAACAAAAATATATGTTATGTTATGTTTGTTTTCAACCCAGTTCGTTTTCTCGGCCAGCGTACAACTAATTTGTACTGTTTGTAATGTTTAATTTGTGTGTTTACTGCCTGAAATATACTACAGCTATAAGTAATCCGTACCCGGGCTCCGAGAATCGTTATCATATCGCAATAGTTATCCGAACCTTAATCGTTTAAAAATGTGTCGATCGAATAAATAAGACCACCCACTAGAGTATGTAATCCGTTTTAAGTACTGTAGGTATTTTCGACGTGCACATATTATATCAGTATAACCGTTGGGATTCGACTTTGACCTTTGTGTGGGTTACACAAACTACATAATCTAGACTAATCGAAATTTCGATCACTCAGTTTTTCTATTTAATATTTAAATTCTACCAAACCTTTAATTTTTGGCTGTTCGAAAAGTGGTAGAACTATTGATGAGTGATTGAATGAGTTTGTTTTGTATACTTATGAACAAAATTCAATTATATATGTACAATAATCGTTTTAAAATAATATTTTTTTAAAATGCTTTCCACATGGAAAGGATGTATTCAACTTTTCGCATTATAAATATATGGGTAGTATTTCTGGGAGATAACCATTGTAAGTAAAAACTCATAATCATGTTATGTAATGTATAATAAAGAATTGTACATGGCTCATACGAGCTTCGATAGAACGTATATAAAATAAAAGCGATTTCATAAAATATTCCGAAGACCGTAAAAGCACTTAGTGTGACGTAACTTTTATTTAGTATCCCGTTCAATTCAACAGTATCAAACTTTTTTTATGTATGAACTTCAGCTGTTATTAATTCAATTCTGTTTTGAAACTCAATTAGTCTGTACGAGACAATTGACATAAAATGTTATCCATTTAATTATTGATTTTGAACTAGAATTCAATTTGTAAAAACTTTTTTTCGATGGTCTTTATCATAATATGGTTTATTGGTTTTTATAATAGGCAAAAACCACGAACACACCCAAAATTTTTATTTTAGTACAACATAAAATCGTCTTATTTTTGCTATACACACTTTAATTTGTATTATACAATACAAGTATACATATATAATGTATTTAAATTACGAGCTGCTTACTTTAATATTATTCCACATGTCCGATCGAGAAAACGAATAGTATTGTCTTGATAAAATTATGTGCTGAACGTTTTACGTTTTTTAGGAAATGTGAATCGACCTGTTACGAAAATATAATTTATGAAAAAATGAGAAACATTAAAATACTGACCAGACTATCCATAGATGTTATAATTGATACAAAATACTCGGTGAAATGTATGCTCAATGTTGCTGTGAATTATTCAGGATAATCGTCAATTGGGACATAATATTCTAAAATTAAATTACTTAGACATATTGAAAGAGATAAGGAAAACAAATATGAACTATTGGTTACCAAAATATTCTGTCTCGCTGACATACAAAGCGTTCGCGAGTTGTTAGTGTGTCGTGCTCCGTTATCGTTCTGGAGCGCCGGAACTATTGGTTAAGATGAGCTGATGGATGAAGAGCCAGTGGTCACCGATGAGGAGAAAAAAGAAGCGGAGAGAAAAAGGTTGGAAGCGTTGCGCCAAAAAATACTATTTTACTTGACAGCGTTTTTCATATTGCTCGGCGTGTGCAGTCTATTCGTATTTTTGTTCCTGGTGCCGTTCATCATCGAGCCGGCTATTTCCACGTTACTCATGGACTTCGACGAAACGCCGGCTTCATGCGTGACCACCGACTCGATAATGCGAGAAGGCGCGTCCAACTGTTCGCTGCCCGGCGGCTGGGCCTCGTGCCGGGAAGGCTGCACTAAGGAGATTTACCAATGCGCCCAGATTTTCGTCAACTATACTGTGCGTGGAGACCGGGCCAGGGCCATGGTTTCGAGGCACCATCGTCGATCGCTGCTACTGCACCAGCAGGCCATCGACCCCGAGCCCGCCGTGTGGACGTATTCCAACGCCCGAATATTCCCTAACGTTAAGGGCTGCGGGTATCCGCCTCATCTCAATTGCTCCGCGTTTCACCAAAAGTACTTCGAGGTGGGTTCCGTATACCCGTGCTACTACAGTCGTGAAGAACCGTCGGTTGTAATCACCGAGCTTGACTTAGCCAAAAGCGTCAAGCATCTCATCTACTCTATAGTGTTCCCTATCCCTTGCTTCGTCACGTCTATCGTGTACGTAGCTCTCGCCTACTTTTGGGTGTACGCCGGCCAAAGCCAGAAACCGAAGACCAAACGACGGGTGGTTCGGAGGATGGTAGGGGGCTCCGGCGGGACGGGTTGCGTCGGTGGCACGGCATCGGCGTCCAGGCACAAAAGCGGTTCCGAAGCCACGCCGCTGACGACCGACGACGGTGCGCCGCCGGCCATAAGCGAAGACGGTACGGTCTCGCCGGCCAACGGGTATTACCGGGACGACGACGACGCGTCCATTTACGGCGAACAGCTTAGGTCCACGTTGGCCGTAGACAACTCGTCCGCCGACTACGTCCATGCGCTAAACCTGTCCGAACACACGCTCAGACAATCAGATTGCTCGAACGAACCGTCCAGGGAATGGTCCGAGGACGCCATCAGCATATGCGGCAGCCTCGAACGGTCCATCGCCAAATCTGCGTTCGTCAATTCTACAGGGTAACCCGACTGTTATTTACATAGCCTTGCTTAATATTTTGCATGCTCGAGATTGGTTTAGCAATTAAGTAGAACACCTATTTTGTGTCTGTAAAACGAGAATAGTTGTCCTGATAATATGCATGTCCATTTATCTCTTTACTGTTAGTTGCTGAATAAAAATGAAATCTTCAATTATTACTCGTACAACCGAACATAGTACAACGTTAAGATATATACTGGCAGTAAGAGACGATACGGGATGTATCATTTAACTAGCGGAGTTTAAATGGTCTAATTATAAAATGCGAAATTAACCGAGTAAAATATAACGCGTCAAGTTCCGTTTATATTTTTTCAGTCGCGGTAGCAGACGGTTAAGTGTACAGCATAATTTATGTATAGCAATATACAACACATTCAATAATAATAATAACATTCATATAATGTATTTTATATATATACATACACTACACTCCCTTACAATAATTGATTCAGCGCACTATTTTATCGCTCAGCGTTGACGTTGTTATTTGCAGGCCTGGCATTCATCAATCTGACAACCCAACGGGGTTTTTTAAAAACAAAATCGAATAAAAAAAAATATATATATTGACATTCGTTCTGTAATTTTTATCCTGGGATAAACGGGTGATTTGTATTTGTTCACCGTTGTTTTATAATTATTTTTTGTTGTGGGTTTTTCGA